>NC_134137.1:66097272-66743636 GCF_033958435.1 Carettochelys insculpta | reverse complement strand
TCTGTGGGATGGGTGGGGGCTTAAGGCTGTGGTGGTTTAGGTGTGTGGGGCCAGCGGGGGGGATAAGGCTGTGGCAGTTTGGGTGTGCGGGGCTGCCGGGGGTGGGAGTCAGGCTTCCATGGGTTGGGTGTGTGGGCTGGCGGTGTGGGTCAGGCTGCTGCGGGTTGGGCGTGTGGGCCGGCGGTGGGGGTCAGGCTTCTGCGGGTTGGGTGTGTGGGGTGGTGGTGGGGGTCAGGCTGTGGTGGTTTGGGGTCTGTGGGGTGGTCAGACTATGGGGGGTTGCAGCTGCGGGGAGGGGGTAAGGCTTGTATTAGTGGGGGTGAGCTCACTCGTCCAGCAAACAAAGTTAGGTACATGTGTCCCTCGTTTAAGTGAGTACTTGTAAGTAAAGTACTTGTTTAATGAGGGATGAGTGTACTAAATGGGATAAAATAGTGAAAAAAGTCTTGGAAAACCATCCCATATTGGACCAAAGAGGAGCTGCACTATCCCAAAGACAATCTCCAAAAACCCTGTTCAGTGGCAAGTGTGGTTACCCGCAAAAAGCCTGCTGACACATCACATTGACCTACAGCCAGAGATTGCCCAGGAGCAACCCTTCATGGACCTGAGAGTTAAGCAGAAGTTTATGACGTTAACATAAGAACATAAGAACATAAGAATGGCCATACTGGGTCAGACCAAAGGTCCATCAAGCCCAGCATCCCATCTGCCGACGGTGGCCAATGCCAGGTGCCCCAGAGAAGGAGAACAGAAGACAAGTGATTTATCTCCTGCCATCCATCTCCTGCCCTTGTTATGAAGGCTAGGGCACCATACTTTATCCCTGGCTAATAGCCATTTATGGACCTGACCTGCAAAAATTTATCAAGCTCTTTTTTAAACCCTAATAGAGTCCTGGCCTTCACAGCCTCCTCGGGCAAGGAGTTCCACAGGTTGACTGTGCGCTGTGTGAAGAAAAATTTCCTTTTATTAGTTTTGAACCTACTACCCATCAATTTCATTTGGTGTCCCCTACTTCTTGTATTATGGGAAAAGGTAAATAATTTTTCTATATTCACTTTCTCCACACCATTCATGATTTATATACCTCTATCATATCGCCCCTCAATCGCCTCTTTTCCAAACTGAAAAGTCCCAGTCTCTCTAGCCTCTCCCCATATGGGACCCTTTCCAAGCCCCTAATCATCTTAGTCGCCCTTTTCTGAACCTTTTCTAATGCCAATATATCTTTTTTGAGGTGAGGAGACCACATCTGCACACAGTACTCGAGATGTGGGCGTACCATAGTTTTATATAGGGGAAGTATGATATCTTTTGTCTTATTATCGATCCCTTTTTTAATAATTCCTAACATCCTATTTGCCTTACTAACTGCCGCTGCACACTGCGTGGATGTCTTCAGAGAACTATCCACTATAACTCCAAGATCCCTTTCCTGATCTGTCGTAGCTAAATTTGACCCCATCATGTAGTACGTGTAATTTGGGTTATTTTTTCCAACATGCATTACCTTACACTTACCCACATTAAATTTCATTTGCCATTTTGCTGCCCAATCACTCAGTTTGCTGAGATCTTTTTGTAGTTCTTCACAATCCCTTTTGCTTTTGACTGTCCTGAACAACTTGGTGTCATCTGCAAACTTTGCCACCTCACTGCTTACCTCATTTTCTAGATCATTGATGAACAAGTTGAACAGGATCGGTCCCAGGACTGAGCCCTGGGGAACACCACTAGTTACCCACCTCCATTGTGAAAATTTACCATTTATTCCCACCCTTTGTTTTCTGTCTTTTAACCAATTCCCGATCCATGAAAGGACCTTTCCTCCTATCCCATGACCACCTAATTTACATAAAAGCCTTTGGTGTGGGACCGTGTCAAAGGCTTTCTGGAAATCTAGGTATATTATGTCCACTGGGTGCCCCTTGTCCGCATGTTTATTAACCCCTTCAAAGAATTCTAATAGATTAGACAGACACGACTTCCCTCTGCAGAAACCATGCTGACTTTTGCCCAACAATTCGTGCTCTTCTATGTGCCTTGCAATTTTACTCTTTACTAGTGTTTCTACTAATTTACCTGGTACTGATGTTAAACTTATCGGTCTATAATTGCCAGGATCTCCTCTAGAGCCTTTTTTAAATATTGGTGTTTAAATATTGGTGTTTCAGATATTGAAATATCTGAGGGGGTGTTTGTTCTACAGGACTATTCACATTATACAGGTAGTCCACCTGTTAAAATATACGGAATGCTTAAGAATACAAGCAAAACCCAGCTGTATCACAATTCTGTACCACGAACCTGAGCTGCTGGGGCACTTCAGTACAAGAGTCTTGAAATTTATGCTCAAGTTTAAATCAACTTTTAAAAATAGAGTGTTTTGCTGAATGCAATAACAAAGTTATTAATGCAATCAGTTCAGTAGCTCCCATGCTTTTATTTGGTCTTAAATGTTCAGGTTTATTTGATTCTGCCCCACTTTTCAATATTCAGTTTGTTACAGTTGCAAGAAAACACATAGTTGCATTACGGTGGTTGTCAGGTTGGAAGATCTTCCTATATGTTTGATAACATGTTGAGTGCTATAGCAAAAATATTTTTAAAGAGTATTTTATAATGCTGTTATTAGAATGTTACTAACATTATGTTAAAATTGTAGCCCTAATATACTCACTCTCTGTTTTCTGTAAACGTACTATATAGCTCCTGTATGTCTCTTAGTCTATTTCTCATCTGAAGTCTTATGAGCCAAAAATTCAGGAGGCTATTTTAAAATTGCGAAAGCCATAGTCTTCTAGAATCCTTGCTATCTAAACAATTTAGATAATACATTTCTGTTTTGTTTCGTTTTTTTTTTTACTAGATTACATTAGTCAATCAAAAAAGGCGGCCGCCTTCCTACTTCAGCCACGAACGATGGATATGTGACTACTGCTTCCACAATCAAATTGTTGACCCAGAACATTTATTTTTATACTCTGTGTATGTGCACAACATACTGTTTCATCTCCAATACTATAGATTCAAGCTCAGATTTTTCTTTGCTGTGAAACGATCCATCTCGCCTTGCATATTAGACAATACTTTCGAATATACTTATCAATGTCCTACGGCACTTCAATATCAATGAAAGCAAAAATGAAACAATCAGATCTGCAGAGTGTATAAAAGGTTTGTTTCGCAACACAGTTAGATAAGTGCACTGATGCACTGAGGATTTTTTTTTATGTCATCATGATTCAGTCCTTTGTATACATGTGTCTGCATGAATAATACAGGAGATGCTAAACTCGTTTTCCTCACTACTAGTCTTAAAAGAGATGGCTGGGTTTTTCTGAAATATGTTTGCTTTGCTGGCATATTTAACTTTGCCAAAATTAATTTGTCTTTAGATAGAAAACATTCACACATCACTGATATCTGTGGGGAGGAACATAGCAGAAAATGTTATACATACAAGATGTGAGATTAATATCTGATATTGCAAAGCTGGCAGAGTTCAGCTTCAGTGTGGCACTATTTTCCTAAACTATACTATCAATTAACTTCAACTAAACTTTGTATATGCTACACGGGCCACACACAGGTAATGTAAGATCACGCACTGATCACCCATGAAGTCAATGGCCAAATTCCTACCAAAGGTGCAGGATCAGGCCCTCCAGCACAGTCCTAAATAAGGATTACTCTCACTGAAAACACTCACCTGTTCCTGAAGAACTTTAAGCCTTGCTTGTGTATGTGTTTGCTCTTCTTTTGCTTGCTCCAGTTCAGATTTTTTGCTATTTAATTCTTCTTGTATACTCAGTAATTGCTGCAAAGACAAAAATAATTTGATTAGAATCTGAGAAATTTTAAATATTGTAAATCCTCACTGCAAGCAACATTTTCCAAGTTATAGGTATATTTACTTAGGTTAGGTTAAGTTTGTTGTGTCTAAGTCGAACAACTCCTTCCATCTGCATTTCCTTCCACAGCTGTCCTAGCCAAGGAATGCATTTGTTAATGTGTGGTTAAGCTATCTGTTACACTAAAGCACAGACACTTGGTATAGTTAGTATAACATCCACAGGACTGTCATATCCATCTGACTCACAACCTTATTTGTAGAAGTATATCTGTGATTTTAATAATACTAGGGTAAACAGTACAGAACATACATAATTCACAAGTATAGGCCTTTACTTTAATTAGTCACTGGCCCCAAGCCATTCATTCTACGCAAAGCTATATTTGGGGAAAGCATTTGCACTTAGTTGCCAAGAAGACGAAGCATTTATTTTCTTATGCTGTCATGGTGATATGTTATCAGAATGGCAAGACTGATGTCCTACAATCAATGTAGCAGCCAAGAAAACTGCTGATGTGATCTCTTAAAACACAAAACAATAACCAAAAGGCTACTTTATACAGGGAATTTCTGAAATGTAGAGACTTTTTAAGGGCCTGGCGCTCCTTGTCCTATCCAGTTGTAAGTCACGAACAGATATTGGGACTTGCCAAGATTCTTCGACAGAGTCAATAAATTCTGAAGCTGCTTATGTATTTCTGTATAGAGAGGACAAAGGCTAGCCTCCGCTAAAAAGAAAATACAATCAAGAGATTACAAAATGATTTAGGAACTCTCTCTCTCCTTAGTAATCTAGCCTGGAAAATGTATTTGCTGTGAAAATATGATACTTTGATTACTGTTTTTTAAAAATGCTGTGTAAGTGAACAATGGCTTTTGTAGTAAGAAACTTCAGTTACAGGCATTATACATACAAAACAAACCAGCAGTCCTGTAGCACTTTAAAAGATAACAAAACAATTTATTCAGCGATGACCTTTTGTGAGACAGACTCACTTCTGTCCCACGAAAGCTCATCACCAAATAAATCATTTTGTTAGTCTTGAAAGTGCTCCATGACTGCTGGTTTGTTTTGTTAGAATACAGACTAACATGACTACCTCTCTTACTAATTGGCATGATACACAGTAAATATTTAAGGCTTAATTTACTCAGGTGTTTAACACCCCATAACTCTCTGACTTCACAAGCCCTTCATGTGCAAATTTTATACCATGCCGTTGGCAGTCTTAAGCATCAAAGTTTCTTCTTCAGTGCTGTGTGAAGCCTACTTTTAGAGCTGCACGGAAATGTCTGTAGCATCAAGGCTTGAGTCGGGATTGATACAGAATTTCTAATGTGGATGACTACCAGCTGGATGGATTAATTCAATGTTTAAAGGTCTCTTACACTACCATTAACATACACATACCATTTCCCAATTAACTGTGCTCATTTTCCAGAGCACTTCAGAAAATCCAGAGCATCACATTGCATCAGACAATGTATAGTCACATGAAACCAAACAAATAATGATTTACAAAACAGAATGCCCCATTTATTAACAAATTAAATTGCTTACATGTTTATACAAACTGGCCCATGATATGTAGTAACAGAGAGAAAGCCATGCTAGCCAATATACTATCAAAACAAAAAAGCAGTCAAGTAGCACTTTAAAGACTAACAAAATAATTTTCTTAGTCTTTAAAGTGCTACTTGACTGCTTTTTATTTTGGCCCATGATACGTATCTCAACTGAGCATATCAAGTGAAACCAAACATCATAAACAGTTTCAGTCCCACTGGCTCCCGGCCTACACAGGCTACATAAATTTCTCCTTATGAACACTCCCAGACGTTGAACCTCCAGTGGCACAGCAGGGTACCACAGCTAGAGAGAAGTAAATTTTAATAAGTCATCTCTCTATATTTATGACTGCAGTCCAAACCAGAGCTAGGTGGCAGTGTTATCAAGGGCTGCTGCAGGCCCTGGGGCAAGGTGGGTGGGGGCCTGGCTCTGCGATCCCTGAAGGGGCGGAGCCAAGAGTAGAAGAGGTGGAGCCAAGTCAGCTCTCATCTCTGCCTGGAGTGTGGTGCTGAGTCCCCGCAACATGCCCTCACAGCTGCGCACAGCCAGAGTACTGAAGTACCAGCGGTGGTGTCCAGAGCTCCAGGCCCCTTTGAAATGCTGCCCCCACCTTTACACCCTCCCCTGTTTGCAGGCCTGCTAGGTTGTTCTAGGGCAGTGGTCTCCAAACTGTGGGGCACACCCACATAGAGGGGAACGGGAGGGGGCCCAGTGGGGGCTAGGTCCAGCCCTCATGGGGAAGAGAGGAGGGGAGGGAGTGCCACCTGTGGGAGCACGAGCACCTGGTGGCCGGGCCTCACTCGCAAGGCAGAATGACCATACACTCCATCTTGGAATGCTATCATACAGCGGCGGGAAAGTCTAAAGTCAGGCCAGGAGAAAGAAATCAGAAAGTTGACAAGTAGTTGGAGAGTCCCCAAAGAGAACATCCTGACAACCAGATAGTAAGCCCCCAAAGAGAACAGCTGGGGTTAGTAGCTGGAAGCCCCCCCAAAGAGAACATCTTGGTTGTACAACATCAGAGGGTCTCAGGGGAGGTTCAGAAAAAGACCAAGGACAGAGGAAATCTTGTAACATGTTCTGACAGGCCAGGAGGATAGAAAGCCCAAATTAGGTAACAAACGCTTTAATTGGCCAGGTATCAAACCCCCAAGTAAGAAACAGTATAAAAGGTGATTTAGCAGGAATAAGGGTGTGGGCTCCTGGACACAAGGCGGAGGCTAGCAACTCCCATTCCAGACAGCAGACCCCGGCCTGATCACCCGGACGTCACCACCACGAAAGGTCCCCACCAAGCCATATCTCTGACTTGAAGGGCCGCTGTAACGTAGTTATTGGTGAAATGTGGGAGCATTGGATGTTATTGGTAAGTCACATGTAATTATATATAGTTATATGTAACCTAGTATTTAGCTTATGCCAAATAAATAACTATATATATATATATATATAACAAGTGTTAAGTAATTGTAGTTACAAATAAATGAATAAATCACTATTGGTAAATACCACTAGCTGGTCTAGCTGGGTCTGTATAGAGAATTATTGGGACTTAGAACAGCCACAGGGCATTGTGGTGTTCACAATCGGAGTGTTATTGTTCCTGGTACTCATAATACTGTGGAAACCTAGGTTTTAAAGTAAATACACTAAATCACATATTGCTGCTACACTATATCAGGCTGCTATAAAGGTGGGGTGGTTGGTCCTGGGCCACGCGACTCCCCCCGCTGTATCACACCCCACGCGCACCCACGGGACCCGGAGTAGTTCGGCACATCGTCACCACCCAGCCCTGCTCAGCTCCCTGTTCTACTCTGGCTCCATCCCCCAGCCACAGCTGTGGCCCTGGCTCTAGCTGTGGCTCAGCTGCCAGCTCCTGCCTCTCACCCTCAGCCACCAGATCCCGTTTCCCATCTCTGGTCTGGCCACAACTCCATTCCCAGGACAGGGGATGGGGACGCATTGCATTACAGGTGAGTGAGTGCAGGAAAAGTTTGGGCATCACTGTTTTAGTGGCTTCTCACTCGTAGATTCTTTTGAAGCATTCAAGCTATGTGTGTTTTAAGGGTTGCCATCAACAAAGGCAGCTGCGTGGTCTGAGGAAGCTAAGAAGGGCACCATAAATGGTGATGTGGCGAGAACAGGGAAAAGGCGAGCATCTAGTGCAACCTGTACATCACTGTTATTAAATGTATACCTTCATTACAGCCGCTTGGGACTTTTTCATTGGAATATTTTTCTGTCAGAAAATGCCAGTTCATTAAAACTGACATGTTTTGCAGGGCCACATCAAAGCTCCAATGAAAAACAGAAGCTTTCTGACAGAACCCTTCCTGCCAACTCACCCACCCCTTTAACTCCTCTGCAGACCATCCAGAGGGTTGCTATGGAGCCTGTACTCCCTGGCTCCTCAGCAAGTAGCTTGGTGGATTGAGTGGTACCCGAGAGACTGGAAGCACTGGGAACTCTGGCATTTAAGGTTCTCAGTAGCGTGGTTCCCTGCCTGGCTGACTCAATGGGCTCCCCTGGCTTACTGGGCTGCCTTCCTGGAAGATTTGCGGGTTGCCTCCTGTGTAAAAATGGTGAGGTTTCTTTAGCTTTTCTCTAGAGAAAAAGAAAATTTCAAAAATGGAAAATCCGGTTCTCGCTCAAGTCTAGTGCTTACATAGTATTCATAAAAAGCGATGCTCAAAGCACATTATTCAGGCTGAAAAATCAATTCTTCCAAAGTTAGGAAATGGCCACAGTGAAGGTTTGCTGTGTAATCTCAATTCAATTCCTGTGTGCGTATACATTACGATACACTCAAACTACAGTAGGGCGGTTTTTTCCTATAGGATCCCTGTCTCATTCTGTGTAAAGGATGGATGGTGCTCACTTAATGAGCAGAGATTTGATACATGATTTAGGCTCGTGGTTCAAGATGTGCCCTCACTACTTATTTACCTCACACAATTCAAACTCTGCTGTGAATACAGAATAATTCATTTTCTCCTGCCTCTTCCATGGCGTTCACTACAGCATGTGAGTGTTTCACATACATGAATGGATTGATCTTCACAATACCCTTGTGATGAGAATGTGTAATATTATCCCCATTTTACAGATGGGAAACCGAGGCACAGAGTAAGGTGCAAATATCCACAAAATGTTTGGTGTCTGTATCCTGAGGGTATCCAGGGTTATGAAACACCTTGCTACTACCTGTCCTTAGCATGAGGGAGCCTCATGTGTGCCTGCTTTGAGTCAATTTCCCTCCTCATCTGGTCATGGGCAACATAGGCACTTCCCTCTAGGCCTTGCAGGTCCTGCTGTCACTGTACAGGTTAGCATTAGACACACCCCAATCCTGGTGTTCTCCAAGCATCTCGCTTCAGTGTTCAGTTCCTGCTCCACAGGACATCCACACTGATCACAGATGTGCTGCTTCCAAATAAATGGCACAACCCTGCTTAACAGCTGCATCCTAGATTGCTGGTCCACTTAACACACAGTGCTTAGACAAGTCTATAATTACAGCAAATATCAGTGTATTTAAAAAAGCATGGAGATGCAAGTAGTAGCAAGTATTGGTAAAGTGACCATCCATCCCGTATTGGGTGGGATGGTCCCATATTTGGGATGACAAAAAGGTGTTCCAGCTTATTTTTTAAAAGGGATGAATAATCCCATATTTGGGGCCTCCCCCTCTCTACTTTTTCTGCCAGCAGCTGTGCACCACAGGCACAGCTGCTGGTGGAAGTCACTTCCCCAAGCCTCGGAGAAGCAGGGGAGCGTAGGCAGGTGCGGCTTCCCTGCGGCTGCGGGGGATCACTGGCGACTGCCTCCTCCTTCCCAGCTCCCCAGGGCTTGACGGAGCTCGGAGGAGCTGCCTCTCCCCCCATATCTCGATGTCCCATATTTGGGACAGGGCGATATGGTTGCCCTAAGTACTGGAAACAAATGTCTATAAAAACGTCACATGCATTTTAAAGTCCAGACATATTCAATAAGTTACTCTCATGTTTGCAGAATACTGTTCACCCAAAATCCTTATACTGCTTCACAGGCTGGCTATGACCTTGCTTTCATGAGATTAGCACGCTGTCCCATTGCTTTGGTGAAAGATTATGTGTATTTCGTTGCACCCCAAGCTTTACCAGAACAGGTTTTGTTCATAAGCAGGCCATCCCTTGGCAACTTGGTTCACCCTGTAATTTTTCTCTTTTGCTTACTTTGTAGTCTTACCGCCCCTGCCAGACATGAAAGCTGAGGTGGAAAGGAAGATTGTGGTGAAACTGCCACAGGCCCAGCCTGCCCATGGCTGACTTTTTGCTCCCCACTCCGTTGATGGCCCTGCTGATAGTAGGTTCAAAAGGGGTGGCTAACCTATGGCCTGGCAGTTTAAAAGATCCCAGGCAGTGTTCCCTTTAATTTTTTCCATCCATGGGTGGAATAAATTTTATGCACATCAAGGTACGTGCAGATGTGCACAACCATAGAAACACATGCTATCCACTGTGGGTGGCTGTGGGCACTCTGCTAATTAGCTGGACAGCACCTGAATCTCTCCTGGGTGGCTGCCTGGGAACACTGATCCCAGAACTCCTGGCTACTGCAGCGGCAGCTGGGAGCCTGGGTCCTTCAAATCGCCATCAGAGTCCCAGGGCTCAGGGCTTCCACTGCTGCAGCCCCAGTGCTCCTGGCCAATGCAACGAAGGACTGGCTATTTGTGGGGGGTGTCAGGGCTGCCTCCACACTCTGACACTCTGAGTGCAGAAAGTGGGGGCTCACAAAAACCTTGGAAAAACCTTGTTCTACAGGCTCTGCTTAAAAAAGTTTCCCAAGGTCAGATTCCCTGACCCTGGGTTGGTAGACTGCCGACACCCAAGTGAGGAACCCACTCTTCAATCCAGGAAGATACACCTGGGATGTTTCCCAGTGGGGTAAACCACAAGCGTTTAACCCTCCATCAGGAAACAAAGACCTGTAATCTGATAACTGACATTTCAGGCTAAGGCATGACTATATACAGACCCTTCTCGAGGACAGAGGGATCAAATCATTGCCTTAAAAAAGTAATTTATTCACAAAATGAGTGATGGAAAAATACCAAGAAAGTAACTAACCATACCTATTTGCTACATGTAATAAAACAACTCAAAAACATTCCAGTTGCAGCACAGAGAATTGCCACCATGGGATTCAGCTTAGAAGTTTCAGAGTACGGGGAAAGTATCAAATCATTAGCCAGCCTGAGAAGTCCCAATTTCAAAATAAACATAACCTGATTGCTTCTAACTAAACATTGCCTTTCCACTTGCATACCTATGTTCTGATTATGAGATGGCCAGGAGATTTACTAGATTCATTCCAGATGCTTAGGTATCAATCATTTCTGTCTGTCTTCTCTGCATCAGCCACACAGAGAAAGACCCCTCAAACTGCAACTGCTCTCAGTTTAAAAGAATGTATCTTTCTCCCATTGGCTTATGTGGTGGTGCCCCACAAAGAGCCCTCTGTTAACCGTTATAACAAGAATGTCTGCCCCAGCCTGGCCCCTTCTATCAAAGGTCCCATCCCTATCAGGATCCCAGAGTTCACCCCTCTCACCCTCAAGCTGAGGACGTCGGGCCCAGTGCAAGGCAAACAGGTAAGTCCTAGCATCTTCTCTCACCCTGATGCCAGCTTATATGCAAACAGGAATATGTTGTACAGCCCACAAGACACAAATGAATAGATAAGGAGAGAGGGGTCAGTTAATTGGAAAATGTTCCTTTCAGGCAGGTGGCATGATACCTCCTGGTGACCTGCTGTAATGCCAAGTCCTTAAGACCATAATTTTTAATATTTGCTATGCATCTTAGAGAGTTAATCTGTTTGATCAAAATCTCCTCCTAAATGGTAAGAACTAGAACCATGAAATTTGGTATATTGCTTTCTCATATCATAACTTAAAGCAACATAACAGTTTGGTTGTACCAGAAAAAATGGGATGTGCCTGGAATGGGATTGCATCTCATAAAACCTAATAGAAAAGAGACAGAATGTCAAGTACAGTCCTCAAACTAGACATAACTCAGCAAATGTTGAAAGAGACTCAACCAACATGAGCCAGAAAAATAGGAGTTTGAAATAACAACTGTTATGCTAGCACACGATGCAACTGCTGAACATCTGAAAGGCTGAACGTCTTCCACTTGCGCTGCCTCAGGCGCATCCTTGGAATATCATGGAAGGACAGAGTGTCCAACACCGCCGCCCTTGAGCAAGCTGGAACCCCAACCATGCACACCCTCCTCAGGCAGCGGTGGCTCCTCTGGCTTGACCATGTCCTCAGGATGAGTGATGGAAGGATCCCAAAAGACATCCTGTATGGCGAGCTAGCCTCTGGTAAAGGACCTCCCGGACGCCCCCAGTTGCGCTACAAAGATGTTTGCAAGAGGGACCTCAGGGAGGTAGACATCGAGCCAGACAGCTGGGAGGAGCTGGTAGATGATCGCAGCAGATGGAGGCAGGAACTACACAAGGGCCTTCAGAAGGGTGAGATGAGGATCAGACAGCTAGCAGAGGAGAAGCGAGCCCACAGAAACACAGTAAGGACCTGCCAGACACCCATTACACATGCAACAGATGCAGCAAGGACTGTCACTCTTGTGTGGGCCTTCACAGTCACAGTTGACGCTGCAAATGATGATCCCAAATGGAACTACGAAGGGCGCGATCCATAGTCCACGTAGACTGAAGGATGCTACTACTACTGATGCAACTGCTATTTTGAAATTGGTAACCCTCATTCTATGAGGAACAGCACCTATTTCAAAACAGTTATTTCAAAATAAGAGCTATTGTCTATGGCCGAATTGGAAGAAAAGAATTTCGAAGTCCTGTGTTTATTTTAAAGTGCCCACGTCTACACAGCCAGCTTGCATTTTGAAAGCAGCACTTTCAAAGCACGACTGGCTGCTGTTATGCTAATGAGGTGCTGAATATTCATATCAGTGCCTCATTAAACAGTTCCAATTGGTGTCATTTGCATGCCCCTATGGCTGCAGCTACACTGCATTTGGCTTTTAGAAGAGGAATGCAAATGAGTGAGAGCATGCTGATTTACATATCTTGGACCTCATTTGCATATTCTCACATGATCACACTTCTGGAAGAGACTTTTCTGGAAACAAAAGCAGACATGCAGATGGGGTTCCCTTGAAAATGGGATTTGTTTTTGAAGGAACCCTGTCTATATGCCTGTTTTTGCTTCCAGAAAAGCTCTTTCAGAAGCTTGGTCATGCAAGACGATGCAAATAAAGGGTGAGATACGTAAATCCATGCCTCATTTGCATTTTTTTCTCACTCATTTGTGTAGCTGCAGCCTGTCTTAACAGCACCTATTTTGAAATAGCTATTTCGAAATATGCACAATGTGTGCAGACTATTTTGAAATAGCTAAGTTCTATTTCAACATATATTTTTGTGTGTAACAGCCCTATTTTGAAATAGCTATATCAGAATAGGTTATTTCAAAGTAGGGCTGTTGTGTGGTTTGAAAATTATAAGAAAATATTATTGGAAACCAAACTGACTATAATCAGTTGAAAAATACAGTCATTTAAATAAAGGATGGATATTTTCAGTCTCTAAACCAGGAGCCAAAGACTGGCTGTCCGATCTGATACTAACTGTGTTATGCTTTCCCTTTTTAAACTTCTCCCTTCAATTCTGACCTCTCTCTCACATTTGAGGTTGGACTGAGTGCACATTAGCTTATTAATCCTATGTTGCCCAACGTGGGATGTGTATACCATCCCGAGGAGTTTGCTTACATTATCACTGACTCTCCTGTATCTGTTTTACGCATAATTAGCAAATGTCAATCTTGTATGTTATTAATCGGGAATCATTCATGAGGACTAAAATAACCATTATCAAAGCAACCCTGCATGTTGTAAAAGGTAATCATTTTAAAAACACATTCCCTATCTCCAGTTCTGAACATCTTCCAGTAAAAGTTCTGTCTCACCCATACTGCACAGATCTCAAAAGTGCAGACAGAAAATTACCATCTTAAAACAATCTCCTTTTTCTCTGAAACATTAAATATAGATGGTATTATAGACGTCAGCTGAATTACTCAGGATGTGTGCAATGTGGTGCCAGCATGGCTGAGAATAATAACATCCATACAACACAGAATACGCCTCAAAACATATGACTACCCCCCTGCAACATATGAAAATCTCAAAAGGTAAAGTAATAGCTTTCGGTGTACGAGCATGACAAAGTCACTGAATATTACCCCCAAGCCCTGCATTTACCAAAAGCAATGCTATAAATGTATATAGCATTATTTTTGGTGTGTGTGTGTATATATATATATATATATATATATATATAGCCAAAAACAATGCTATATATGTATAAATTTTATATATTTAAAGATGCATATAACATATGTGCCTAAGTATATATATCCCCTTCCCAAAGACAACAAATAACTCTTCCATAGTGAATGGCTCCTGCATGAAAACATCTTTTATAACCAGCTATCTAAATAACACAACACAGACATTCTTGACGTAACGCAGTGGTGGGCAACCTCTGGCCCAGTAAAACAGTAAAATATATTAGAAACACACACATGCGGCCCAATGGGGCTCCACCTCCAGCCCACATCCTGTCTATCCCTCTTTCCCATGCATTTCTCACACAGTGGAGTACTGGCACCCTCTACTTCCTACTCCTCCTCTACATCACTTTTGGAGCACCATGCATCCGCTCATTCATGCTCCTCCCCCTCCATCGCAGTGCTGGTACAGCTGAAGGACAGCCACTCATTATTCTTGTTTGCCCATTGCTGCCATAAGGCTTCAGGCTATATTTAGGACTGCTAGGTGCTTAGGCTGTTAAAGAAGAACCCCAGCATTTCCAATGTATTTAACTGTTATACCACCAAATGATACCCTTGTTCTTCTATCACAATTTTGTTGAGTGCTGCTGGAAATGAAACAAAACATGATCATAATAATTTACTAATTTTACTAATTTACTAAAAAGGTAAGTAAATTACAATTGTTATAATGAATACCTCTGAAGGTATAGTAAAGTTTGTATACCCAGGTATCATTATAGGATACCTTGGTCTGCTCAGTTACCTGGGACAGGATGTGAGCTTCTGGAATGCCTGTGGAGTATCAGCTGAAGAGGATCCATAGCATACCAGTTAAAATAGACTACCAAACAGACATCAGACAGCGTCAGTTTTCAGTCACTAAGAACCTGGGACTTGATCTATCAGCCCCTACTCATGTGAATAGTTCTTATTCACATGGAACAATCTCCTCTTGGGCAGATTTGAACCAGAGGGCTGGTGATAAAAGTTCCCCTATCTCATTATGAATTCCATTAGCCATCCATTTGATTTTGGAAAGGCAAAAACTAGTCAAGTCAATCAAAATGTTATTCTACACAAATAAAGAGAATTCAGAACATGCCAAATGGAAAAGGACAAAAATCAGCAAGGGAAAACGTGTTTCAAGCTTCTTGGAAGCTATTTACAGACAATGGAAAAAAACAAGAAAGTAACCTTTTCTTGGCAGACTTCTCCTGAAGTAAAAGAAAAAAATGAAACAAAACAAAAGTGTGCATGCACACTCTCTCTCTCTCTCACACACACACACACAAAACCAAACGCTTTACCTGTAAAATAAAACTCCAGGTATTTTCTCATGCAGCCATCAAACCTATTAGCTTTATGAATTAGCGGTAATATCAAGTTTATACTGTACTTAAAGCAGGATTTCATATTACAAATGACCAGTGCATGGCAGCCTTGAATAATGAGTGCAACTTCCCAGCTGAGCAAATATGCATTAGTAACAAGACACTGATGAGAGCAGACAAATCACCAAGGAAACAAGAAAATGTGAAAGACAAGTCAAAGAAGCTGGCGGCACGTGCTTTAGCAATGAGTTGTAAATGAAGTCCTGCCCTCCACACTGCAGCGTTTATATTAACATATAACCAGGCCTAACGTGAGACAGAGCATGTTCAAAAGGGGATTAATACATTTAAAAAAACTATAATGATGGGAAATGCAGCATTTCAATTATGGGAAGGCTATGGCAGTTCCTCTTATTGTTCCTCAGCCCAGCCCACTTTACAGACTAGATTAGGATTGCAGTATCTGGAAGGCTGATGGGATTTGTAATGGAAGAAGGATCTAAACACTGATGTGACATGTACAATGCTAACAGTCCTGTGCATTCTCTGCTATCAGCAGCCTGCCAGCTAGGGTTCCATCCTGAGCAGTGAAGCTTGCTGGTCTTCTGACCAGGAAGAAAGGGTGCATACACGAATGCTGACAGCTGGTGGGCAGCATGAATATTAATCATGTTTTTTTTTTTTTCATTTGGCGCTGGGGTGAGCTTGCATCCAGAGGTTAAAGGCACTAGGCAGGCCTAACTCTTGGTAGATATATGCCACACTGCTGCAACCTTGAGAGTAGGTCTCAATGCTGCAAGGTGAAGGGCAGGACTGCACCCAGGACAGACAGACAGGCAGGTGTCAGCACACACACATGCACGCACGTACACACACACACAAAGAATGAGACAATAATCAGGCTTCAATTTCATGCATTTAATACTTAGAAGGGAAGACAATACCACCACTGACATTCCACAAAGAGCAGAGCACTGAATGTGTCTTTTTCTCCATGTGATTATAAATTGCTTAAAACCACTTTTCCACAATCATAGCATACTCACTTTTAACAAATCCAATTATATTTAAGATCTTATTTTCGTTATTCAAAGAGAAATGTTTTATTGATCTTTAAAGCAAAGTTAGAAAGAAACCCCTTACACACTGAGGCAAGGGAAGCTACAGAGATTAACAGAAAGCCTTGAAGTAGTTCTAGATAAAAATTACCCATCTGTGGTACTCTGCAAAGGTTCATTTTCTGAGCTGATTCAAATTTGTAATGAATTTTTATTTTTCAATTTATCTCTAAAGAAATTAGTATTCACCACTAAGGATGGGATTTTCAAAAGTGCTCAGCACGTCTAACTTTGTTTCCATTGATTTCATGACTGTAGAATTAGGTCATCAACAAATGTTTTGGAAAATTCCATCCCAAAGATAAGAAGAATGTAACCAACCAGAGAGGTCTTAGAGTTCAGAATCTTTCAAGAATTTTCTGCAAGAAAGCTAGATTGTAAGATTCATGAGACCTAGACTCATAGGTGCTGACTGTGTGGGTGCTCTGCGGTTGAAGCACCCAAGGAGAAAAATTAGTAGGTGCAGAACACTCACCAGCACCAAGCTCCATGTTCCCCTCGCCATCTGCAACTCCTTCGGTACCTCTTTCACACTGGGGTCTTGTGCTTATCATACCCTCCCACTCTCTCTCAGCACTTGCTGAGCACTGTGAGCAGCTGATTCTTGGCATTCAGACTTTGGAGGGAGGAGGAGGAGCACAGAGAGAGCATGCTCAGGGCAGGAGGAGGAGAAGAGGTGGGTCAGGGACTTGGCAGAAAGGATGGAGTGGGAAAGGGTCTAGAGTGGAGGCGGGAGTCAAGCATCCCTGGGCAAAATGAGAAGCTGGTGACTATCACTAGACTATAAACCTCATGTAGGTATCAGTCAGCATGCCTCCTACTGAGATGTCTACCTGGGGCTTTTTTCCCTAAAATTTCCTACACTTGATGCTACCACTTCAGCTCCATCACTGATGGCAGCTGTCGAAGAATAGATCAGTTCAACCACGTTTTATCTCAGCTTACTCAGAACAAATCTAGATGCTCTGTTAGTCAAAACCTCTATGGGGCCTTATTTTCAGTAACATTTCCCTTGGTGTTACCACTTGTGGAGCTGGACATATGACCAGGCCTAATGTGAGACAGAGCATGTTCAAAAGGGGATTAATACATTTAAAAAAATTTTATAATGATGGGAAATGCAGCATTTCAATTACGGGAAGGCTATGGCAGTTACTCCTATTGTTCCTCAGCCCAGGTGATAGCTATGGCAGGACATTTGAAGGGGAAATGCCATCACTAAACAATGCTTTAGAGGCTGCCACATTTACAGGAAAACACCAAACTCCCATTCTGAGAGAAATAAGTCTTAGAATCATAGAATACCAGAACTGGAAAGGACCTCAAGAGTATCATCAAGTTCAGTTCTCTGTCCTCATAGCCGGACCAACCACCATCTAGAGATCACCCCTTTTAGATATTTATCCAACCTATTGTTAAATATCTCCAGTGGTGAAGAGCCTACAAGCACCCCAGGTTGCTCAATTATAATATATACCTATGAATGAAATGCATTATTATAATTATTCAAGTGTAAACAGCAGCAGATATGTATTTGATGGTAAGACCAATGGAATATTAAATTCAAACAGTAAAGGAAAGTGTGCTTAAGCATCCTCTGACCCAGTCCACATCTAAAACTTAGGTTAACCTAGCTATGGCACTCAGGGTTGTGTAAAATACCATGCCCCATGCCATGCAGTTAGGGGACTCTGACTCCCACCGTGTATGCAAGTGGGCTGACAAAGGAAATGTTCCACTTATCTAGCTACTTCTTCCTGAAGGGGTGGATTTGCTACAGTGATGAACAAAACAAAACAAAACAAAACAAAACCCCTTCCGTTGTTGTAGCAAGTATCTACATGACAATGGCATTGCTGCAGTGCTGCATCTGTATAGATGTAGTGCCTGCGGGACAGACATACCAATACCAGGCCACTTCCTCCTCATCCCCAGACACAGGGCTATTTCTTTTCAGAATTCAATGCCATATTTTTGCTGCTGCTGTTGCTCTTTGTAAATTGAGAGATCAAATTAAGATTCAAACTCTGGAGAGCAATAAAAATATTTTCTACCTAACTGCTCTATTTATTCACCAGGTAACAAGTGAATATAAGGGTGATGTTTTTCTCCTCCCTTATTTACTTTCCTCTCTAATACTGTATTCTGAGGAGGAACAAGTTAATCTTGATTATGTATATGCTGGGCAACATGTTGAGTTGAAGTTTGGTGAGTAGGAGGATAAAGCAGAATAAATAAGCCCTTCTGGAGTCGGGATATAGTAATGGGAAAATGTGAGACTACAATGAGCTCCATCCACTTGACTGGACTCAGAATCTCAGCACTCATCTGCTGCTGGAATGTTTACGCTTAAGGATGAATGGGTTGTTACCACTGTTATGACAGGCTTTGAGTGTTGGGCTTGTACAAAAAAAAGTACTTGTGACTTTTGATATTTGGGAAAGTTTGTATACGACTGTATGGAATGGACAAGTTACAAAAGGCTTCTCTGGGACCTATAGAGCTAAATACTGATTGAGGTTCAGGGTTGAGACAGTGGACCAGCCATATGGAAGAAAGGAGGAAAAAAGGTCCCATGCAGATATAGCCGACAATTTACTGAGCTCATCCTTGGAAAGAAATATGCTCTCAGCTCCCCACTGAAGTCAATAGGCTCACGCTGATGCATGATTTACTCATGATGTTTGGGTAAAAGACAGTATTTTTCATTTCAGCTACAACAGGGCCTAGGTCACATACTTTAACTCTCACAGAGCAACTTCTGGTGGAATAGTGGGGACTTTTTAAAAGAGACCAGCATTGGCTTAGCTTTGCTCTTATTCAAGTGAGTGGTCAAACTCCACCATTTCACGTCAGCAAAGCTGGGTGAATGCTAAGATTTTTTGAAAAATCTCACTAATTATTATTATTATTTGCTAAATGATGATGGCATCCATTATGGAATACAAAACATAGCCAACAGCACAGCCCTAATTTATGGTGTTGGGATTGGATCCTATAACGTATTTAGGTATCTAATACCCATTGATTTCTTTTAAGTACTTTTGAGGAAAAGCCTGAAATCTGACAAGTGCTGGGGACGTTAAACTCCCAGTGAGTTCAGTGGGAGATGCAGGTGCTCACCAAAATAACCCAAAAGACTGGACGAAAGGTCATTTTGCAGTCTAACCCTTTCACCCTTTGCATTTTTAACTATGTTTTTGTGACTCTCCTCTGACTTCCTAACAATGGCCATGTCAGATGTTCAGTCCTGTCTTTATAAGCCTTAACTAAAATAATGTTACCAAACTTGTATGAGGACACAGCACAAGACCTACAGGGTAAGCTACAAGCGAATACTGCTAATAATAAACCGATTAATAAATTCCTATGGAATTCATAAAGTCATCTGGCATGCATTAAAACTAATCAAAATGAACATCAGCATCCCTCAGAGTATGTGTCATCTGTAATCTCTTATATGGTAAAAGTGCATGTCCTGTTGTCAGAGCATTTTCACTCAAGTCATTTCATATTAGGGAGGAAAGATTCAAATATACTTAGCATTGAGTGATTAATGTGAGATAATAAAATATGTAAACTATCCTCCAAAACAAACACTGGAAAAACATTTTGAAGGCAAAATCTCCCTGATCATAGCATTTTCTTACATAGTTTCTAGCAGTGAACTGCTCAATTATGCAGCAAGTTGAAAAGGTATATATTTTGTATACTTGTCCCTATATAGAAATAACTGGAAGCTAACTCCACCTATAGAGTAGTGACAATTTAATTCAATTTCCAATTTGAGATCAGGTAAAGCATACCTCATTTGTTACCATAGATACAAGATATTCTCTCCATTTGTTTAAGACCTCACAGCGAGTGTGGAATTAAATGGTGATACAAATTCATGGAGGGAGTTAACTCAAAAGCACATAGCTTCAGTGTTTGAGCTGCTATGATTTATTTTTAAACAACATAAATTGCTAGACTGCTATGGCTGCCCATGTGGTATTCTTCATGAGCAGATATCAACATGATTTTGCTGATAATACTTTTGAGCAACAGAACTGGAGAGAGAGAAGAAAATAATCACTCATTTAATCAGTCCTGCAAGTGTGCAAAAGAAACCTAAAAAATCATCAGATAACTGGAGTGCATTAAAGATACACCAGTGTTGTGTTATTTCCTATGGTTTGGCATCAAATCTGTGTACAGCAAATTCGTTAGTGTTCAAAATGCACCCAGTTTCTCAGCCAAACCTGCACTTCAACTGCAACTCAGATCAATTATTCTTTAGTTTTCAAAGCAAGAGGGAGAAGAGGGTTTAGGGGGAGAGTGGGTGTGAACAGAAAGGAATAAAGATCAGGAACAGATTTTTTAATGTCACCATATAGGTAGGGTTCAGGAAGAAGTGGATCTGTCCCACGAAAGCTCATCACATAATAAATTATTTTGTTCATCTTTAAACTGCTACTGGACAGCTTTTTTGTTTTGGTGGAAAACAGTTCATCTTGTTTAAATTAAATATAATATCTACAATAAGATAAAAGGGAATGATAGAGGTCTTCTTGTTAAATCGTTACCAGCCAAGCCCTTAGTGTATGTTCAATATTTCATATAGATCCTGATTTTCATAGGTGCTGTACATATTCTGTGCTAATGGATGTCAACTGAAGCAGTCAGTCTAAAGCATTTCTGAAAACCAAATTCAGGCTCTAAGGTTCTACCTAAATGACAGGCCAATTTATACATATTCCTGGATGAATTACAGGAAAAGTATAAATGTCAGAGGGTGTCAGGCAGGCTAGTTACAACCAAAACCCATCAACTCAAGCGCATTACATTCATCCACAAAAGTGACCCAACCCAGCTCCACCCACCTGTTGAACCTGCTAACAACTGCTCAGCAAAATTTCTGATCTCTGCAAGCCTCAGCATACCCTCAAATCAACTAACCCACATCCCCTATTCCAACTCACTGAACCATGTTATTCTCCCCCCATAGGACATTGGTTGGTGTGATCCCGGATGCCAAACTTGCATATATTCAAGAACTCACAGCAAAATGCCAAGGACTTTAAAAAACACAGAAGATGGGAAAATACAGTTGCTGTGACGCAGATGGATTGTGGATAATAATAAATGATGGGTTTCTATTAACGTGCTTGGTTAACAATATTGATATCTGAGTGAAGTTTCAACACTAATTGAATTAAAATTCCAGAGCCTGGTTCTATTTTGCCTTTGCACCTCAGGTAACAATCTAAACCTGTGGCAAGTGAGTGTAAAAACACTACCATTTTGATTTGGTAGTGTTCTATATCCATTTGTACTGATGAAAATGACTCCACAAAGTGCAAGTCAATGGATAACAGGAATTAAGGCTCAAACTTAGCAAAGTACGTGCCCATATGCTCTACTTTCATGAAGTCACTTAAGTATTAAGTAAGGATGAGATCATTCACATTCTTAAAGCTTGTGCTTAAGTGCTCTGAGGTTTAAGACACTTTGGCTTCAAATTTTACCCTGGAATTTGAAGAGCAATTAATACCTAATCAGTTAATTCTTATATATTTAATTATGAATTTACTCACTTAGGCCATAAATTCTCTCAATATTTAAAAAAAAAGAAAAAAAAAGATGAGATCTGGGTGTTCATGTACAGAACTGTACTGTAGAGCACTGCTGGTCCTAAGTCTGGGACCTCACAGTGGGTACCAGCTGTGAAGTCCATGAGAAGGGATATATGTCTTCCAACGATAGTATCAGATGTGGTTTTCAGCTTAACTTTTTGGAAATAGGAGACAGAAATAAAAGTCAGTCTGTGGCTTTAAGCCACTGACCACAGCTTCTGCAGTTGACCTTGACTTCATTGGTGATATATGTCAATTTACGCCTGCTGAGGATATGGACAAATGTCTTTGGAAGTGTCATGAGAGCATGGGCCACAGCAGCACTTGCTACAGCCTTTGCAGTACTCCTGTGTATCTTCTCTCTCCCTTTCATGGACTGCACAACTCTCATGCTCTTTAAGAATGGTGGGGCCATGACCCATACCTGACCAGCTGCCTTTGGAGCATTTAGCCATGTTAAGTTGAAAAAGGCTTCTTAGCTAGGTAAAGCAATGCTGCAATCACCCTCCCAGTTGCAGTGTACACCTACCCTTTGAGAGGTTTACTTGAGATGCCAACAGATCTTTAATTCCTGTGGCCTGACACTGCCATCTTTATAAACCAAAACAGCCTGCTGAAAGCAGGAAGCAGGCATTTGAGTATGCAAAGAAATCATGATCAAGCCCCTTAGCATCTTACAGAAACTGCGTTTGGTACTGCAGAAATTTGTGGTGCTTTCTCCTAAACAAAAACACATCTTTTTGATATACATGATTGGGGAAAGTCATTAAAATTGGGCCCATGGTACCTGTTGCATGCCTTGCATTGTCTGCTGCAGAAACTGCAACTGTTGGTCCTTTGTGAGACTTTCTTCTGTCCGAAAGAGTTGTCCTTTCTCTTGTTTGAGAAGCTCCACCTCATTTCTGTAAGCATCCAGTTGCCATCGGAGGCTGTCATTCTCTTCCTTCAGTGCATAAGCTTGGGCTGTTAGAGCTTTGGGAAAATGAACAAGCAAAAACACACATCAATATGATTTGTTCACTGGGAGAGAGCATTGTTCAGACAAAAGGGGATGCAGTATAAATACAAGGCAAATACTTCACTCTTAGGTTTGGTTTAGAGAAATTAAAGTCATTAAAGTCTTAAGAACATTTGTAGCACATTCTGGGTATGTCTACACAGCACACTAAGCCCCGTCTCTGACTCTGGCTCAAAACTTACATCCCCTTCTTTGAGCACAGACAAAGTCTGGAACACCCCTTGCAGACCCGGAGAGTCCCCCATACACCAGAACATCTCAGGTGGTTGGCTAAGAGTTTACCCAAGAGTCTAACAGTTTGTTAGAAATAGCAGGACTAAAGCTGTCAAAGCTACATTGGTTTAGTTACAGCATGAATACAGGCAAGCTGAAATAGTTCAACTAATCCTCCCTATTAATGCCTCACAGTATACTACGAGCTTGTCTACAGGAGGCCATTCAGAGAAGTTAATCCAAATGAAAGTGGGTTAGTAAAATGGCATTTCATTCTTGTGTGAAAAACTCTCATTCAGAATCAAAATGTCCTCAACTGGTTTTAGTTGAATTCACTTTCCTGAGGGTTTCTGTTTTGTCAAGCCCTAAGTAGCCTTGTGACATCTCCTAAGAAAAAACAAACTGCTGATTAAATAGTTTAGGACTGCATAAGTGTGGCTGAGTAGTGTGGAGGCATTGAATCATCACTTAATCTGCTTCAGGAACAAATGGCTCAGTTCTTCAGTGCAGGCAAGACCTTAGAATATCCTAGACCAGGATACCTAGATGAGGAAGTTGGGACCAGCATGGCAATTATAAATAGGTAGTTGCGGGGTCATGAAAACTTTGCCCTTCTGATTGGGAGAAGAAGGCTGATGATACGAGGAGAGCTTAAGAACCACCACCAAAGAGAAATATTCTAAGGGTGAAATCACAAAATGACCCACTACAACAGATGACAGCTGGGAGTCTCTTCTTACCCCATCTTCTCAAGCTAGCGTTGGAACCAGGTTAGCTGTGAATGAATTTTTGATACTCAGGCTATGTTTACACTGCAGGGTTTTTCAGAAATAATTTATACGGATGTTTTAATGTCAAAATAGGTTATTTCTGAAAAAAAACGTTCAGACTGCAAGAGCATTTCGAAATTGAGCATTCAGACTAAAGAGGCCAATTTTGTAATAAGAGCAATGATGGGTTGCCTCCCTGGAGGCCAATTAAGTCATAATTACCTCTGCTTAGTACACACTGAGTTAATTTTGAGATTGGAAGGTGGGGTGGCGAAAATTGGTCATTTTAGTGCAGTTACTATTTCGAGTTAAATGCCCTGTTATTCCAGAGTAACAAGCTTTGCAATGGGTTTCTTTCTGGTGGAAAAAACAAGGTGTAGACAAGCCCTAATTCTAAATATGGGCTAGAGCCCTGGCATAACACAATCATTCACATTTTTTATAAGAAAAGTATCCGCTCTTGTCAATTTCTTACCTGTGTCTCTGCAAGGTTGCAGTCAGTCTGGTACAACTGATAGCAAATGGTGCAACAGAGCTGAGGTACATGCATTTTTACCATTGAGCCACATATGGAAGTAAAAATGTCTGCTGAGCTCCACTAGAGATTCCCTATTTCTGAAAACAGGCACAAAATTTCCGAGTGTCGGGGAAGGAATAATGGGGCAGACTCCAGTGCTAGGGAGCTATTCCTGTGTAAAGCTTTCTGGATCTGTCTCCAAGAGAGAGAAAATGTGGACTTGACATTCCTGCTACCTTGGGAATTCTTTAGTTGTGAGGGATCATTTAGACAGAGAAATGATGTAACAGAGAAAATGTATATAAAATGCAAATGTTCACCCCCGCTCCCAACAACCACCAACCTTGGCACTACAAGAACATTACCACATTAGCCACATTGAAAGACACTTACAGTAATTTCCTTAGGAAGCTCCATTTGGCCCTTTTTCAATTTAGAATGGCAGTTTTATTATCGTAACTGATAGCAGGTGTTTGTGAAGACATCGATTAGTATGCAGGGATGGAAATTGCATTTGCCAAATGAATTGCACAGTCTGCAGTGTAAGCCTAAATTGGTGCAGCAAAATGTGGAAGGCTATAAAGCATATACCAAGACCGTTATTTAGATGAATTTTCCGAGCATAAACATACATAGGGAAGTGTGGCAGCCAGTATTTCAGAAAATGCTGTTAACATGCTAGGGAAGAACTTCACTCTTGACAGTTCTGACTCTTGGCAGCAACAATGGTCATTTGGCTTAGCAAATTATGATGCAATACTATTTTTATTTTTGGACTGCAGTAACATCACTATGAAACTATGAGCTGTAATTTAAAAAAAAAAAAACTCCACCCTTGCTAATTCTATCCACATTTTGAAATAGTAGCATGAAACTGATTAAATGATTTCAAGCTTGGTATTACAGAATTTTGAGCTACTATCAACAGTACAGGTTGAACCTCTCTCGACCAGCACCCTCAGGACCTGAATGATGCCAAAGGTGAGAATTTGAGGGATGACGGGAGGTCAATATTTTCTAGAACATTACCGACACTTCCACTGCTTACTGGGCTCTTAGGAGACATCTGGGTAAATTAGAGCTAAATAACTGCACAGAACACTGAGGGCTAGGACTGGTGGCTGTAAACAAACTTTATGGGATCACGGAAAAATTGGCCACTCCCATGATAAGTGGTCGTCCAGCTAACTAAAATCCTGCTGGATTACAGAATTTTGCTGGATGAGAGAGTTCCAGATTAGAGAAGTTCAGCCTGTGCTAACGTGGTTACTTTCTGAAGCATAAGAAATTATACATCAACACTACTTAGCTTCAGGTCTGTCTTGAACAGATCCTGCTGCATAAAAAGTCCCTTGGATCCTGTGTAATTGCACATACCAGCTGCGTCTACACGTGCACGCTACTTCGAAGTAGCGGCAGTAACTTCGAAATAGCGCCCGTCACGTCTACACGTGTTGGGCGCTATTTCGAAGTTGAAATCGACGTTAGGCGGCGAGACGTCGAAGTCGCTAACCCCATGAGGGGATGGGAATAGCGCCCTACTTCGACGTTCAACATCGAAGTAGGGACGTGTAGACGATCCGCGTCCCGCAACATCGAAATAGCGGGGTCCTCCATGGCGGCCATCAGCTGGGGGGTTGAGAGATACTCTCTCTCCAGCCCTTGCGGGGCTCTGTGGTCACCGTGGGCAGCAGCCCTTAGCCCAGGGCTTCTGGCTGCTGCTGCTGCAGCTGGGGGTCCGTGCTGCATATACAGGGTCTGCAACTAGTTGTTGGCTCTGTGTATCTTGCACTGTTTAATGAAAGTGTGTCTGGGAGGGGCCCTTTAAGGGAGCGACTTGCTGTTGAGTCCGCCCCGTGACCCTGTCTGCAGCTGTGCCTGGCTCCCTTATTTCGATGTGTGCTACTTTGGCGTGTAGACGTTCCCTCGCTGTGCCTATTTCGATGTTGGGCTGAGCAACGTCGAAGTTGAACATCGACGTTGCCAGCCCTGGAGGACGTGTAGACATTATTCATCGAAATAGGCTATTTCGATGTCGCAACATCGAAATAAGCTATTTCGAAGTTGGGTGCACGTGTAGACGTAGCCACCATGATTCAAAATCTTTGCTGGGCTATTTTGTTTCCTGAACAGGAGATCTCAATGCATCATTACCAATAAAATATTTTACCTTTGACAAGCAAAACCTTTCTTTGATCCCAATAATTTCTATTATGTTGAAAACAGGAAAAATACATTACTGAAAATATAGTGTAGTCATTCAAATACATATATAGGTTAATGGTTGTGTCTAATTTGGCTTCTTCACAGCATTACTGTGGAAGATTTAGTTGCAGCTACTGTACTGTTGCATCATACTAAATTGTTTTGAAAAGCATGTAATCATTCTTCCATGATAAAATTTACCCTCAAGAAATTGTTGTGAGGAGTCCGATGGGGAACTAAGGGGACAGAATCTTTTTTCATAACAACCTAATAACTACAGCTGAGAAAAATGGTCTAAGCAAACACAAACATCCAATCCAATATAACTTATTTTTGAAAATTTGCTCCTTAGAGAGAGACTTGAATCAAACTTCCAAATGTTCCAGTATGTGAATCCTCTGCTGTGCATAGAGTCATCTAAGGCTGGGGCTACACGTTCCCCTTCCTTTCGAAAGGGGCATGTTAATGAACAGGTTCAAAATATGCTAATGAGGTGCTGCAATGAATATGCAGTGCCTCATTAGCATAATGGTGACTATGGCGATTCGAAAGTGTGGCTTTTTGAATCGCATGCCGCCCGTGGAGATGGCACCTTTCGAAAGGACCCCCCCAGTTTTCAAAAGCCCTTCTTCCAATCACCAGATAGGAAAAAAGGGCTTTCGAAAACTGGTGGCATCCTTTCGGAAGGTCTCGTCTCCACGGGCGGCATGTGATTCAAAAAGCCGCACTTTCGAATCGCCGCAGGTGCCATTATGCTAATGAGGCACTGCATATTCATTGCAGTGCCTCATTAGCATATTTTGAACCTGCTCATTAATATGCCCCTTTCGAAAGGAAGGGGAACGTGTAAGTCCCAGCCTAACTGTATAAATCATTATATTCATACCAACTAATAGGCATCACTTTATGATTAGCTAGAGTCATTATACTATGTTAATGCCAGTGGGTTAACCTGGTCTTCCACAAAGAAGCTTTAACAGAAAGGACACTAATGCAACAGAGACAGTACTTTTCCACTGGTTTGGGGGGCCAGTGGGAAGCATGTGTATTTCCTATGCATTAGCTAACCCGGCTCCAAGAGAAATCCCTGAAAGCCGTTGCAGAGATGGAATGTTCTGGGACTGGAAATTGGTTGACTTGTTATGTCTAAGGGAATTCGGGTGATAAGGTTTCACAATCTGTTGTGGCTGGAATAACATCTGTGGAGCATTTCCACTGCCAGTCGGTATGTTGACACAGCGAGCAATGCTGACTTGTTAGCAGATAAGCCTGTTTGTCAGCCTGAGATAAAATTTTGGGTTTGCTTTTGGATACTTTTACATCCTTAGTAATACGTGTGAAGGACAAAGGACAAAGACATGGGCTTATAATTCAATGAGACAGACAAGGGACAAAGCAAAAAGTGTTACACTGTGGCCGTGTCTACACTAGCCCCAAACTTCGAAATGGCCACGCAAATGGCCATTTCGAAGTTTACTAATGAAGCCCTGAAATGCATATTCAGCGCTTCATTAGCATGCGGGCGGCAGCGGCACTTCGAAATTGCTGCGGATTGCCGCCGCGCGTCTCATCCAGACGGGGCTCCTTTTCGAAAGGACCCTTCCCACTTCGAAGTCCCCTTACTCCCATGAGCTGATGCATGCTAATGAAGCGCTGAATATGCATTTCAGGGCTTCATTAGTAAACTTCGAAATGGCCATTTGCGTGGCCATTTCGAAGTTTGGGGCACGTGTAGACGTAGCCTGTATGGGCAGGAGTGTAGTGTATGAGCACACACTTGACAACTGCCTCAACTCCTTATTTCAAAGCATGATCAAGCAACCAGTTGGGAGAGGTAGAGGTGTGGCAGGGTGGGGAGATTAAAAAACTAAATGGCCAGAGGAATACCTGCCCCTGACTGGTGTGTAACCTCATTCCTTGCCCCTCCCATGGCATGCAAAAGAGGTGGGCCAAAGACTCAGACCTTTGACCACAGAACATGAGGAGAAGTTGTAAGGGGTGTGGCTCAGGGCATGCACTGCAGGCACAGGTGGGCATGCTCAGAGGAGGAGGTGGGAATGGGAGAATGGGGAACTGGGAATAGGAGAATGAATAACAGGACAAGGTAAGGAATCGGAGGGGTAGCCGTGTTAGTCTGGATCTGCAACAGCAACGAAGGGTCCTGGGCCACCTTATAGACTAACAGAAAGGTTTTGAGCATGAGCTTTCGTGAGCACAGACTCACTTCATCAGATGCACAGATCATCTGTGCATCTGATGAAGTGAGTCTGTGCTCACGAAAGCTCATAGTCAAAACTTTTCTGTTAGTCTATAAGGTGCCACAGGACCCTTTGTTGCTAGGACAAGGTAATGCTCCACAAGGTCTGAACTAGGAAGGGGCAGACTCTGTGACGCCAGAGCTGGGAACAGAACACTACGAAGAGAGAGCGCTGTCTGCATGAAGAGCCAGGGCTGAGAAGAAGGGGTTTTACTGGCATATAGAATTGTAGTTGGGGAGGGAAGGGGGGAATCTGTATAGGCATATAGAGATAAGCCCAACTGGTGTGAATGGCTTTTGGAACACGGTTAAATTCTATTCTCATATAGAGATAAACCAGACTGGTGGGAAGAGTTCGGAATATGGAAACTAACTCCAGTAAACATTGTCTGCACATCAGCCTTCTGGTCTTCTGCTTTCTGTCTGTGTGACAGGGAAGAGAGAAGAAGGTTCAGGGAAAGCCCTCCAACAAGACTCAGGCTCACACTACTGCCATAAAAATAGCAGGAAGACAGTGTGTTGGAGATGCAGCTTGGGCTGGAGTTCAGGGTCTGAAGCCTACTCCCTCCCTAAGCTTCTGAGCCCTGCTCTAGCCTAACCTTCAGGCTCTCTACAGCTGCTTTCAGAATGGTAGTGCCAGCCCAGCAAGCCTGTGTCTGTTGACCCAGGCCCTGAGCTCACTGCCACCGGCTTTGAAAACTGGTGGCCCCAGTGGAATACCCCTTCCCATCCTTTCTCCGTGTATGTGCTCAGCCCATTTTCTGGGGTTGGGTGCCTGGAAGAGGATTTGAGGTTTCATGTGCAATACTGCTGGCTGATGTTTGGCAAGTCAGCTGAACAAGAGCCCATTAGATATTGTAAGAATCACATGCATGTAACAAAACCAGTTGCCAGTTCAAGAAACAGTTAAAAGCAATGCTACAGAGCATTTGCTATCCTCATCAAAGTTATTAGAGGTTGTAAGAAGGAGGACTGTGGAGTCTGCATTAATCATTAGCTACCTGATTCAGACAGCTAACCCTTCATGCTTAGATATTTTATTCTAAGTTGTATCACCTTGCAAAGTTTTAAGAAAAGCTCTTCAGCAAGGATCAAGTCTCACACACTGTTTGAATGATTACAAATGACTATTTACCACAAGAAACACAAGAGCTTATAATACTCATGACTAGGAGCTGCTCTTGTTATTTAGCAGAATCCCAGTGTTTAATTATTATTTGTAATTCAGTTGTACCAAGAAGTTCCAATCAGGGCTGGTGCCTCATTGTTCTAGGCACTGGACAAATGCATTGGAAGATGTAGTCCAGGTCCCAAAGTGCTTACAAACTAATTGTAGATAAGGCACAATGGAGGAATGTCATAAACAAAAAAGAGTAAACTAGGATTGGAAGAGGAAGGTAATTGTAAACTAATCCCATGATTTTAACAATGAATGGTAAGTAAATTGCCCCTTATTACAGGACTTAAAAGAAACTCAGATAATTTTTGAAAAGGTGTCAGGAATTTTTAAAATTTAGTCTTAATAACACTTCCAAATTAACTAATAGGAAAACACCTTTTTTATCTACAGATAATCAACTTTGATAGGTTTCCCTACAAACCAATAACTGGACTTTAAAAGGGATTTATCTTCAGCATGATTATGGAAGATAAGGAAAGATTCTTTCCCAGAAACATCATCAATAAAGACAGTTATTGCTTCCCCTCTTTTTCACTGAAGAATTTTAGAAACGTTGGGGTTTTATAGTAAAAGGCACAGGAGCAAGATGATATTGACATATGACAGAAAATACTTACATTTTGCAGTCCATCTCAGGTTTGATTGGGATCAGGAAGCTCTGTCTCCTACCAGCTCTCCTCGGGGTCACACAGAATACTTTATATTTTGTTACTCTTATTTTGTGGTGTGTCACACATAAATCAAACCTTTGCTGTAACAGCCACTGGGATGATTATGTAGTGGCCAGTGGCCAACGCAGGTTAGGGGGAAGTCAGAGAAGAAGCCTAATATGTATGGGGAATCAGGGATCAGGTCAATCACTATCAGGGCAACGGTCCAAGTTCTAAAAGGGGTCAGTAGCTGGAAGATCCAATCCAGAAGTCTGGGTTAGTAGGTGAGGGAGCTGAGGTCAGGTATGGCAGCAGGGCAGGGTCAAGCAAGGAAGTCTAGGCATCAGCCAGGAAATGGTCTGTTGCTCAGACAGCTTCCTCTTCCTATTGGGTTCTCTATATAGTTAGCATATCCAATGAGAATTCTATCTGTCCAGCCAACCATGTGTTGCGGATCTATAGGCCTTTAGCATGAAGGTGGTTGTTCAGCAGCGGTGATTCAGTGTGTTGCCAGGGTGGAGAGGCTAAGGATGTCCAATCTATTAGAATTCCTTGACAGAGTCAGCAATCATGTGGACAAAGGTGAGGCAGTGGATATAATGTACTTGGACTAGCAGAAAATCTTTAACGAGAACTCTCACCAAAGGCTCTGAAGCACAGTAAGCAGTAATGGAGCAAGAGGAAAAGTCCTCTCATGGATCAATAATTAGTTAAAAGATCAGTATCAAAGGATAGGAATAAATGGTCATTTTCAGAATGGAAAGATAAATAGTGGTGTGCCCAGGGATCTGTTCTGAGACTAGAGCTGTTGAACACATTCATAAATTATCTGGAAAAAGGGATAAAAAAGTGAGGTGGCAAATTTTTCCGATGCCACGTAATAACACAACATAGTTAACTCAATAGCAGACTGTCAAGAGTTACAAAGGGATCTCACAAAACTGGGTGATTGGGCAACAAAATATCAGAAAAATTTTAATAGACAAATGCAAAGTAATGAACTTTGGAAAAAAATAATCCCAGCTCTGCAGAAAAAATGATGGGGTCTAAATTAGCTGTTACCACACAAGAAAGGGATCTCAGAGCCACTACTAGGAATCCTGCATCCAATTTTGGTCACCATCCTTGTAGAGAAAGGGGAAGAATGCAGAAGGGAATGACAAACAGGAGCAAAGGGATGAAATATAAGCCATACAAACAAAAACTGAAGGAACTGGATATGTTCAATTCGAAAAAGAGGAGATTATGGCTGGATACGACGCTACATCATAGCAGATTTAGATTAAATTCAGGGAAATCTTCCTCACTGTAAGAACAGTAAGAAAATGAAACAGATTGCTTAGGGAAGCTGTGGAATCTCTTCACTGGAGGTTTACAAAAGGAGACTAGATACTCATCTGTGTTGGATGGTTTAGGCACAATAAATCCTGCCTCCTGGTAGGAGGTTAGAATAAATGACCCTCGCAGTTCTTTCTCACTAAATGAGTCTGTAACCTCCACTAGCTGCCAGCTCAGTTCTGAATAAAAATCCAGGCGCTTGTTACTTATACATACTGCCCAAACAGTTTCAGTAAACTCATAAAACTTTTCCAATGCCCCACCATGGCAATTTTTCTCAGAAAGTGAATTTCAGCTACATTTTTTGTGTGTAGATTAGTTCAATTAAAAGGAGGTACTGCTGGTGGTGTGTCCATGCCACCAGTATCTGATCCTACCGGAAATAAATTTGAATACCAGCTTGGCTGCACTGAGTTGTCTCTTTATGCTAATCCTAGCCTTGAATTCTGTCATGAAAACTTAGTCACCACATTGGCTGACTATGGGATCCCCATTCCTGGTTTTGTTCTCTCTAGTGTAAAGGGTGCATATATACCACAGGGATAATCACCTTATAAATACATCTGACAATAAAATAAATAACAGAATTATTATTACTACATTGACTTCTCTGGTAAATGCCTCTTTCTACTGTTAGAAAACAGAATGGAAATAGATTGCCTCATCATCATGTATCATCATTTATTACTTCAAGAAAATAACCTGGTGGAAGCTTGAAAACTGCTAAATAACTAGACTGAAATAGCTGTGAAAGAAAAAATATATAGGCAATTACCAACTATTCTAACACTATGCAAATTTTGCTCTTCACCTTCAGACAGTGTAATTAAACAATGAAGCAATTTAAACATTTTCTCAAACTTTAGGCATAGTTTACTTGAAGTTCTCAATAGTCCTGAGTCTAAACTCCCAGGGCTTTAATTACCCTGTGTGTGTGGCAGGGGAGGGGAATGCTACTCCCATTAATATTGAAGTTAGGCGGGCAAAATGGGAAGGAAATTCTCTGTATTTCAACATCTTGTTTTTACGCAGATGGAATGGCTTTAAAATTCCTTCCACACCATGCTGCCTATAGTCTATACACAGGAGTTCATTTCAGAAGTTACATTCATGGTGATAGCAGATGTTTGAAGTAGATCCTCAGGGGAATTATTTTCACAGGGAAGTCGGTGATTGAACAAACACCATGCAGCATGATAATTAGCATTTTTTAAAAATTTCATCCTTCTCTAACATTATTCCATTCCATTGTACAGTTAAAACTCCAACAGTTTGGCATCCAATCGTATGGTGCTCATGATAGTCCAGTCTAGTGAGTGAGCTTCGGCAAAAAACTAGTCACAAGACAGCAGTGGCAGGAGCTGAACTGAGCAAAACCGGATGGGACTGAGTCAGTCTGCCCCTGGTATTGTGTGATGCTGGACAGTACTCGTGTTTTCTCCAGCTGTTTTGACTTATATTTGAATATTTTTGCCCATCAGTGAGTAGTAATGGCATCAAAAGAGTAAAAAGGACATTGAGCCAGAAATTAGAGATTATAAAGATACTAGAAAGAGGCATAAATTGGAACACTATCATGAATGAATTTAACATTGGATCTTCAACGATCTATGACATAAAGAAACAGAAAGATAAGTTGCGAGCATTTGTTGCCAAAACTGAAGTGCCTACTAAATGTATCGAGGTATGGCAAACTCCGAAAAGGCCTAAGATGGCTCAGTTGGATGTGGCTTTGTTTAAGTGGTTTAGTGCAAAGCGTTACTGGGCCAATACTCATAGAAAAAGCAAAACAGTGAAATGAACATTAGTGAATCATGTGTATTTTCAGAAAGATAGTTGCATAATTCTAAGTATTGGCATGGGATCCGTAAGTTAGACATCAGCGGTGAGCAAAAGTCTGCCAGTCATGTGGCTGCTGAGGAGTATAGTGCTATTTTTGAGTGGTTGGTGGAGCAACACAGTTTGTCGCCTTCTCAAATATACAATGCCTATAAAACTAGGCTCTTATGGCATTGTTTGATGAACTCTGCTCTGGTTGTTGGTGGTAAACAGGCTGCTCATGGCCTCAGAATGAATGTATGCGCAAATGCATCCGGCATGTATAAGCTTAAGCTTTTTGTTGTAAGGAAGTACAAAAAGCCTAGGGCCTTTAAAACTCTTACAAGTTTGCCAGTGATTTCTGAGGCACAGAGGAATGCTTGGATGACAGCAGAAATCTTTAAGGATTGTTTTTTTAATTATTTTGTGTCCACAGCTAAGGAGAATTTTAGAAAGGGGGTTCTACTGGAGGATAGTAAAGCTGGTCTTTTGCTCCATAACTGTCAAGGGCATCTGCCCATTTCAGAGCTTGTTAGCGGAAATATTTTCACTACATATTTGCCAGCGAACGTGACATGTTTGATCCAACCTATGGATCAAGGCATGATACAGAACGTTAAGTGTTTCTACAAGGCATCTTTTGTCCAAAATCTGGTAAACTCAGACTACAGCATTTCTGAATTTCAATCCAAATTCAACCTTAAGGATGTTGTGTATGCAGCTGCATTGGCTTGGAAAGACTTAAAGAAGGCTACGCTATGAAAATGTTGGAGGAAACTTTGGCCTAGCATCATGTTCTGTGATGATTCTTCCAACGAAGAGGAATTTTGTGGCTTTAATGTTTGGTCTAAGCACATTAGTGACATACAAAAAATAATTGAAAATGTCCCTGAGAAGAATGCTGTTGCAAAGCTCACAGAAAATAAGATTGAACAACGGCTTGATATGGACAAAGATGAACCAGCCGTAGAAATTTTGAGTGATGCTGATGTCACTGAAAGGAAAGTGTTGTAAATCCACAAAAACCTCAAGAAGAAGAAGAGGAAGTGACAGAAAGAGCAAAATATACTCGGTGAGAGGCAACTGATTTTATTTCCAAATTTGTTGAATTTGCAGAGCTGCAGCCAGTATAATGCAGCTGAAGTGATGAACCTTCATATTATTCTGAATAACTTTTATACCAAGAAGTCACAGTCCTCTAAGCAAGCCGATCTCAGGGATATGTTTGCAAGGGCATGGAAAATAGTTCAGCCTTTGTTTTCACCACCCCCACCAGAGCCTATTGTTGTTGATACCCCCCTGGAAGCAGAGGAGGATATTGATAACCTGGATGATACTCTGGATGATGAAGCACAGGTTTCATCCGATGAGGAGTAGTTGCGCTGAAGTGTATAATTTTTGTGTTTAAGTGAATAAAATGCTGCATTAAGTGTTTTAAGTTACTGTATTAATAGCTTAAGTCATTAATAGCTTAAGTGATTAGCCAGCGCTACACACTACTGTACATAGTATCCTCTGCTTTCTGTATTCAAAGGCTTTGGCACAATAATGGTGAGTACTGTACTGTACATCTATTCTTTCATTCTATGATTAAATTAATGCATTGCAGTATGTACAATAAAAAAGGTAAAAAGGGTTAAAAACTAAAACGTTACAGCATACTGTATACAGTATGTACAATAAAAAGGGTTAAAACACTTTATATACAGTATATATATAAAACCAGCTTATAGTACCCCTCCTGATAGTCCATCATATCCGATAATCTGGCACCCCCTAGTTCTGGATGATCAGAAGTCTACTGGAGGTAGACACAAGGGTTGTGAGACCAAAGCATTAGTAGGAAGAAACATTTTTGCTGCCTACTGAAATTCTTCTACAGCTGCTTAGCAGACTCCAAACAACATTACTCTGTCTTTTCCTAGCTGTCTACGAATGCGGAGTGGTAATTTCAGTAATTTATTTAGGATTATTTTTGAACAGAGCATTGGTTACTGAAATATTTCAAAATTGGATGCGGTTATTTGTAAAGACAGGGAAGTTGGGGAGGAGGAGGGAGCAGAAAAGGCTGGAGATTGCTTAGGGCCCAATCAGGTCTAATAAATAAACCTTGGCAAGAATCTATTTGCAAACACTGGCACTGCAGTAGATTCAGAATGAAGTCAGTGTTGCCAACTCATAGGAATTGTATCAAGAGTCTTGGAATATTGGCTGTTTTATTTAGAGTTTCAGCTGTAAAGTGGATAGTTGAGAACCTCCATTTTATGTTTCTAGATCCCAAGAATGTAGTGATCCAAGTACTAAATGTGACTCAAGTACTAAAGGCTCAAGTGCCAGAAGGCCAAAAAATTCACAACCTTTTTTGTGTGTGTGGGTTTTTTTTTGCCAATGTGGTGAATATTTGGAGGGCGGAGACATGGATTTTGAGCATTTGGAGTTGGCAGTACTGAAACAGAATGAGGGAAAACCGAGGGAAGAACTGAATTTGTTGTGTGCTGCCAATTTTAAATTTCACATATAACAGGAGGCTGGGAGGAACTGATAATACCAGGGTCTTACCTCTAGTCTTGGTAATAGTCATTACTACCCAGAAGTTTTTTAGTTCCAAACGGAATGTGACATCCTTGCTTTTCGCTTCTCTTCTTCCCCAGCATTCCCACCACAGACCAAGTGATACATGACTACTGTACTTAGCTTGGGCTGTTAGGATAGTGTTTATTCACCTTTGGATTTATTTTGAGCTAACCTCAATTGATTACGTCTTGTTTTTCCTTCACACTTATCCTGATAACACTCAGCTGTCCAACACCTTTATTAACTAATCTTTGCTTATTCATTTGCTCATATGCTCAGGTAAACTGCTGACTTCTTAACCTCCTTCTCAAAGATGCAAGTGCTTCATTTACAAAAGGGCACATCCTCAAATTAGTCTTTCTCCAAAATGTGTCTCTTAATTCATATCACAATTTTGCTTTCCATAACTTTGGTGTCTACCTCAACTGTTGATTTTTTTCCCTGCTGTGTCACCGTATTTCCACTGCATTGTAAGCAACACTGCTTAATTCTGATTCCAGTTACTCTTGTTTGAAATATGGTATCTCCTTCCTTTTAGCCTCTGAGTACAGCTTCCCATCCTTGAGTGTGCATTGTTTTTATCTGCCTTTTTAATTCTATAAAGAGTATGACCACCTTCCCCTGCCCTCAGGCAACTCCATAAGCTCTTATTCTTTTCATTTAGGAACTATCAGTCTAGAACTGCCCTCCTCATTGCTTGCAACCTTCTCTCAGTCATTCCCTGGCACCTAGAACATATTGATTGTATTGTTGGCACTAAGCTTTCCTCTCCTTGTATTCATGCCATGATAACTGAATGCTTTAGTTTATTCATCCAAACTCTTAGAACCACTATGTTTTTATATTTTAGACTATCTAGGACTCTTTGATATCCATATTATCTCACTCCTCAAAATATTTTAGGATAGAGGAGTTTTATCAGAGACTGCACACAAAAGTTCTACTCTCCCCTTCCATTCCCTCTTGCATCTTTTTATTTCCCTTTGTCATCTGCTTTCCTAGTGTTTACCTTTTTACTTTTCTCCCTCTCCCCCCAGTCTATTTACTTTCTTCATCTTCCACCAACACAATCTTGTCATTCAGCCTTTGCTTTCTAACCCTCCTTTTCTTCTCCACTTTAATGTCCCTACTCTGTCCCTCTCTGCTATCCTCCTTCAGCTCATGCTCCACTAGTTCTTCGGGAATCTAAACTCTCCAGGTCTTCCCAGTGCTTCCCTCTCCTCCCTTCACCTGCATGCCTTTCATTGGAGAGCCTTTCCATCCCCCATATAATAAATAATGATTGCCTTGCTTGTTTGTTGTTTTGAAGCAATACTACATTTAATTTTTAAAATGTACCTTTAGGATCTGGAAAACCATCTGGTCTTGGCAATTTAAAAGTAACAAACAATCTGGAGCCTAAATATCTTGCCACATCTCTTTGGAGCCTTTATACCCTATAACTTATATCATTTCCAGAAAAAATTAGCAAAAAAAAAAAAATGTCCCAACCCCAGAATGATTTGGTTTCAGTTTCTGAGGTTAACTTTCTGGATGGCAATATTTTATTCTTAAAAGTAGTTGCTTGAAAAACCTCTGCAAGTGTTTAAAGTGCCAGTTAAGAGCTATTAATTAAACACCAAATATCCTTAAGCAGGTCTGCCTCTTTTCTAACTGAGAAATAGAGCTGTTTAGACAAGTTTATGAGGTGACCTTGCTTGAATTAAAGATGCCAGTGATGAAGCAGAATTCTGCCTCTGTACAATGTTTTCAAAAATTACTGAATTCCTATCATACTGAATAGTTGTGTCTACATGTGCACAAAAATTCAAAATAAGTGGCCCTTTTTCAAAAGAGCGGGAGGAGCGTCCACACGTGTAAACCTGTCTTTCGGAAGAAAAGCAAAAGAAGGGGGCGCAGACTTCGAAATCCGAACCCTGATCCTGTATCAGGAAGATCACTCCCTTTCGAAATACTAAATCGAGAGAGTACACGTGTAGACGCTCCACAGTCCGCTCTTTCAAAATGCAGGTCTGTCATGGCACCAGTCAGCTGGAGCACGGGGCTGCTCCAGCCGGCAGCAGCGGGGGCTCTATGGTCCCTGAGTTCGGCTGCCTTAAATCCAGACGCACACGGGAAACCTGTGGCAGGAAGCTGAGAGCGTGCTAGGAGCAGCCTGTGCACGTGCTCCAGCTGCATGCTCCAGCACCAACATGGTCAGCAGCCAGCCCCCCCCCGTGAGACCCACATCCCCCCCCTCCGAGCCCCCGCAGGGCTCCCAGAGGGAGAAAAAAATGGCCCCCTGCCTGGACGGATCGGGAGCTGTGGGACCTCCTTGGCCTGTGGAAGGATGAGGAGGTCCTGCACCACATGTGGGTCAAGTGGCGCAATGCCGCCATCTTCGGCCAGCTGGCGCAGGGCCTCCACCCCAGGGGCCACCTGGAGTGTACTGCGGAGCAGGTACGCTCCAAAGTAAAAGAACTGCGCCAGGGCTATGCCCGGGCAGGGACTAAGGCGGATGCTCTGGGTCAGCTCCAGTGACGTGCCCCTTCTACAGGGAACTCCAGGCATCCTGGGGCTCCAGGAGAGCTCCCCACCCCCTGGCGTTCCTGGACACCTCTGGCAAGGAGCTGCAGCCAGAGGAGAAGGAGGAGCAGCCCGGACCAGGGACCCAGGAGGGCGAGGGGACCACCAAGTGGTCAAGTGAGGAGGGGGACCTCACCATAGTCATCCCCACCCGCTCCTCCAGCCAAGTGACCGGGAGCCGGACATCTCTGGATGTTGCCAAGGGACCCTCTGGTACGTACAGGGAGGTGGAGGGACGGCAGGCGGAGCGGCGGGCGGAGTGGCAGGGGGGCCAAGTGCTGCGCAATGTCCTGGAACGTGCACGTGAAGGCCCCCCAAGACTCCTGGCGCCAGGCCAGCACTCGCTTCTGGAGGTGGAGCCGCCGCTCCTCCACCTGCAGGCGCCGCTCGGACGCTGGAGGGTGGCGAGCAGCTGAGGGTCCGTGGACACTCGCAGATGGCCCCGCTGCTGTCGGCCTCGTCCGGGCTGGTCTGTGCTCCGCTGAGGGGCTGGCCTGGTGGGATGGCCCTGGTGGACTCTCCGGGATGACAGACGCCGCGCTGGTGCTCTCCGGGCCCTCCGATGGTGCAGCTGTGGAACAGAGGGGGGAAGAAGAGTGGAGACAGCCGTTAGTCTGGGCACTGACCCGTGGCCCTTGTCCCACCACCCCTCTGCTGCTGGTTCCCCATCCCCGTCCCCCGGAGATGCTGATGCTGATGATGATGGGCGTCCAACCCCCCGCCCCGGGGGACCCTAGGTTCCACTCCCCCCATCCCCAGGGATGGGGCATGGCGCTGTCCTGCTGGGGGGCAGGGGCTGATGCACTCTTCTGAGGGACATGCCACTGCTGTCCTCGGGGCCATGGTCATCTGGGTGTGTGGAGGGCCCTGGTCATGTCTCTTGTCCCTGCCCCTTAACCCCGGGGGTGTGCACCAGGGGAGTACATACCTGACGCTCCGCTCCCATGGTCGGGGGACAGCCATCGGGCAGACGCCCTGCTGGAGCTGCGGGAGGAGAGGGCGATCTGGAGCCCCCCATTGCTGGAGGCCCCCTCCTCCTCCTCCTCCGGTGTCCCGGGGTGGGCTCCTGGGGGGGTGGTCCTGGGGTGCAGGGCTGGCCTCCGGGGCAGACTCCGTCTCCAGGGCCTGCTGGGGCTCATCAGCCGATGTGTCAAGGGTGGCCGGGGGGGAGGTGGTGTACCAGGGGCCCAGGATTTCCCTGAGCTCCCAGTAAAAGGGGCAAGCGGTGGGGGTGGCCCCAGATCGGCTGGCTATGTTCCGGGCCCGGGTGTCACCCTGCCGCAGCTCCTTTACCTTACTCCTGACATGGTCAGGAGTGCGGGCAGGGTGACCCTGGGCAGCCAGGCCCTCAGCCAGCCGAGCGAACGCTTCCACATTCCGCCTTTTGCTCCCCATTACCTGGAGCACCTCCTCCTCACCCCAGAGACCCAGCAGGTCCCAGATCTCGGCCTCCAATCAGGAGGGGTCCCGCTGCCTCTTTCCCCTCTGGCTGGCAGGCTGGAAGCCCTGGGTCCCCTGGGGGGGGTGCCCTGCGGGCGCTTGGAGGGCTGGCTGGCTGCCATGGGGTGCAGGGTGCTGGACTGAGGCTGTGGAGGGATGTGCAGGCTGGGCACATGGCTGTGCTGCTGCCTGCATGAGCTCTCAGCTTCCTGCACAGGAAATAAGGGGGTGGGGAGCTTTAAGGGGCTGCTGCACGCGGCGACCATAGAGCTCAGGGGCTGGAGAGAGCGTCTCTCAACCCCTCAGCTGATGGCCACCATGGAGGACCCCACTATTTCGATGTTGCGGGATGCAGATCTTCTACACGTACCCTACTTCGACATTCAACGTTGAAGTAGGGTGCTATTCCGATCTCCTCATGAGGATAGCGAATTCGACGTCTCGCTGCCTTACGTCGATTTCAACTTCAAAATAGCGCTTGCCGCGTGTAGACACGGCAGGCGCTATTTCAAAGGTGGCACAGCTACTTTGAAATAGCCGGCTAGTGTAGATGCGGCTTTGAAGAGCTCTGTCCATCTTGCACATCTCATGATCCAACAATGCTTCTCTGCCCACCCTGGTCTGTAGGCATGAACAGTAAATCCTTGAATTGACACTGAAAACAATTCCATTTATGTTTCTTGCTATCCTACAGATCAGGGTTTCCCAAAATTTATATAGCTGGGACCCATTTCTTTTCAGTTTGTTTTTTTGTGGCCCCAAAATATAAATGCATATAAAAAGAATGAAAAAATGAATAGATTTTCACTCTTTATTATTTATTCACAATAATAATAGTACACAGCAATAATTTGCATATTTTCTAAGGACCAATATTGGGCTGCTGGCCACATTTTGGGAAATGCTGCTATAGATTATTGTTTCATTGGTAAAAACATAATATTGGTGATACTTTGTCAGATCAAAGCTCCATCAAGCACAGTATCCTGTCTTCTGACAAAGACCAACGTCCGATTTTCAAGAGGGAGTGACAGAACAGGTAACCACAAAAGTGATCCCTCTCCTGACATGCATTTCTAACCTCTGACAAAAAGAGGTCAGGGACACCATTCCTACCCGGCCTGGCTAATAGCCATTGATGGACCTTACCTCCATGAATTTATCTAGTTCTTTTTTGAATCTTTTTAAAGTCCTGTTCTTCACAACATCCTCTGACAAGGAGTTCCACATGTCTACTAAGCGCTGCATGAAAAAATCTTCCTTTTGTTAGTTTTAGATGATTAATTTTGCTTGGTGATCCCTAGTTCTTATGTTATGGGAGTGAATAAATAATTTTTCTTTATTCACTTTTTCCACACCAGTCATGATTTTATAGACCTCTATCTTAGCTTCCCTTAGTCTTCTTTTTTCTGTGCTGAAAGATCACCATCTTTTTAATCTTTCTTCATATGGCAAGATCTGTATGGATTGCAGATTTAAACTTCAATCTGCTGGCTGCAAATTTCCACCTTGAAAAGTATTTCCAAGGACCTCCAACATCTCTTGAATAAGAAAGGATTCTTAAGCTCCACAATATATGCAGTACAGAGTAATAAAGAAGAAAAGCAAGGTCCTAGACCTTAGTTTAAATAAAAACTTTAAAAGGATCTTTAACAAAATAGTAACAACATGGCGAGAAAATTGAAAGGCAAATGAAGCTACTCTGGAAGATTCATGGTCAAAGCCTAATGTTTTCAGTGTTAAAAATAGGTCTTATACTAGTAAAGTGTAAATGCAGTTGGGAGCCAAAGCACAGAAACTTTATATTGGACAAAGTGTTCTAACAAAGATCACTTTCTACAGAGGGTGGATCGTTATTGGGAAAATGATGCTAATAAAGGCTATCTCAGGTCAGGAGGAAGCCGAACACTGCATGTGCTTCAATATTGTCTTTTATTTTCAACAGCCCACCTTGACAATGTTACAGCTGCACTTCAAGATTCTTAATGGAAGGTATGGGAAAAAATCAATACACACAGCCTGCTTCTGCTCCCATTGAAGACAATGGGAGTTTTGTTATTAACTTCAGTGAGAGCAGGGCATGGCTCATTCTGTCTCCTTCAACCTCCAGCAAGGCTATATCCACTTTTGTTTTTTGTTTTCAGAAGGTGAGCTCCTGTTGCTTAAAAAGGGCATTTCAGAAGCAGACTATAACTATGTATTCAGATGCGTTGTCCTGCCACATGAAATCTAACGGAAAAATTATGACTTGTATCTTGAACTGTGAAAGTTGCAGTAAAAAGTATAGGATTTGAAATAATTCTGAGAACAAAGCCATTTCATTTTAGAAAATATTTTCATGAAGTCATAAAGCAAATAAAAACATTTTAATTTGACATTTGCTCTCATAAAAATGTTCTCTTGCTACTATTAACTTGCATGAAATGTAGTTTTACTAATAAATTAACAGAAAACCTTAAACGAGAATGCATGTAAAGACATACAAGATTTTTAGTTAATTTGGGATGTCCACAAAGATCTCTTGTCTACTATTTTTAATACAATTTTGCAAAAAGTGAAATATTTGAATATTGGCTTTTAACTCCCAACAACATGTTTTTACTTTTGCTCAAGCACAATCTCAAAACCTATTTTAACACACTGTCAAAATTAGACACTGAGGTTGTCAATAAAATGACACTAAAATAGGTGTAAATGTAGATTGCTGTCACAAGTGACTAGTAGGCTTGGTGAGGATGTTACGTTGCTATAGCATTTTCCATAGCAACTTTGCATCCTATTGCATAAATAATCCCTCAGTATCCTTAAAGCTTCCCCCAAAAAAGATTAAATCTATTCTCGTATGTAATGATCCTGCATAAAACCTTATCAGTATGAAATACCCAGAAAACACAATAAAATGTAATCTAGATAATAGCATTTCTAGCATCTGAAAGGCATCAAAGCACCACAGAATTTACAGAGCAAATTTCAGTTAACTGGTCATTTTCTTTAAATCCTTATTACGAAAATAGCTTTGAAAGTTATATTTTCTTTTAAAAACAAAAGTGTGGCTATTAACCCCTTCACTGATGTGTCATCCTGTAGCAGAATGCAGCTCTGGTCCTGGGTTAAGGATATGTCAATGTTACAGAGGATCATACCTGATACATGGAGCAGGACATTTGTTTTGCTTTACCCTCCAAAACAAGCAACTTTGGCAACCTCCTCTAGCCCTGATTCACCAAGGCATGTAGGCAGGAGCCTAACTCTCAGAATGGGAATAGTGCCGTGGACGTCAATGGGACTACTTGCATGCTGCAAGTGAGAACATGTGCTTAAAGACCTTCCCGAGTTGGGGCTTGCTTTTGTAAATGCTGTGGGAAAATTCAAGATATTCAGTGCACAAAAACTCCTGTTTGAAAGCCGCACTTTGGGCCCGCCTGAGGTCAGCTCCCAAATGGTATGCTGGGAAAAATACACAGACTGTCACCAGGTAGATGGAGTGAATATCTTGTACTGCTATCTTGTGATCCTCTTTGATGGTAGCAATAAACACACAAACAGATAGACTTCAGTGGTAATTGTATCCAGCCCTTTTTTCCCTCCAGAGACAGTTGTTTTGACCAGACTATACACTTTTTGTGGGACAAATTCTCAGCTATACTTTTGCCTTGCTCCAGGAGCATAAAAAGTTATATATTTACCTCCTTGTCCTCCCCTCCCTGAGGACTTGGAGATTACCCTTGTGTGCCTACTATTTAGTCCTTTATATTAAGAATATTGTTCAACTTGCTGTTACTTGTCAAAAACCCTTGGTAGAGAGAAAGAGGTAGGTTTCTTTACTAAATTTTATATGCCACCTTACATGCATATGAATTTGTTATTCAGGGTTGTTTGTGAACTTGGCTTGCTGGATATTACGCAGAAATTTTGTTAATTTAGGTGAAGAAAAAATGGCACTGAACTGTTTGCTGAAAGGTAATAAATGAGAACATTTGCATGGCCTTTGCCAATAGATGTAAAATAGAAAAAACAGCTCACATTTGGGTGTAATAGTGTTGCTTTAATAAACTATAGTGGTGGAAAGCAAGGAAACCAATAAGCCATAAAAGAACCCCAATGTGTTGATGGTCTCAAGTGAAAAAAAACTGATTTACAAGAAAGGGAAGGGAGAAATATCCAATCATTAGAAGTAGAACGAAAAGAAAAAGCAAGAGGTTACGATGCTTAATTAAAACAACTTAAAATAAGACCTTTAGTTAAACTGGTGCAACTGTGGATAGAGAAAATGCCTGAAAAATGGTGAGAGGAGACTGAATTATGGCAGAAAGATTCCAGCACACCAACTCTGCATTTTGGGCAGGCTTTCCAGAAGGATTTGTCAGCCCAAGTAGTGGTCAGTCCTGCAGTTTGTGAGATTTAGGGACAAGCTTAACATATCCCAGGTGTAGTACTATTTGCACAGAGTGCCATTTCCAAAGGTGGACTCAGACTTGGAGGTGTGTTTGAAAATCACAACCAAGCAGCCCAAACTGCACCAACTGTGGAGACTTGCATCTATATTATGTGCATTAACTATATACTCCAAACACATGATTCCATACATAATTTCCAGCTGTTGACTTTGCTGTTGTACGTTTACAAGTATATGTTATGCATGCACAAGGAAAACACAACTTTTTATTGCATTTTTTGCAGTAGTTTGTAGAGGCTGTCTGTTACTCTATACATATATATAATCAGAGACAGTCCTTGCATCAAAGAGTTTAGCATCTAAATGGCAAGACATACAACAGGTAGACCAAAATAAAGCACTATTATCCCCATTTTACAGATTGGGCACTGAGACACAGAAAGATAAGTGATTTGTCAAAGGTCACACAAGAATTTTGTGTCAGAGCTGGAATTTCACCCAGCTTTACCGCGTCTAGGTCAAATGGCTTAATCACAGGATCATCCGCCCAGTGCAGTTGAGTGTCTTCTCACTTTTATGACTGCCTGCAAAACTCTGTCCATCTTTGGACATAAATTAATACCTGCACATCAGGAGCAACTTTAGCACGTTTCCCTTAAAGGGAAATTATTGATATCTCCTAAGTCTACAGAATTTTTTTTTTTTGTTATCTCTGCAAGATGCAGCTGCACTTCAATAATTCTTAAAATTACTCCAGCAATTTTTACTTTCGCTCCCCTGCTCCCAATGCCAGCAGGCAGGAGACGAACCATCCATAAATTCTAATTGGTCTAGAAATTTGCTCTGCTCTCCAGCCTCCTCTGTAGGGGACTGCTTTTTTGCTTCAATGTCCCTTGTCTTTCAAATGTAGTAATGAAGTCAGTTTTACCTCAGCAAACTTCTCACTTCCTTTCAAACTCCAAAATCCACAATACTAATAATCCAGTGTTTAAATCCAAAGCCTCACTTGTGGAAAACAGGGCTTTACAGAAATAGCTGCACACAGTGTGTCAGATTCACTAGGTGTTGTGTGCTGGGAGTTCACCACCAGTCCCAAGATGTGGGTCCACCCTGAGAGGGATGGGGAATGTACTGGCACGAGATGACCAAGATTATTTACTCTGCCATGGGGTCTGAATCCAGCAGGCAGCTTCACAGAATGGCCATTGACGGCCAGGAATGAGACAAAGCCAAGCCATCTGTGATAGCTCAATACATCTTTTGGGTAGGTTCCAGAGGCAAGTTTCTAATGGAGATTCAACAGCAGTTTAAACATTTATTTCTGCTTGTTGAGGAATATACTGCCCCTGGAGGTATAGGAGATGTTGCACACTACCATGCTCATGTGTGTAGAGTCTCAAAGCCTCAGGCCCTGAAAGTGTGAGGCCTCTGTACAACACTTCCGTGAATGTTGGGCGTCTGCACTGCTGCACAATCTGGAGGAATGAGCATATGGCTTAGAGGTGGCAGATCCTGATTTGTGTGTGTTTGGGACTGATGCACGCTGTGGCCATCATTTTAAGATTCCAAATTGCTGACATCAATAAATCAGGGAAATGAACAGTCAGAAAAATCAATTAGCTTTTGGGCAAAGGAAGTAAATTTGAGTCTAAAATGAAACAACTTACTTTGCAATGAGGCACTATTAAGCTGTGCTGTATATTCTGAAAAAATGAGCCTGAACCTCCCAAAACAAGCAGTGTTAAGTGTAATCTGTAATCTGCAACAAATGTGTGCTTCGCTTGAAGACCTGGCCATGGTTTCTGAAGCAAACATCTTGCTGTAAGACATTTCCATGCCTGTGCCAAAGTGCACAAAACCACAGTGTGCCAGTGCCTGGCATTAGCATGGTGCCACTTTGAAAGTTGAACTTACTCAGACTACACCGAACATATGCACCTCCCTAGTCTTAGCATCAGTTAACTAGTGAATAGAAAGGATGAGACAGGAATTCACCCATCTTCATCTCAGTAGACTTAAAGAGATGAAAGGTCCCACCAATACAGCCTTTTCCTTCTAATCACTCTACATGTTAGGAATGCATGTAACGCTCATCACAATAGTATCTAAAGCTGGGTCTACACTACAGAGTTCTGTTGACAGAAGAGGCCTTCTGCTGACAAAACTAGGGAGCATCCACACTACAAATGCATTCTGTCGAGAATCTGTCGACAGAATGCAGCAGATTTCCCGGCAGAATTGTTTTGACCGTATGAGGCACAGCACCTCTGTCACGAGATTCTGCCAATAAAAAAATAGTGTAGATACTTCGGGGGATCTTCTGTCAACAGAGGGCTTCCGGTTCACTGGGCTGCCCTGTTTACAGAGCTTCTGGCTGGCTGTTCTATGAACAGAGGGCTGGGCAGTCTGTCCACTCTCTGTTGACAGAGGGAGCCTATATTAGGTTTGGACCTGTTTTGTAGCCAGAGATTCTGTCGTGAAATATCTGTTGACAGTGACTTCTGTCGACAGAACCCTGTAATGTAAACACAGCTTAAATGTGTCTGGATGCCAAGTTATTTTTGTACAAGGAGAATGATAGTACTGGATTAAACAGATTAAATGGTTTCAGAGTATTGCTGAAATTGCAATGCAAACTGTGGTAGTGAGAATAGAATCACAGAATCATAGGGCTGGAAGGGACCTCAAGAGGTCATCAGGTCCAGCCCCCTGCTTCAAGCAGGATCAACCCTAACTAAGCCACCTCAGCCTTGACTATATTGAACTGGAACTTAAAAACCTCTAGGGATGGAGATTCTACCACATCTCTAGGCAATCATTCCAGTGCTTCCCCACTTTCCTGGTGAAGTTGTATTTCCTAATATCCAACCTACTCCTCTCCTTCTGTAACTTCAGACCATTACCCCCTGCTCTGCCGTTTGCCAGCACTGAGAACAGTTTCTCTCCATCCTCTTTAGAGCTCCCCTTCAGGAAGTTGAAGGCTGCTATTAAATCACCCCTCAGTCTTCTCTTCTGCAAACTAAATAAGCCCAAATCCCCCAGCCTCTCCTCATAGGTCATGTGCTCCAGCCCCTTTAACATATTTGTTGCCCTTCACTGAACCTGCTCCAGCACATCCACATCTTTCCTATAGTGGGGGGCCCAAAACTGGACACAATACTCCAGATGTTGCCTCACCAGTGGCGAACAGAGGGAACAACAGCTTCTCTATATCTGCTTGAAATGATCCTCCTACTGCAGCCCAATATGCCATTGGCCTTCTTGGCTACAAGGACACACTGTTTACTCATATTCAGCCTTTCATCCACCAGAATTCCTAGGTCCCTTCCCACTGTACTGCTGCTTAGCCAGTCAGTCCTCAGCTTATAATAATGCTTGGTATTCTTTCATCCCAAGTGCAGGACACTACCCTTCTCCTTGTTGAACTGCATTAGATTTCTTTTGGACCAATCCTCCAATTTATCCAGGTCACTCTGGATTCTATCTCTACCCTCCAATGTATCTACCTCTCCCTGGAGCTTGCTATCATCTGCAAACCTGCTGAGGGTGCAATCTAGTCCCTCGTCCAGGTCATTAATAAAGACATTGAACAACATTGGCCAAGGAACACAGCCTTGGGACACTCCACTTGAAACTGACCACCATCCAGATATTGAGCCATTGACCACTACCCATTGGGCCTGATCATCAAACCATCTTTCTATCCATCTTATAGTCCGTGTAGCCAATCCATACCTCCTTAACTTACGGGCAAGAATGTTTTGGGACATTCCCAGTGGACAAGCTGCTTTCTTGCACAGCCACAGGCACCCTTCCTCGGCCCAGGCCTGGAAAACTCTTTGCAGGCCTGTCCTGGCCACAAGTAGATAATAGGCTGGAATACTTGAGAACAAGTTCCAGAACCTGAATTTGCTGCGAGGTATGCTTTTTTAAAGTAGGATTGACTAGACCCATTCACCTGTAATTAATTTTTATTAAGATTTATTGAATATGGTGCTCTTAAATTGAACCCAGATAGTATCTTTCACCTTCTGAACACTTTTTCACTGTTCTTTCTAATATTTGTGCACATTATATACTTTACTATTCTGCATCTAGACAAGGATTTAACAGAGAAGAATGTCACCTTACTGGACAAAGGTGCACAAAAATTTTTTTTTTTTTTTAAAATGTCTCTCTGTAGAACACACCATGTAAATAGATGAGACAAAAAAAAAAAGTTGGGTCAAGAATGACACAACCAAGCCAACCCCACCCACCAAACAAAAAACAAACAAACCCCCCCAAATAAAACTGTAAGGCTGCATCTACACTAAAAAGTTCTTTCGGCAAATCAGGCCCTTTTTCAAAAGTACACCAGAGCATCCACTTGCAAAATGTGTTCTTTTGATCCGAAATGGAAAGAATGCGGATCTTCTTCTGGAAGCCTTCTTCCACTCCTGAATCAGGAAGACCACTTCCTTTTGAAAGCTTCTTTTTTTAAAAAAAAAAAAAACACGTTTAGACATTCCATGGGCTCTTTCATCTGAAAAAGCAGTCCTCGTGGTGCCAGCTTTTCAATTCTTGGCCCATTCTTTCAAAAGAACGGGGTCTGTGTGGAAACTCTCTATCAAAAGAGTGGTTTGATCTTTCAATCCACTTTGTGCGTGGATGCACTCTTTCGAAAGAAGATCTTTTGGAGGAGATCTTCTGCAAGATCATCTTTCAAAAGGCGGCTGTAGTGTAGACATGGCCTAAGACATATAAAGCGAAGAAGGAGCCATAAAGGAGGGGGAGTATTCTGACCAATAAAAAAGGTGAACAGTCAGCAAGATTGAGGGTATGTCTTCATTACAAGGAAGATAGACCTTGCCATGGTTGATCTTCTGGAGTTTGATGTAGTACACCCAGTAGAGATGTCTTAAATCAAACTTATAGTGCGCCTGCATTGGGGCAGGTACTCCTGCCCCTTATTAGGAGTAAGGGAAGTCAGTGGGAGATTTCTTCCCATCAGCCTCCCTCTGTGTGGCAAAAGGCTACTTTAGATAAATAGATTCCAGTGACACAATTTTCACAGTTGAATTTGCGTATCTAAAATTGATTTTACCTCCCGTTGACACTTAGCTAACACCAGGATAAGCCAGAGGAGAATCAAAACATTAATTTGAAAGTCTAATACTGGAAAAATAAAATAGTAAAATTTAGTTTTGTTATTGGGTGATTCTTCAAAGGGAAGAGCTTGGATCAAATATATACTGCAACAAATTCAACCCTGGTGTGACTTTGCTGAAGCTAAGAGAGCTAGCTACACTATGATGGCTTTGGATGACCATGCAATTGATTAATAAAACGTTGTATGTAATGTATTAGTAAAACCTTTAATGATGTTATGAATGGAAATTATCTATTCCAAATCACAATAGGGGACAATTCAAGTAAACTAAAATAGCCAGGGAGGGAAAAATCACAGAAATCTCTGATTTTTGTCCAAACCCAAACAAACAACGAAAACAAACCTACTGAAAACTACATCTTTTCACTGCAGGGAAAAATGTTTTTTCAGCTGTTAATATGATGCACACTAGTTGTAACTGCATCTCAACCTATGCATGTATTTATTAAAATGCAATGTTTATAACATAATTATTATTTTTCTCAAGTCCAGCAAGTTGGCATTGCCCACCTTTTATTGCTCTTGTTAATTATAATTATTTATCTCCATAAGACTGGACATGGCCAAGGCAAATGATTACATGTTCATAAGAATCTGCGATTGCCAGCAATAGTATGCCCACAGAGCCACTGTGTCAGCTCCAATCACTCTACTAATGAATACTGGAAAATTCAATCCCATACAATTATCTTTAACTGAAATTAAAGATGCCCCTTGGAGGGATTAATTATATCCACCTATATTTCTGGAAACATTTTTTTACTGTAGGAAAAATGCCTTTTTCCTGCTCATAGTGAAAGTTTCCAGAAAGGCATCCTATTTTTCAGTCTTTATTTCTAGCACAATTTAACCTCACACTGTCACTGAGTGGCACTTACAGAGAAAACACTTTTCTCTTGCATATATGTAAGCGCACATACATGTACACATGCACAGACATAGGAACCCATCAATGATGGGAGAAAGAGGCCAGGTCGTAGAATCTGGGATCTGTGCACAGATGTCTAGGTCAAATGCGTGCCATTGCTAAAATCTTAGGTTTGTGCATATAACTTGCTCCATCTTTGCCCATATCCCTCCTCTCTGTCTGGCAGTGCTCAATTAAGCTTAATCTCTACACCATCTGTAAGACTTTTCTTTACACATGGCTCAACCCTTCTCAGACCTTCACAACTCTCTAATCCATTAGTGCCATGATTTAGTTGGGATTGGTCCTGCTTTGAGTAGGAGGTTGGACTAGGTGACTTCCTCAGGTCTCTACCATCACTAATCATCTGTGATTCTATGATGATCAAGAAACCAAGGGAAGGATGCAAACCAAGTTACTTCTTTCAGTAGTGTATACCAGTGACTCATAAGCCACTGTGTTGGCCCAGTGTCTACCACCTGAGTTGTTTATACCGGTAAGCTGATTATGTGCACAAAACTGAAAAAGAGTTTTGCAAATATGTCAAGTGTACTTGCTCTTTCTCTTATGGTAGGAAGGAATGTCAATTAATGCATATCTACTGCCTCCACTGAAATGTGGATCTTTCAGAGTTAACTCCATGAATAATTCAGATATATAGGAAAAGTTATTAATCAGCAAGCTCATACATTAAAATATATATGCTGGAAATAAAAGGTGCAGTTCACAGAGTAGTGAACGACACCTGGCTTCAGCTGCCTTTTATTTCAATATGATATTGTTTCTATCCTAGAAAGAAATACAGTTTGGAGGATGAGAAGACCCAAAATGGAAGCAGCTATGAAAAGCATTGGAGCATTCTGCTGAGCATGTTTCATGGAATACAAGTGAGAGTCACATAAAGACAAAATGTAAGAATAACTATATCCCTAAAATTAAAAGTCGATATGCCATGTTACATAGTTATTTTCTATCACTGGAGGTAACTAATCACCCACTTATGTTTTGAAACAGTTTGCCACCTCACAGAATACTGTGAAGGGTTCCATCTTTACCTGATTCATCCACTCTCAACTTTTTAGTGGGATTGTCACTGCTGTCATCATCAGACATTTCCATCTCTTCTTCACGCCGGATCCCCATGAGCTGTTCACTGTGAGCATTCCGGAGCTCCTAAAACCCAAGAAGACCATTTATCAGTATTGATTCCCATGAATTAATTTCTCTATTTCTAAACAATTATTTGAAGAACATTCTGATTTTCTAAAACAATACCTATAAATAACCCAGGAATATTAGTACAGAATCAGCACAAGAGTCAAAGTTTGAAGAAGGGCTCAAATTGAGAAGAATGTCATTCTTTGTATAAAAATATTTTACATAATTGAACAGGCAAATATGCTTTTGGGGAAAATACAACAACAGAGAATATGAGTTTCCCTTGTTAAATTACTACTGGTTGTACTCAGGCAGGAATATTTCAGTAATAGCAACACTTAAGACTGCATGTGAAAAGGATATATAAAGGGGCTACCAAGCTGGCTAAAAATGAAAGTTCTCGCATTAAGTTGTAGGTTTCTATGCCTGCACAGAGTAAACCCAATTTCCACAAATTTTAACTTCTCAGCAGATGCACATTTTGATAACATCTGAATCTCAATATGAAACAAATGACAGTACTAAAAGCCCATTTTCTTCAAAAAACTAAACAACAATAACAAAGAACCCTCTACCAGAGCAGACAGGCAGGGGGACTGTTCACATATAACTAAGTAAACGATCAGCAAGCATGTGATCTTTATAAAAGCCCAGAGAGACTTTGTCCTCAAAAAATGAAACAGGATAGTATTGGTAAAATGACTGGTTTTTGAATGGTAGCAGCACAAAGAAGACTAAAAGAATTCTATTTTCTCCAAATAATACTGTCAGGTGTAACACAGGGATGTTGCACAGTGATTAGTGTAGAGCTTTTCAGACTGCAGACAGCTAATTTTTCTATTGACAAAGAGCCCAATTCCCAAAGAGATGGTTTGGAATCTTTGAAACAAGGAAAAACCACATGGAAGAAATAAATAGTGCTGAGTGCAATTAATAAAAAAACCCTCATAGTGTGATGGAGGGAAAGAAGGAAAGATTTTTCCTTGGGGCTGCACCCTGAATTTATCAGAACATGTCACACACTGTATTAAAGATATATGTATCTGTTAATCAATGCAAAGGCAGAAAGGCTAATTAATGAGAGTTACATGGGAATAATTTCAAAGTCAGAGAAATTACTAACATGGTAAATTGAAAACCAGTATTGGATGAATTTATTGCATTTAAAACAGAAATTGGTAACAACTTTGTAATTGCCTATTGAAAAGAGTCACAAACACTCTTTACTGGAGAGTACTCTATCTTCTGAGAAACCATATGACTAATGTATTTTAGATTGCAAATGTCCCAGGAGCATTTATTTCAAAACTGTCCTTAGAAGCCAAACAATAATCTCTGCGAACTTCAAAGAGGTCCATTTTTTCTTTGAGTTGTCAGAAAAGCTCACACAGCGAGAGGAGAGGCAAAGGAGAGGTGACAAGGGAAATGTAAGCATATTAGCAAAGGAGGGAATAATCCAAATAATATGGTATGAATCAACAGACCCATTTACTGGCAAGTGCATAGTATTTTACAACAGAGAAATATGAGTTGTCTATATATAGTAAAAGCTGTGTTAGGGTACTTTACCAACCAGAAAGCTCTACACAATGGCATTTCAGATCATCACTTAGGATGAATCTATACCAGCGATTCCAACTTTTTTCCATATGGGGACCCATTTTGACAATTCAGGAAGACTTGGTGACACAAGCCAACTCAAACTGTCATGAGAGACTTTAATCATCCAGACATTTGTTGGGAGACCAGTACATCAGCACACAGACAATCCATATGTTTTTGGAGAATGTTGGGGATAACTTCTTGGTACAAGTGCTGAAGGAACCAACCAGTGGCCATGCGCAACTTCACCTGCTGCTCACAAACAGGGAAGAACTAGTAGGATAAATAGAAGTGGGAGGGAACCTGGGCTGCAGCGACCACGAGATCGCAGATTTCATGATCTGGACAAAACTAAGAAAGGTGAGCAGTAACAATACAGACCCTTGATTTTAGAAGAGCAGACTTTGACTCCCTGAGAGAATGGATGAGCAGGATCCCTTGGGAAACGAAGATGAAGGGGAAAAAAGTTGAAGAGAACGGGTAGTATTTTAAAGAAGTCTTACTGAAGGCACAAGAACAAACAATCCCACTGCATAGTAAGAAATGCAAACATGGTAGGGAACCAGCTTGGCTTAATGGGGAAATCCTTAGTTAGCTTAAATTCAAAAAGGATGCATACAAGAAATGGAAATGTGGACAGTTGACTAAGGAGGAGTATAAACATATGGCTGGAGAATGCTGGGCAGTAATAAGGAAAGCGAAAGCACAATTGGAACTGCAGCTGGCAAGGGATGTGAAGAGGAACAAGAAGATTTTCTACAGGCATGTCAACAATAAACAGGTTATCAGAGAAGGTGTGGGGCCATTACTGGATGAGGGAAGTAACCTCGTGATAGATGATGCAGGAAAAGCTGAAGTACTCAATGCTTTTTTTGCGTCAGTCTTCACGGACAAAGTCAACTTCCACATGACAGTCCTAGACAATGCAGTATGGGAAGGTGGAGGGCAGCCATCTGTGGGGAAGGAACAACTTCTGAGCTATCTAGAAAAACTAGATGTGCACAAGTCCATGGGTCTGGATTTAATGCACCCCAGGGTACTGAGGGAATTGGCAGAGGTCATTGCTGAACCTTTGGCCATTATCCTTGAAGACTCTTGGAAATCAGGGGAGATACCCGATGACTGTAAGGGTAAACATAGTGCCCATCTTTAAAAAAGAAAAGAAGGACAATCCAGGGAACTATAGACCTGTCAGCCTTACCTCAATCCCTGGGAAAATAATGGAGGGAATCCTCAAGGAATCCAATTTGGAGCACTTGGAAGAGGGGAAAGTGATCAAAAGTAGCCCACATGGATTCACCAGGGGCAAGTCCCGCCTGACCAATCTGATTAGCTTCTATGACAAGGTAACAAGCTCTGTGGACATGGGGAAGTCAGTGGATGTGATATACCTTGACTTCAGCAAGGCTTTTGATACGGTCTCCCACAACATTCTTGTCCATAAGTTAAGGAAATATGGATTGGATCCTTGGACTGTAAGATGGATAGAAAGCTGGCTTGATGGTTGGGCCCAACAGGTAGTGGTCAATGGCTCAATATCTGGATGGCGGTCTGTTTCAAGCGTAGTGCCACAAGGCTCGGTTCTGGGGCCGGTGTTATTCAACATCTTTATTAATGACCTGGATGAGGGACTGGATTGCACCCTCAGCAAGTTTGCGGATGACACAAAACTAGGGGGAGAGGTAGATACGCTGGAGGGTAGAGAGAGAGAATCCAGAGGGACCTGGATAAACTGGAGGACTGGGCCAAAATAAATCTGATGTAGTTCATTAAGGAGAAGTGTAGAGTCCCACACCTGGGGTGGAAGAATCCCAAGCATTATTACAGGCTGGGGACCGACTGGCTCAGCAGCAGTAAGACGGAAAGGGACCTAGGGGTTATGGTGAATGAAAGGCTAGATATGAGTAAACAGTGTGCCCTTGTAGCCAAGAAAGCTAACGGCATACTGGGGTGCATTAGGAGGAGCATTTTGAGCAGATCTAGAGAAGTAGTTATTCCTCTTTATTCGGCACTGGTGAGGCCACATCTGGAATACTGTGTACAGTTTTGGGCCCCCCAGTATGAAAAGGATGAGGATTTGCTGGAGCAGGTTCAGCAAAGGGCAACAAAAATGATTAAGGGGCTGGAGCACAAGACCTATGAGGATAGGCTGAGGGATATGGGTTTGTTTAGTTTACAGAAGAGAAGACTGAGGGGTAATTTAATAGCAGCCTTCAGCTTCCTGAGGGGGAGCTCTAAAGAGGAGGGTGAGAAACTGTTCTCAGTGGTGTCAGATGGCAGAACAAGGAGTAATGGTCTGAAGTTGAAGAGGGAAAGGTGTAGGTTAGACATTAGGAAAAACTACTTCATCAGGTGGGTGGTGAAGCATTGGAATGTGTTGCCTAGAGAGTTGGTGGATTCTTCATCCCTTGAGGTTTTTAAGTCCTGGCTGGACAAGGTCCTGCCTGGGACGACTTAGTTGGGGTTGATCCTGCTTGAAGCAGGGGGCTGGACTAGATGACCTCCTGAGGTCCCTTCCAGCCCTGTGGTTCTGTGAAAAAAGTAACTAGCTAACTTTGTGCCTGAGGCAAGAATATAAAATTGTGCCCATTTGTGTTTATATAATCATGGTAGTTATTGGTAGAAAAAGGGAAAATATATTGTTATTAATAATAAAATAATAAAACTATGTTTATTATAGTTAATTATTATTTTATTATTATAGGTTATCGGAGTTGTGGTGGAGGAATGACCCTCATCCCCAAACCGCACCCCCACACATCCCCCAGATTAAAGCCCAGACTCAGAGGCTAGAGGGGCTGGAGAAGTCACACTCAGGGGTTGGGGGGAAGTCACACTCAGGGGTTGAGGGATTTGGGGGCTGGGGGCTAAAGTAAGGCTGGGGGGTCACACTTGGGAAGGGGGATTGGGAAGAGTCACACTCAGCGGCTGGGGGTCACACTCAGAGGCTGGGAGGAGTCACACGCGGGCTGGCAGGGGCCTGGAGGAGTCATACTCCAGGGCTGGGGGCATCATACTTGGGCTGGGAGGCTGGGGGGGTCACACTCAGAGACTGGGGTCGCACTCAGGGGTTGGAGGAATCACACTTGGCTGGGGGGGCTGGGAGGGTCACACTCAGAGGCAGGAGGGGCCAAATAATTCACACTCACAGGCTGCGGGGGTTGGGGGATGGGGAGAGTCAGTCTCAGGAGCTGGGGGTCACACTCAGAGGCTGGGGAGGTCACACTCAACCTGGGAGCATCACACTCAAGGACTGGGGGGAGATGCAAACAAAAATGAAAACTGAAAAATCAGCTACGTAGATTTGTCAGTGGGGGGTGGATATTAGTTACTAGAAAAGTCTATTAAGTGGCTTGCTTGGGATGACTATGAGTATCAAAGGTGGAGAAGCTGTCTTTGCAATGCATAATTGCTTCTCTATTGGTAGAGAGAGCTGTCGGATGTGTCAGCATTCAGGAGCTGCATGTGGCTCCTTTAAGAGCCACATGCAGCTTTGACCCACTGTCAACTCTTAACAAATCAACTGTGATCCTTGTTTGAGTCCCGACCCATAGGTTGGGAATCCCCAGTCTATACTTATTATCTGATTGACCACACCACAGCCTAGCTTCTGTACTTCACTATTGCTGTGTGTGTTAAGATGCAGCAAAATCCATCTCTCCTGAGCTTTGCCATCGACCCTGGTACTCCATGGTATTGCGTTGAGTAAGGGACATCAGTGTCAGCCTTAAGACCACTGATCTCCATCAGGTAAGAAAGTTGATCCTGATATATCGATTCTAGCTACACTAATGGCATAGCTAGAACTGCATATCAGAAACAGACTTTTTACCCCAGTGTAGACCTAAAGACAAGTATATAATTTGGTTGGTGTGCAGCCAGCAGACTCCCTAATTGGCTCTGCAGGGCTTCCCAGACATTGTGACATGTCCCTGCTGCTTATAGGCAAAGGAACAGTCACTGGGGCTACCTGTGTTGGCTCCATAGCTCAGTTCCTAACCATTGAAAGCTGTGGGGGTGGTGCCTCCAGGTAGAGACACCTAACCATGCCACTGCCTAAGAGAAACAGGGATGTTTTACCACTTATAGGGAGCCTAGTGTCACCTGGATCTGGCACCTCAAACCCTTCCTGCAACCCAACCTTCTATCCAAAGCCCCCTTTTGTACTTAAATTCTCTCCCTCTTAGTTACCTGGTATTACTGGTTTACTGGAACCCACATTCCCAAACATGCTGGATAACAAAGCTTTTACTGTACATTGGTTCATCAGTTCATTGGTTCAACCAGGTTTCATAACTTCTTAACTTACTGTTTATTGTTTTTTCTTCAGAAAGAGAAAAAAGGAGCAACAACTTTTACATGAGCAAAGATGTTCTGTGAATTAATATTTTGTGGAAAGTCCTACTTCTAGGCATTTTACCTCAAAAGAACTTTAAAAGCCAGCAAATGAGTGATACAACACATTCCTTCATGAAAAGTTAGCATAAGAAGGAATTATTTAAATCTGCTTCTGGACTAGATGACTGGAGCATAGCTAATGTGATAATTTTTAAAAAGGGATCTAGAAACTACCTAGTAGTAATTATAGGTCATTAAACTTAACTTCAGTACAGATGAACATGATCTGTTGGGGAGGGAGTCAACTCAATTATTGTAAGGGAAAATCATTTCTTGACAATCTATTAAAATTCTTTGGGGAGATCAACAAACATATGGGCTGGATCTACACTTGCCCCTAACTTCAAAGGGGGCATGGTAATCAGGGCCAGGGGAAATTACTAATGGGCTATGTCTATACGTGAAGCCAACATCGAAATAGCTTATTTCGATGTAGCAACATCGAAATAGGCTATTTCGATGAATAACGTCTACACGTCCTCCAGGGCTGGCAACGTCGATGTTCAACTTCGACGTTGCGCGGCACCACATCAAAATAGGCGCTGCGAGGGTACGTCTACACGCCAAAGTAGCACACATCGAAATAAGGGTGCCAGGCACAGCTGCAGACAGGGTTACAGGGCGGACTCAACAGCAAGCCGCTCCCTTAAAGGGCCCCTCCCAGACACAGTTGCACTAAACAACACAAGATCCACAGAGTCAACAACTGGTTGCAGACCCTGTGCCTGCAGCATGGATCCCCAGCTGCCGCAGCAGCAGCCAGAAGCCCTGGGCTAAGGGCTGCTGCCCACGGTGACCATAGAGCCCCGCAGGGGCTGGAGAGAGAGCATCTCTCAACCCCCCAGCTGATGGCCGCCATGGAGGACCCAGCAATTTCGACGTTGCGGGACGCGGATCGTCTACACGGTCCCTACTTCGACGTTGAATGTCGAAGTAGGGCGCTATTCCGATCCCCTCATGAGGTTAGCAACTTCGACGTCTCGCCGCCTAACGTCGAAGTTAACTTCGAAATAGTGCCCGACGCGTGTAGCTGCGACGGGCGCTATTTCGAAGTTAGTGCCGCTACTTCGAAGTAGCGTGCATGTGTAGACACAGCTCTGAAGTGCTGTGCTGAATACGCAGCACTTCATTAGGCTAATTTTCCCCTGCGACAACTTTGAAGCATCAAACTTCGAAGTGCCAGCATGAGGAGTAAAGGGACTTTGAAGTAGTGTGGGCACTTTCAAGTGCCGGCGGCTGCATGCATGCCAGCACATTGAAGTTTGATGCTTCTAAGCTGTTGTGGGGGAAAATTAGCCTAATGAAGTGCTGTGTATTCATTGCAGCACTTCATTAGTAATCTCCCCTTGCCCTGATTACCATGCCCCGTTTGAAGTTGGGGGCAAGTACAGAGAAGCCCATGGACAAGGGAGATACAGTGTACTTGGGCTTTTAGGAAGTCTTTGACAAGTTCCCTCACCAAAGGCTCTTGAGCAAAGTAGGCAGTCATGGGATAAGAGGGATGGTTCTCTTATAGATCTGTTATCAGGTAAAAGACAGGAAACAAGGACTAGTAATAAATGGTCAATTTTCAGAAGGAAGAGAAATAAATAGTGGGACCAGTGCCATTCAACATATTTATATATGACCTGGAAAAAAGGGTAAACAGTAACGTAGCAGAATTTGGAGATAAAATAAAATATACCATGAAGAGTTACCAAAAGCTTTTACAAAACTAGGTGTCTGGGCAACAAAATGGTAGATGAATTCAATATTGATCAATGAAAAATAATGCATATTGGAAAATACATCCCATCTATACACAGAAGATGGTAGCCTCTAAATAAGCTGTGATCACTTAGTAAAGAGATCCTGGAGTCATTGTGGACAGTTTTCTGAACACTTCTGTTCATTGTGTTTCAATAGGGAAAAATGCTAACAGACCGTTAGAAACCATTAGGAAAGGGATATATAATAGGACAGGAAGTGCCATAATGCTACGATATAAATGCATGGTACATCCTTACATATATATATGTAAGAACCTGAAAAAGGTACACAGAAAGGTAGCTAAATGCTTAAAGGCATGAAACAACTTCAATATGAGGAAAGATTAAAAAGTCTGGGACTTTTCAGCTTGGAAAAGAGATGGCTAAGTGGGGCAATGACAGAGGTTTTTAAAATCATGAATGGTGTGGAGAAATGAAGAAGGAAGTGTTATTTACTCCTTTGCATAACACAAGACCCAGTGGTCACCAAGTAAAATTTAATAGGCAGAAGATTTAAAACAATAAAAAGGTAGGTCTCACATGCACAGTCAACATACGGAATGTTTGGTCAGGGGATGTTGTGAAGGTCAAAACCATAACTGAGCTTAAAAAAGATTTTGATACCTTCAGGGAGCATAAATCCATTAATGGGGATTAGCCAGAATGATCAGTAATGCAACCCTATAATCTGGGTGTCCTTTGTTTGTGATTTCCAGAAGCTGGGAGGGAATGACAGGAGATGGATAATTGGATGATTGCCTTTGCTGTTCATTCTTTTGAAGCATCAGGTATTGGCCACTGTCAGAAGACAGGACATTGGGCAATACCGGCTAGACGCAGTATGATCATTCTTATTTTCTTTTTCACTTTGACATAAACTAACAGAAAACCACTTTTCACATTTTCCTAAAAGACAATAAAGATAACACCCGCCTCCCCAAATTTCAGTTATACAACGACTTTATTTGCCAGCCATTTACACTACTTATGAGCGAAATGCAAAAAGCAGCTCTTAACAATAAATTATTCTAACATTTTATTTTAAGTGTCCCATTATTGTGAAGTCATTTGGTATTCACCATAATAGCACTGATAATAAAAATTCATTTGGTGTTCATGTGGATGTTACATCTAGTGCCATTGGTATTCAACTGTAATTTAGCATTAGTTAATGGGCACTTAAAACACTATCAAAATGATTTATATCACAGCACTTAAGTGTTTCTCAAACTAAGTGTGCAACACTTATTTTACAAGAGTACTACAAAATAATTAAATAAGTGCATCTTACCTTCTATAGTTTTGTTTTGAGACAGGGAAAATCATTTAGAGGAGTGTAATGTTAACAATTAACATATTGTACTACGTGGAGATAAGCAACTTATAAAATTACTTTTGTATAAAAGAAGACAACAAAGACAGTGGTACTTACTTTTAACATACGGGTTCATAGCGTATATACTGAATTAAAAGCAAAAGCTGGATGACCAGTAACATAAAACAGGACTATTACTTTCTTTGCTGCCACTCATGTAAAGAAAAGTAGAACTCCAGATCTCTTTTCTCATTTCCTTTGCTCATGCTTATGACAGTCACACATGCATGGACTTGGATAGCAACCCTAAAGTGTACTATTATTATATTTATACTGCTGTGTTTGCTCACCACGGACTTAAGAGCTAATACAAGCAATTGATTTGTTCTTTAAAGATGGACATAAAATAGATGGGAAAGAGAACCTTCCATCTCTGGACTGAATAGGATTTACGGATTATTAAGAAAAGAAATCTTTATTTTATTTTCCAGCATAACTCATTATTATGGCCATATAATGATATAACCAGAACAGATACTATATATCTGTTTATTATTCATCAGATCTCAGCGCCTTCCTAAATATTATTATATGGAAGACTTAATTCTAAAACATATTTATTTTAAATAGCTTTGATAATTTCACCCTTTAATTTCATTATTTCAGAGTAGTAAACATATGCTGCCAATGATTTCCCATTTCTTGTAAAAGAAAAAGAAAAACACATTGCTCTCCAACTTAATGTTATTTAACAACATTGATTGAAATGGGAGCAATGGGAGCAATATGTACTATAAATCTGTTAGTATAATGGGTAGTTGATTAACTGCTAAAACTACAGTCATAAATATTGCTGAATGCTTTGTGCCCAGCTACAGTCACTCTTGTTCTGTGTCAATCCAGCTGTGAGATGGTGGATAAAAAGTAATAAAAAAGTCACCAACCTCAGAATGCTTTCGCCAAATGTCTATGTTCTTTCGCTGAGCTTTCGAGAAATGGTCCCAAGCTTTTTGTCTGGTAGAAGCGTTGAAAACGGCCACAATCTGCTCAACTTTGGTGAACAAGGAAGTCAAACAAGACAAGCAATTTATGTTGTGATCACTATAGAGAAGCAAAGCAAAGACACTAGGAGTCTATGGATGATGTCATTGCTGAAATAACATCATCAATATCCATCCAATCATGTGTCTTTCGTACTTACATTTTATCAATGTTGGAGATGTCTCCCTTCAAGTCTGTCTCCATAACTTTAGTCTACACAAGTTATAAATATAAACTGGAGAATTTGCATTCACTAGGCCTTTTTGATATTATTAACTATAATTTGTGTATGTGCAAATATAGGTGGGGCTTTTTTTGTTAGAAAGTGTTAGAGGCAAGTTATGAGATGGGCCCCTTTCTAACAACATCTCCCCAAACCTGACCAAATCAGCTTCTTTTATTCTTAGGCACTTATTTTCTTATAGTTACACCATTCATCTTGTGTCTCTCTCCCTCTTAGTTTACCCATCTGCAGCACTTGCTTAATATAACACTAAGCAACTTAAACAGCACCAGCAATAGCAGGACGCTCCCAGATCTCATCACTTTGAGGTGTTATTACCCTAAGGTTGGTCTGCATTCCAAATTGTCCTCAGGCAAAGGGGCTGTGCTGCCAGCTGAGCTGTTGTGTTGATATATATCAGTTTAACATAAATAAGCTCCATTTTTGTAGTAAAGTTCTCTAGGATTTAGCTCTCAGGGTTCATTGGCTAAACTAGCATTATCTGTTTTATAAAGCATCTGCCTTATCTTTCAGACACTTTAGAGCCTATTTGAATCGGCGAAAGGAACTCTGCTCATATCCCACTTTCTGTGCTGTCTGAGCTGATAGCTCCACATCTTAACCCACCCACACACCTACTTGCTGCTTTCCTTTTCCTTGGTAATTCAGTTCAAACTGTGGTACCTTAGGACTATGTCTACACTAAAAACATTGCAGTGACACCGTGGTGGTGCTGTGCCTGCACTGCTGTTTTGTGGACACGTACTACAACCATGGAAGAGATTTGTCTGTTGCTATGGTAAATGTACCTCTCCCAGAAACAGTAATTAGGTGGATGGAAGAATTCTTCTACTTGCCTGGTGCTGTGTACACTGGCACTTAGATATGCTTAATGGTGCCTCTGCAGGGGTGTGAACTTTTCACACCACTGAACAATGGAGTAGGTTGTCTTTAATTTCTAGTGGAGACCTGCTCAGCCTTAAAAAATACAGTAGAAGAAACAATCCTCCACTGACTTACTTAGAATGTGCTAGGTAATTTAATAGCTTGTTTCCAGCTCTGACTTCTGTGATGTCAAACCAAGGGATAAGTCTCTGGCTGTTTCTGCTAAAATGATCAGCAATGAAACCATCCACACTATTGGCATTCACACCTTAGACTCAGAGCTAATTACACCAACAAACAACTTGCTTCTCTTTGCACTATTTTTTCAAGTTCTTTTCCAGTTCAGGAGGACAAAACTAGGTTGAGTCACATAGGGAAACTTTTCTTTAAAATCCTCAAGGCTGGTCAATTAAATACTAAAAGCATAACAATAAATAAGTTTAATGAAATTTTAAACTCTACATAAACTACAAGGGCTGGTTAAGGAGTACTGGAATGTAATTCTGGTTCAAGCTGTTATTACAGTCACAATAATTTCAGCATATTAACACCTGCTTGTCTTCAAAGGTGTAGTTATATAAGGATAGAATTAAATTATATACATTTATTAAATTGATTTAAAAATTAGAGTACCTTTGATTATATGTGTATGAATAAGGCTAGAATGATTATGCTGTGATACTGACCCCAGTGCACAGAATACCCTGCTTAAATGGCAACCAATGTTTAATTACCAAGTGGAAATTCAAGTAGAAAAGATTCACAAAGATATCAGGAAGTGCTGGTTTGACATTTTTCACTAAACGATATTATTAGGCACATCTGAATTCTGTAGAAACCTTTGAACTTTTAAGTGTTTAATTAAAAAGTTCTTTCTACAGGTGCTAATGTCTATTGGAAATCTTTATTTGATCATTTCAGAGGCTCTCTTCAGTGAAAACTCAAGCCAGGAAGGAGTCACAGAGATTTCCTGTGTTTTCAGGAGGCCTTCTTCAATTATTCAAATTCTCAGGTGTTCAAGAAATAAATGAAAAACTAAAATGCTAAATGTGCAATAAGCTAGAAGTTATGAAAAAGTGATGATTGTAGTGATCTCAGGCAAGTCACTTAATAGACCCTGGCAGTACATAATTTTCTTCCCCCTCCTACCCACTCTTTGTCCTACTCTCACAGCTGATTTGTCAGTTTTCATTTCTTTTCGTTGTTGTTTGTTTGTTTTGTTTTTTGTTTTCTATCGCTCTGTTATGTTTTTGATGAGCCATTTCACTTTCAGCACTATTTCCAGATCTGAAGAAGTCTGTCTGCCCCACAAAAGCTCATCACCTAAGAAGTTATTTTGTTAGCCTACATGACTGCTCTTTTGTTTTGTGAAGATACAAACTAACTCAGCGGCTGTGTCTACACAGGCACAAATCTTCGAAATAGCCATATTTCGAAGATTACTAATGAGGCGCTGAATTGAATATTCAGTGCCTCATTAGCATTAGGATGTTTCCGGCCGTGGTGCTTCGAAAGCACGCAGCTTGGCGTGGCTACACAGGGTCCTTTTCCAAAGGACCCTGCACCTTTCAAAAACCCTTTATTCTGGTCAGTGAGCAGGCTAATGGGATTTCAAAAGGTGTGGGGTCCTTTTGAAAAGGACCCCCGTGTAGCTGCGCCGAGCTGCGCACTTTAGAAAGCGGCAATTTTGAAGTGCCGTGGCCGGAAGCGTTCTAATGCTAATGAGGCGCTGAATATTCAATTCAGCACCTCATTAGTAATCTTCGAAGAAGATTTGTGCCCATGTAGACACACCCAGCTACCTTTCTGTAGTTATTAGCAAGATTATCCAAACTACTGCTCTGCATGTACATAAAGGGGGGAACAAAGAGGGAATGCTAAGTGCCTATAATAACTAACATAAGCGTTTAGAGCGCTTTCATACACAGATATGTGAGAATGACTTTTGAGTTTCTTCACATTGTTATACTAACATGAACCATATTTATTTTTATTTAAAAAAAATTGAACACAAAAACATGGAAACTAGTCATGTAGTCTTCACTCCGGCCAGTTTTGTTGACTCTACTTGCCTAAGTCAAGTCTCTGGAAATTCAGAGAGGTTCCACTGACTTCAATCAATCCATGACAATTTGCACCAGCTGAAGATGTACCCCTTTTGAGTCTCTCAGCTTCAGCTTCCAATAAATACATAGAAGAGATATTCAGATTCATAGAACTAAATTTTTAAAGGTGTTTAGGTGTCTAAACATGCAGATAGGTGCCTAATGAGGGTTTTATAAGCACTTACCTTCTTAACTCCCATCATACCTAAATACCTTTAAAAATCTGGCCCTCTGAACCTGACTCTTCTCCATATGGATGTATTCACTGTCATACGCAAAATACCCTGAGGATAGAACCTCAGCGGGTGCAAATCAAAATGGTTCCTTTATAGACAACTGGGCCAATGGAGTTGTGACAATTTGCACCCACTGAGGATCTGCCTTAGAGTTCTCATTCCAATTTATTCATCCTTCCTTCAGAGCTGAAGTTAGCCAAACACACTGAAGGAGTTCAACTTTGGTTTGACCCCTGAAGTACCTTGCAGAACCTAATACATGTTAGTCCCTTGATCTTGGTTTGACTCCTGAAGTTACTTGGGGAACTGTGCTGACAGGTACTCCCTCTTTGGCTACTGGCCCTCACTCAGCATTTGTCCCTAAATTGATAAACGGGGTTAGAATTCTTATCCCTGTGTATAAAGTTCCTTCAGTTCTGTGTGTGAACAGAAGTGTAGAGCCTAAATGTTCTGTATTATTATTAGTTAACATTAAATATTCACCAACAAATATCCGTATAATATTATGTAATAAAATTTTCATTAGCTATATTCAAAATTGCTTCTTGTTCATAGGGAAAATAGGCAACTGTTCAAATGTGATTTTAAGAACATCATAGTACTGGAAGGATAAAAAAAAACCCTTTTTTTCCTCCAATGTAATTCATATTGATTTCTAATTTCCTAAAAACTCACTTTAATGCTTTGTGATGCTTTCTTTGGTGGGTTTCATGCAAAGGATTATTACCCAACTTTTTCTCTAATGAATTGTAAACCCAAATACCAGAGCTAATATGTAGGTGTCAGCTAATGCTTCACAACAGCAGCATTACTGTAAGAGACTTTATCATAAGTGAAAACTTACATTAGGTATATCAAATATATTCTTACATCATTATTGTTCAATATTTGTTGCCATAAAATAAAGTGGGCCAAATAATGATATTCCTCTTAAATGTAATGTTTAAAAACATATATAAATCTAAATCTATGTAATTCTAAGGGGTAGGAACAATGAAGATTGCTCCTAAGGAGAAGTGGAATGTTTACAATCAAAAATATGACAGAACCTAGCAACTATATTGAATGGAGAAAAGATGGGAAAACTGTATGCAGTTCTGTAGACAGGCTATGGGAGAACATTTGTTTTCTACTATGTATATTAAATACATTCTTTTCCACTAACTGCACAAGTTAAGGCTGAAAACAAATCTTGACATTCTGGTGTCAAGACTAAGCACCTCATGTTGTGTTTTGCTTGATATTTCTTTGAGTATTCCTCATAAAGGAATATCTTGTTCTTATTCTTTTTATATAATAAAAATGTGCATAGGGAACTGAATGTGACATTGTACTTTACAATAAAAAGAAACAATGATCAAAATAGAATCCAGCTTGAACTAAACTCAAAAGAAAAATTAAAACTCATGGCAAGCTAAGTCCAAATTTGAGGCATGCAGAACGAAATGGTCCAAACGCAAAAGGACTGAAGAGGGCATGATGAGATATCCAGAAAGTTATTTTAGAAAGATCTTGAAAAGCCTGACAAGTGATCCTGAAAATAAAATAACATTTTCACCCATAAAATTAAAGTTGAAAGGAAATTTTATATTCATGTACAACATGGTTTTGAAATAAGGAATCTGAGACAGGAAGAATGAACATAGTTAGCCTGGTCTTGGTCAAAAGCTGGTCTGCTGAGTTCTGAATAAGCTAGAGTCTGCCAATCAAATTGGCAAGAAGCCCAGCAAACAAAGAATTAGAGTAGTCAAGCCTAGATGTTATAAATGAATGGATTAGAATCTCCAGGTCAGCAGTGGATAGAAAGGGGCTTATTTCTGGCAACAGTCCTGATATGCACTTGGCGACATACTGAATATGTTCTAGTACTGAGTCAAAGTCCAAAATTACCCTCCACAATTTGATGTGTGATGTTGACAAAATATTTCAGTTAAGTGGCAGAGTAAAGAAAGATTTAGAATGTTACAATTAATCAGGTCCACAGAAAAACTTGTGGGTTTCAATAGTATTTACTTTCAGAAGGTATTTCTCTTCTGCACATTAACAGCCAAAAGAAAATAGAATCCATTCTTTGTTACCCAAGATACACTGCCATAGAGGGTGAAGTTGATGTGAATGTCATCAGCAGAGCAGGTAACCCATAAAAGTAAAAAGCACCACCACAGGAAAATGTAGAATGCCAAAGTACAGGGCCTAGATTAGCATATATTGGAGTGTGCTGATCAATTAGACATGCTATGACGTATTCTATTTGTAAAACCCATGATGCCAGTTGATCCCGATCCTCAGGTTGGAGGCCTCTGTCTAATCCCCTGGGCTGCTCCTGGAAGCAGCTGGCTGCGCTCTCTGCAGACCCAGGGCCGGGGTTGAGATAACTCCACGCTGTCCTTGCCCTCAGCACTGTCCAAGCAACTTCTATTAGCTGAGAACTGGCCAATGGGTGGCACTTGCAGGTGAGGGCAGCAGTACAGCAGATGGATAACTCCCTTCCCTAGACACTGAATGTGAGTTTTGGTGCAGGAGAGGGCTCTAAGCTAGAGAAAATTCCCTCCCAAGCTTATACCTCTCATTTTTTTCTGCACTGCAACACTTTGCCCCAGCCCAGAGCTCCCTCCTACACCCACTCAGAATCAGCACCCCTCACCCTCTCCTGCACTTCAAAACTGAGTTCCAGCGTGGAGACCACTCCTGCACCCCAACTCCATGGCCAAGCCAGATGAAAGTGAGTGAGAGTGGGGGAGAATGGGCAAGAGAGCAGACAGGAGTGGTCAGGGCTTTTGGGAAGGGGTGAAGTAGATTCTAGGTTACCCTTAAATTCAATAAGTGACCTTGGGTATAACAAGTTTTGAGACCACTGATCTAGACCATCCCTGACAAGCATTTATACTAGCACGGCTTCCTCTCTGTTACTACTCTTAAAAATCTCCAATGATAGAGATTCCACAACCTCCCTGGGCAATTTCTTCCAGTGCTTAACCACCCTGACAGGAAGCTTTTCTAATGTCCAACCTGAACCTCCATTGCTGCAATTTAGGTTCATTTCTTCTTGTCTTATCCTCCGAGGTTAAAGGGGACAATTTTTCTCTCTCCTACTTCTAACAACCTTGTGTATACTTTAAAACTGTTGTTATGCTCCAAACTTGTCTTCTCTTCTTCAGACTATGCAAGCACATTTTTTTCAATCTTTCCTCATAGATCATATTTTCTATACTTTTAATCATTTGTATTGCTCTTTTCTGGACTTTCTCCATTTTATCCACATCTTTCCACAAATGTGGCACCCAGAACTGGACACAATACTCCAGATGAGGCCACACCTATAAAAATAGTTAGATTTTTAAAAATATGACCCTTCCCCAAGTTTCCTCCTTATCCCCCATTGATCACTTTTGTATGAATCAATGTTATAATGCTGGCTGTTAAGAAGTTGGGTTCTCATATATCGTGGGAGGGGAACATTTCTAAGTGCTTTAATCCAATCCACCTTTTCTTTGCAAAAGAAATGATAATGCCCTTCCATTCTCACAACGTCCTTCTATTTCAGTGTCACTGACCTGCCCATAGTTTGGGGATAACAACAGGTAAGCTTCAGGCACACATGGAATTTGCCTCCTACCCACCCACCATGCAAAGCCCAGGCCCCATTGGCCTGTCTAGAGCTGCAACCCTAAATATAGAAGTCAAGCAGTGACTATGATCACTGGCGGTTGTTCTTGGAACTTGCTTTTTCTCTTGTTAAGAAGCAGGCTGAGGAAGAGCTGAAGAGGGAACATCCTGGGAATACTGAAACTTCCGTATGCCTCAGAATCCATAACAAACCAGGCAGAATCACTCGGTCCAAGCACTTACATCAATAATTAAACAACAGCTACTTCTAGAAATGTAGAAACACTCCTTGTTATATGGTGAAACAATGGAACCTACTCAAATTAAACAGAGATCACTATGTCCTACACGGGACTGCGAGGAAATCTGTCCAAAAAAACAGACATTGAAAATCTTGTGAAATGTGGTTCAATTCATGGTGAAGAAACTGGCAGCCCAGTGTGACAAAGGGCTTTGGCTCACTGCCATGCAATAAATCACTTGGATTTAACAAGCCCACAACACCTGTATGTCATTTCTCAGCAAACTGGAACCTGAGATCAGGTCAATGTGATACAGTAGGGCAGGTGTACATGCACAGTTCTCTCTCTGTTAATGTTGGCATTGTGTAGTAAGGAGGAAAAGCTCGTCTATGCTGACACAAAGAAAGAATCTGTGGATGCTAGTGTGTTGATCACGTTAACTGCATTTTCTGCTGTCCCTCGTGTACTGAATGTAATTAGCTGATCTCATTGATAATTGGGATTGACGTGATTTTTGCTGTGGCTAGAATATAGAGGATAGTTCTGGAGATAGTTGAGGTTATCACAAGTATTTTTGGGTTTTTATCTCATCAGGAAAGAGCTCCCTAATGTGGGGGTTTCCAGGGAAGGCAGTAAACAATATTATTTACAGAACCTTTATTATTTACAGGCCCTGGTCCTTCATTGATAAGCAACAAATTAAATCAAGTTGTAAAAGTGCAGTGTGTCCAACTAATAAAAACATTCGGTCTACCTCACCAGTGTAACTCCCTGCTCCAGTTTCTCATTATCCTCTCTCACCACTTCCTGTCCACACAGTATTTAGGTTGGATCCTGTGAGGTGCTGAGCGCACTCAACTCTGATGGAAGATCTTGCAAGATCACAATGAGTAGGGATAGATTGCTGAACTGAGGTGTAAGACTCTTTAGATGGTAACTTTAATTTGATAACAAAGCACTATGTGCATTTACAGGCCTATACAGGCCAGCCAATGTGGCAGGTGAGGGGTTGGTAAAAATGGAAATTGCCCTGGGCCCAGTGATTCAAAAGGACCTGGGGCTCCGGCTGCTGCTACAGTAGCGGCTGGAGCCTGAGGCCTCTTAAATTGCTGAAGCTCCACCTCTTCTCAGAGTGTGGAGCATGCCCACTGCCACCTTGCCCAGAGGCCCAGCAAGTCTGTCAGCCACACTAGGTCTATATAAAACAAAACAGAAAAATAATAGTGAGAAGTCTTACTAGCGAAATCCTGGCTCCGTTGAAATCAATGGGAAATCCCTTTTTGGCTTTGATGGGGGCTAAAATTACACAATATTGTGGAAACAAAGGGATCCAAGACAATGGAAACACAAAGGAAGAAGCCATTAGAAAACATTAGGGGTAGAGACCATGGCTGTACAGCAACAAGAAGATAGAATGAAAAATGTGGCCTGGGAGAACAAAATCTTACATGGACTCCTTCATCCTACAATAGGTCCTGTGCCACTGCAACAGCATTTTGGACAAAAGATTTTTTTTTTTTTAAAAAGTGGTATGTAAGAACACATAGTCTCATTTAAGGCTTGCTAAACATTTATTAGCAAAAAAACCCAAACAAACAAAATGCTGAATTAATATACTAGCCAAAGGGGCTGCATGGATCATAAAGATCTTTTACAAATGCATCAAAGGAAAAAGTAGTACCAGAGGATAATTATAATAATGAGTAATTTTGTATTTGTATTCCCTTAGCACTTAAGGACACCAGGCCCCATTGTGCTAGGCACTATGCAAACACTTCATATGCAACCATCCCTGCCCTGAAGAACTTAACGATGACTTTAAAATAACTGAAATAGCAAACTCCCATTTTTAAAATTAGTCTTTAGCAAAAAGAATAAAGAAGCCAGGGCAACTAAAGAAAACCTCTTTTAAAACAGCCACCAATAGAAAGCAATTAAGGGAATACTTGGAAAGCATGAATACAGACAGAAAAGTCTGTATGATCTACATCCTGGATGCTAAAATGCTTAGCTAGCAAACCTATTGTACCTGTAGTAGAATGGACTGTATTTCTGAAAAATTATGGCAAATACTACAGGCTGAACCTCTCTAATCTGGCACCCTTGGCACCCAACTGGTGCTGCAAGAGAGAATTTGCCAGACCATGGGAAGTCATATTGTTTAGTAGCATTGCCAACACTTACTCATCTTACTGGGCTCTTAACAGACATTTAGAGATTAGTTAGAGCTAAATAACAGCACAGAACACTGACAGCCAGGACTGGTGGATGGAAACAAACTTTATCGATCCACAAGAAACTTGGCCCACCCATGATAAGTGGTCATCCAGCTAACTAAAATCATTCCAGATTATGGAGTCTGCTGGATGAGAGTGTTCCGGATTAGAGAAATTCAACCTATATTGAGTTAATGGTCTGTTAAAAAAAGTAATTACAAACAAGTAAAAACACACAAACAAACAGGTAAGGTGGTTAGTCATCCCAATAACCACCCTCACATGAGTCTCGCTTCTATCCTGAGTAAAATAACGGAGCACATTTGAAAGGTAATGTGAAAAGAGAAAAACAAAAATAAGGCTCAGATGTTTTTTATGACACACAAAGAAGGTCTGAAAGGAGTTTATTTAAGTTTGGTTGTAGTTTTTTTTTTCCCTCCCCAGCATTAGCAATTCAAGTCTTGTCTGATGCTTTTAGAACTGAAGAAATCATATCACAAGGGAGTGAACACTGAGCAATTGAGAGAGGAAAGGAATTTTAGCCAGACTATTTAGGATGCAACAGAGAGGGAGCCATGGTAGTCTACATACTATCAAAACAAAAAAGCAGTCAAGTAGCACTTTAAAGACTATCAAAATAATTTATTAGGTGAGCTTTTGTGGGACATCTTAACGCAAACACTTCCTTGAGAAAGGACATTCAATTCCCCTTCATTACAATGTGAGAGCAGTAAAAATATAAATCCTGTAAGATAGACAGAAGTTCCCTGGGAATGGCCAGGGAAGATCAAAGCTGATGTTCATGGTATATGAAAGGTAAAAAAAAGTACAGAACACCCCCACCACTTCAAATCTTTTCAGTCTCTCCTTGTACATCATAAGAAAACAAACTAGGAAATAGGAAGCTATTAGGCAGTTGAACAGAATCTTAAAAGAAGTGGTGAGACACCACATAGATTGGACAACAGAGTAGGAAATATATTGTAAGACATAATCTTGCATTGGTATTGGTAACAAGATGGAGGGAGTAACTAGAAGATGAACAGGTCATTTCTGCCTTTAGCTCATATACACCATATTTCCGGATATGGTCAAAATGCACAGAACAAAAGCTGAGGATGGGTGTAAATGGAGGTTACTGATTGTAACTGCACATTCTCTTAAGATGTGTGGTCCCTACCTGTATTCCACACCTGGATAGGTTTACACACCATGTGCTGAAGTCCAGAGATTTTAACAAGCATTACCCATAAGCCCACACATGCACAGTAGATCTCCTCCTGCTCCTGAGTGAGGTAATAAGAGGCAGTGCAAGTCAACGCACTTTCAGTTCCTCTTCTTACCATGAATCCAACTACACTAAGCAGAAGGGGCAGAGGGTGGGCAATACAGACATGAATCGCACATCTTGAAGAACTTGCACTTACAGTAAGTAACCTCCACTTCTTCTTTGAGTGCTGATCTCTTTGTGGCAAGTGGTGCTTGGACTGAAAGTGGATGAAATGTATATATGGTGCTCCAGAGGGCTGCTCTGTAAAAATTCAGTTTCAGGACTTCCTGCAGAGGTGCTACCATGGAGTAGGCTGTTATACCACTGGGGGAAGGGAGGTGATCTAGCTCATAACACTTGCGAACGTAGCCAGAAACCCACTTAGAAATCCTTTGCAAGGTAAATCAAAGAAATCAGGTTGCACATGGTTTGAACACTTTCTGTGGGAAGGGAGGTCCTTGTAGAAACAGAGTTCAACGTTATGTGGAAGAGTTGATTGATCTAGTGGGGAATAAAATGGATTTTTCTTTGTTCATGAAACCTCCCAGGCTGTGAGGCTCTGGATGAGGACACAAATGGCTAACCTGACCCTACCATTCATAGCATTGTTTTAGAAGACAGTCATCCAGGTATGGAAAAGCTATGTGGTGCTGATGGGTCATCTGGGCTGCTATCACAGAGAAAACATTCATAAACAATCTGGGTCCTGTTGCCTGTCAAAAAGGGAGCTCTTGAAACTGGAAATTCCCACCCTAAACCATAGGAATGTTCTGTGGATGTTGAGGATGTCTACGTGAAAATGTAGATGTCCACTAAGCACATGCACTCTTGAGAAGAGAGGCTTATTGATGTCAGCATACCCATCCTGAATCTCAAGTTCTGAATGAACATACTGAGTTGCCAAAGATCCAGAATTGGTCTTCACACTCCATCTTTTCTGGGTAGTAGGAAATACAGTAAATAGTAGCCTCTTCTTTGATGCTGAGGCAGGATTCATTCTATCATCTCTCAGTGTAACAGGAATTCTTCTTCCTGTTGAATCACCTTGTAAGTGTGGTACCCAAAGGGAGACCTAGGAGGAGGTTTGTGCGGAGGGAAGGAGAGAAACTCTATGGAGTATCCCTGAAGGATAATCTCCAGTATACTACTGTCAATCATGATTACTTTCCAGGTTCGGGTGAAAAGCATAAGATGACTCCTAATGGTAACCAAAGAAAAGGAATGTGACATCGCTGATGGTACGTGTGTCTGGACCAAGATGTCAAAAGTGGCTCATGGCCATGGGCTGGGAATGGGTCATGGTCATGGTGCTAAAGGGGGCTGAAAAATGGGGCCAATTCTTTTCGTGGGGAGCTCAACAAGACTCTGGTAATAGAAAGCATGAGGAGGAAGAGGAGGAGGAGAAAAGAAGAAAGCCTTGGTTTGTAGGTCTGCCTTTGGTGTTTCCTCCTCATGTGGGAGCATGACTCCCACACATGCAATGCTCCCCCACCCTAAGTTGTGAAGCCCTGGAGAACTTGAATGTCCATCCTGTCCTCCTATTGACAGCATCCTAACAGGAGCTCTCAATGGGAGATCAGGTTGGTCACCACGGTCCTTTAATGAATAAAAACAGCAATCATTTTTCTCATTAATGATGTCTGACTTGCCAAAGCGAAGGTTGTGGACAGTATGCTGCTTTCCTCGGGGAAACCTGAAGATTGCAACCAAGAATCCATCCTGCTAACAGTACCAGTGGCCAAGCTTCAGGAAGGCAAATCTGTTTCATCAACTGCAATCTGAAGAGCCATTCTTTCCATGAAGTTGCCCAATTCTGGAAATGAGAGGAACTATGGTCTATTGTCGAGGGGACATTTGACCAAAAAAGCCACTAGCCTAAAGTAGCTGTTGAAGTCATCTGTGACTAGCAGAATCTGGCAATAGGTGATGCAGAATTGTAAGGCCACAGAGAAGACCCTTCTCCCCAGTGGGTCCAGTCTCCTGGAACCCTTGTCTGACAGAGTGGTCCTTACTGATATAGAACTATTTCATACCGTCACAGAGTTTGGAGCAAGGTGGAAGAACAGAAATTTGGCTCTCTTTACCGGGATGAAATAGTGGCTCTTGGCTCTCTTAGGGCACAGAATGCTGGGGTGTGCCAGATCAATATTGCTGATTCCAATGAAACCTCACTAACTGAAAGAGCCACTTTACTTGGGTCTGTAGCCTGCAGAACATTCAACAGTGGATGGTGTGGGTTTTGCATTTCCTCGGGGGATGTTTGGATATTGTTAGCCACTCTTTGTAGTAAATCCTGGTATTGTCTATGGTCATCTGGTGTAGCTGGGGAAGTAGGAGAGACAGCCTCATCTGAGGAAGAGGAGGGGTTTCTTGTCAGAACCATTGGTACCTGTGGTTCTGATCTGACAGCCTCCTCCTCCTCCTCATACACCAAATGAACCAGTTGTTGAAACAAAAGAGAAGAGTGGAAAGACTCATCAGTGGGTCCTAAGAAGTTTATATAGGCCGCGTCTACACGTGCACGCTACTTCAAAGTAGCGGCGCCAACTTCGAAATAGCGCCCGTCACGGCTACACGTGTTGGGCGCTATTTCGAAGTTGAAATCAACGTTAGGTGGCGAGACGTCGAAGTCGCTAACCCCATGAGGGGATGGGAATAGTACCCTACTTCGAAGTTGAACGTCGAAGTAGGGCACGTGTAGACGATCCGCGTCCCACAAGATCGAAATAGCGGGGTCTGCCATGGTGGCCATCAGCTGAGGGGTTGAGAGACGCTCTCTCTCCAGCCCCTGCGGGGCTCTATGGTCACCGTGTGCAGCAGTCCTTAGCCCAGGGCTTCTGGCTGCTGCTGCTGCAGCTGGGGATCCATGCTGCATGCACAGGGTCTGCAACCAGTTGTCGGCTCTGTGGATCTTGTGTTGTTTAGTGCAACTGTGTCTGGGAGGGGCCCTTTAAGGGAGCAGCTTGCTGTGGAGTCCACCCTGTGACCCTGTCTGCAGCTGTTCCTGGCACCCTTATTTCGATGTGTGCTACTTTGGCGTGTAGACGTTCCCTCGCAGCACCTATTTCGATGTGGTGCTGCCCAACGTCGAAGTTGAACGTCAACGTTGCCAGCCCTTGAGGACGTGTAGACGTTATTCATCGAAATAGACTATTTCGATGTCGCTACATCGAAATAAGCTATTTTGATGTAGCGTGCACGTGTAGACGTAGCCATAGTGATTCCACAGGCCCTGGAGAGCCAAAACAAGGAGTCAACTGTTTTCAGTGGCCCCTAGGGAGGTCAGGTTCATGAGGGTAGTAACCAAGAGTCCTGGATAGCCTCGGCTCTCTTCATGCGGAGGAATGAGGGACCATCTTGTCAGAGTCTTCTGAATCTGAAAATTGTGGTACTGAGGCAATTATACCCCATGCCTATAAGTGAGATGGTGCCCGGGACATAGAAAGAGCATGATTTTCCAGTAAAATAATGTCCCCGAGTAGGGTTGGGCCAGAGAGTGAGGCACGCTACAAGTAAGGAAGGAAGATATCCTCCAGTTCAGTATATGCTTCTGTGCACCCTGGTCTGCGGGAGGTTTTTAATAGGCAGCACCAATGCAAGTGGCACATCCCTAGTCATGGTGCAGTCTTTGGGTGGACAAGTCAATACAGCAGAGTCCAGACACACACTTGTGAATGGGACTGGAGGATGACAGCTTGTGTGTTTCAATATTGGGATCACCAGCAGAATTTTTTGTGGAGTTTGTTCTTCAGGGTCAGCACGCCAGGGCTGCACGTGCAACCTCAATGGGCTCATGAAAGGAGCACTCTCATGGACAGTCCTTAATGGGGTTTGTCTTTGTGCCCAGCAGCGTGTGTCTTGTTCTCAGGGGAAGCCCTGGAGGAAAGACCTTTGGGTGTGGCAAGTTAAGGCTCTGCTGGTTCTGTAACTGCAAGATGACCATGTGTTCTGTGCTGCCCCCAACAATACTGCAGAGCTCCTCAGGCTCCATGCTTATATCAGAGATGGTAACAGCAAGGTGTGCTGCATGGGTTTACAGGATTTTGAACAGAGGCACTGAAATTTTGAGATATAATATAAATATTACATAAGTTTGAGATATAATATAAATTATGTGATGGAGACAGTCACCCTTTGGGAAGTGGCTCCCTTGCTTCCAGTCACCCATTATGACTGTTTTCTGTGCCTCCTGGCCTTGCCATAACTTCCCAAAACACAGTGCTCTGAATGGGGGAGGGGTTACACACTGGGGGGGTCAAGGCATTTCTAAGTAGCGTAGGCACTTCATACAGCATGCTGGCACTTCGAAGTTTGACACTTCAAAGTTGCCGCGGGTGATAATTTGCCTAATGAAGTGCTGCATATGCATCACAGCACTTTGTTAGTAATCTCCCAGCACCCTGATTACCATGCCCCCTTTGAAGAAGTGGGCAAGTGTAGACATAGGCCTAGTATAGTGTACCGCACTGTGCATTGTCGTAAGCATAGCGGGTGAGTTGAGTCCCAGCAACACAAGGAGCCAAATATGCATGCGCACAAGTCATACGCTAATTGCAGGGGCTTTACACTGACATAATTTGCATTGTCTAAAGTTTGTAGTGTAGATACAGCTTGAAAGTACAAGGCTCTCAGTTTTCCAGTGACAGATGTACCACATCAGTTTGTGACAAACAGAATTATCTAAATGGGTTTAACTGAGGTGCAGATTGCTGACAATCAGTGATTTTTAGCACTACATAGGAAAGCATTTTTAAATAGTAGAATTAGCTGTTGTAGTATATGTAAGGTTTGAAAACTTATTGGGAAAAGAACTTAACTCTGGTGGTGCCCACTTTCCTTTTCTTCACACATTATTCTTCATTTGCTGAGATGCAAAATGATCTCCCTATCTAAAGTATCATGGGTATGAACTGATCTTAAAACTCATCCTCTGCACATTTGTCCTCAGATAATAACTCCCATCTTTTAACATGGCTTTTATGCAATGATTCCACAGAATTTATGGTGCATATTTTTATGCAAATACCAAAGGCATAACTGAGACAAAAAGTGCACCTGCACATTGGTCTCAGACTGATACATTTTCTATTTTTTTTTTGTCTTGTATATTTAAGCAAGATCTTCTTTGTGACTATTATGAGTTCATTTTTTTTGAGGAACAGGGGATAATTGGAATCTAGCCTTTTTCCGTGTGGACTGAGTACAGATGGACTGAACGAATCAAAAACCAAGCTTGCGGGGTTATGTTATATACATTAAAATCCTACAAAAGAAGTACAATGGTCTCAAAGGGCCCTAGGCAATTATCCTGATTATTGTTTTATAAGGGTACTCTTTGAAGGTAAGTTCATGAATTATATATCTGTACACAGAAAAATTGCCAGCATTATATATCTAAGACACTTCACCTGCTAAATAAATACTGGTAGAAATCAGTGGGGCACTTGTACTGCCAATAGCAGGGTAGAGAGTTTTGGTGTGGGGGTGGTCTCCTCACGCTATTATTAAACCTCTTAAAAATTGTTCATTTCCTGAATTTATTTTTACTAACCTCAATCCAAAAATACACTCAGATTGTTCTCTACCCTGCAGATATCAAAAGCATCTCGAATTCCTTATCGCACTGCACTCCAGATAAAGCATGATTTTTCTGTGTTCCATATTAAGGATACTTTTGTCTGGTCAGTTTCCTGAACCAATATGGATCTTACGGTACGTCTCAGTCTATTAATGGAAAAACTATGGAAACTTTGCTCACCTTGAGAAATAACCTCTTAGGAATGGTCCTTGTTCCTCCATAATGCTATAGCACATGAAATAGGATATGAAGTAGAATGTAACTTTATCATAACTACTTACCCCCGAACACACAAAACACACCACCACTCCCACAAGTCAGTACTACAACATGGACAAAAAGAGTTACTTACATTGAGTGAGGATCCCTGTTAAAGCATTTTTAAAACTCTCCTTGGCTTGCTCCATTTCTTGCTCATGCGTTGCTTTCTCATTCATAAGTCGGCGCACATGACTATTTGCTGACTGCACCATGGAATAGAATTGATTTGCAGAGCGACGGTTCACTTCACCTCGCTCAATCCAGGTAAGCAGCACTGTGATGGCCTCTGAAAATTTGCTGTCATCTAGAACAGTCAAACCACAGATTTTAAATCATGGATATAAATACCCCACGAAGGATATAATATCTGCTGTATGCCACATTTAAACCCTCATTAGTTGTTCTCACAATAGGTTACACTGTTGGGGTTCCTTGTTCCATCAGATCAGGGGAGCTGATGTTGTCACATTAAGCTACAAAGCCTTTCTTCTTGTTATTGTAATTATTCTCTCCCTCTTGAAAAAAGAATGCCGTGAATTTTCACATGCATTAAAGAAATAGATCATGTGGGAGTGTGAGGGGCTAGATGTATTAAATTGGTGTTACCTAAGACCCAGAGAAGTGCAGTGACTTGTCTGCAGTCATGCAGCAGGTTGGTGGCAGATTTGGTAATAAACCCCTGATCTCAGGACTCTGAGGCTACGTCTACACAGCAGTATTATTTCAAAATAAGCTATTCTGGAAGAGACTTTCCGGAATCACTTATTTTGATATAGCGCATCTACATGCAAAATGCATATTGAAATAATCTCAGCTATTTTGAACTAGAGCGTCCAGACACAACAGAGCCCATTTTAGATTAGAGTCCTTGGATGCACTATGGCTTATTTCGAAATAGACCCTATTCCCTGTCTACACAACCCTTATACTTATTTTGGAAGAGGTGTATTCCTTATAGAATGAGGTTTATCAAATTCGAAATAAGACATCTGCTATTTTGAAATCAGTTGGAAACAGTGGTTGTGTTGTGTAGACACTTACAAAGTTATTTCAGAATAGCGACCGTTATTCCAAAATAACTTTGCTGTGTGGACACACCCTCAGTTCAGCCTCCAGTTCACTGAGCCATGCTATTACTTACAATAGCTGGATTCAATCTCTACCAGCTGCATAGACTTTTGCATTTGCAAGACAATCAGAAATTCACAAAATTAATCATCACAGTGTCCTATTTTTGCATTGTAGTGTGGGTGTGTGTCATGACTTTGCATCCACACATAACCACACCATTCCCTCATTCTCTGTCACTTTATTCTGTGACCATTGAGGAGAATAGAAATGGGAGTCTTCTCTTTTTCTGTCCCACTCTTGGATGTGGGGGCCACTTACCAGTTCTACCTGTAATAGACATACATATACCTGCCAGCAATTAGTTCACTCTCATAATATGTAGATCTCAAAAGAGCTTTTCACAGAATTCTGAAATAGCCTCAATTCAGCTCAGAAACCATTGGGTTGATGACCTCCAAGCTACGATGATATACTGCTCCTAATAAAATCAATGGGAGGATTGCCAGTGACTTCAGCAGAACTATGATTTCACCCCTATAGCTAGTGTTTAAGTTACAATAGAGAATAGCCTCTAGTGTAGGGGTCAGCAACCTTTCCAAGAGAGAGTGCTGAAATTTGACCTTTTGACCTCTGTGCACAGTCCAAGTGCTGGTGATATTTTTAAGTCACTAATCGTCCTAATTGCAAGAGCTTCATTAATAAATAAATTAAGATGCAGAGCTGTACTGTCTAGGTGGTGGTTGGTAGCCTTAGCTGGGCTATGGTTAATCCACAGGCAACAAACTCCTGGGTGCATCAGGGAGGAAGGGCAGGATAAGCTCCCACCTGGTGTGCTGATGAAAATCAGCCACACATTCCACTCTTGGCACCCATGCCAGGGGTTGCTGTCCCCTGCTTTAGTGGTTTGGATAAATGTTGGCATGCTAGTCTTAAAAAATCTGATTATACAATAAAGGACCTCCCCAAAGCTAGGTGATTTGGTGGACAACACTGGGCTGTTAATTCTGGAAATACAACTGATGTGGAACATATGATAAACAGAATTGAATGGATTCTTCTCCTTTTCCCTCGTAGATTGCAACATCTCTTACTGTTCATAATTGAACATTCAGGAGAGACTCAATACTTCAGTAGCATTTAAAATATATTATTTTATCCCATTTAGGTTAAGAAAACACACACAGAAATATTAAGGGAAGTGCACAGCAGCTGACTAATCCAAGTATGACTTCTGAATAAACAGCCAGCAGAACTGAACAAAAATCTTTAGCTGAGATGTCTTTTAAAACACCATTTTTGCAGAACTATTTTCCTGTATGCTCTTTCTTTAATCTCTGTCTAGCATGCCAGTTTATGCTGTTTTCCCATTAAGCTTACAAGAAAGGAAAACCTCCATCTTTTGTTTTTATTACACACCATTGGAGGCTATACAAGATATTCATAAACATACCATCTTTCTCTCAAAGAGTGTGAGCTGATTAACTGGCCTTCCCCCCTCCCTCCTATATTTACTGAAAGCCAATTTTAATACACTGATCCCTGTGAGCTGAAGAGTCCTGCTAACTGAGGCTTCTTCATAAACAGAAAATAAATCTTCAATATTAAACATGAGAAACTTTACTGGTTAGCTGATTAGGTGGTATATTTTTCTACTAATTTAACAAATGTTAGAGGGTAATAAATTCACAGCAGAACTACATTAGTTAATAATGGGTCTTCTCTACAGGTTAAAAAATTGCAATTTCATTTTCATTCCTAACTTTTTAAATCCATAATTTCACTACCAATTTACTGACAAATTGCAACTCTAATTTAATTAATTTTCTTCACCCAGAACACAGTGTAATTCTTTCAGTGCAATCCCCAGTTTGCTTGGAGAACCACATTTCAAGACCTGATGTGAATACTTATTCAGTGGAAAGTTTTCTATACCAGAGAAAACAAAAACAAGAGAATCTAATTTAAACAGGGTTTAGATTGCAGTCTTTTTAAAACCATTCATTTAGGCAGAAACTAATTCTGTTCAGAAGTATCATATCAGAGGTGCAGCAATAAAAATACAGAGCACTGTTTCAGTACATGCTCTTAGGTATGTTTCTGTACATAATCATTCCCATTAACGTATACTATATATTGAAGTAATGTCTTGTACTTACATGCCATCTTCAAAGTTAAAGTCTGTTTTAGACAAATTATACCTCTTATGACAGTACATTAATTACACAGACCTACATGGTAGTCATGCACAGACTTGGGCTTTCAGTTGTACTGAAAGTAGTGATGTGAATCTTCTAAATGTTATCAGTGGTGAGATGACAGCTACCCAGGTCTCAATTGTTTACATATCTTTTTCTGGACTCAATCATTCAGGTGTCCCCAGAGACGATATTTTAAGATTCTTTTTATGTCATGTAAAAATATTTAGCACTTACATCTCAGCTCAAAAGTGAGGTGATAGCAAAAGAAAGAAAAAAGTTGCGTCCTTGGAGCTGGCTAAAAATTTTCACAACCAATAGTTGTATGAAAATCAAGCATTCGTGAACATTTTTACAATGTTCCTCTTGTTTTTGATCAGCTCTAAACATTCCCTGAACTTCCATCAGCTACTTCTGGGACAGACATCCCCTTAGCAGCAGGTTCTCTGTTCTTTGCAAATAGTCTTCTCCTCAGACTTGACAAACTCACTACACCAAACATGTCTTACAGGATATGTGGGCATATGTACATGTATATGTATCTAAGAAACCACATAACTTGTCAACTCATAATTATTGTGAGCTGTAAATAGGGACAATATTGCTAGAATAATATATTAAAGTATGTTTTATGGACTTGGAATGGAAATTAGTCATCAGGCAGTAATGTATCCGGATGAGGGAGCAAGCAAGAGGGAGTTGATGCTGTCCCTGTCAACCGGTAAGGTAATGCAAGAGCTGAACGTCTCCTTTGACATATTCCAGAAAAGTCAAGGGAAAGCCATCAAAGACAAGGACAAACAACTGAAATTACTGAAAGGTAGAAGAGGAATTGTGTAAGGACACAGGGGTTTGTCCTGCCTGTGAATAGACGCAACGGTCTGTTTTCAATATAACACAATGTAGGTTAAGGCACTCTGGAACTGTTTGCTGAGAAAATTCACTAGTGTGCTTTCATGAATATTTGGATTCTGGCTCTTGAAAAACCAGTCATCAGCAACAGACTGAATTTTGGGTTACAGCCTTTACTTCATTAACTAGGAAACATAATTATTGAAAAGTGTCAGCCCAGGTTCATATTTTACGATTTTGTTGTGTATTGTAGCCAATTGTTTTCACCACTCTCTCTTGTATCGAGTTAAATCTTTTTCAGTTCTTAAACCTTCTTTTGTGCCATTATAAGGAGCAGCAGTGGTTTCAGGTCAAACTGGTAGACTGGAGTAAGTGACACCTTTGGGTGAGTTGGATCTCCAGTTTCTGTAAGTGGCCGCTGTCAGGGGCTGGATATTATAGGGAACAGATTCAAAGGAATTCAGGGAATGGCATGCACTATTATTAACCTGCATGGTGAAGGAAGGACTGGCTTATGCACAGAACAGAGCATTTGAGAGGATGAAGAGCTGTCCATGTTAGGGATCTGACAGCAAGCTGCAACAACAAAAGTTCCCTCTCTCTGGAGGCATAAGAACGTGAGAATGGCCATAGTGGCTCAGACAAAAGGTTCATCTAGCTCAGTAGCTTGTCTTCCTACAAAGGCCAGTGCCAGGTGTCCCAGAGGGAATGAACAGAACAAGTAATCATCAAGTGATGCATCCATTGGCAGACAGGTAACAAGGTGATTCACAGTCTGGTGTATCTCAATAACTGCTGCAGAAGCAGAAATTAAAAAAAAATCTACTTTCAGTGAGTGGGCTTCTCCAGTTCACACTGTGAGCAGATTTGTCCCAACATAATTTGAAATTTCACAAGTAATCATCTCCGCAATGTTAAGCATGTGACTAAGGGTTGGTAGGATCAGAGCCACAGGTCTTAGAATCGTACACTTTGTATGACGAGAGGCTTGTACTTCAAATGCATGGGAGACAGGCTTTCTGACACTGCTCTTCCTGTCACTTCCTCATGTAGGGTGCTGTATTTCTAGGGTGAGAACATATGCTGCATCTCTAACAGGCCCAGCAAAGGACTTGCACCCAGGGAAAGGGGTTATGGCAGCCAGCTTGCTGCCCTGAATCTGTGCAGTTCTGAGGCTGCTGAAGCTCCTGCCAATAACTTGGCACTGGGGACCTGACTTAATATTCCAAACAGTGTGCAGGGTTGGGTGCAGGGACAGTATGCTCTCTGGTTATTTGCTCGGTATAACATTGTTGCACTGTTGGGTTATGTTATCTTGGTCATTTTTTCACCTGTAATTTATATTGCTAAAATGCATTAGTTTGAGCCTACACGCAAATATATATAAAAGTCAAAGCAAATGATTTATGCAGGGTGAGGCAGCGAGAGTAGAGGTTTAATAACCCTATTCATCAACAGACTCAATCCCCATCTTCTGCGCACCAGAAAAAATTTACTTCCCATCATATACCACGTTTGGTATCTGATTGACACCCTCTTTTTCTCTTGGCATAGCCTCCTCTCCTGCAGACAGTGTATGCCAATGGTCTAGACATCTAAGTCTTACGTTTGCTATGTATGATTGTGTCACATTTCCCAGAAGTCTGTCTGGTCCTTCTGGAATAAAAAGTATTTTAACCTCTTGGCATCAGGGACTCCCAATTTTCAGTGCCAAAGGGTTACTTTAAAGAATGATTAATGATCTGCCTTACCTTTTCTTGAATAATCTTAACTATACATTATACCCCGGAAACTTTTTGTGGGTTAAATAACAAAATATTGTGGCTAAAACTAAACATTTAAAAATATACTTACTAAATGATATCCCATTTCAAACTGTCTAATCAAGTCTCTTACAAGTTCAAATTAAAAAGCTTCCTACCATAGGTGGGTGTCCTGTGTTATACATACAAATTCATTATCTCGTCATACTGATGCCACTGTTTTCACTAAAATGTAATTATGAGTGTACTGTGTTTCCTTCCTTATTTCTCAAAGCTGTACTACAAACTTTTAGATCCACAAACTGTAATTTCCTAGTCTAGCATACATTTGAGAGCGTTTGTGTGGCTACATGTCTGTCTGTCTGTTCAAGAACTCCTAAATAGCAAGAGCTAAGGCCACCAAATTTTGCATACAGCTTCTTTCTACCATAACTTAAAGCAACAAAAGGGTTTGGTTGTGCCAGGAAAATGGGATGTGCCTGGAATGGGATTGCTTCTCATAAAACCCAAGAGAAGGGAGACAGAATCACCAGGCAGGTGAAAGGGCTGCTTGGGGCAAGCCTTAACATGTTGGGACTGAGCCTCCCATGACCCAGGTATCCTTTAGAGAGGGTGAGAAGGCTGAAGTACCACCCCCACACCCAGTTTGGATGGGAATATTGCTGCTGTTCCCCTTTGTCCAGGAACCAGGGAAAAGTCCATGGTTTGCTGCATTCCTCACTCTGGCTGGGGAGCAGAAGGGACAGACGTTGCTAGACCTGCCCCAGTGTTGGGACATTTCCCTCCCACCGGTGGTGCTTGCTGCAGCTGCAGCAGCTATGGAGAGATACTTCTCACCTGGTCCCAGACTACTGCAGTGAGAGATGGGTGGGGTTGTCCTCTTTCCCTGAAACAGCCAGAATACTGAACTCCTCATCCCCAGTCCCATGCCACAACAATCATTTAAATTAAAAAAATTAGTTGAGTTAAGCACCAGAACTACACTAGCAAATCTTCTAATCAGTTATAACTGAGTAATTTTGCAGTTCTGTACATTTAATTATCTATGTTGTATTAACAGTTTAAAATTTACATCAATCTAATACACAGTAGACTAGGACTATATTCAGAACACACGAGTAAATTTATTTACTTTAGGTACAGTAAGAATCCAGGGAATTGGGTTACCTGAACACTGATAGATGAATGCATCTTAAATTTAATTACGGAAAGGCAACTCTCTCAAAACCACTCCTGTTGGCCATCCCTTAATTCAACTTTTGTAGCCAGATGTATGGTGTCACAAAAGATGCCAATGGCATACAGAATAACGAAGGAAACAATACTGAAATAAAAATGGGACTTGAGAGTGAACAGATTTGACATTAATATGCTGAAGCCTATCTATTATACAGAATATAATCATTATTTGTGTGGAATATAATAATTTAAAAAGGGATGCAAAAAGGCCTCACATTTATTTCAGCAGCAACTACACTAGGTTCATTAGGTGGCACTCAGAACTGACTTCTTTCTGATGCATTCATTCTGGTCTCTACTACATTAAACTTCAAGAGGTTCCCCCTTTGTAGAGCTCTACACTATTTCTGCAAGGCTTTAAAGTCTTGCTTGAAGGTGGTATGATAATGAAGCAGAGCAGATTTCTCTTCAGTGAAATATCCTATTTTGCAAGCAATTAAATATTGTTTATACTTCTAACTATGTGCAAGGTCTGAGATTGACAAGCTTGATGTTACCCAAATCTTGCCGAAGACGAATCCCCAGGTAGTTCATGCTACTGTAACTGCCATCCTTTTATTTAAATTTCCAATCTGTTCCCTCTTCAGGGGATAATAAAATACCTGGCACAGATGCAGCTTCTGAATTTTGCAAATTATATTTTTTTAGAAATAGAGAAGGAAGAAAATCACTTTGCTGGGCTCAGCACAAGACACTACCTTTAAAAGGGAGACAAATAATCTACTGGTTTCCATAGCTTGCAGATGTTTACGTTTCCTTTCTCTAAAATGTTTTAAAGCAGATATTGAGATTTGGTGAGATGCCTGCATTAGACAGTAGGCTGTTGGACTACCTGCAGCAAATAAAGACACATTTATTTTAAAACGGCCCGTTTGCAATAAGTGATTTGTGAAGATGATACTGTTAAGTACAGATGAGCTTGAATTAGGAGACATATGGTGTCATATGCATACAGACTAAACTGTTTTTTCCTCCTATGCACCAAATAGAGCATCATCCACATAAAGAAAGAAGGTCAACATACTGAGCCTACCTTTAGCTGGGACTTAATTGTTGTGGGAATAAACTTGCATGAAGAGTCAGATGCATGCATGAAAATTTGGTCCCAAATATGTATCACTTTATCTTTTTTTTTTTTTGTAGCAGAAATACATTTGATTGGGAGGACTTATTACTAACTATATTTATTTCTAGCATTACCTAGAATGTGCTAATATCTCATAATCTAAGGCTCCGTCTACACCAGCCCTTTCCTTTTGAAAGGGCCATGGTAATGAGCAAGGTCGGAAGATGCTAATGAGGTGCTGCCATGACTATTCAGAACCTCATTAGCATAATGGCAGCCATGGCGATTCGAAAGTGCCACTTTCAAATCACATGCTGCCTGTGTAGACAGGGGCCTTTCGAAAGGACCTCCCAGTCTTCGAAAGCACCTTATTCCTAAAACCAAATAGGAGTAAGGGGCTTTCGAAGATTGGGGGATCCTTTCAAAAGGCCCCATCTACATGGGCAGTGCATGGTTCAAAAGTGGCACTTTTGAATCGCTGAGGCTGCTATTATGCTAATGAGGGGCTGCATATTCATGGTAGCACCTCATTAGCATCCTTCAACCTCACTCATTACCATGCCCCTTTCGAAAGGAAGGGGCTAGTGTAGATGTGGTTTAAAAGACATATATCAGGGGAAAGAGATACAACAATCAAGTAGTCATGGTAGCCATATTTTCATAATACATTATCTGAGGACAATTGTCTGTTGTTCTTGCTAAAATATGTGGCGTATTCCCTGAACCCTCTTGGATTCTGTCCTGCAGTCACACTCCAACATACAAAGGCATGATTTCATTAACTATCTTTTAACTTCTTATCAAATTTCAGCAAAGATGTGGACTGCTATCTAGGATACTAGAAGATTTACCCAGTGTTGGTGAGGTCCTTAACTCAACCAATTTTTGTTTTTTTCATTTAAGTCATTGCTGCGGGGTAGGGCTGTGGATGAGGGGGTCAGTATGCAGGCTGCCCCAGGGAAAGAAAACTATCCCAGCCCTCTTACTGCAGCAGGTTGGGGCCAGGTGAGAAGCACCTCTCCATGGCCACTGCACAAGGCACAGCTGGGAGAGGGGTGCCTATTCTCTGGCTGCGGGACAGACAGACACACAGACTAACTTTCTCAAATATATAATGGACAGTTGTCCCTTCCTCCATCCCTGGCCCTGGCTGGGCCCAATGGGGTTATAGCTGTCTAGGTCCCCATTCCTGGCCCCTGTCTGCCCCTCTGTGTCCATTATAAAGTATAACTATCCCTGCTTTCCATCCAATACCCCCGCTGCTCCCATGTGGTCATAACAGAGCACAGCTCTCCCTTTCCATTTGATGAAAAACAATCATCTTCCAGGCACACCCCATATTGTTCTAGCACAACCAAACACTTACCTTGTTTTAACTTATGATAAGATATGCATTAGGAAATTGGTGGTCCTTGCTCTCATCATTTAAGAGGAGTTCTTGAACAGACAGTCAGACACACTCACAAACAGACAAAGTTTCTTAATATATAGTAGATGTGAGCATGTCTCAGAAAGGAGGTTGAACATTTAATCACATCACCTCAAGTCCGGACAGTTCATCATATCTCAGACCTATTATTGAGCAACAATTCTTTGTCCTCTTGTCTATCTATGCCAGCACTTAGATGCTCATTACATTCCAGTAACCCCAGCACTGCTTTCACTCTTGTGTAAGTCTCAACTATTCTCACAGATTGGTTCCCGGAAAAAAAAGGCTACATACACTATGCAGGATTTTGACAATCAGATGACAGTTGGTTTCTTGGTGACACAGATTACCAAGACAGCGAATACCATAGGCTGCCACTGTGGCATACAGGGCCTCTATTCTTGTTGGCTCAATGGACTAAATTAAAAAAGATGCAAATGAACTTGTAATCAGAAAAGAAGTATCTCTGTATAGTGCCACTATCAACATAATGCAGTGAAGGAAATGTGTAAGCAAACAATCTAATTGTTTGACTTCTGAGCTCAGGCCCAGAAGCTCCAGCCGCAAGGTGTTGGCAATGTTTCAGGTGCTAGGTGCCACCATTTAGATGGCAAGAGGAAAGTTGACCAGGTAAACAGATGCATTGAAGGAAACATTGGCACTTAGATACAGCAAACTCTTTGTAACCCTTTTAATCCAAGCAAGCTAGCATAAGGCATGGTGTGGTAATAAGAATGCCCAGGTTTCATCTGCCAGCAGTAGAGTTTTTCAGGGAGAAGAAAGCAGAGAGTGGAATTTCCAGGCTTCTGACGATCTCTAAAAGAGTGCGTCACTGAACAATACTGTCTGTTCTAGCACACAAATAGAGGCAGTGATTGAGCTGGACTGCAGTGGTCTCTTTACTGAATGTCTCCACTCCTAGATTCATGAGTTTCTGCATAATTTAAACTTTAATTTTAAAAATATTTTTCTGGCACTTACGTTTATTCCAAAGGGATCTAATTCCAAATATGAAACAACACAAGACAGGAAAAGGTAAAACATCATCCCCTCTCACATTCCTGCTTTTGATGAACCATCTCAGTGCCTGCCCTTTTTCATCAAAATTGGTTAACTCTACAGCCTAAAGACATAACTTTTATTATTGAAACTGTGAACTATTTCACTGCTTATCAATTTAGTAGACTTACCAAGTAACTCTAGTGACACAACAGGAACTGGCGTCACAAACTGTGGACGCCGCTTGAGTTCAGAAGTGCCACTGTAGTTTCTCAAAATAGGCCATAAAGGCTGTATCTACACCATCAGCTTCTATTGTCCTTTTGACAGCAAGACTCGCTGAGCATTTACGTGGCTAAAGCACTCGTCAATAGATTGTTGACAAAACTTAGCTGTTCAGTCGGTAGCGTTACATCTGTTACTGATCAGGAGTAATGCCTCTGTTGACAGTGTTTTGTCAACAGAGTGCCCATGTAGACAGTTCTGTCAATAGAGGGGCTTGTGGTTTACTGGGCAGCCCTATTTGCACAGCTTCTCTTCAGCTGTTCTGTCGAGAGTGAGCCAGGCAGTCTGGCTGCTCTGTCAACAGAGTGAATGGCTCTTTCGATCTGCTGTTATGCGTAGGGACAAACTGTTGACAAAGGTAATGCTGAGGTTTCTCTGTTGACAGTGACTTCTATTGACAGAGGCTGCCTGTGTAGACATAGCTAAATTGAGATATGTCCCTCACACTGGCCATGGAGAAGGAAGCACAGAAAACCAAAGAGCAGATTCAGAAACCTTGACTAAAGCCATGCCTAAAGTCCAAAGCCTGAATCTGATTTGCACTAGCTTCTCTTAACGTTGCTGTGGCAATGTAAAGGAATTTTAAAGTGGAAGTACGTTACACTGAGCTCATGGATCCTTTGCACTGTTGGAGTCATGTAAAGGGGAGAACAGAGAACAACTGACCCTATACATTTGAATATGCAATGGTTTACTATTTCAGATGCTATAGGAACAGAGAAAGCAGAAGACAAACACTTAGTAGTGACAGGACTAGACTACAGATCTAGATATTGTCTCTGCAAGAGTTCATAACAGTAATGGCAATGTGTCTGCAGCTGTTACAGCAAGGCAGAGACGCCCTGGTTTTCAATAAAGATCCACACACAAAGAGGAAGGAATTGGTTACAGCAGCAGTCTGAAATCTCATCACAGAACTAGCTAACCCAATAAGGAAAGCATCTTTAAATGAAGGCATCTTAAATCTTGAAGTGGTGAAACTGGTGGTTGTATGTGAAGAAAACTCAAATACCCTCTTCTTGATAAACCAAAAAAAAAGGGAAGGGGGTCTCAAAGAGGACCTTTTAATCATACTCTGAAGAACACCTTGAGCATTTCTTGGAAGATTTTTTCATCTACTGGTCTCTTAAATGGCAATTCTGGCCCCCACTTGAAAAGATAGCAAGCAAATATTTTGATTACCCTGTGTGCCTGCCAAACAGAAAGTGCATCAGGAAGTTGCTTGGAAAAAATTGAATTTTCAGTTAAACTAGTTATGTTAAGTAGTACAAGGGATATTAATCCTTGTGATCTAGAACAAAAGTGACCACAATCTAAGGTCAAAAAGAAACATCTCCTCATAGTACAATGATACACAATTATGCGCATTATGAGGTTTTATGCCTTTTCAGAAGCATCTGTCATTGGCTATTGTTGGAAACAGGATAGTAGATGAGAACGACCATTAGTGTGTTCCAAATAGGAATTCTGCTGTTTTAAATGTATTGCACAAGAGATTGCTCTTCCCACCGCAGGCTAGGTCTTAAGCATGAGCAGCAGCAATCTGTGTTTATGAGAATATACTTGACATAGCAAATAATAATCTCATGCCTAAAGAGTTGCATTGGAAGAAAAGAAAAGACTTGCAATTTTCCTAACAGCTAGATCTCTTAAAAAGAATTCTGCTCGTATTATTTAGGATGGCCAACAGAGAAGAATGACGATGAGCTAAGAGTACAGAGGCTCAGTATAGCCCCCCTTAGATCCCTGAGACTTTGTTTTGTGGTTGGCAGAGGAAGACAAGGCATGATAATATCAATTTTTAAGCAAGATAAGCTTGGTTTGTGATGGTCAACTGTGGTCTACTACTCTCTGAATCATAGAATCATAGAATCACAGGGCTGGAAGGGACCTCAGGAGGTCATCTAGTCTGGTCCCCTGCTTCAAGAAGGAAAGTGGGCATCAGATAATTGGAATCGTGCTTGTGGGTCCATATTGCAAGACCATATATGCTGTCTATGTGCTAATAAAGTTCCAAAAAACATAACTGAATACTGAACGAGGCCCGTAACTGAAATCTGTTTGGATGACATAACAGACAATGATAGTACATCTGCCCCTGGCTGGGTATTCGGTTCAGCAAAATACAAAGCAGAACCAAGTGTAGTGCTGCCACTGTATTTGCACCTGGCCTTACATGTCTATCATTCAAAAACTAGTTTCAGTTGATTGTCTCTCTTGCATGCCAGTTATAGAAAGGGACTTAGATGGGACTCATGCCAGTGTGCAGACAACCCATTGTTCCATGAACCATGGTGGTCTCTGAGTTGACTGTGATCCATGGCAGTGAAAGAATCACTGAGGCTGATTGGTGTCCAAGCAGGTAATTCGTTTAGGTTAAGTCAAGAGCTCAGAGGGGAATTCTTGTCATTTTCCTTTAATCAGCCATTTTCAGTTCATTGCTGGATGAAGATCTACCCTGTTAAGGTCCACTTTATCATCTCACTTGACTGAAGGTAACTTGCATCTGGGAAATGTCTGGATCTTGCATTCAAGAAGAATATCAAGACTGGTACGTGCGTGCATGTGGAATGTGCACCCTTGACATAGATTGACTATTGCCACTTTTGAACAGAGGCTAAAGGAATTAATGGACTTCAAGATGGTATAGAGGCAGAATACTAATTTGCCAACAGCCCATTTTATCAGTTGGTCAATAGGATTTTACAATGAACTTTTGTCTTCAGCCAATCACACGGTAACTTTTATACCCTTTTACCTGACTTCTTCACCAGTCATGGGTATACCAGAAAAACTGCAACATATGAAATGAGTGGAAGATGGTTGGCATGCTAGATTTTTTGATGTCATGTGGCATGATTGTGCATAAGACTGGAAAAAAAATGTAACCTCCGTGATAGAATCTACAAATACCTAAATCAGCAAAACTACTCTGGCCTGTGGCTCAAATGATGAAGGTTAGTGCAGAAGCTCTGAGTTCATTATTCATGGTGCAGTGTCTTGCTTTCGGAGGGCATGCTAACAGCTGTCCTTATGGAAGCAATTGTGAGATCTCTGCTTAACAGTCTCTCTTTCAAGGAGGACCATCTTCTTAAAAACAGACTCATTCTGAACTTCCCTTTTTAGGGGAAAAATTATTAAGACTATTGTTGCAAAGCAAATCTGGTAACATCCTGAGCCTATGGTTTCTCTGGTCCCAATTAACCTTGGCTCCAGCCTGGATACCATATAGAAACTGAAGTAGTTGTGTTAGTCCAGCTCAGCTCTTGGAGCTGGATGAAGATCAAACATCCAGGTTGATTTTAGTTGTGCCAGCTGCCTTCAATACCACACATAGATTGTAAGGCTTTGGTGATGCATGTGTGGTCTCTAGCACGGGCAGATGTTTCTCTTGTGTTGCACCATTCCTCTGTGTTTAAAAAGTCACTGCGTAGTACTTGCCAATGTATTATTTGTCCTGGGGGCTCTCTGTCCTATGGGGTACCACAGCATTCTATTCCTCTGCACTCTTGTGTACTGACTCTATGAGTCCTTTGGAAGGATCAGGGAGAGAGAATGGATGTCAGTATCTTCAGCATAACAATGAAACCCAGCTGTGTGTAGTAACAGAGAGGGAGCCATGCTAGTCTGTACACTATCAAAACAAAAAAGCAGTCCTGTAGCACTTTAAAGACTAACAAAATAATGTATTAGGTGAGCTTTCGTGGAACAGACCCACTTCTTCAGACCATAGTCATACCAGAACAGACTCAATATTCTCTGTGCCTTACATACTGAGTCTGTTCTGGTCTGGCTATGGTCTGAAGAAGTGGGTCTGTCCCACAAAACTCAACTAATAAATTATTTTGTTAGTCTTCAAAGTGCTGTGTGTGTTTGCTTCTGCTCAGTGGGTGGTGCAGTGGGATCACTTCTTCAGCACAGCAGAGCAGCTGTACAGACATGGAAGGAGGAGAGGCTTGTGAGCTCTCCACCTCCATCTACCCACACTTGTGGGCCAGACACCAGCTAAACCCACAGGTTGTTGAGCTTCACAGTGCTGGGGGATCCTTACCATTCACATTGCCTGACTCTTTCTCTCTCTCTGTGTGTGTGTGCGTGTGTGTGTGATTTTCACCATGCTGCTTATTGCTGTGATTTCCTAGTTATCTGCATTTCATTTCAGACAAGAATTAGATTTGTATCCAGGAGTCGTGCGTTACACAGACCTGTGAGGCTACTGCTGTGCTCACAGACACAGTAGGGTGCACCTGTGCTACATTCCCAATAACACAGGACCACACTGTGCAATACCCTTATCTTGCTTTCCCAATGTTTGTTTTGTCATTAGCACAGCATGCCAGTGTGTTGACAGCAAGATATCCTAAGCCTTATCTGGACAGTTGCAATTCCAAAGGAGTGGCAAGGATCATATTTTCTTGTGAGCTGGCACAAGCAGAGGTAACATTTGGCCTCTCTGGTGGGGAAAGTGTGCCAAGCCCAGTTGCTAGAAGCCTAATGAAAAATAAACTGAGAGGAGCAATTTGCTTTTACATTTTTATGTCTTGTTGATGATTCACATGTTAACTAATAATCATGGGTCCAAATCTTCAAGTTTTAACAGGACAAATACTTATTCAGCACAAGTGTGTGTATGTGTGTGTGCACACTTGAGTACACACACAAACTATACTGCACACACTATTCTTCTTCCCCTGGGTAGAGGCTATATAATTAGCTACTGAAAAGCTCTCAGATGCTGCAGTAAGGATGGCAGTCTAAGAACTTACACAGAACAAAATCGCACATGAGTAGTTCAGGAGTTGAGTTCAATGTAACATGAATAAGGCTGTAGAATTGGTCCCTACATGTGACCAAAGTAGATAGGGGTTCTGACATCGAGCGCCTTATCAAGGAAGATAATTATGTCACTTCAAAGACTCCCCTTATCCAAGGTGGATCTCATATTTCAGGTTGACTTCACCACCCACGTACTACATACCTTAATGTAATCAAGCAGGGAAAAAACAAAAAAACAAAAAATAAAACAAAAAACAAACAAACAAACAAAAAACAAATATTTACAAGATTTCTGAATGCTTAAATTACATTGCTAAAATGAAAGTGCCAGAGGGACACACACTGAAAATGATGACACCACCACTAGTGGAGGGATGAAAGAAGAGGGCAAATAAAAGAGCAGGTTAGAAAGGAATCAGTAGCACTATTATGATGGAATTGGCTTTATCAGTGTTCTTACATCTGGGTGGCTTCTGCTCTTAGAATATAATACAGTGGGGGAAAAAAAGTCCATTACCTTTCAATTTTTCAGCCAGCAAAGTAGCTTCGTGTTCAGAATAATGCATTATTGCTGGAGGAGAAGGAGGTCGTAGCCTGTCTTCTTCCATTTTGCGCCTGTGACGCTCTTCTCTGGCCAGCATTCTTTGTTTGCATTCCCATTCATAAAAGTCATCTCTTGCCTGAGCAAAATCAACATGAAGGCGACCTGAATCCTTTTTGTCTGTGCTGGATCCTAATCTCATGCGGTAACCTGAAAGCCACAAGTAGAACTGCTGCAATTTTTATTCCGTTATATACATTTTAGGCAGTGAGGAAAAAAAAATCATTTGCTTTTACCAAGCCACCTTGATCACCTCTCTCCCATCTCATATCTAACTTTTCATTGTCATTTACATAGACATCCACCTTCGCGTGCAACCTTCTGCATTTCTAAAGCATACGTCATCACAGTAATTGAGCTGATGGGATAGGCTAACATAGCAAAATTCGGATCTTTGTTTAGAAGAACCCCAAACTCGGTGTGTGCTACAGTTTGAGGTTCCAAACCTTTCTAAACACAAAGAGAATTTGCAAAATTGTGCACCTCGACTGGGTTTGGATTTTCGACCTCACTTAACCCTGGGAGTGTTTGGATTAGGCTTAATTCTAGTTCAGAAGATTGAGACAAATGATTGAAATCTTAGAAAATCTCTGCTAGAGATAAATAAGCAAATTGCATTATAGAAATTGCCAGTCCCAGTGGCAATGCATCACACTCTGCACTGAAGCTGGACCTCAGCTGTTGACCTTTCACAGTCACCAACACAAAACGCTAATAGTAAAGGAGAAGATATAAATAGCTGATCAAATTCAGTCAAGAACTGCATTTATTATTCAGTATTTTGTCTGAAAATGGTTGTAATAGAGTACACTGATTTATCTGAAGAAGCAATCTTGTTTGACAATGTATAAAGGTTCTTGCTGTGTCCATTCAGTAATCTCTTAAGTATTCATAGATATGTCAATGCTTCACCTGTTAAAACTAACAGACCGGGAACTCTTTAACATAGTGGCCATATACAATGGGGCTCTGATTTTCATGGGAAATTCTGGGTGCTGACCTAAGGCAATCTGCAGAGACAATGCTGTCCAACAAGCTTGCTAGCTTAGTTCACATTTTGCCAAGAATCCTTGGGATACTGTACAGATGCCCATTGGTGTCCATGGGCAAAGGGTTCGCAGCTCTTTGAAAAAGCAGCTCTTGTCTGAGACCTGACAAACTCTCCCCTGTACCAATACAGAAGTTTCACAGTATCTATCTACAGGAGCAACAAGAAGTCCTGTGGCACCTTATAGACTAACAGATATTTTGGAGCATAAGCTTTCGTGGGCAAAGACACGCTTCGTCAGATGCCTGAATGGGGGGTTCCAGAGGAGGGTTTAAATTCATGTATCTGATGAAGCAGGTCTTTGCCCATGAAAGTTTATGCTCCAAAATATCTGTTAGTCTATAAAGTGCCACAGGACTCGTTACTTTTGAAGATACAGACTAACTCGGCTACCCTTCTGACACTTATCTATAGGAGGTTTCTATTGAAAACTTGTAATTTACTGCTCGTGATCACTGACAGAAATGTGTGTATGGATAATATTCATGGGACAATGTGACTGTACTGAAAATTTTGCTCTTATGATCTTGGAATGAAAGTGAGTCAGCAACGATCTTATGCCCTGGTGATGCCCCTTTTACGGTGGTGGAGTAGTTATCACCTGTCCCTAACTGCTTAATTGCGTAATGTATTATTTAACTGTCTATCCTTGCCCTATCTCAGAACAGCCAATGGAAAACCATCAAAGACACTTGAAGGTAAAAAGGAACATTGCAACAGACAGAAGACCACCGTATATGTGAATAAAGACAAAAGACTGATTCAGTGTATCTAATCTCAATATGGGTAGTGTAAGAAAACAGCTTGTTGAGCAGGGCTGTTTCACAAAAGATTGGACTGTGGTTCCTGTGAAGCCAACCAGCCTACAGCTCTGCAACAGACTATATAATTTGGAGAGAAAACCTACTGTATTAGATAGGAAGGTAAGTATTAATAACGGTAAGCCCTAGTTTACAATTTATTATTTGGTCTTGTATTGTTTCTGTCACTGTCTCTTGTTTCTTGTGGGCTCTTTAGTGTTTCTTAAATAAGCCTTATTTTGTTTTACTACAAGTGCTTGTAAGGGTTGTGCATTCTTCAGGAGTTGTGATTGAGGGTAAAACTGGTAAACTGGGCCACACTGCCCCTTTAGGGGCAGAAGATCTGGACTTCCTAGTGCCATTGGCTAGATATCACAAGGGGACATGAGGACTGGGCTGCACTTCTTTGTCAGGTCTGGGATAACCCAAAGGGGACTGCCTGACAAGCATTGCAATGGAGGCAGAGATAGGGAGCAAACACCCAGTCGCCACCAGCAGGATTCCTTCTGGCAGAAGACAGGAAGTAACAAGATTGAGTCAAAGCCTCAGGGTCTATCAGAATCTCTTCTCAAGTTACGCTTTATTGACTGAAAGAAAATCTTAAAATAATCCTCCTAGATTTTAACCTGGGCTCTGGGGAAATATTAATGAGCGCAGAAAGCTGCAAACAGCGCACATGGTGTAACCAGCAACAGGCAGACTCAAACCTGTGTCCTTTGGAGTTTAGTGCAGGAGCTTCTACAGTTTGAACTCAAAGCCCAGCTGGCTCTCAGTTAAGACTGTAGAGGAGACTCAATTGTTCTCTCAGTAAGTGGTCAAAGTGCCATCACACGGGACAGTGAACCACACTCAGTAGGGGTGTGGGTTACACAATCACATGAGACGCTGAAAAGCAGGTCGAATTTGCCATTTTGCAGAAGGTCCTGCTATGACATATTCTTGCAATAGTTCTGCTTAATGGGGTATGAGAATTTGCAAAATTGTACAGCTCGAGTGGGTTTGGATTTTCAACCTCACTTAACCCTGGGAGTGTTTGGATCAGGCTTAATTCTGGTTCAGATTGAGACAAATGATTGAAATCCTAGAAAATCTGCTTATTGGGGTATGAGGTCTCTGCATCCTTAATAGTTCTGCATATCGGGGTATGAGGTCTCTGCATCCTTAATAGTTCTGCATATCGGGGTCTGAGGTCTCTGCATCCTTTGTATGCTGGGCAGCTGAGCGCCACTCTGGCCTTGGTTAGCTTGACAATAAAGTAAGTCACTCTGTTCATCTGTGGAGATGTATTTGTGCAGACCCAATGATTGGGGGCCCCTGTGTAGAGCACACAGAAAGGCAGAAGCTGTTTTTCTGCCTATAAATTTGAACAGCAGCCACTATCTGCCTGTGCCAGGAGCAGGATTACTCCAGTCTCTCCTAGATGCCACAGGGTTCTAATGAAGACATAACAATGGCCATACTGGGTCAGACCAAAGGTCCATCCAGCCTAGTAGCCTGTCTGCTGACGGTGGCCATTGTCAGGTACCCCAGAGGAGTGGACTGAAGACAATGGTCAAGCAATTTGTCTCCTGTCATCCATCTCCAGCCTCTGACAATCAGAGGCCAGGGACACCGTTCCTACCCTTGGCTAATAGCCTTTTATGGACCTGACCTCCATGAATTTATCTAGCTCTTTCTTAAATTCTGTTATAGTCCTAGTCTTCACAATCTCTTGTAGCAAGGAGTTCCACAGGTTAACTATGTGCTGAGTGAAGAAGAACTTTCTTTTATTAGTTTTAAACCTGCTACCCATTAATTTCATTTGGTGTCCTCTAGCTCTTGTATTACGGGCACAAGTGAATAACTTCTCCTTATTCGCCCTCTCCACACCTGCCATAATTTTATACACCTCTATCATGTCCCCCCTCAGTCTCCTCTTTGCTAAACTGAAAAGTCCCAATCTTTCTAGCCTTTGCTCATACAGGACCTGTTCCAAGCCCCTATCATTTTAGTTGCCCTTTTTTGAACCTTCTCCAGTGCCAGGATATCTTTTTTTTAGGTGAGGAGACCACATCTGTACGCAGTATTCAAGATGTGGGCATACCATAGATTTATATAGGGGCAGTAAGATACTCCTTATCTTACTTTCTACCCCTTTTTCAATAATATTTTACACCTATTTCCCTTTCTGACTGCCTCTGCACACTGCGTGGACGTTTTCAAGGAACTATCCAGATAATTCCAGGATCTCTTTCCTGATTAGTTACAGCTAAATTAGCCCCCCCATCATATTGTAAGTATAGCCGGGGTTATTTTTTCCAATGTGCATTACCTTACACATATCCACATTACATTTCACTTGCCATTTTGTTGCCCAGTCACTCAGTCTGATGAGATCTTTTTGAAGTTCATCAACAGTCTGCCTTTGTCTTGACTATCTTGAACAGTTTAGTGTCATCGGCAAACTTTGCCACCTCACTGCTCACCCCCTGCTCCAGATCATTTATGAATAAATTGAACAGGATTGGTCCTAGGATTGACCCTTGGGGGTCAGTTAACCCTCTCCATTTGGAAAATTTACCATTTATGCCTAGCCTTTGTTTCCTGTCTTTTAACCAGTTCTCAATCCATGAAAGGACCTTCCCTCTCATCCCATGACAACTTAATGTAAGAGCGTTTGATAGGGTACCTTGTGAAGGGCTTTCTGGAAATCTAAGTATACTATATGCACTGGATCTCGCCTGTCTGCATGTTTGTTAACCCCTTCAAAGAACTCTAAGGCCGTGTCTACACTAGCCCAAAACTTCGAAATGGCCATGCGAATGGCCATTTCGAAGTTTTACTAATGAAGTGCTTAAATATATATTCAGCGCTTCATTAGCATGTGGGTGGCCGCGGCACTTCGAAATTGACGCGGTTTGTCCTAACGGGGCTCCTTTTCAAAAGGACCCCGGCTACTCTGAAGTCCCCTTATTCCTATGAGCTGATGGGAATAAGGGTACTTCGAAGTAGTCAGGGTCCCTTAGAAAAGGAGCCCCGTTGGGATGAGCCGTGCGACGGCGAGCCGTGTCAATTTCGAAGTGCTGCGGCCGCCCTCATGCTAAAGAAGCGCTGAATATGTATTTCAGCGCTTCATCAGTAAAACTTCAAAATGGCCATTTGCATGGCCATTTCGAAGTTTTGGGCTTGTGTAGACATAGCCTAACAGATTAGTAAAACATGATTTCCCTCTGAAGAAATCATGGTGACTTTTGCCCATCAAATTATGTTCTTCTATGTGCCTGTTCCAAAATCTTCTCTAATGACACTTCAATCTGGGACAGTTCCTCAGTTTCATTTCCCACAAAAAACGGTGCAGGTTTGGGAATCTCCCCAACATCCTCAGCCATGAAGACTGAAGCAAAGAAATCATTTAGTCTCTCTGCAATGGCTTTATCATCCTTGATTGCTCCTTTTGCATTTGTATCGTCTAGGGGACCCACTGGTTTTTTTTTTTAGCAGGCTTTCTGCTTCTAATGTATTTAATAACATTTTGTTATTACTTTTTGAGCTTTTGGCTAGCTGTTCCTCAAATCTTTTTTCGCTTTCCTTATTACAGTTTTACACTTAATTTGGTAGTGTTTATGTTCCTTTCTATTTACCTCACTAAGATTTGCCTTCCACTTTTTGAAAGATGCCTTTTTAACCCCTCACAGTTTGTTTTACATGGGTGTTAACCCATGGTGGCTCTTTTTTTGGTCTCTTAGTATGTTTTTTTAATTTGAGGTATACATTTAAGTTGGGCCTCTATTATAGTGTCTTTGAGAAGCTTCCATGCAGCTTGCAGGGTTTTTGTTCTAGTCACTCTGGCTTTTAATTTCTGTTTAACTGACCTCCTCATTTTTTGCATAGTTCCCCTCTTTGAAATTAAATGCCGGAGTGTTGGACTGCTGAGGTGTTCTTCCCACCACAGGAATATTAAATGTTATGACATTATGATCACTATTCCCAAGAGGTCCTGTAACAGTGACCTCGTGGATCAGCTCCTGTGCGCCACTCAGTACTAAATCGAGAATTGCCTCTCCCCTTGTGGGTAACTGTACCAGCTGCTCCAGGAAGCAGTCATTGACGGCATCGAGAAATTTTATTTCTGCCTCTCACCCTGATGTGACATATACCCAGTCAGTATGGGGATAACTGAAATCCCCCATTGCTATTGAGTGTTTTATTTTGGTAGTCTCTCTAATCTCCCTTAGCATTTCAACATCACTATCACTGTCCTGATCAGGCGGTCGATGATATATCCTTTCATATTCTTAGTAAAGCTTGGAATTACTATATTCTTAGTAGAGCTTGGAACTACTATCCACAGTGATTCTAGGGAATATTTTGATTCATTTAAAAATTCTTATTTCACGATTTCACGTGATTCTATGTTATCTTTCACATACAGTGCCACTCTGCCACCCACACGGCCCATTCTATTCTTCTGATATATTTTATATCCTGGCATGACTGCATCCCATACATTGTCTTCAGTCCACCAGGTTTCCTTGATGCCTATTATGTCAATTTCCTCCTTTAATACAAGGTTCTCTAGTTCACCCATTTTATTAGTCAGACTTCTAGCATGTGTGTAGAACCATTTTAAAGATTTGCCTCGCTTATCTGTCTTCCCAACCCAGATGTATTAGATTCTTTTATATGTGATTGTTTGTCTGATCTAGCCCATTGTTTGATATCTCCTCTCCTCCCTGTTTTACTAAAGCCTAGAATATCTCTATCGATGGATTCTCCTCAAAGATGTGGGGTTTTGCAAGGGGATGGGCAAACCTGGGTTTTGATTGAAGAGGGGGGAATGCTGTCACACACTGAGTGCACCTCTAACAGGGGAATTATTGTATGAATAAAAGGTGTTAGTTAAAACACAGGTTGACTACACATGTGCAGAAAAAGGGATAATGACTTCAGATAGACAGGGAAAGTGATATTTGCTTTTAAGTTTTACCTCTAACACCTTGCTGAGCTTAAGAGGCTAGCATGGCAAAAGCGAGAGGGGCTCCAGCTTGCAAACACAGGAAAAGGAGAACAAAGAGCAGTCCCCAAGGATAGGGCAGAGAGAAGCTGTAGGAGAACAGGCTGACACCCAGAACCCAGAGATTAGGAGTCTGGGGTTAGATAGAGCTGCCTAAGCCATAAAGAAAGATAAATGTGTTCAGAGTGTTATTGTTTTAAAACCTTGTCCTAGGCTTTGCTATTTTCCTACCTTTAAGACTAAACAATCCCTTAGTTTAAGAAAGCCATTTGCATCAATGTCTTCACCAACAAGATACTGAAAGGAACCCAAACAACTAGCCCTGATGTGGGTAAGGACCTGCTCTGAGAGTGGGAGAATGATGTGATTTCACTCCAGAGAGGTAGAAGCATCAGACCTCCTACCAGTAGGGGTGAACTCAGAGAGGAGGTCTCCAGGCAGCTCTGAAATCATAACAAATAGTACACAAATGAATTGACTAACAACACAAATTTATCAACTAATTTTGTAAATTCAAAAAACATTATCAGTTGTTTGAGCGAAAGTGACAAAGTGTCTAGGGCCATAAACCTAAAACTTGATCTCCCAGCTGTGTTGCGTTTTTCACTCTATAGCTGTGTCTACACGTGCACGCTACTTCGAAGTAGCGGCACTAACTTCGAAATAGCGCCCGTCGCGGCTACACGTGTCGGGCGCTATTTCGAAGTTACCTTCGACGTTAGGCGGCGAGACGTCGAAGTCGCTAACCTCATGAGGGGATCGGAATAGCGCCCTACTTCCACGTTCAACATCGAAGTAGGGACCGTGTAGACGATCCGCTTCCCGCAACTTCGAAATTGTGGGGTCCTCCATGGCAGCCATCAGCTGGGGGGTTGAGAGACGCTGTCTCTCCAGCCTGTGCGGGGCTCTATGGTCACCGTGTGCAGCAGCCCTTAGCCCAGGACTTCTGGCTGCTGCTGCTGCAGCGGGGGATTCATGCTGCATGCACAGGGTCTGCAACTCGTTGTCGGCTCTGTGTATCTTGTGCTGTTTAGTGCAAGTGTGTCTGGGAGGGGCCCTTTAAGGGAGCGGCTGGCTGTTGAGTCCGCCCTGTGATCCTGTCTGCAGCTGTGCCTGGCACCCTTATTTCGATGTGTGCTACTGTGGCGTGTAGACGTTCCCTCGCTGCGCCTATTTCGATGTGGTGCTGCGCAACGTCGATGTTGAACATCGACGTTGCCAGCCCTGGAGGACGTGTAGACGTTATTCATCGAAATAGCCTATTTTGATGTCGCCACATCGAAATAGGCTACTTCGATGTAGGCTTCACGTGTAGACGTAGCCTATATGACCTCATAGGCATTCTCCCTCTGCTCTGCTTGTCTCCTCTGTTGTTACAAGAAGACAGGGTATTGAAATGTGTAAAAGTCTTGCTCCTTGAGTGTTTCAGGGAGTAAGATTCTTACATATGTCCAAATTCTGTACACTCACAATGACAAAAGCAGCAAAGTGGGAGACTGGCATGAAGGCTGCTGCAATCTTAGCTGACGAAAACCCAGAGTGTGAAATAGGGAAGCTGAATTCTATCAAAGCAACCCTATCTTCTGGGAGCAGACCGAGAGAAAGGTGCAAAGAGGAAGATGCAGTCTGAGCACAGCACGCAGCACTAGGAACGTCTGTGCTTTGGTCGTAGATTTGGTGCCCTTGGAAGGGGAATTTTCAAAAGCTCTCTTTAGGGCAACCAGATTTGCGGGCTCAAAAACTGGAAATGTTCATCCGTGAATGACCGAAAATCAGATTGGATGTTTGGCTGCTCCAGCCTCCACTGGGCGAGCAGCCAAAGGGTCTTCACAAGCATCCATCTCATAATGTTAAAACTAGTCCCTCAGTTTCAAAATGTCTGTCACAGCAACCCTCATTAGGAGTGGTCAATCTGGCCTTAAATGGGCTAGTGAAAAAATACAAAGACCTCAGCACTACCTGGATTGACATAAGAAGCTCAGATATGTGTGTGGCTGCCATATATCAGGTGAGGTGTGTATTTGTGTGTATGTCAGACCCTGCTTTGTATATGGAAAGCCCCTGCAAAATCAGTCAGCATGGACTCTATGAGTTGTGGACAATTCTGAACGCCGGCTATCTTACATTACTTGACGTTCGCAACAGTGTTCAAAGCTTTTTGAACAGATAACAGCACTCCCCTATATCATTTTCAGAACTCCTCCTGGAACGGCAATGAATTTCTCTCACACAACCTCTTCCCATCGAGGTGCCAGGACAGCAGCTAGCAGTAACTGCATGCATGACTTGTCATTTCAACTCTCTGATTTTCATACACAAAGACAGAGCAAGGGATTTTGATCACTCACAAGGAGCCTAATGTTAAAAGATCAGGAGAAGGAAAAATCCATTACTCTGCTGTAAAAATGAAAACCAGGCTTTCTGTATTATATATCTAGTATATGCTCCAAGACTCATCTTTTGTGATTGGATGTTACCAAGAAGAGAGCTGGCCAGTGCATGCACTGAATGTAGTGAAACATGTACCTGGACTCCAGCACCCGAAAGAGAGGGCCCAGGAACACAAGTAGCCAGTTGGAGCTTAAAAATGATATGATACGTTGCCTGGGTGCTCAACATTGGGCAGAAACTCCCACTGAAACACATTAGCAGATATAATTCATATTTAAGGTTTGGGCCAAAATCTTGATAGTTCTCCACAAGGCTGGGCTCTGGCAACCTAAACACTGTCTCATTCTTTGCATCCAGGACTGCTAAGCATTTCACAAGCTATGGAATCATCCCAGTCATGGGAGTAAAAGACATGAGGGCAGAAATTTTTCTTCAGCTGACCATGGCTATTTGGAATTCACTTCCTTAGCTAATCAGAATGGCAGCAAAGTCCACAACCTTCAGAGCAGAATGCATGCAGCTCCAATTTAGCAGTCCTGCAGTCAAAACCCAACATAATGGCTCTTCCCAACCCCCCAGACATCCATTTGGAGTTAGAAAGGAAAGAACTAGTGATTACACTGACTAATGGATTTTATAACTGCATAAGGTACTATGGAACTAAGCATGGGATAAATACATAGATGAGATTAGACTGGATAGACAGGTAAAACAGATTAGACAGAGTAACTCATCATTACCAAAGTCATGGTTTCCCCACATATGACAAGTATGCTGAAGTTATAATAAATTATACCGTCTATTTGTTGGTTTTTCTTGCACATTATAGGCTTGGGAAATTGCTTTAACTGTGTTTTTCTTCAATCATTTCTGAATTCATTATGTTTCAAAACACGATAAAGATTAGTTAGAAAAATACAGTCATTCAGTACAATTAACACCTGCTTCTAATGCACGATCTGTCATTTGTGCAGTTCTGCAATACAGCCAAGGCCCTGAGTTTTTTGCAGAATGCCATGGAAATCAGGGCTGACAGCACAAGTCAGATGAATGTGGCAACAATGCTCACTTCTTTCTTTATGGCCCTCTCTCACTCCCAACCCACTGTCCCTTCTTTAATGTATTTGGAAACATGAGGCTACAAGTCTCTACCAGAGGAAGAGGTACGGAGAAAGAGCAAGATATAGCAAGAGAAAAAAAATATTGAGATAGAGCAGAGGGGAAAACAGAAGAAATCAGAAGTGGGAGAGAAAAAGGAGACTTGTAAAAGCAGCAGTGAAAATGGAGAGTGAAGAAAGAAAATGGGAAAGGATGGAACAAAGCATGAATGGGAGAAGCAGGAAAGAGAAAGCTGTGGGAACCTGAAAATAAACCTGCAGAGAATGAGTGAGAAGGGGAGCAGAAAGAGTTTAATTTTCACCCATTTCACTTCTTGCCTGCCCTAACTATAATACTTTATCAAAAAGAAACTGACAAAATAAGAAGAAATAGATTGCACATATAATAATCAGCAGATCTTATGTTTTGGCATTCAAGGCAAACCCTGACTATTAGAGGTCAGAGGTCAAGCCTTCTACAGTATCAAGTTATCTCACATCTACCTCTTATGGATTCCTGTAACCATCTTCTTAAAGATCTGGTGTGAGTCACTGTCAAAGGCAGGTTACTGGACTAGCTGGACTTTGATTCCGATGTAGCATGATATTTTTCCATGATTTTCTCTTCTAAGTCCCTCACTCTTTTGCATTGTGTTGTTAATTTTTTTTGAGTTATGTCCAGTTTTGGTCTTCATCCCACAAAACACAAAACAACCAAGATTTGTACTGTGAGCAGTGATTGTTCAGCATCTCTGTAGATCAGTAGCTCTGAGCAAGGAGCTGGGCTTTGTTTCATTTGGTTCACTTGTCTGTGGAATTCCATATAAACTAATGCCATAGAGACATTTGTATGTCATAATAAATGAGCACAAAAGTAATAAGGTGGGAAGGAGGAAAGTTGAAATGGGAGCAGGATAAGAAAAAGAGATAAAATGGGAGTGAAGAAATGAGGTAAAAAAAGGAAGGAGGGAAGGACAAGATAAAGATTTGGAGAAATTTAAAAAAGGGTTTTAAAATGTCCTGAAAAAGTGATTTCACTTCCCTGGGGCCCAAACACAGGGAACTGAACATTTTTTTTTTTTAAAGAAAGAGTGGCTCCCTCTTTGTTTATCTTTGTAAAATGAAGGAGTGGTTTCTTTTTTGGAGACACAATTTCACGTTCTCTCAAGTTTAAAGGCACGACACTTGATTTTTGTGTTTTTTTTAAATGGCAGTACGTGGAGTTATTGAGGTACACACCCTATTTTAGACTACATCAAATTTTTGACACCTTTACTCATGAGGAGTAGCACTTGTACAGATATTCCCATCAAAGCCAATGGGACTTCTTGTGGAGAAAGGTATTACTCTGTATGAATAAGGGTAGAACCAGCCCTATAATGTGCTTATGAAGGCAGAAGCATTTCAGGCCATGCTGAAGAATGTATAAAAATAAACCAGTAAAACTGCTAGTGCCTGTCACAGAAACTGGCACTGAAATACTGCAGCAATCCTGGACCAGTGCCGTACACTTCCTCTCCCTCCCCCATTTCCCCCAAGCTGTGAATAAAAACTGTATAAGCTTGTATGAAACTGAAAATAAGACTGCACTGTTGTGAATTCCAGAGCCTGCTTATTTGTCATAGGAGGGTGGGAAATTGCTCCAGGGTAGGCAAAATTCACAGAACCACACACTGGTCTTGGTGAGCACAGAAAAATGTGAAATTACACCCTTGACACTCATAGCCAAAGCTGCTGAGCTCGAGCAACATTTGCTGAGATAAAGACTAAGAAAATAAGCATACATTATCATCATAAAATACATATAAGCAGCACAGAAAATCCATGAAAGAAAGTAAAATACCAGAAAGGTAAATGGCTTTATCAACCATGAACTCCTCTGCAAAACGAATGTGACAAAAATTCTTCTTGCTTTTTCGAATAGCTGTAATATCTCCACACTGCTCAAACACTTCCTGAATGATTTCCTCAGTAGCATTTTCTGGTAAACCTCCAACAAATACAGTCTTACAGCCAGGAGGTCTCTCTCTTGTGGAAGGCGGTGGAAGATCTAAGTAAAAACAAAAGAAAAACACACTGGAACACAAAGCTTTGTCTCTTACCCAATCATCCTTATAATCAATTTTATATAACACAAAATATTCTGAATAGCAATTTATTTGAGAGGCAGTTGGGGTCATGGACAATTAAATATTTTAGGGATTGGCCAAAACTGGGTCCGTGAATTTGTACTTTTTTCAGTTTTTGATGGTTTAAGAGTCAAACCTCTGCCATTACGATTTGTTGCTCAGTTCTGATCCAGATCCCAAAGGGGTGTATTTCTCTGCTTGGATTCTAATCAACTCCCACAAGAACCCACTGTCATATTTTGGACCAGAAGAACCTTAAGGGCTGATATGATCTCAGTCACAAGCCCTCAGCTCTAATGTGTAAATCTGAATCAAGTCTGAACTCAGCCACTTTGGCTAATCTCTGATGTTTACAAGATACCCGTTCAAATCTCTGAGTAATGAAAATCAGGCCACATTTGTGTAAGTGCCTGTATATGGACACAGGAGCCTAACTTCACACACTCAGGCTTGAAGATGTTACCCAGTCTTAACATAATTTCACTTCTCTTTTGTAATACAGACACACAGCACGCTGCAAAACAGAGTGGGAACTACGATAAAATGACAACATGATGAAAACCGTCTGCCAGTTATCTACTTTGTCTTATTGCCAGATAATAGAACAGAGGCCAGAGCAAGGGAAGGATAACCTACACAGAGTACTCATTGGCTGTGAGACACCACAGGATGAAATGACTCTTTTTGTCATCATTTACATTTAAATGAGCAAACTTAAATTTTTGAAGGCTGTATAAAAGGTAGAGTGTGCATTGCCCAAATGTTTTTCACCTTCCTTATGTGTAGAGTACCACAGCATTTTTGAAAATACCCATTACAAGCCAACATTAATATGAATTAGTTATTTGGCACTGAAATACGGTGAGTGAGGTTAGTTTTCTAATTGGTTTCAATACCCAATGGGCTAGGCCCAGTACAAATGCAGAGCAAATTGTGTTTGTTTTGCTTTCTTTTTTCCCCACTCCCACCTGGTGCTGGTGAAAGGTGCAGATCCATGGCCCTGGGAATGGATGTCCTCTGATTTAATCATAAGGTTCTGCTTTGCCTGCATTCAGATACTCAATGGGAGGAGTCTTCCTTTCATTTGCACAGCCCATGTCAGGGCCAGAAGAAACTCTAGTCCCTGCTTTCATGGGAGCACAGAGACCACATCCCAGGACATACTTGGTGCTGTAAAAGGGCATGAAGATGGAGAGGGCATGGAGATCTGCCCTCTCATACGTCACACGCCAGAACTGGCCACCAGCTTGGAGCGACTATACTGAATTGCACCACATTGCACCTGTATTCTGGGAAATTCCCAAGCACCCTCTGTAGACAGCTCAGTTCATCACCACAGGGAGCATCACTTACTTCAGCTGAAGGGCAATTTGCACAATTTACACCCAGGAGATGTGCATGGTGGGCGACTGTTGTGCAAACTTCCCCACATTTCCTTGTCCATGAATCAGAGGGAACATCTCTAGGGGTGAGGTAATAGGTGAGTCCTCAGGCTTATTTTTGTATCTCCCTTCTGAGGCTACTTCTACACTGACTATGGAAGATCGACCACTCAGTTATCATTTATCAGAATTCTCCAACTCTGAAGAAGTGTGCCTGTCCCATGAAAGCTCATCACCTAACAAATTATACTGTTAGGCTACGTCTATACTGGCACAAAACTTCGAAATGGTCATGCAAATGGCCAAATCAAAGATTACTAATGAGGCCCTGAAATGCATATTCAGCACCTCATTAGCATGCTGCTGGCTGCAGCTCTTCAAAATTGCTGCTTTTTGCTCCCATGCAGCTCGTCCGGACAGGGGTCCTTTTTGAAAGGACCCCACCAACTTCGAAATCCCCTTATTCCTATCAGCTGATAGGAATTTAAGTTTGCTCACCTGATAGGAATAAGGGGATTTCAAAGTTGGCGGGGTCCTTTCGAAAAGGACCACAGTCTGGATGAGCCACGCAGGACCGAAAAGTGGCAATTTCGAAGAGCCACGACTAGCGGCATGCTAATGAAGCGCTGAATATGCATTTCAGGGCCTCATTAGTAATCTTTGATTTGGCCATTTGCATGGCCATTTCGAAGTTTTGTGCCAGTGTAGACACAGCCTTAGTGTTTAAAGTCTATAGGACTGCTTTTTTACTTTATTAAAGCAATAAAGACTTCCAGTCTCCTTTAGCTTTGTTCAATTAATCCACTTTATTTTCTTACCAAATGTAGCCCTATGTTTGCTCTTTTATCTGAAAAGATGAATAAACAGGCTCTGCTATTCCACCACACTGGATACGTGTAACTGAAATGCAATTTGGTTGGAAGTATTTTAGCTACCAGCACATATTCAAAAAAGTATTAACTATTAAATTAGTTCTATTTCTTGCATACATGTCACTGTGGTTCTTTTAGTATTTACAAAGAAAACATGCTCAAATATTGTTCAGCAACTATAAACGGTTAATGTAAAACACTAAGAAAACAAGGCTGCCAAGCATTCTTTCATTAGATCTACTTACTTGGGTTAGGAGGGAAGAGTGTACAGCTTTTGCAGTGAATTATTTCTTTGACTACAGGCACATCTGTTGGTGGTGGTGGCACCACCCCCATACTTGGTATCATTGGGTTAAGGGGGGTGATTCCAGTCATCATGCTGAGGCCTGGATCAAAGCCTGGTACACAGATTGAATCTGTAAATATATCACATAAAATCTTGGCTTATAAATCTTGAAACTATTTCTCGTTTCTATTTTCCTGCACAGACTGTTTCACTCCTGGTTTTTTTCAAGGTGTCACAGTATTACAAGAAAAGCCCGGGGGGGCAAAAGGAAAAAGAAAAAAGAAAAGAAAGGTTGTATTTCAGCTAGACAGCCCACTGAGAACAAATTAAAACTATGCATAAAGGAGGAAATGTTATACAACTTAAAATACTGATTGCCACACAGGACACTGAGGTGTGAATCCATGCACCACACAGTTTCGTTATTATCTGGAATGGAACACAATTTTCTGTTTTATAACACCACTATGTTGTTTATTATGCCTTCTGACCCAGCATGTGGGAAGAATATCATTTAACACTGATATGCCCTCTCTCTCTAATTGTCATTTCTAACAGAACACAGTCTTCTCACATAAGTGACCTTGATTTATGAATCACCATAGAAAAACTGCACTTCTAAGCGTGTTTTATGTAAGACTGGCCTGGCAAGAATTCCAAGCGATTTTTCTTGGAGCTGAAGTTAACACTGTGCCTAATAAGTTCTTGTTTGAAGCTGAGAATTAACTCATTCTCGAGCTGGTAGTTACGTGGTTTAATAAATTCTCTTAAACACATACCTATTGTTTGAATCTGAAATTGAGTTGGATTTTAGAGCATCAAAGTAGTGTCATCCTGAATTTGAATAGGCATATGTTTTAGATGAACATGAAGTCAATTTTTTAAATTCTCCTTTGCTAGAAACATGCTTTTTGGTTTCTTGAGGCACAATTAATAAAACATTTTGAGAGAGTGATCTCTTTGTTGCACAACACTACTGCTATTTGAGGTCATCAAATATTTAAAAGAAAAGTGAATTACTTGGGTTCTCCACAGGTTTTCTGCAGAGCTTCCTGGGTAGCAACTGTGAAGTATTTAATGATGCATGCAAAGTCAGAACTTAGTTGGGCAGCTTTGGGACTTGGCTTTGAACAAAACAACTTTCTTTCTTTGTGGGTACAAATTGACAAATTTGAACTACAGCTTCTTATGAGGCAGAGTGATGACTGGTCCACAGATAGAACCAAGCACTTGGAACTCCACAGTTGTAATCCTCCATCCAGCACTGATGTGCTGTGTGGCCCTGGGCGAGTGTACTAACTTCTCTGCAGCCCAATTTCTGCAGATGTAAAACAAGAATAATACTACTTACCCACCTGCAAAGATTAACGCAAGAGTGTTTTGCACATTGTAGGGCGACCAAAGCACGCTATGAGTGCTAAATGCACTTACTGAATTTCTTGAAATATCAGGAATCCTGTCTTATCAAATTCACGTAACAAAAACAAAACTGCTATGACTGAGCACATGCCAGTAGAAATGCTCTCTAGCGTCACCACACGCTTCCCATCGCCTCTACACAGACTGTTCTGCTTTCAAGCCATTCTGTTTCATTGCAAGCGCACAGCAAGCAAGAATTTGCTCCAGGCTTATTGAAGACTAGTATTAATGAAAACTCTTGATATTACATTACTTTTTCCTAATAAGTGGGCTTATGAAAAAGAATTTGCTCTGGGTGTGATTTTTTTCTTGTTCTTTTAATACAGAGGTATGTGCATTGCTTACAGATTATGCTTTGAAACTCCATTGCTGCCATTTATTTCATAGTAAGCTGTAGCTGCCATATTAAACATTCATGTTTCAGGAAAGCTGTGATATAAACTCAGAGGTGAAAGGGTAGAGTGCAATTCACACAAGTCCTTAGGCAATTCTAATTTTCTCACTCTGATCTTTTAAAATTCTTACTGCTGACAACCACAGCAGGCCACAATCGTCCACTAGTATCCTGCAGTGAGAGGCCTGTTCTTACAACTTGCCACCAGAGCTATGTCTACACAGCAGCATTATTTTGAAATGAGCTATTCCAGAAGAGATTTTCCAGAATAGCCTATTCTGAAATAGCACATCTGCACACAAAGGCTGCAGCAACACTACATTCCCCTTTCGGAAGGGGAATGCAAATACAGCTGATTGAAAATGCAAATGAAACACTGATTTAAATATTGTGCACCTCATTTGCATAATGATGGCCACTCACTGTTCCAGAAGTGCTGTTTTCAGGAAAAAAAAAAAACAAGCAGTGTAGACGGGATTCCATTGAAAGAAAACCCTGCTTTTGAAAGCACCCTTCTTCCTTATATTTTTCAGGAAGAACAGTTCTTTTGCAAAAGGGGTTTGTTTTTGAAGGAACCCCACCTACACTGTTTGTTTTTTCCCCTGAAAACAATACTTGCGAAACAGCAAGTAGCTGCCATTATGCAAATGAGGCACACAATATGTAAATCAGTATCTCAATTGCATTTCCAATTGGTCTCATGTGCATTCCCCTTCCAAAAAGGGAATGTATTGTCACCACAGCCTTTGTGTATTCCAAAATAGCAGTCTGCTACTTCAAAATAGAGCTTTCGACACAACAGAGCCTATTTCGCACTAGAGCCCTTGGACGCAATATCACTTATTTTGAAATAGTCCCTATTCGCTGTCTAAACAGCTTCTGTTTTGAAATATCCCCTTTGAAATAGGCACTATTCCTCATGGAATCAGCTTTGCCAAATTCGAAATAAGCGTTCCGCTATTTCAAAATTATTTCGGAATAGCGGTTGCATGGTGTAGACACTTGCAAATTTATTTTGGAATAGTGGCTGTTCTGAAATAACTTTGCTGTGTAGACACACCCCAGAAGGGCATGAAGAGTTCTGACACAAAAAAAATAGCATTGCACAGTACTGAATGTGGTACGTTCCATCATGCCACACTCAACGTGTATCCATCTGCAGCATCCACCACAGGGCCATGAAAAAGGGGTGCAGGAGTGCTCTCTAGTTCCACAAGATAAATCCTCTCCCACACCCCCCATTGCTTTACACTGACTAGTATCAGAGGGGTTAACTGTGTTAGTTTGTATCCACAAAAACAACGAGAAGTCCTGCGGCACCTTATGGACTAACAGATATTTTGGAGTATAAACTTTTGTGGGCAAAGACTGTGTCCTGCTTTCAAGCCATTCTGTTTCATCAAAGCACACAGCCAGCAAAGTTCTCCATGTTGCTTAGGTATCTCCCGGGGGCTTTCTAGAAACCAATGGAAAGCGCTACCATTTGGCTGTACTCATGTAGGATTTACAAAGGACACATGGGACCATAAGTTCTGTGATACACTTTAACGTGTCCTGGCATCCCTTTTCCCTGAGAGGTACCTGTGGTGGGACAGAAGCACAGTCAGGAGCTCTTGAATTCTAATTTCACTTCTCACAGGGCTTCATCCAAATCTCAACGGAATTAATGACAGACTGGTTGATTGCAGTGAGCTTTGGATTAGGCCCTCAATGACTTTCTCTATGGCTTTGGGCAAGCCATTTAACTTCTGAAGTTCAGCTTCCCTTAGCTGTTAAATTGACAATGAAATGCCTGCATGCCTCACAGGGGTTTTGTGAGGATGCATTAGTTATGTGTGTAAAGTACACTGAAGAAGAAAAACATTATTTGAATGCTAGGAGTTATTATTATGGATTGCTGTGCTGCAAACATTTCCCAACCATAACATTTGCATAGATTTGACAGTTAACTAGATTTTTGTAGACATACCCCCCTGCAATTTCCAACAAAGAAATTCAGTGGACGTGCCATAGTACAGTACAATGTGTTGTACTTATGTTTCATTTATACTGTAATGACATACAAGTGTTTTATGTTTCTTTTCTAGTTGTCTTCATTTCATTAGACATTGTGAACAACTGAGGGATATAACAGCAAGTTAATAATCTACTCACAAAATGAGAATTTGACATTTTATTTTCCTTTTGGATGGCCTATTTTATTTTGCTGACCAGTACCACACCACGCCTGTTTAAGAGATACATGCTATCTCTTTTTCCCATGGGCCGCAGTGTCTCTTTGACCAGAGTAACAGGTTTCCCAAACTTTAGGGTTTGCTATTATATTTCTGGCAGGATTGAACTTACCATATAGATCTATTAGCTGATAGGAATGTTTTTCTTTTTGTGTTTAATATTCTGTTTCACTCCCACCAGAGCAGATTACTACAAATTAGACATTTTCAATAAATGGAGAATCACGGACAGTGTTATGGAGATAATGAGTTCTTCAAATTATTTCCATTTTACAGCATCTCCTCAGTCTATCCCGGATTCTGTTTCAGCCATAAGGTCTTTGCACGGCTGGTACTCTTGACTAGGCTCTTGGATAGTTTGGGGGTGTTGCATCAAATGAGAAGGAGACAAGCTCCATATGGGTACTGACGACAGCCCCTTGTAAAACTCCACAGGTGACGGGCTTGGGGGCTGTAAATCCAGTGTCCTTGATGTCTCTGTGGGTGCAGACTTCAAGGAATGAATGAAGTCATCTAAGTGTAGCACCACTTAATTCTGTCACAGCTCTGATGGGATTCAGCACCATTACATGTTTAACCATAGAGGGTTGCAGGGGAGTCCAGCAATATGCATTTGAACATATAGTCCTACTTTGTGTGCTGAAAAAGATCATCCATTAGTGTTGCCAGTGGAGTCTCTTTCACAGCCTGGCACCATGATGCCCCTTTCAGATCGGTCTGGGACACTAGAGTTATCTAGGTGAAAATGGAAATGAACCCTGTAGAGTGTTTGGATTAGCTTGTTCAGGCTTCAGAAACAGACAAATTGATGGGACTAAACGGAATGGTAAAGAAAATGAAACATAACCCAGATCATATATCTGTTTAGCAGATGTATTTAGATACACAATCATCTATATATTGCAGTCATGGGTATGCTACAAATGGCACATATCACTATATCACAAATATACAGGTCCAAGATGTCATAGCTGAGGATTTTATTATTTTTGTCACTTTTTAAAAGGAGTATCGATAGTCACACAGACATATGCACATTTTCTGAACAGTTGAAAGTATTAGTATCAATATTAACAACATGTAGCTTGAATGTTTATAGTCCAGCACCCTCGGGACCTTATTGGTGTTGAACAAGAGAAGTTGCTGGAACACAGGACGGCAATATTGTCTAGCACATTACCAACACTTCCACCACTTACTGGTCTCTCAAAAGACATTTGGGGTACATTAGAACTAAATTATATCACAGAACACGGACAGCCAGGACTATGACTGTAAACAAACTATATGGGACCATGGGAAACTTGACTATGCCAGGATAAGTGATTGTTTGGTTAAGTAAAATTATGCTGGATTACTAATGTTGCCAGATGAAAGAGTGCCAGACTAGAAAGGTTCAACCTGGAATACAAATATGAATTTGACAATCTGAATTACAGAAAGATGCGACAATATATATTAAATGCATTCATAAAAATACTAAATCAATTTAAGAATGTGCAAATGCATTATGATTAACTTTGGACCCAGGTGAACATTACAGATAAGCACTGAACACTATCATGTCTAGGTCCCCCTGAACAGTGTTGGTTTAGTAGGCATCCTGAGCAGTAATATTTTCAGGTTCATGTTCTGCCTGTGCATAGCAAAACAAGAGTAACTTCCTGATTCATCTAATTAGTGATCTGCAAGACAGAACAGTGAAAACATTTGGAGAACAAACAGAAGATTTATATTAAAAATGGAGTTTAAAGAGACAGAGAAGTGTTCCTCCCACACACTTAGACAGCTCTGAAAAGCTTGTTTTCTCAAGACGACACAGAGACAAAAGCCAAACCCATTTTTCACGGCTGAAAAAAGGAGCAGAAAGATAAAATCCTTTTGAAAGAACTGCTCTCTAATATAATGCACTGTGTGGGCACTCTTTTGGCATGCACAACTGTTGGGGTGTAAGCAACTGAATTTTCCCATTTTGTGCTGCTTTCTGTTCTTTCCTGTCAGCTCTTGCTGTCCAAATAGTCTTCAGTTCTGCCAAATTAAATTGTTGCTTCCATAACAAAGGCTCACAATTCTGCCATCTGTGATTTTGGGGAAGTTCCTCATCCACAACATTGTGCTACTTTTTTTTCTGCCTGTTGTTGCCTGTTCTGGCTGTGCTGTAGCCAGTTATATATTTGCTTAATAAGGGCATCTTTGCTTCTTAAAGAACTAACTGTGTTCTTCTTTTGCCAATACTGAGCCACCTGATGTGCCACTCTTTTGGTTTGCTTCTGCCAACTGCTGCGGTGGTGCTATATAACAGCTGCTGAGATATATATTTTTGTACTAAATAAGGGCACTGATTTATACCAACACTAATTTGTCTGTGTGGACGTGCAGGCTTGGAGGGGTTCTTACCCTGAATTGGCTTGAGACTGCAATAATTTGATAGGTTGTCCTTACCCTTATGTGCCTATCAGTGGCAAAAACAATTTAAAACTTTTTCTGTTGCCGCAGAATGATGAGCAACCCAGTTATGGAAGTGGTGACTGGCGATCATATAATGATAATTTTACTGCTAAGAAAAATATTCTACCCTTGCTTTAGTAGAAAGACAAAAACAAATATCTAGAGCCAGTAATTAGGTTTTCCAAACAACATCCAATGTGGCAGCCATCAGTAGTATATGCTGCAGGACATGACAGACTTCACCACCTGGGCTAGCTTGCAAAACAGCTACCGCACAATGCTCATTACATTTATGCATTTGCAGTTTGTTTAAAAAATGGTTGTTGCTTATAGAATGGGAAGCTCTGGAACATAGAAATCAGATAATGCTATGAAGCTACCCTTGTTGGTTATTCTGAAAATGAACGTTGAATCAATTTCCAAAAGTGAAAATTGGAGTTACCCTGGAAAAAGGGAGGTAGAATGCTGTGTGTGTGGCTGCTCAAGTAACAACAGACGCTGGCAGTGTTGCTATTCAGCGTGTGATAATGATGGAGACTCTTAGAGTTACTTCCTTTTAGCTCTGAACAAGAAGCCTTATTAGAATAAAAAAGGCTGTATTATCCCTAACGCCTCTTTGTGTCTATTTCACTGCAGAGCTTCTACTCAAAACTTCTCTCCATCCCATCCCACTCTTTCCTACAGTCTGGCTAATCTGCATATCATTGTCCCAATCCCCCAATTTCTGTATATAAAAGTAAACATGAAATTTACAACTTACAGATCCAGATGGATCACTGATTTCTGTGCACCCAGCTCTTTTCATCTTTTAGACTTGAGGAGGGTTTTAATTCACTTGTATTATCAAAGCTCCATAGATGCAGTAGTAGGGTTCAGATGAGTGTCTCTCAATGACTATCTCCATTCAATAACAACATGCTATGAGTGCCCTTGAGTCATGTACAGTAAACCCCCAATAAGCATGACTTTGATGTGCGCTTAACTTGTATTAACGCAAGTTAAGTGCAAATAGAAAGGAACGCAGCTCGCTGCTCCAGCTCCCAGCTCCCTGCTCCAGCCCCCACCTGCCACCTGGTTCCCAGCTCCACCCCCTCCCCAACTTGCGTGAAATTTGAGTTATGTGAGGGTGTGCAGGGGTGCAAACCTTGCATAACTTTGGGGTCAACTGCAGTAATTTTTGGAATGCTAATATGAAAGTAAATGTCTTAACTTTTCTACAAAGAGCCAATGGTATCTATGCCTTTTCTCCGTCACCAGTGCTCTCTTTTCCAAAAGTTATTTGGGTAATGTTGTGGGTATATGAGAGGCTCTAAGAATTGTGTCTGGTTCTGTGTCTACAGAACTAGCTACATTTTTCTGAAATTATACTTATTGTCCAAACCAACTAGTCACACTCAACTGGCCAAATAGCCACATGTGGCTGGTAGCTAGTGTGTTGGACACCGTGGTAAGAAGTATTTACATGGTACCCATCTGAGCACACCCAGACCTGGCAAACCCCTGTCAAAGCAGATGGTTTGAGATTGGAGCAGAACTCTCACAGCAGCATAGACCATGGAATGTGCTCCACCCTTGTGCATTTTATTCCCAGCAAATCATATTGATGGAACAAACCAGTGAAATCTGTGATGACAACCTGCCAGCTGGCAAGGCTACTTTAGAGAAATAGCATCATCACCTAAAAGAGCTTCTTGCTCAATCCAGGTGCACACAGACCACAAGAACCTGGAGTATCTGTGCACTGAAAGGTCTATCAACCAGCATCAGATCCGGCGGTCTCTTTTTCCAGGTCTGACTATACCCTGACTTATTGCCTGATTATCTGGAATGGTAAACCTGACACATTGTTCTGCCAGGGTGAGTACTGGCATAAGAAAAATACAGCCCTTGAACTGCACAGTCTTTCATCAATCTGTTGGTGAACAATGACTTTTCTTGAACAACAAGACGACCAGTGGCACCTTATAGACTAACAGATATTTTGGAGCATAAGCTTTTGTGGGCAAATACCCGCTTCATCAGATGCATAAGTCAGGGGAGGGGAGGTTTCAGAGGAGTATTTAAAGAGTGGGGTCCCAGTAAAAGGGAAGGCCAGAGCAGACAAGGTCTATTCAGTAAGGGTGGAAGCGGCCCATTATCAGTAGTATACATCGAAAGAGGAGAAAAAACAAGTCAGATCAGTCAGGGGGGATGTGGCCCATTGTCAGATTCCAATGTGGAGGTGTGAACTGAAGAAGAGAAACTGGTGGAGAAGAGAAACTGCTTTTGTAAGGGGCCAGCCACTCCCAGTCTCTGTTTAATCCTTGGTTGATGGACTTGTCTTGTCTCCTACCCTACAATCCATTTACAGTAAACTTTATATCAACTGGTATGGACTTAGCTTCTCACCCAAACTTCTCTGTTAAAAATTAGACAGAGAATGAGAACCTATGTTCTCAATGGGGAACCATGCCTCCCAATACTCTGGCTATGCCATGACTTGCCCCTGCCTAGCAAATTCAGCTATGGGAAAACAATGAAGCTGGTCTTTCAATATATCCGATGACCTAAACTACACTTATCCATCGAGTCCTACATCAGCTCTTATGAGGTCTGAGCTCAGATGAAGCCCTCATAACCAACACTCTGCTAATTCCACTGCTAATTTAATCTCTGCCCTTGCCATCCATTTCCAGGGACTTTATCATTGACCTCAACAGTTCTGCAGCCTGCAGGGTGTTGCCAGTTGCTGTCAACCAGGTTACAAAAATGTCTCATTTCATGCCATGACTTGAAATTCCTACTATGGAAGTAATAGCTCAACTGTTTTTTAACTGAGACTCCATAGCTTACCATCTAATATTATATCTGACTGAGGAGCACAGTTTGTTTCACACTTCTGGCAGGACTTGTTCTAGCTCCTGAATGCTGAAAAACATGCTTCCTCAGCTTACCCCCACCTCCACCCACCATTTTCCCTCAAATCATGGACAGACTGAATGAGTTAACCAGACTTTGGAGGAATACCATCTCTGCTTTATTAATTATCAACACTGTCCCTCCTTTCCTTCTCCAAACCTGGGATATAATAATTCCAAAGCCTAAGCAACCTGCCAGAGTCCTTTTTATGCCAACTATAGTTTCCACCCTTAGTTTCACACACCCATTCCACAACCCTCCTATGTAACTCCAACCTCTGAAGTAGTCAAACACCTTCACTGAATTGAAAACCCATCAAAAATATGCTACATGAGATTACAAATGTTATATTGACCTTCATTTGCAGGCAACCCTTGAATCAGCGGGAGATAAAATATGGCTCTCAGCACAATGCCTTGATTCTACCCAGTCTTCAAGGAAACTGGACACGGACATCTTGACCCATTCCAGGTCAACCAGCACATCAACCTACTGGTCTTCAAACTCCAACTGCCTCGGGTAATGAAAAGATACTTGGTACTGCATGTCTCCATGCTGAAAAAGGATGCTGAAAACTCTTTCTTTGATGAGCATTTTACATTTTATAACGTGTTCTTACAAAACCAATGTGCTTCTCCCCTCTCCATGTCATATACCCACTGGAAGCTACACAGTTAGCCACAGATTCAATCTGAATCCAGAAATAAAGCTACAAAGTACTGGCACAGTCACACGAGTTCTCATTCAAAACTGCAAATTCTATATTTAAAAAATGTGAAAGTAGCTTAAATACAAAATCCGATATAATACAGTGATTATAAGATGCAGAACGGATTTATCTCCTGTCTTTCAGCAGTCTTTTACTTCCAGGACAAATATCTACTCATCTTTCTGCCAGCTGACTCAATGTCTCCGGTGTTGGCCTCTTTCTCAGTCTTCACCTCCAAACTGACTCCATTTGAGGGCTGTTCTTCCTGCTGGCTCAAGAATATTTTGATGTGTCTCGATCATTTTTTAGTGATTTTCTCTTACATAAATCTTACATACACATCCTCATTGATTCTTTAGCATGCAGTTGATTTTCTCTGTTAAATGTTCTATGATATCAGGTACAAAGAATTACAAAAATTAAAATCCTTTGGATATGTTTGTTTTGACTGAAATAGCAGCAGATGCTTTCTCAACCTTACTATTCTTGTGCTAGTATTTTGTATGGGTTTTCTTTTTACAAACAAATGAGAATAAAATCTGAATGTTTAGCTTCTCGATATGAGTAGTGCCTTATTTCACAGCTCACTAACCACAAGTTTCCTCTGCCCTTCTACTGTTACCCAAAACCTCTCCAAACTTTGGATTGCATGAAATTTCAATATTGCAGTTGTAAAGGCTGCCTCAACAACAGATAGTTTGTGCTAACTTCTCTGAATCTGTAAATCTGATCTTCTTGATATCTCTGTGGTAGGAGTATGAGGAAATTCTCAGCTTTTAAAATTCCCCTTGCAGATAGTTGTTTTCAAGTGTTACATGGGGGAGGGAAAGAAAGTGCTCTCTCAGGCTCTACCCACAAACTAACCGCTGTTTAACGAAAATGCTAAAATTAGAAGCTCCTCAGTGTAGTTTGACCAGATTTTTATAATAATTCTGTCCTGCATTCTCTGCATGCGTAGACATCAGCTGCAACAGGAAGTCTTTGGGGAAAGCTCTATGTCCAGAATTATAAAACGGTCAGACTAGAAGATCATAGTCTCTTCAAACTTCAGGACCTATGAATCTATGCTTCCTCCTTTGATCTGCAGTGGAACAGGCGTGACATTGAACTCACCATGATTAGGCTCCAGCTTGCACAACTAACTGAAAAGAATAAGAGCCATTCAGACTTCCCAGAGCTATTATTTCAGGTGATCTGCACAATCAGCCACACATGACTCCATTGGCTACAGTTGGGTCACAATTTGAAAGATTTCTGTCGTAACCATGAAGATTAGAGAATTAGGACTAGATTTTCTACACCACCACCACCCCTTTGGCACAACTGCTGGGGCACAAGCTTAGCAGAAAGCCTGTTAACTACCATCTAGGCCAGTAACATGGCACACTTCAAGGAGACAAACAATTCCACAGCACACTCACTTTTTTCAGCTGAATCGATTGATTATAAATTTCACATTTACTTCCATTTACTATGGTTACAGTCTTACTAGAAAGGTTTGCAACATAGTAGTGCACACAATGTACCATAAAAGGATCAAATACATTAATGTTTCAAATCTACCACCGAATACACTTTTTTAGACAGCAAACAGACACATTTACAAAATCTGCCCAACGCCATATTAGGGATGTTGAGTTAACGAGTAACCACTGCAAGCAGGTGCCCCTTCCCACCAGCTCAGAACCAGGAAGCGGCATTTACACCGCGTCCCAGCTCCAAGAGGTTCTCTCCCTCCTACCCCCTTGCCACAGCAGGGAGTGAGATTGGGCTCCTTGCCAGCTCATTCAGGCTGGGAAGCGGCATTTCAGCTGCCCTTTGGTGTGAACAGGGTCTTGTGGGGTCACCTTTCCCCTTTCAGTGGCTCTGCAAAGAGCCACCATGGGGGGAGAAATTGACCAACCCCATGCCAGCTGAGACTCAGGCAACAAGGCTGGAGTAGGGTTATCAATTTCCTCTGCTCCCACCCTGCCAGCCAGTGGAAAGGGAAAATTTACAAACCCCATGCCAGCTGGGACTCAGGCAGCCTTGCTGCTTGAACTCCAGCTGGCATGGGACCATTAATTCTCCCCCCTCATTCCCCTCCCCCATGACTCTGCAAAGAGTGTGAGGGGAAATTGATGAAATTGGATGGTAGTCATGGCACACCACTGATCTAGACATTTTCCCAGTGTGAGGGAGTCCCTGGAGGTGTAGGTACCAGAATAACCAGCCCTTCTCAGCTCCACACTCAGACCAAAGCTTAAGTGGGCATGCAGCTGGCCTTGCTATAACATAGCACCAACTGGTAATCCATGACTGGCGTTGCCCACTGGAGAGCCAGTGAAGGGTTCTAAGCTACGCTGGAGCTGGCTGGGGACAAGTCAGAGAACTGGGGACAAATAACTGGCTCCCTGGTTCTCTTCCTACATCAGAAAATTCTCACAGCAGGAGAAAATCTAAGCCATGAATTTCAATAAACAAAAGCTGAAAATCTGCAACACAAGATGCCTCATCAAGGAAGAGCACTTACATAGATGCCACTTACCAATCCACCTGGACTGCAGCTTACAGCCCTTATGTGCACTAGAAAAACCATGTCAGCAACAGGAACTTCAGCAAGAAAACTAGGGATACTTCAGAAACAGTAATTTCCAAGTCAGGCAAAAAAAAAATCTTAGTATGGTTACAGAAATAGATTCTGCCTCATCAAGTACTTTATTATGACAGTGCACACAGCATTTATTGTACAACAAACACACAATTCATCTTATTCCTTACAAAGAAACCTAAAAAGCCGATAAATGCCCCAATAGAAAAAAAGGCTCTCTTTGAAAATGCTTGTGTTTCTGTGCCTACAAAGATATTTGAAATGAACGCACTGCTTTTGGTTACCTTTCAGCAGAAAAAAGGCAAATTTTTTTCTTTAAAAAAATCTTGACATCTTTCTTGCAAAATAATATTTAATTATGCAGTTTAACAGAAGAAAGATACATCTTATTTGAAAAGAAATGAGAGACCTTTTAAAGAGAACAACATACTTTAGGAAGCAGAGCAAGGATCTGTGTGTTCAAAATTAGTTTAACTTCTCTGTCAATTAGGGCAGAATCCAGGCTTTGCTATTCTTGTATTACACATATTTTAATTTAGCATGCATCAATGACTCGATACAAAATTGGAATTTTGGAATGTGTGCCACTAGAAAAATTCACCTGCAATTTGTGGCTACATAAAGCAAAGATCTATCTGTCAATATTTCAGAGCAGTAGACCAAAAGGAATAATAATAATTTCACACACAACTCACAAAACGTAATGTGCCCTCCATGAAAACCCCACAATGCCTACCATTCAAAACTAAAATTGTCTTTCTTGCTGCTCATAATTTGCTATCAGAATTTTTAACATGTGATTTGATTTGACAATGCTTTCAACAAATATGAAGATTTATAAACACAGAGAAGCTAGTTATTGCTTTAAGAAGAATCCTTTTTTTTTTTGCAAATTAAAGATGAAACCAAATAATGTCAGAAAGGCTTTGTTTGAAATTATAATGTATCTTTCCATTTAAAGGGAAAAGTGTGTTTCTTCATGACATTTTTGGACTGGAAAATGTTATTCACATTAAATTGCTCCTTCCTCCTCTCACCAATGTAGAACAGAATCTTAATACAGTAAAGGTCATGTCAGGACTTCTAGTATAAATCTTTTTTGTCAGAAGCTTATAACTCAACTATAAAATGTGTTCCAGACTCAAAATTGGCCTACAGGTCTCAGCTCAATGCTATATAACAACTCTAGTATTTTATCCAATAAGAGAAAAAAACTATTTTTGCAGCTTTTAACCTATGGGACTTTTTGCAAAAAAGAAGGGAGTCAAATTATTGGTGACTTTAAGATAACAAACAATACATATGGGGCTTAAAGGGGTCAGAAAAAATGTGCAAGTTGAATAAATGGTACTGATTTGGCATTCTGCGTATGTACATATTGTAATTCAGACTTTCAAAAGGCCTTTGACAAAGTCCCTCACAAGAGGCTGCTAAAGAAAGTTTTTAGTTATGCGCTGAGAAAAATACTGCCAAAACAAACTGGCTAAGAGAAAACTAAGAATATGAATACATGGCAAGTTTTCATGATGGCAGAAGTTTGGCAGTGGTATGCTACAAGTTTTGATGTATTGATTAGTGTTAATGAAAAGAGGGTGAGCAGTGAGGACATTTGCAGATGGAACAAAATTATTTGATTGTGAGGCAAATGGGCAACATGATGACAAAGAAAATTCCCTGCTATGTGCATTTCTCACCACTGAGTAATCTGAACTACTCATCTACCTTACTGGGTTCCAAATAAATGACATCCTCTTACATGAAGGACCTGAGCATCACTGGGCATGGTTTGATGAAGCGCTCTATTCTGTGTGAACAACAGGGTATCAAAAGCAGACAAGATTCCAAAGCCAACAGGGACACACTGTGATGATCTAATTTGACCTCCTATGTAACACAGAGTATAGAACTTCTTCAGAATAATTTGCAGAGCATTGCTTCAGAAAAGAACATCAAATCTAGTTTTAAGAGTTGCCAGTGCCCCACCATGACCCTCCTTACAGTGCTCCAATGGTGAAATACCCTCATTGTTAGAAACTGATACTGTGTCTCCAGTCCTAATGTGTCTAGCTTTATCTCCCAGCTTTTGGATCATGTTATATGATCATTGATAGACTAAAGGTATGTCTACACTACCAGGAAGATCGACCTGGTGAGGGTTAATCTTCTGGAGTTCAATTTTGCACAGCTGGCAGACACAACTGAAATCAAACTATCTGAGGTTGGCTCTTGACCCTTGTGCTCCTCAATATCTTGAGGAGTAAGGGAAGTCAACAGGAGATTTTCTCCAGTTGACCTCCCTCTGTGCAGACAGCCCGGTAAGTTGATGGCAGAAAAGTCAATTCTGGGTATGGAATCACTGTAGCTAGAACTGCGTATCTGCAATTGACTTAACTCCCTAGTATAGACCAAGCCTAAGAAATCATTATCAAATATTTGTTCCCCATGCAGATACTTACAGACTATAATCAAGTCACTCCTTATCCGTTCCTTTGTTAAGCGAAACAGATTGAGTTCCTTGAATCTATTGCCTAAGGTATGTTTTCCAGTCCTCTTCATCCCCCAATAATTATTCATCAGTTTTCCAATCATTCTTATGGCTCTTCTCCAAACACCACTGGCCATCACCTACAGCCCTTGGCTAAAACCTCTCCAGCACATCATTAACAATCTGCAGCCTATCCTGGAAAACAAACTCTCACTTTCACAGACCTTGGGAGACAGCCATCAACCTGAAACAAATACTCACTGGCAACTATACACTATACCACAGAAACACTAACCCGCTTGTTAAGGTAACTCCCTGCTTTTAATGTGCCAGTATATTTATACCTGTCGCTAATTTCCACTCCATGCATCTGACAGGCATAAATATACTAGCATAGGAAAAGCAGGTTACAGAACTCCTTGTTTGTGTGGACACAGACTAACAGGGCTACACCTCTAACACTCGCACAATATACTGTACTGCTATTTTATATTAATAAAGTTACGGCCTCATTAAAACACTCTGATGTCTCCTGTCTTTTCTCTAGCATGGCTGGGCAAGGGTTACAGGCTCAGAAAGCAGCTCATATGAACATCAAGGGTATCATTTTGGGAGGGCATGGAGGAGGCTGCAGTCACACATACTGGGATACTGCCATTCTCCTATCAGGGAGCAAGGGGAAAATACATAGCTTGCATGAATTACTCCTATGCTCCTCCTCTCAACAGCTGGGAGTGAGAAGAATGAATGCAATGGTGCATACTTTCCCCTCGCTCCCTGATATTCAGGGGAACAGGAAGAAGAGGAAGCTGCATAATGGTGCACAGGGCTGAAGCCCCCCTTGCCCTCCTTTAATAAGGAGCCCTTAATAAAAGAAATTGAAAAGACTGGGATGGTTTACTTAGAGATGAAACCTATCGGGGACATGACAAAAAATTCAGAATGATGAATGGTAGAGAGAAGGGAGATGGGGATTTTCTGTGCATGCTGCCTCAATACAGAAACTAGGAGTTCTCTGATGAAAAAGAAAGGTGACAAATTCAGAACTGACGACAGGAAATATTGCTTTGCACAATGCACAATTAGTCTTAATACGGAACATCTTTCAAGCCAAGAATTCCCTAAGGGATGGATCAGCAACCACCTGCACAGGTGCCAAGAGTGGCACCTGAGCCAATTTTCATTGCCATGCGAGGCGGGAGCTCAGCTCCACCCCTCCTCTCCCTTGCAGCCAGGAACTTATTCACAGCTGGTCTGTGGATTAACAAAAGACCAGCTAATGTTACCAACCACCACCTAAAAGGTAAAGCTCTGCTTCTTCATTTCTTTATTAATGATTCTGTTGTAAGTAGAACTATTAGTGATTTTGAAAAGTATCACCGGCACTCAGGTCATACATTGAGGTCAAAAGGTAAAATTTCTGCACTCCACCTTGGAAAGACTGCTGACCCCTGGATTAGACCTTTATATGGACGACAAGAATACCTAGATTTGTGATAATATATTAAAGAATAAACAAGAGTTTTGAAAGGAATATACAGTTTAATGCTTCAGAGCATAAGATAATGCAAACTTTGGTTGAGAGTAGGTTAACCCATAACTGCCTGCTGCAGGCTAACCTCTAAGTGTGGTTTCTATTATTGGCTACTGTTGGAAACAGGATGCTCGACTAAAGGGAACATAGATCCAGGATGGCAGTGCTTATACTCCTGATTTACATGCAAAAGTTGTATAGGAGCCAGAGATCCGTCTGGAATAGACCTTTATTTTGTTTGATGTCAAAAGACTTGTCATGTTCAGCACAGCACGAATACTATACTCTCTGTTCTGAGCCAGATGTGGTCAGTGCAGTGGAAGACTAACTTCATGATGGTAAATGTGAGTTCGACCTGTGTGGTGGTGGTAGCTTTGTAAAATAGGATTTACACTACTCTGTAAATGGGCATGGGGTAATTCAGGGTTAAGTTCACTATCAGGTTAAATTCACATCTCTTGCTGTAGGAGGGTAGTGGCCCTGCTCCAGGAGGAGAAAGAAAGGGTTAATTAAACTCAGCCCTGGGAGAGGGCTGGGGCTGAGGAACCAGTAGCTAGGGCAATTAACTGCCAAGGGAAGGAGAGGAGTCTTGCTCTAGCAGTGGAGCAGGAGGGACCTAGATTCCAAGAAATCTACAGGGGCTTCCTAACACAGAGCAGGGCTGAGGGGAAGGGCAGGCAGAGTTGTGGGAGGTCTGGCCAGAGAAGCTCCCAGGCTGCAAGGCCTGAGACAAGGCCTGAGGATACTAGGGCTTCAGGGAGGCAGCCAGAGCAGCAGAAGGGTCCACAGACCCCTTGCCAATGATGAGTGGCTACTCCAGACTGTAATTTGCCCCGAAGGTAAGGGATTAGATGATGACTGGCAATGGGTCACTGAGGACAGGTGCATATAGCGGGGTTGGGGCTCCCTGGGAGGTGAGGCCCTCAGAGTGTGGGGCACTGAGGCAGGGCAGTAGCTCAGGGAAAGGCACCATGGTCTGAGACGGATGCGGGTGCTGATTTAAGGTGGGAGACAACAGACAAATAGATAATAATGGGTGAGACTCTGGCCAGAAGAGGGTGCTCCAGAGGCTGAAGAGTTAAGCCCCAGAGTAACCTAGAGGCAGCACAATGGCAGTGAGTCCTGCCCCGTTACACTTGCCTTATTAAGACAGCATTGATGCACACTGACACGGACTGACAATTTCCTGGAGGATCTTGTTCTATAAATGTAAAATGGTGGCTAGGGCCACAATTGAAAAATCCAGTAAAGCAAAGAAAAGGAAGGTGAGATTGATTCGCCACCAGAGTGTACAACCAGGGAAAAGTGGTAGACAAGGAGGGAATCTTGACTTCACTAACAAATGAGATACAGGTTCTTGGCCATAACCATTTGAAAGAATTCATTGTGGTTTTTGTGACTTAGGAGTGGCTTTCTACTCCTTTATTCTCTCTCTCTTTTAGTCTGCTCAGTCTCCAGCTTAGCTAGACAGGACGAATCAAATGTTGTGACACCATGCCAAGGCTAGAGTGGCTAAAGAGAATGCCACCTGAGCAGCCAGAGTCTCGTAAAAGCTTGCTAGGAACTGGAATAATTAAGTCTTTCCCCATGCACAGTGACTGTGATTTCCCAACAAGGGAGCACTAAGTGTCACAGCTAGAAGGTGTATTTTCTTACTGTTTGACATTTTCTTCTTTCTGACCATGTGCTGGTGAAATATTTTTTACCTGCAATGAACCAGTCACATTTCTGAAAATATCTCCTTTTGGATAGCCAGCATATCTGAATCTGTCCACTCCATCAGGGTTTTTACATGAGAATGAATGTTTCAGAATATATTCACAGCAAGACATTCATAGCGTGAGTTGTTTAGTTTGCTGAACATTGTTTTTCCACAATAGGGAAAACTATTAAAGTCGGTGGGCCAGACCCTCAATAGTACCAAAGCTGAAGCAACAGGGGTTGTGGCGCACAGTGGCTTGAAATTATCTTTGTGCTCACTCAATTCCTAGGATTGCTGGGGATTTCTTTGATGCCTGTTCTAATTTCAAGCAGCCTCTGGGGAAAGGTAAGGTTTTTTGGCCTGTAGGACCTCACTAGGGCTGCTGCACTGACTGTGCCCTCTTCCACACACACCACCCCAATGGATGGCACAGTGTTGGCTAAACCATCTCTGACAGCCAGTTGAGTCTTCAGTCTGACACATTAGAGCTGCTTTTAGGCCCCTTTACATCCCTGATGAGGCACAAAAGGGCCAGAATGGAGCTGCTTTTTACATCTAGAGCACATGTTTTAAAATCAAATTATAAGTTTGCAGCTTTGGGCTATTTTCGAACAGTTCCTCTAGTCCCTGTGTTACAACATTGGTATTATTGCAGTTCACAAATTTAAATCTGGCCTGTGTTACTCAAAGCTTCACAGAAAAATGTACATTGCAAAATAAAATTATGGCCAGTATCTTTCTTTACTCTTGACATTTAAGCATTAAATCGTGTTATGCTCAAAAACACTTAGAATGTCGATACCCCTTACAAAGTGCACATTAAATGAGTTATGTTCCCAAGGTACACAACATAAGCATGGTCTTAAGGCCACTAATTTGTTTCTACTAATTGTATACAGTAGGGTCGCAACATTCGTGAACCTAAGGCTCCCAAAGTCAATTATTCGCAAGTGGCCACTTCCCCGGGGCTCCAGGCAGGAATGCCGGCAGTTGAGGCTTTCCTGGGGCTCCGGGCAGGAGTACTGGTAGCTGCCACTTCCCTGGGGCTCTTGGCAGTGAGTGTCAGCAGCTGTGGCTTCCCCAGGGCTCTGGGCAGTGAGTGTCAGCAGCTGTGGCTTCCCCAGGGCTCTGGGCAGGGAGTGCTGGCAGCCACCACTTCCTCGGGGCTCCAGGCAGGGAGCATCGGCAGCTGTTGTTTCCCTGGGACTCTGGGCAGGGAGCGCCATCAGCTGCAGCTTCCCTGGGGTTCTGGGCAGGGAATGCCAGCAGCTGCCGCTTCCCGCTGGGTCCCAGGCAGGAGCGCCAGCAGCCACAGCTTCCCCTGGAGCAGCCTGTAGTAGCCCTGGCAGCTGGGCTCCACATGGGAGCTATTCTTGAAATTCATTCGTGGGGGTTCTCAAGACCGAACCCTTGCAAATGTTGAGACCCTACTGTATTCACTTTTCTTAGCATTTTAGCTTTGTTATATATGCATTATCAAACATTGTCAAAGCCATGATACTCCCCAAAATCAGAACTAGTGTTGTAATGGGTTAAAGAAGAAATGCAGCCCCCGACCTTCCTCCAAAGTGGCTCACATAACAGAAAACCTTCTTCACTTTAGCTGCTTCTCTATATATCACAGTTTACTCCTCTGAAATACTTTCCCCAGGACTTGTTACATTCCAACAGAGTTCTGCTTCATGTTGTGAACTGAATATGAAAGAGCACAGCTACTAAAGCTGAGATTCAGGGAAGATGAACTATTAATTGCACAGTAACACTGATTCAAAGGCAGATACACCACAGCTAATTAGTCGTATTTTCTAATTTAGAGAGAGAGAGATCACCATCCAAACTGAAAGGAAAAATTCAGTATCAGTAGACATGACTGATGAAAGTACTGGTTAAAAAAAATCCCAACACCTTCCTTGAGATTCTCTCTTTGAATACAATCTACTAATGGACTCTAGAGATCCAAATAGTCTAATATACATACTACAGTCCAAATTTTGCACTGGTTCCTTTCACCACTACCACTCCACTGATATTAATAACCCTGCATTGATGTAGCTGAGAACAGAATTTATCCAATCTTTTACCTGGGCAATAAGAGAACTCACTTAAAGATGCAAGTTGAATAGTAACAGAGAGGAATCCGTGCTAGTCTATACACTATCAAAACAAAAAGCAGTCAAGTAGCACTTTAAAGACTAGCATACTAATATACTACTTTGCTAGTCTTTAAAGTGCTACTTGACTGCATTTTTTTTTTTTAAAGATGCAAGTATCCCATAGCATGGAAACATTCAATCCTTTTTGCCATTCAGTGACAAGCAAGCAAGAAAAATTTTTTGAATTATGCCGTAACCTTGATTCTTTCAATAGCAGTGTGTGAAGCATTTGGGAAAAAAAAACTTGAAGCCAGTGTTCAATATGATTTATATTTGTGCAGAAAGAGAAGAAAACAATTTTTTAATTAACCTTGTAAACTCAGAAATGTGGTTTTCAAGGCTGGTTTCCTTGAGAGATATACAAAAATTAGATTTATATCTTAAATACCACACTAAAATCTTATATAGGGTGAAAGCTTTATGCCCATAATAGTGTTAAAGAAAGTTTCAGAAACAAACAACAAAATTTAGAAGCCTAGGAGAATCAAAGATTAAGGTGGTACTTCCATAATAAACTACTCAAACTCAATCACTTAAAAACTTAGCTTCGCCCAGTCATCTTGATTGAAAAAGTTTTGCATGATATTATTTTGTTACCTTTTAGTTTATTATTATTAACATATACAATATGACTATTTCCATACAAGTATTAACAAATCTTAGTCATAACCCATATTTATTTTCAAAGACTCCTTTGTGTTTGATCAATAGCTGGCCAAATTTGTTACTCATGTATTTAGTGTGTTCAGATCACAAAAATGTTACTATGCATTATGAAAGGTACTTGATCCTAATAGAAGGTGCTTTGTCATCTTTTCCATTCAAAAGATTTGTCAGCCGTTATTTTTACAATTCAACTCAAGAAAATCTGAGTGTTTAGATGAACATATTTCAGTGAATAACCTAAGAGACCGATGATGAAATTGTTGAATTGATATTTGAGCCAACTGGCTGACTCTTGCTTATGAACATCTGGCCAGAGAGGCTACTTGGAAATGTTTTCTGTTGGAATGCCAGTATACTAAATTTTGGGACCTACAACGGTATGCGTCTTTAATATTTAAGTGTAACGAATGGAGAAATGGAACAAATCTATTCAATCTTCATGTATCATCTACCCATGCATTATGTATGACAACCATTAGTTTTTTAAATGGTCATTAATGATGTGAAATATCTTAAGAGATTATTTAATTGTTAGTAATTCATTAGTTAACAATACCTAGTACTTCCACATTTGGATCTTTCTACTCCTAAAAAAGAAGCGACACATGTCTGCTTTGAATTTCAAAGTTGTTTTCACTACGAGCCTAGTGGCAGACTGTCTAAACTAAGCATTTGGATGAGCATATGGAAAGTGATTCTCTGATAGATGAAGTTTGAATATTTATTACAGCTGCACTTCACGGAACCAAATTCCACTGTTGCATCACCATCCGTGTACTTGTTGACAACCCTTCCGTGTAATGGGTAATGGATGGTTACTTTTCTCCCCACAATCAGATAAAAGCTTTGGCTTTTGTTATCCCCAGCAGTGGAGCACAGTCAGAGGACTGTGATACAATAGGTCCTTGTGGAAGTGCAGTTTTCTTTCAGGAATTTTTGGGATTACTAATTGTTTTAAAACTCATATATCAGTTTTATATGCTTGTAACCTAACTCCGCTTTAACAAATGTGTTTTGTCATGGACATTTCCTTTGTCTATTTTTTTAAAAAAAGCTCTGCTGATCTAAAATCACATCCCTGTAAACCTCATGAGGTCCACAAGAGGGGAGCAAAAATCCACCAGCCCTTTGGAAGTCCACAGAGACAAGGAGATAGGAATGCTCACTTGCTCTGGTGGCAAAATCTCCTGTTGGCCACTATCTTCACCTACCATCCTATGGACCAGAGTGACATTTACTCCAGGCCTCCCAAGTTCCACAAACTCAACTTCTCAGAGCCTATGTAGCTTTCTAGGGATCTGAGCCCCTCTGATGTACAACTAGGAGATGCATAGGTAAGTAGCTCCTTTCCTATTGACTTCCTCACCATGCCTACAGGACTGGGGCTCTCGTTTTCTGGTCAAGATGGGGGGAGAGGAATGGAGGAATAAATATACCAGCAAGAGAGCTGGAGTGAAAAGAACTGGGAGAACAACCTCCCTTTCCATCTAACTGCTGCTGCTCCAGTGCTCCACAGACAAACAGTAAAGTCTCCCTTCCTGGCTTTCTCTTATCCTACCACTGTGATGAGCCTAAGAAACACTTCATCCCCCAACAGTCTCCAACTAGCACATCCTGTAAGTTTCAGAGGACACATTATGAAGCCTAAACCTGAGGTGGGCCTTCGGAGACTCCTTCAATGAGCTTTAGCAGCCAGTTTCTGACCCCAAGAACTTGGTTAATTCCTTTTATGCCCTCCTGAGCTGATAGCTCCATGGGAAGGGCTGACTGATGACTCCTGTAGGCCCCACCCACCCCATGAACATCAGGAAATGTATCTGGGCCTGCCTGCAGCCCACTCCAAAGTCCCCCAAAAGCCCATATTGCTGTGGTGACTTCCAAAGAGATGAACATCGTCTCCTTTAGCCTTTGGACAGCTTATATCAATTTGCCAGGGATTAATGATCCTACACTGATGGCAGGGTTCTCTAGCAGCCTCTGCAGGCTTGAGGAACTCGAGACTCAATGGGCATAAGGCTTGAGAAGAATGTGAGACCCTCAAAAAGCCTCCTGTGGCATTTGTGGCAGGCTCTTGAGCACCCACTATCCCCCCTCCACTGTAAAAAAAAAGGGCTTGGGAGGGGACTTTCTCCTCCAACAGACCTCAGGAGGACCAGTAGAAAGGCAGGAAGAATTTTGTTCTCATTATTTCTTCCCCTGGCAAGTCCACTCCTCCTTCCAGTCCCTCACTGCAGGTTCTCATATCACACAAGAGCAGGGCTTCCTTCTTTGATCTCAGGAGTTCAAAAAGGCTGAGTGAAAATGGGAGCTACAGGTGAGAAGGTCATGCTGTACCTAGAGTACAGTACACCCCCCACACTGCCCACATCCCCAGTCTTGCTCATTCGGCTTTAGTAGGTGTCTGAGGGAGTGAAAAATTTCTGCAGCTCCCCAACTGCCTCCTGCTAATCTCTGGGGTTTCCAAGGAGGTAAATGGAGCTTGTGAGGGCCAACCTGCCACAGCAATGTTCCCAACTAAAAAGCTGCTCCTCTGCTTTCCTAATTTTGATGTATGGCTGTGGAAAAGGGAGAAAAGAGGAGATCTGGATTCTGAACACATCATTCTTAGCATATCATAATTCATGAGCCTGTCTCTAACTCACTTCTAGTTACATTAAAATGTTTTACCTTGATCCTAGAGCTGACCTTATTCTGAGGCCATGATTTAATTTGCGCTTTTTGAGTGAAGGGGGAGACACAGAAATTGGGTTTACAGTAGAGACTCAGCTGCAACCCTAATTGTGGAAGGGCTGCCAGTCCTTGTAATTTAATTCCAGACACATTATTCTGTGGCACATCTAGGTGTTTAGGAAAAAGATCAGGGAATTTCATTAAACCAAAAAAATGTTTGGTCTGCAATTCAACTTCCAGGGCAAACACATGGAAAAGAGATCAGAGAAACGGAACAGAAATAATAATTTTATTTAGAAAACTTAATTCCCCTCCCATGCCACGTAGACATGCAAGAGAGTGCAAAGACACACACACAGTGCCAGGGGAAAAATCTCCAAACATGTCTGTTCAATTCCATTAAAACCCCGCTGTAAATCATGGAGTTAATGTGGGTTGAAACTTTAAAGGGCGCAATCCATAGTCTGTGCAGACTGAAGGATGCCTACTACTACTATTACTACTAATGTGGGTTGTAAATTAAGGTGCACAATTTTAAAAAAAAAACCTGTCTGAAAGATTGGATGGGAGGGACCTGCAAAAGTCCAGTTTGATGAAAGCTAAAGGACGATTCTGGTGATATGGGTGGGGGCAGGGGGAGAAGAAGTAATGTTCCCTTATTAGCAAAAGTGCTTCAAAGGCATTACTGGTATAAATAAATAAGGGATATAATTGTGGGAGTGGCATACATCTTTACATTCATAGATGTACTCAGCGAGGTTCCATATCAAATATTAATGACTAAGGGTCATGAAATGAGAGGGGGAAAAGAAAAATACTGGACATGAAACCGGCTTAAACAATGATTCTGCTCTACAGAGTGGCTATGTACAAATGACACCTTCTTCCTCAAGAGAGCTGCTCTCTATGTTTCACATTCTGCCCTTAAGACTCAAGGCTATAGCTGGAGCATGGCAGAGTGGCACTGCCTTAGGCACACTTCTGCACACAGAAGGACATACAATGTACTTACATGCAGTGTGTGTGTGTGTGTGCGCGCGCGAGAGATAGGCAAACACCTGACTATGGTCCAGCCTCCAGTCTTCCCCTGTGAGGTGACAGATGCTCAAGAGAATACAAGAACCCCAAGTGTATCTGTCTCTGAGGGTGAGGGGAATTTTGAGGAAGGTTTCTGGGCAGAGGAAGGCATAATTGGGAAACAGACATTCCGAATGCTCTGTTCAGTAACAAAATCAAAAGGTTTTAAATAATTTTGCTCTTATTAGCTCTTCAGAGTTAACACAGCTGAGAGAAAGAAGGCTTAACTCTATTCTGGGTTGTGTATTAGCAGAATTATTAACTCACTCTCTCTGCTGAACCAAAGTCTCCATTTTTATGTGCTTCTGATATCCCAGAGACGACAAAGCAGAATTCAGCCTGCAGAATTACTTACGACTGTATTTTACTGAAGAAGAATAAATCAGAAAGAACACAGGTTACCCTTTATATCCCATGATGAATTGTCGGTACTTGTACAGTCAGAACATTTTATAGGGAGTAGGTGAAACACAGTAAACATGGAAGCCCATGATAAAGTTACACTTTATGTGGTGTTGACAAAGGGTAGCAATTTTCCAATTGCAAATGGATTATGAGTGAAGTAAAGAGCTTTAGAGGACCTCTTTTGTTTCTAATTTATGGTATACAAATGTGGAAGAGCTATGAGAAGCAAGATCTCAGAGGTTATAAATGAAACAAAAATTAGAAGTACAACCAATAAGAGGAAGCAGTGTAATCCTATTCAAAGGGATTTACATCATTTAGGTGACTGGATTGACAGAAATTGAATGCAATAAAATGTACAAAATGTAAAACTATTTGCCCAGAAACAAGGATCTAATGTATGTTATGTCTAGCAAATCAATCACCTACAGTTCTAATAAGAAAAGGATGTGGGGGAAAAAATAATCACTAAAGGCATGCAAGGCTCTGCAGAAGTAAAGGGAGGAAGAGTGAAATGTTCCAACAGTGAGGTAAAATATAAAACTGAATAACTATGTCACTGTGTGAGACTCAAAGTAATGAGACGGGTTTGTTTTGCTATTTTGAACAGCTGCAACTGCACCTTAGAAATGTGTGTTGTGCTGGAAAGATTGTATTCAAACCTCCTCTGTTGTTTTGCTGATGGGAAGCCGAAGGCCAGGGGAATGAGAGAACAGGGAGATAGGAATGCAGCTTAGTTGTTAGCTACAAGAGTTACACATGAAAGGCCCTCTCCTGACAACAGCCCCTAGACGAACATTTTAGAGGATGGTGCACTAGAATGTCCCAGCTGAGCTCAACTGCTGAGCTAAAACATGAAGAGAGAGGCAGTCTCTAAGGTACACAGTTTCTAAGGTGCACATAGTCATTAACTGTTATTACTTTGTTTTCTTTGCACAGTGCCTTTACATTTCTAACTTAGGAGCATACGTGTCTGCAGGGGCACTGGCCGTTTTGTGAGGCAGAGCTGATGCAGTTTGCTATAGAGACACATGGAGCCTGTTCATGGAGATCTATATTATTTCCCATGGCCTAGACATGGTGTTACTGCCAGGAGTTAGTCAGGTGAGCAATCTGTTGCCTCCAACAGGATTATTCATATGAATGACGATTACTTATAAGCAAGCTTCTGCAGAACTGGCCTCTTGTTCCGTTGTTTCCATCATTCTAAAACAAAACCCTACCGGAATGTTTACCTTCACAAATGGAAAATATAAAACACAGCTCCCAACTGCATTTAGATTCAGAGTACAATACCTTGACTTGCAACCAGAAATGTTCTGAGTCTCCAGACTGCCAGGCTTCAAGTCTGGGAGTCAATAAATCAGTGGTGACACTCCTGAACTAGCTAAGGATTATTATACTATTATACTTGATGACGTACTTGAGGTAGTTATCTGGAACAGAACTAAGGGATGAAGAGTTAAAAGACAACATATATAGGAAGAATTTAAGGAGGTATTTTGTTTTGCAGGCAGTTGTGAATCCCAGGAATGAACTTTCAGCTGAGGCTGTGTCGTGGGCCAAGTAGTAGGTAACAATATGAGAGGACCCTGCTTGATTTAAAATAATTAGTGTCTTAGATCAGCATTTTTCAAAACGGCTCCAACAGTATCTCCACATTCCTAGCCAGTTCACACAACACTCCTTCTCCAAGCTACTTCCTTCCTGCAGCCCACAGTCCTCCCACCAGGCTCTATGTCACTTGCTACACTGCTGAAGTACTGAAGTGCATTTCAGCAAAAGCCAAATGATCACATGGAATTTAATAAATGAAATGGGCACTACCCAGCTTTGTGCTCAGGAATAGGTACTCTGAGTATAAAGAGGTTTTGTTATTTTTTTAAACTGGTCATATTTCTATATCTTGCCTTCCAGATTAATTTTTTTTTGGTCTTTTGGGGGGTTTTATTTAATTTGTGCAGTTGCTTGTTTCCAGTCTGTTCTATAAAGTTTCAAAAATGTCAAACAAATAAGGCTGGAAATGGAAGATTTATGACCCTCTTCCTAGAGAAGTGGGGCCCAGGGATCCCTTCCATTCCTAAGCTATATAGGGCCCAAACCTCCAAACAGGTATGCATACCTAAGGACTGAGGCCTACATTTTAAGAGTCCTGAAACGGGTTCATAAAGTTGATTGAAGCATTGCTTGATTAGGGGCAATCTCACGATTAGGAAGTCTAACGAGTAGGAAACATTGAACAGAGAAGCTGGCCATAAGTATTTCACCAAAGAGTGAAATAAGGAATAAATAATTGGGCAAGACAATCTGAGCAAGGAGCACAAAATTGGTTTGAGAAACATTTAACATGAACCATGTCTATCCCTGCCTTACCTATCTCCTAGTATGTGGCACTGAAATCTTGACTCCTGCCTTTGTTCTACAAATGAGGCCTATCTTGACCATCCAATCCAAAAAAAAGATTTCCAGTATGCACTACCATGGTTTTACCTGTCTCCCAGAAGCACCCTGAAAATGTCAGCAATGCCACCTCACTGTCCTCCCTAAAACTATCTTCTGCCACGACACCTACAAAATACCTAGACAATGGTTAGGCAACTGCTTCAGTGTGACCTCAACTTTTTCATCCTGACTAGTGTGATCTCACTATTTCCTTACGCCCCCGCATCTGTTTGTTTAACTATTCACCTAGGCTATGTCTACCCTTGCCCCCTTCTTTAAAGGGGGCGTGGTAATCAGGGTGATGGGAGATTACTAATGAAGTGCTGCGCTGAATATGCAGCACTACATTAGGCAAATTCTCCCACACAGCAACTTCAAAGTGTCAAACACAGCATACCAGCACTTCGAAGTTTGACACTTTGAAGCTGCTGTGCGGGAGAATTTGCCTAATGAAGTGCTGTGTATTTAGCGCAGCACTTCATTAGTAATCTCCCATCACCCTGATTACCATGCATAGTCCTATTGTCTTACATAGTCCTATTGTCTTACACTTAGACTGTAATTTGCACAGGTGTTTTAGACGTCTTGGTGCCAGGGTATTAGCATGACAAAGTGGCTGAGACAATGTCTTTACTGGACCAACTCCTGTTGGTGAAAGAGAAGCTTGTGTTACCTACCTTCTCGGACAAAGCAGTTTGGGGCAGGAATTGATTTGGGTCGACATGCGTACAGTGCCTACCACAACAGGGCCTAGATACGTCACTAAGGCTGTGTCTACGCTAGCCCCAAACTTCGAAATGGCCATGTAAATGGCCATTTCGAAGTTTACTAATGAAGCGCTGAAATACATATTCAGCGCCTCATTAGCATGTCGGCGGCAGCAGCACTTCGAAATTGACGCAGCTCACCGCCGCGCAGCTCATCCCGACGGGGCTCCTTTTTGAAAAGGACCCTGCCTGCTTCGAAGTCCCCTTATTCCCATCTGCTCACAGGAATAAGGGGACTTCAAAGTAGGTGGGGTCCTTTCGAAAAGGAGCCCCATCGGGACGAGCTGCGCGGCAGCGAGCTGCGTCAATTTCAAAGTGCTGTGGCCACCCGCTTGCTAATGAGGCGCTGAACATGTATTTCAGCGCTTCATAAGTAAACTTCGAAATGGCCATTTACATGGCCATTTCAAAGTTTGGGGCTAGTGTAGACACGGCCTAATACACATAAATAAATAAATAAATAAATAAATGTTTAGTTGACAGGTAAGAAAACATGAAATGTAATTGACAATGGAAAGCACTTTGCGTTAAGACAGTGTTTTTCTTTGGGTAAAACTCTGTATGGTGCGGAATCTGAATATATATACAGCAGCAAAGCGGTTTCCTGAAATGTGACTACATCACATTTTTGAACCCAAAGTAAGAGAGTAACTGTAATATTTGGGCACAAAACACAGTCTAACTGAAGATAAAAAGTATTTTAGCATATCTGACTTGTTAAACTTCACTGTTTTTTTCCTCTTCTGAGTCTACTAAGAGCAGTGTGTGACTGACCAGGTGCCATCTGTTCCATAAAATATTACTCTATGCCAAGGTTTCCCAAACCTTGTACAGTTGAGATCCAGGTTTTTCAAGTACCATATTTTGCAGCTCAAAAATATAAATGAATATTAAAAAATGAATGAAAAATAAATAAATTTTCACTCTATTATTTATGCACAATAATAGTACATAATAATATAAATCTTGATATAAAATACTTAAGTGCCTAACTTATTGTTATTACCTTAATTACGTGGTAAAATATGAAATGTACCAAATTAATAGGCTTGTGTGTGACAATTTGCATATTTTCTAAGAACCGGTATTTTTTTTTTTCCAAGGACTGGTTGTCAGCCGATGGCCGAGTAATCAGTGGTCTGTGAGCCTCTGTTACATTCGAGTCTTTAGCTGCTAGAACAGGAAAGAGTAAGTGAGTAAGTCCTTAACTCTGAAGTGTCTGAACAAAATTCAGAGGGAGTAGCTTGCAGAGTTTAGAAAGAACGGACCATATTTGTAAACGGAGTATTCTAAGATGTAACCTGCCACCCCAAAGGGGGTAGAAAAGTATTCTTTTGTCTTACAGAAACACAGAAAAACTGGTAGTTACTGAAGAACAACCTAAAACATCATGAATCTCCTTTCAAAATGAAGAATGTGGTTTTGTATTTTATGTTTGTGCTTATCTTATTAATAGCATTATCAAATTGTCTATATTGTTAAGTTAACAAAAATACACATAGGGTCACAGACCACTCATTACCCAGCCATTGGCTGACACTGGTACCGGGCCATGGACCACACTTTGGGAAATGCTGCCCTGTGCAATCTGTTGGTGATGTTATACCCATCATTCACCACTAGTGAATCATGGAAGGTAAATCCTTACCTATTTAGATGAAACCACACAATGCTATCAAAGCATTTGAATAAGCAGTACATTTACCTCCCCATAGGCAGACTAGGGAGAATAGTGATGTTGTAGTCGACCAATGAGACTGGGAGTCACAACACCAGTGTTGTCTTCCCAGCTCCGCTACAGATGTCCTATGTGGGCCTTGGTGAACTACAGTGTCACTGTGCCTCAGTTTTTCCATTTGGAAAATGGAGGCAATGCTTCTTCACCTACTGCAGAGAGTCAGTCTTAGCTCATTAACCTCGGAAAAGGAATCTGAGGGCTTTGATTGGAGGAGTTATACCAATGTCAGTTACTGTCAATAATCTGTGTTCCAGCATGAAGGAATGGTGGGAATGAACCTGTCCCACAGAGCATGCTGGATTATTTTGCATAGTAAAAGGCTGGTGATTGTTCGTGGTCTGTTCTTTACTAAGACTTGTCGGGAAGGGATAAGAGAAAGATATGAGAAATATAAAGGGACATTGCCCTAAAATTAAACTAAAAGATTGAAAAAAAGGTTTTATAAAATCTTAACCCGAATAGAATATTTTCCTGAGTATTTTGTTTTTAATTTCCACTAAAATAGGATTTTTGATGTTAGTAACAGCCAGAATTCTAAAAAAATGTGAATGATTTAGCACCATAATTTACATAGCACTGTATAATAAAACTTGTGCCAAACAGTTAGCATGCTCTTTCCCTCAAGGAGTCTCAGGCTACACGTTGGTACAGTACAGCAGAAGAGAGGAATACAACAGAATACAAAACTTACAATACACAGCATGCATATTATACTAACTCTATCCCTTCAGTTGACAAAAGCGCTGAAATGCTCCGACTGGGCCTTCTAGTTCTGTTTCCTTAAAGCATTTAGCCCTATGGCCAAAGTTACGTCTTTTATTTTAAATGCACAACTCAATTCTAAATCCTGAGCAAACTTTCACTATTTTTTTTTACCCTTGGCCTCAACTGAGGACCAATGCAGAAGGAAAACCTGAAAGGACGTAACAAGAATTCTTTCACTGAACAGTTTATCAAAGCACTTAGTATCTCAGTTCCCTTTCTCTACCCTTTAGATTAGTCTTCTTTTTTTGTAACCTAGTCAGGTCTGTTCCTAGTATTTTAGGCTAGACACCCACCACATCTGCAAGAGATGCAGCAAGGAATGTCACTCTCGTGTGCGTCTTCATAGTCACAGTAGATGCTGTAAATGAAGTCCTCAATTGAAATTATAAAGGCGCAATCCACAGTCTATGCAGACTGAAGGATGCCTACTACTAGGATTAAAAGCCCCTGGAGTGAAATCTCCTGGAGTAACACTTACATCACAGAAAGTGTGATTAACTCGGCAGGTGTTTTTCGGGTCAATGAAGAAACCAACCTGATACACTAATACATGAGATTTTCTTGTTGATGTTCCAAGTGATTCCACACATTTGCATTCTGACATTACCTCTTCTGTTCTTAATGGGTTCTCAAGTCTTGACGATAGAATAAAGAGCATTGGTAGTGTGGAAGCTTTTGTTTTCTATACCTTCATGATATGTTTTGTCTCTTTCCTTTCCTTACTTTGATTGCATATCTGGACAACTTAAACTCTGTCAGTCTTTGCTCTTCTTCCTCCTCAATAAAACCCAGCATAATGACCCAATAATGACTGTGCAAGTACAGCACACAGACAGGAACTAGAATAAAATTAGGGAATTCTGCCAATTCATTTTCTCTACAGTGTCCCCTTATTTTTATCCTCTTTGTAGGCAACTATCACAATCTTCACCTTTACATATATTTTCAACATTTTTGCCCATCCACCTCCTTAGGCCATGGCTAGACCAGAGGGATTTGTCAGAAAAATGGCAGTTTTGTCGACAAAACCCACGGAGGGTCCAGATTCCTGCAGGTATTCTGTTGACACTTTTGTTCACAGTTGTACTCTGCTCACCACAAGGAAGAACACCAATGTTGACAGAAATCTGTTGAATAAGCACCAGTCTGGACATTCCAACACAAACTTCTCACAACAAATTCCTGTAATCTAGATATAGACTTAGATTAACTAATTGTGACAATTTTTTCTTCCACAATAGTTTCTCAAACTTCAAATTACTCTTGGGCTATGTCTACATGGCATTCTTCTTGCAAGAGAGAAATGCAAATGTGAGAACCCGATTTTGCAAATGAAGCTCTGATTTACAAATCTCGTGCTTCATTTGCATAATCTCACATGATTGCACTGCTGGGAGAGATTTTGGCGAAAAATAACCTGCTGTGTGGACAGGATTTTGTTGGCAAAAAACCCCTTCATCAACTAACCCTTATTCCTCATTTTTTTCCGAGAGAAGTGTCTGTTGATGAAGAGGGTTTTCACTGACAGAAGCCCATTAACACAGCTGTTTTGTTTGGTTTTTTTGCCAAACTCTCTCACAACAGTGCAATTGTGTGAGATTATGCAAACAAAGCACGAGATTTGTAAATCAGTGCTTCATATGCAATGTTGGGCTCCCTCATTTGCATTCCTCTCTAGCAAGAGGAATGCCCTGTAGACGTAGTCTTGATGAATACACACCCAAGCGAGTTCATTATATTCACAATGATGACCCAAAAGAACAATAAGAAAGAAACAGGATAAATAAATCACCCATCTCACAGCACATCACATTTCACGAAACAGGGTGAAGTGTATCATAGAGGTAGCCGTATTTGTCTGTATCTTCAAGAACAGCAAGAAGTCCCGTGGCACCTTATAGACTAACAGATATCAAGGCAAACACAACCATACAATGACAATATTCAAGCAGTGATAAAATTAGTCTGAAAAATTTACAATTGAAATGAAAATAAAAGTGTTCCTGCGATATGTGATCATGATTTTTTTCCAAAAATCCCTCTAAATATATATAAAAAAGTGGGCAGTGGAGTACCAGAGTCATTGCTGTGACTGCTACTGAGTGTTTGGGGAAGACTTAAAATCTCACAAAAGATGAAGTAAAAAAGAAGAAACTGATAATATTTTTCAAAGCTCAAACTGTGGAAAACGCCAATTCTAGTGCTTGGATAATTCAAAAGCTATTTAAGAGATTTGTTGCAATCTTTTCAGAAAATTGAGAAATTTCAGCCCCAAAGGTAATTAAAAAAAAACAAAAACTAAAATATACTGAAGCAAAGAACTTAGAAGGAACCATAACTATACTGCATCAATCTTTAATAGCTAAACTAAATGCATTATTACACTGTATTTATTGTATAAATTATATATATAATGTACAAATACATATATTAAATGATATGTAATACACTAGGGGTGTATCTACACTACAAAGAAATTTTGAAAGGGGGAACATCGAAAAAGAAAATCAAAATAAGGGATTTCGAATAGCACGGCTACAAACACAAAACAGATCGCTGTATGGATCCACTATTTCGAAAGACCACCCTCCATTTTTCGAAAGAGAGCGTCCACACAGGAAAACGGGCTATTTCGAAATAAGCAGACAGGAAACATCATGCACGGGGTCACATGGCTGACAAGCCCTTCCGGGTCACACCTTAAAAGGCCCCTCCCAAACACATCCACCCTGCACACACAGAGCCCAGCAGAGCAGGACACAGCACCGCGTGGACTGTGCACCAAGAACCAAGAGGAGAATGGAGCAGCAGCAGCTGCCAGAGTCCGATGCTGCCGCCGTCACTGGGACCCAGGCAGTCATCGCCAATCTGGGCATGGTGGATGCCCTGGAGCCCACCTTCCCTCCGACATGTGTCCTGCAGGCCCTGCCAAGGAGACAACTGCCGCTCCCCATCCCCTGTCCCCCACGGCGCCTCTGGAGCCACTCCAGTAGTGGGGACTTCTGGAACAGGCTGGTCCTGGACCAGTGGGATGATGAAAGGTGGCTTGCAAACTTTAGAATGACAAGGCACACATTCATGGAGCTGTGTCAGTGGCTCTCTTCCGCCCTGCAGCACGTGGACACCCGCATGTGGCCCGTGCTCCCAGTCGAGAAGCATGTGAGGATCGCCCTGTGGAAGCTGGCCACCCCGGACAGCCATCGGTCAGTGGGGCATCAGTTCGGGGTGGGCAAGGCCACCGTGGGAACCGTCCTCCCGGAGGTAAGTCAGACAAGGGCCCCACACCCTCCCCAGGAAGGGGCAGGGGGAAGGGGGCCCTTGGGTGGGGGCCTGCAGGGGCAGGGGGAAGGGCGCCCCCAGGTGGGGGCCTGTAGAGACAGGGGGCAGGGGGCAAGGGTCAGGGGGCCCCCAGATGGGGGGCCTGCAGGGGCAGGGGGCCCCCCCGATGCACAGGTCCACATGTCGGTGCCTCCCTACAGGTGGTCCAGGCCATCAACCGCCTCCTCCTGCAGAAGGTCGTCCTCCTGGGCAACCCGGACAACGCCATGGTGGGATTCGCAGCCCTCGGATTCCCGAACTGCTTCGGCGCACTAGATGGCACGCACATTGCTATCCGCGCCCCAGACCATAGTGCAGGACGCTATATAGACCGCAAGAGGTACCACTTGTTGGTGCTCCAAGCGCTCATTGATGCCCGGGGCTGGTTTACTGACATATGCGTTGGCTGGTCCGGTCGAGCCCATGATGCCCGGGTATTCCGCAACTCCTGGCTGGGGCGGGGCATGGAGGAGGGCACCTATATCCCTGCCCAGGAGCTCCCCGTGGGGGACACAGAATACCACCCTGTATAGTGGCTGATGGGGCGTACCCATTAAAGCTGTGGCTGATGTGCCCCTACATGGTGCACACCACCGCCAGCCAGGATGTTTTTAATGCCTGCTTGAACCAGGCATGCAACACTGTTGAGCGGCCTTCGAACACCTCAAGGGGCATTTCCGATGCCTCAATGCATGGCTGGGTGTCAGCCCGCCCAACGTCCCCGGGGTGGTCGTGGCCTGTTGCGCGCTGCACAATGTGGTAGAGGGAAAGCAGGAGCGCTACATGCCCGGATGGGCTGCAGAGAGTGGCCCTAACTACGAGCAGCTGCCCATGGCCTCGTGTCACCAGGCACAGCATGAAGGGGTTAGGGTCTGGGAAGCCCTCCGGGAGGCCTTCGAGCAGGAGCCACGCTGACCTCCACCTGGCACATGGCTCACACCCAACCTGCAGCCCGGTCCCCCCCCCCGACACACAGGGGACACTGGCGTGCATGAAAAGGTTTATTCACTGGGGACTAACTTTATGTAAACAAACAGCTGTTAAACAATGGCATGGGGTCTTCCTATTGGGGCTAAATATGGGGGGGAACAGGGGTAGAACTATATCCAATGGGGCAGGGGAATGCCCCCATGGCCAGGGCCACAGACATGGGCAGGCCTAGTCCCCCACAGGGGTGGAGGGGCGAGATCCCTGGCAGGTACAGGTGCCCCTGGTGTGGGGGCCCTGTCGGGGCTGGGAGGGGTCTGGAAGGATGGGGAGGTAGAATCGTTCAGGGGCTGAAGAACAGGGTGGGCTGGGTGAGGCGGGCGGGGGCTGGGGGGTCCGGGGAGGGGATCCCCCTCCTGGCTGGCACTAGCGACCAGCCAGTTGGCCAGGGCAAGATGGGTGGATGGGCTGAGGGTGATGTGCTCGGGGGCAGTGGTGGGAGTGGGTTCAGGGGCGGCAGGGGGGGCGGCTGGGGGGGCCAGCTGGGGGGCCAGCCGTCGGAGGGCTGCGACCGCCTCAGACCAGACCTCCCTCCACCAGGCCCTGTCCTCCCAGTCCATGAGCAGCCACTCCTGGAGCACAGCAGTCTGCTCCCAGATGGCTGTGGTATAGGCCTCCTCTGCCTCCTGGGGGTCGTAGTGCCGCTGGAATGAGGCCGTCCGGGTCTGGACAGGTGGCACCCGGGGCAATGGGCAGGAGGGCTCTCTGGCTCCATCCGAGGGTGGCACGGGTGTGGTTCGGCCCTCAGAGGACAATGCTGTGGAGACACAAGGGGAGAGCGGCCATCCAACAGTGCTGTCACTTGGGACTGGTGTCTCCACCCGTGCCATCTGCGCCATCCCCAGGCCATTCGTCAAGGTGGTGCCTCCCCTGCCGACACCCCCCTTGGGGCTCCCATGTGCCCGCCAGGACCTCATCTGTGGGGCAATTGCTGACTGCAGCCTGGCCCCCGCATCCCTCCCTAGTTGGGCAGACTCGGGTGCTGTCCATTGGTGCAGGTGCTGGATGGTGCCATGCTTGGGTCTGGGATGGGGCAGGGTACCATGGGATAGGCCCCGCCCCAGGCCACCCAATCCAACTGTCACCTACCTGGTCCTCTGCAGAACATGTCCGAGGACACTGGCCTTGAGGGCACCTGGCTGGAGGTGCTGGAGCTCACTGCGATGAGTAATGGGCCCCCCTCCTCCAAGTCGCTCTTGGCCCCCACAGGTGTGGTCTGGCTGGAGGGTCCCGGCTGCTCCAGTGGGTCTATCTCCTGGTCGGGGTCTGGGTCACCTGTGTCCACCAGCACTGACGGCTCTGGGACGTCCTTCAGGCCGAGGAGCTGTTGCAGTGCCCGGTAGTGTGGGCACCTCGGGCTGGCCCTGGCCCCTGATCGGCTGCGGGCATCCTTGGCCCGGCTGTAGGCCTGCCTGAGCTCCTTTACTTTGGAGCGGACCTGCTTCCACAGCCCCAGGGGCAGCCGTTCAAAGGCAGCTGTGTTGAGGGGCCTCCCTGTGCTGTGGAGCAGCACCTCCTCCTCCGCCCAGAGGCTGAGGAGGTCTTTTACCTCAGCCTCTGTCCAGGATGGGCCTCTCCTTCTCTGGCCCTGGCTCTCCTCCGGCGATCCCTTGGGCAGGGAAGAGGGGGCCTCCTGGGGTGCCCCAGAGTGCGGGGGGCTTGCCATCCCAGGGTTTGGTGGCATGTCTGTGTGGCTGCTGGAGCGTGTATAGGGCTGAGCTCATGCTTCTCTAGCCCTAGGCACGCTCTCAGCTTCCTGCACCGGGTTTCTGGAGCCTTGCGGCTTTAAGGGGCTGGCCCAGGGACCATAGAGCCCTGCCGGGACTTGCTAGCACGTCTCCTGCGCTCCCTGGAGCCGTCGCCATGGCAGACCAGCAATTTCGAAATTGCGGGCCACGGAGTGTCTACACGTGCACTATTTCGAAATTTTATTTCGAAAGGGGCCGCTCTTCCCAATTCCGGATGGGAAGAGTGGTTTCAAAATTCGGGCCTGTTTTTGCTGAAAACAATTTCAAAAGAGGCTGTTGAGCGTGCAGAGGGTCCGCAGCCTCTTTCGAAATTGGGCCCAATTTCAAAATTAATTTTGAAGTAGAGTGGTAGTGTAGACGCACCCTAGTCAAATATTGCCAAAACGTATGCCTTCTGAATAACAAGTAGAAACAACAACAACAAGGAGGTAGCTGTGTTAGTCTGTATTCTAACAAAACAAAACTGCAGTCATGTAGCACTTTAAAGACCAACAAAATGACTTATTGGGTGATGAGCTTTCATGGGACAGACACAAGAGGTGGATCTATCCCATGAAAACTCATCACCTAATAAATCATTCTGTTAGTTTTAAGAGAAACAAGGATTATAGAAACACAAGAGATGATATACAAATATTCACAAGAATCCATCTTTACAAATGAAAGGCTATGACATTTGCCTAGATCAAAAATCCAATTTTACAGCACTAGGAGATAAGGAATTGAATGCTGCACAGATACCATCTAAACTGGTATTAAAAGGTTAACAGTGCTTAAAATTGATTAATCGCTAGGACCAGATGACATACATCCCAGAATGTTATGGGAAAATTGGCTAGATATTGCAGAAGCCTACCCTGGCATTTTTTACAAAGTGTCAGGCCAGGAAAGAGCCCTGCAAGCTGAAAAGTGGCCATTGGATGGCATAATTCTATTACAAGACACACGTCCTGGGGCATTAGAGACCAGTAAAATTAATATCATTTGAGGAAAGGGACACAAATCTTTAAACTGTTTAGCAGATCAAATAGAGGAAAAGTCAATGGGAAAAAAACAACAAAAAAAACCCCCAAAAACACAGTGTAGTAACAGCCAGCCTTCAGGAAAGAAAGCCAGGCCAGAATAGCTTTTGGGGAATCTCAAGGATTGTAGACAGAGTTATGTACCAGGACACTGCAAATTGCTCCTGCAGTCACTTTTTCAGACTGTGCTAGTTTAGGTAACGTTTCATGTAATGCAAGATAACTCTCTACCTAGGTAAGTCAAAGACTTTACTGCCTTTCTTATTGGCCCTCAGACCGGAAGATAAAAACAGACAGAAACAAATCTTTTTTAGAACTGGAAAGAAGTTAATGGATCCTTCCCTTTTTCCATTTGTAGAAATACTGTTGGTGAGGTTGGGAAGTATCAATGAGTGCAGACAGATGTATTATAACCAATAGGGCTATCATTCTTTTCACGGCAAAATATTGTGAAAAAGTCAAAACTGATGAAATCAAGGGTAGTGTGTGAGTGAAATGACAAAGAATCTAATTCCTTTGGGAAATACATACTAGATTATGTAAATGTAAACAAAACACGACAGTTTTCTTTATGAAAGTTTACAATAGAACATTGATTTAACCATTTTGAAACTTTACTATGGAGAATAAAATACTACTTCTAACTATCTTCATTTAAGTGAAACAAGAAACATTTCCCTTACCTTCTCAAGTCTTTTTTCTAAACTTCCCCTTTTTTAATAGCTTACATTTAACGCAGCACTGTACAGGACAGTATCTACTTTTTAGGTCTCTGCTGCTTGATTGCATATTTCTGTTTCCAAACAAGGTATGTGATTGTTTGGACTGTTAACTCTGCTGTTCCTAATGCTAATGTTCTATTGTACATAATTTTATGTAAAAGAAAGCAAAAGGCATGAAAGAAGGGGACTCTACTATTCCTTGCTGGAAACAAGGAGATATTCTATATTAGTAATTAATACTTATCACTAAGGCTACACTTTAAAAGTGATTTGCAGATATGGACTGATCCAAACAATGTTCCCAATAAAGTGAATATGAAAAATTCCAAAAATAAACTAGCAGCAATCAGGGCGATTAATGGAAATCCTTGAGCTCCTCACACAAGGACATAGTATGAAGGGGGAGAAATTCAGTGCCATCTGTGGAACACTGTTGACTCAATGGGGAAGTTACAGAAACGCTGCTGGGAGAATTTGTACGAAGAAGTAGAGAGAAAGGGGGAAACATGAAAGGAAATGTGCAAACCCTCCAACATTAAATACAACAGAGACATCAACCAATGGAACCAGACAAAGGTACGCCAGTACAAAATCATTCCCAGATTTGGAGCTATTTAAATAAGAGTTTAGTGAAGTACATCAAAAAAGCACCGGACTTGTTTGTTTCTAGGAGGCATATATTTATAGCCCAACCGAAGCAAAGACCCTATACTCAACTCAATGGCATTTCTCTGTCTGTAATAAAACAGCTTTTGATCAGCTTTTATCTGATCAATATAATTTTTTAGAGAGTATTCTAGGCATCAACAGGCAGAATCTTGTTACTTTTGGTTAAAACTGGAAAAGCCTTCAATAGAAAATCAGGCCCACAAAGTACTTATTTGGTAGTATAGGCAGAGACATGTCCATCCGCTGGCTATATATCATGGGCTACTGCTACTGCTCAATATGTTGCTCACTGGATACACAGCATGGCCTACATATGCCATGAAGTTTGAGATTCTCTAGTTTATGGAGCAACTCAACACCAGTGTACTGAATGGATGAAGAATCTAAAAACAAGGCACAGTTGCGGACTTGGGAAAACAAGGGATCTAATGGTGACAGCTGTGGCCTGGGAGTCAACTGAAGAGCTACACCAGTTATATTTTCTTCTCAGATTGAACAGTTGCGTGTGCTTGGACCAGTAACCCACCCAACCTTACTGTATCTTAATTTACCCATTATAAGAGGGATATTTCTGGGCCAAATCCACAGTTAGTGTAAACTGGCATCATTCCATTCAATCCCTAATTTCAGACAGGATAGCCAAAAATGTAACTTCATAAATACCCTGGGAGGCAGGCATGGTTGTAATAACTGAGCCCCCAAATTTATGATTTATTACATTGTAAGATTTGCCTAGCCATCAAGGCCATTTAGAAAATATAGAATGCAGGGGTACAAGAATAAAAACCCAAGGTGCAATGGCTGAATTTCTTCAAAGACATGTATTTTCTGAAAGAGCAAGTGCAGCTAAAGAGACTTCTCCTTTTTCCCTGATGGGCAATGAGTTACTAACTCCTAAATTATTATCAAATTCTGATATTCTATGATGTGCCAGACAGAGTTGCAAAATAGAGAACCTGACTGAATCTAATATTATAATTAAAATATGTATAACAGGGAGGTCAACTATAAATGATACAGCTTTGGGCAAAATATTATAAATTTCAATGACAGGATTTCCCTCATGGGCAACCCTGTTAGAAAAGAACAGAGTTGCATTCATATTGATTTTTTTTTTTTTTTAGGTAAAGTGATGAAGTGAGGAGGTAAGGAATCACATTTGTGCTATCCAACTGAAATGCATCTGTGCTGAAACAGGGAATAGATAAAAAGGAACTAAAAACCACACTGTATTTTTATAAGGACACCTGAGCACAATGTGGAAAAATCTGAAATATAACGGGCTAATTATGCACAGACCTAGCCCAGCCATATAACCCAAGGTCCTACCAGTGTTATTAAAATGAGGGAAACAGTAACAGAAGATATATACAGCTGTTTTGGACTGCTGGAGAACAACAGTTCTTGAAGTGACTTCTCAAAGTAAAATGGAACTTCAAAAACATGTTTAAAGAGTACCATATATTATGGAGTGATGTCATATACATAATATGGACCTTAAATGTATATTTTAGTGCTGACAGAGGAACTGCAACTTCAGCAAGTTTAACTGCAAAGATGGCCAAGGGATGCACAGCACATAACCCAACTTGTGGAGTAAGTTGATGACAGGCGCTAATAAGTCATGTTTGAGGTATGTCCCAATATACTTGTACTAAATGCTATGACCTAACCTGGGGTGACAAGATGTATTGAACAATGAGAATGAAAAACTGCAATCCCAACTGCAAGAACTCAAAAGCTGCGAGCTCATTCTCTGATGGATGGTGAGAAAGCACAACTTTCTTGTTGGTTGGACATCTTGAAACTTCAGAAGAGGTGGGGGTCACTGTCAGATTGGTCATACCAGCCCCTCCAAGAAGAACCACCAAATTAGACCAACCTACAGAGACACGTTAAAAGGATGTGTTTCCTGAATGCTGAAGACACCTGGAGGAAGTTCTTGGCCAGCCATATGGTGACATCAAGAACTGATTTGGATAGGCACATTTAATTGCTCATTTCTACTTTCCAGCAATTTGGGTTGTCCACTAGCATGTTAGGAAAAAGACTGCAGATCTGTCTGTCCTTCGCTCCACCTGTGTTTGCAGTGTCAGTTCCTGCTGTCATCAGGAGCTGCTAGCTGATGGCTGAACAGAGATCTGGTAATAAGTAACACACAGACTTCCTCTTGAGTCATGATCCAGTCAGTTATTAACCACTTTCTGAAACTGGGTATCTAATTACTGAAGAAATATATATCCTTGTGTATGAGCTCTAAAGATCCCCACCATTATTGTATATGTCTTTGTTTTGTAACTGGCTCCAATCAAGATTTTTGCAAAACAACTTAAAAATTGAACACATCATTGTTGCTAGATTAGCTAGTCGAATATGTATCTACCATAGGAGACAGTAGAATAGCTAGATTAGCTAGTGGAATATGTCTACCATGTTTTCATGCTGCTTGTTGAATTCAAAGAGTATACAGATACAAAATGAGACCAAGCATGCAAGCTTCTTGAACTGCACGCAATCTGTACAGCCTGCCATAAATGTAAAAGTCAGTCAGGTCCTGAGGCTAATATAATTTATTAAGAAAGAGGTAAGAAAGGATGACTATTGTTGATCCAATGGGAAGGAGATCTTGGTGAATTGGCATGTATCCTGTGACTTAGCTTTGGATTGTTTTACCTCTGTTGTGTTAGCTGCACCAGCCACAAGCTAAAGAACCTGAAGAGTACAAGCACCAACAGCCACAAGCTAGAGAACCTGAAGAGTACGTCTACACTGCAAAACAAACCAACCAACCTGCAACAGCACGTCTCAGAGTCTAAGTCAATTCACTAAGGGTTTCAGTCTATGGGACTGAAAACAGGAGTGTAAACAATCCTGCTTGGGCTGGACCTGGATCTCTGAAGCCTGGGGAAGTCAGGGCAGAACGGAAGGGGCAGAGTTTGGGCACCAGCCCAAGTGCAAAGATCTACACTGCTCTCTTTAGCTCCTTTCATCAGAGTTCTGCAACCTGGAGTCAGCTGATCTGGGCTCTGAGACTTGCTGCTGCAGATTCCGCTCCGCCCCACCTGTTTAGAGGTACCCTTAGCTAATTTTTTAAAATCACCTTTTTAATGTAGTGATTAAGTATGGTTTTCTATTGTTTTTGTATAACTGCATTCTGAAAACCTAAATGGTTATACTCGCCAACTTTCTAGAGTTTACATTAACCAAAGCATAACCGAAATAACATTTTTGCCTTCTTATAGTTTGTGCTATTAATTCCTGTTGATAAGGATACATAAGGAAACTCTATAAAACTAAATTCAACTTTCAAGTCCTTTTCTTTAAAGATTGGTAAGATGGTAGGAATAATTGGTTGAGCAGTTGCGTTATTGATGATGATGGAGTTGCTTACCTAAAGACTGGTTTTACAACCTTTCTTATGGAGTGCCATGCTGATTTATATCAGCTGTCGACATGGCCCATTGTATGTATCTCCCAAGAGGAGAAGCTTAATTCATTTTGCTTCATTCCCACTTCTGCTGAAATCAGCTGATTTCAACAGGAGCAGGACTGACCTTCAATGTTTGTAATATGGAAAATAGTATTTTTATCATTGCTAGAAAGATTTAAGGATCCACTGCAGAGATCTGTCAAGTTGTGAATGAAATGACAAAGTCAAAGAAGAACAGCCCTTGAAAATTAACTTATGGGGTTTACAATGTTAGGAAAAAGATGGGACTGTTTCTTTCAGTTAGCTAATGTTCTCAATGGATATGAACCACAGGGGATTCACTTTTTTTTAATCTATTTATATCTACACTTTCTTTTGTTAGCAAAACAATCTTCCTTCAGTCAGGAGGCTGCAGCCACTGTTCAGGCTATTGCTTACCAAAAACTCAAGGAAACCTAGTGGAATGGAAAAGCACCTCTCTCTCAAAGACTAAGTGCATCTCTTGACCTCCTCCCTAACCTAGACTGAGCAAAGAGCCTTGTAGATCAATGGTTTAGAACTCTAATTTCCCCAAAGATTTTGGTTCTTCCGCTAGGTTAAAACACAGTATGGATTACATATCCATTATACAAGGAGACTAATACAGAGTATGCAGTATTAATCATAGAAGCTGTGCTCTTACAAAGAACGTTCTGAGAAGACAAAAATACACACCCTTGGAAATGATTCCAGACGTTTGTAAAAAGACTGAACAAAATCCATAGAATGGTGCAGGAAATCTCTAACAGATATCTTACCTGTCACAAGCTGTTGTCCAGCTAATCCTACTGGAACCATCCCGAGGTTATTCATAGCAGTAGCCCAAGCCGTTGGATCAGTTACTGACATGTTGAGCTGTGTGGTATCTATAGCTATACTTCCCAGACCATCAGCTGCTGTAGGAAAGGTAGTAAATTCTAAGTTTAAAAGTCAATATGCCACAATTTTTAACAGAAAATTGTGTTGGAGATATAAATAAATCTTACTAAAATAATCTTTTTATTGCTATGATACACCATTTTGAAGCACACATAAAATTGCAAGGTGCCACATAAGAGTGAGAGAAAATACGGTCCTGCGCAAAAGAGCTTATCACTTAACACTACCTAATCAATGGCAAATGTTTCTATGGAAATAAACATAATGAGATTTCCAGGTAGTCAAAGAAAGGACACCTTTGTTAAAAAATGTTGTTTGCTAATGAAACTGTGACATTATTTAGGCACCTGGATAAGAAGGCTAGATCAATTTGACTTGTCTTAGAAAAAGATACTAAGTTCAAATTGAAAACAAAAGGTGATTATTACTAATCAGTTTAGTAACAATATTTTTGGTGGCTACCGCACAGTACGGATGTTTACCTGCAGCCATTGTTTAAACTGGCTTCTTTTGTCTCTGAGTGACTTCAAGTAGTAATGCATCCACTACTGTATTAATAACATCTTGCAATGAGAGAATCTGTCTGTCACTGAATGCAGAGTCTGCACACAGTTCATTAGGGGCTGCAAACAAAACAAAACAAAACAAAATCAGAAATCAGAGAAAATCTCTTTTCAAAACAATATGCCCTGACTGAAATCTATATGAAGTTCCTACTTACTCACAATTGGATCTCCAGTTCAGTTGTATGCCTTCGTGGGTATTAGTGACGGGGTTTCAACTAACCTGCATTCTTGCTGACTGAATAAATGGTGCCATGTATGAGCCTGTAACATGTCTCGCCTCTGGCTGAAAAGCCCTCACAAATTAGGTTTTATCAGTACCTGCACAGCCACCTCAGCATGTAGGCATCAAGTGAAAGGATATACTCAGGGCTGCATATGAATTTTTTAAAAAGTTAAAAATTAATTGATGTGAGTTTTCAGTAAACAGTGGCCTGTTAAATATATTCCCAGAAGAAAGAGTACCTTTAAGAGCAGAACACAACCCGACTTGAAATGTTAACGATGTCACGCTTCCTTTAAATAATGCAGTATCCTCATCACACTAAAAGTGGACCCAATAAGAAGAAAAAGGAGCACTCCAGCCTACATCTGAAATACCTTCACTTTAGTCAGGTTTCTGCTGCAACATGAATTTTACATAAAGGTAATTCTTTTGTTTGTGACTCTCGTGTCTGCATATTTGACTGTTAGAAAGATTTGAACAAAAAGAAATAAAGCATGTAACCAACTGAGAAGTGACAACTTTGATTATGACAACACCTTCACATTCTTACAGCAGAAAGAGCAAATATTTGGGCTGAGATAAGCACATATCTAAGCCTATTTTAGTCCTTGTATGCATTAGTTATCTAACAGACTGTGGTGTCTTTTTTTGGAATCTTTATAGTTTCTCATGTTTGCTTCACCTCCCTGTAAGAGCACTAAACACTGGAACCAAAATTTGTTGAAGTCAATGGAAAAATTCCCATTGATTTAATCATGCTTGGCTGTCTCAGACCTTAAATCCCCAGTCTTTCATCAGAGAAGTCAGCTGGAGTTTTGGAATTAATTTCACTGGAAATTTAAGGAGGCTTTAAGGATAAAAATTCAAAACTGAATAAAAAATGCAAATACAGAATTTGAATGGGCAAATCTCACATTTGTTTGTGCTAAAGGCTAATTGCACGGACAAAATGTTTATGCGAGTAACCAAACACACACAAGTCTAAAACATGGGATTGAGTGAAATTTTATAGACATATTTTTGGTAAATAGTTTGGAGTCTGGGTCTTTATGAAAATTATTTTTGGAGAAGTTGTGAGTATTGTTTCTAGTTTGTGAACCTCAACATTATATCTTTAGAAAAGACATAAGAAAAGTGATTAGACTTTACTTTAGCTTAATTCTCCCCACATTTTATCTTCAAATATTATGTGAATAGAATATAAGCCAGAAGAATGAACATGGTTGTACAAACGCCCTCCCTGCCATCCATAATGCAGGGGCATGGAGCTACAATTACATAAATAAAAAAGCCACACAAAGGAAAAAAAACACTCAATGTAATCAGTTAGTACTGTACTTTTATATTTTGTAACTTATATATGGCCACTTCTACTAGGTTAAAACATATTGGGTTCTGAGGCACACTGGGTCTACTTAAAACCTTGATAGTTATCATATTTCAGATTTTGTCTTTTCCATATCATTTGTGTTATGAAAAACTGACATTTTAAATACAGTCTCTACTTACTAGAAAACAGTAAACAGAGCTTACATGATTCTTGGAACACAGTGGGACTTACAGCAAGTTGAGATTTGAAAAAGCGGGTATCTAAATTCCAGCTCCTTAAACCCATATTTAGCTCCTTCATCTGCCTCAGACTACACATTTTTGGACACTAACATCTATTTCAAGGCTAGAGCTGGTCGAATTATTTGCCACTGATAAAGTATCTGACATTCAGTATGGCCTCCTTGCTCTTTATGAATCACTCACAATTCAATCCTGATTGCAATGTGTGTTACTCTTCATGAGTAAACGCAGAAAAAAAATTAAGTAAACACATTTCAGCCTATTGGCAACTTGCAAGATATTTGTTCTGACAAGGTCTTTTACCATGTGTCAATGGGATGTGCTGCTGGTCAGGTAAGTCATTTTGATATTGCTTTGAGACTGGATGAGAGAAGTTTTAAGCAGGAGAATGATGAGTGACAGGAGAATGAGGAATGGCAAATCACCACTCCTGCTAAAATGCCTGAAACTACAGGGGCTTATGAACATTTTCTTGAATAAACCATAAGATGGCCAAATACATGCAGAAAATGAGTAATATCATTGCACAAATAATAGCAAAAGAAATCGATTTTGTTAGTTCATGAACATATTCATGATTCACTTATTGTACAGTGTCACTAGATCTGGCCATGAATCTAGGGAACTCCTGGTTTTAAAATGCAAACAAATATAATGGAGGAAAACTACATTCAAATTTAAAAATTCTTCCCCTTTTAATAATTCAGAATGTTACTCACTGACTATAATGGAGATAGATCCTCAATGTGCGTAAATCAGCACAATTCCATTGAGTCCCTTAGGAGCTAGGCTGACTCCCCCCAGTAGAGGAGCTGTATGATTTCAAACCAGTGTATGTTCCTGTAAATAGTAGTCACCTGAAGGCATACATAATAAGGCTACTTCTACACTAGAGAGGTTTGCAGACAAAACTTGTGTTTTGCAGACAAAATCTGTGGACTGTCTACACATAAAATGTATTTTGTCAACAGAAAAGGTCAACAATAAAACTGCGTAGACGCTGGAAAGGGCCCTTTTGTCTACAGAGTGGGTCAAAAGATTGATCGTTTTTTGTGCGCAGATGTGATCTGTCAACAGAAGTTTTGCCGGAACATCTCTTCTGACAGTAACATCTGTAGACAGATGCTTCCAGTGTACACATAGCCTAAACGTATGGGTTCTGCATACAGTAATGAACATGAGTAACTTTACTCATCTGAGAATCTCCACTGAGCTAAATGTAGCCCTAAAACAATATAGAGGAGAAAACTGTCAAAGCATTCGGTATTTTTTAATTTCATTTTTATGCTGTTTTAATGGTCAGTGCAAAGACCACACCATAGTAATGGCAAACTCCTTTCATGGTCACAAAGCAAATATCCATTCTTCATCTTTACATGGTGGGTGTGGGAGACTTTCAGACGTTCCTCAAATTATCAGGAAGATAAAACACCCGCGAATCCACACCAATGAGAGCTTCTCAGTCGCAGCAGATTGTATTTAGTACGCATATTTTAAACCAAGCAATTAAATGTAGTTACCCAAGTGAATACAGAACTTGCTTATATATTGTGCATCAATTATCACAGGCAATGAATGCCATGAGACACAACATAAAACTAATTCAATAACTCAGCAGATTGCTAAATTAAAACCCTACCCTTTAGATAACTGTAACACCCCAGACAAATGAAGAAATATGGCAAAGCAAATTAACCTCCCTAGTGTCAAAACTGCTAGCAGAATGCCCATGTAAAATGGCCAACCAAAGATGCCAGCAATGTAAGAGACAGTGAGGACTGGACTGGGTAGACAAGAGAAGGTTCTATTTCAGCTTCTGATCTTGACCTGCTATATGACTTGGGCAAGTCCCTTCAATTCTCTGTATCTTCTGTGATCACTTCACGTCCCGAGGAACAAACTGATTACATCAAAGTTCTGAAAATGAGGATGACATATATAAACATCCCTGATACTGATACTAACAGCTCTCAAGACAGTCACTATAATCAAGTGGGATTAAAGGGTAAGAGGATGGTCAGAATGATGTGTTTCTTTCTAAGTTCTGATTTCTAATGAGCCATCAGATCTAGCTGGATTTCCAACTTTGCCAGAGATCTGTAGCATTTCTTTCCATCCACTGTGGTTCATAGGATATTGGACATTGGAGTGGTCACTAAATCAGCAGATAAAGCAAAATACAGGTCATTTACCACACAGGTCAGGGTATTTTTAACATACCGCACTCAGCTAGTCTAACCTCTGCTGTTCTTTTTGTTTACAGATAAAGAGAGCTGCAGACAGGGTTGCCAGGTGCCCAGTTTTTGAGTGGAGCACCTGGAAATGTTGTACAGTGAGGCTGGCAGGCTCCCTGCCTGGTTCTTTGTAGCTCCAGGAAGTGGCTGACAAGAGAGAGGGATGGCCAAAGGGGAAGGGATGACCAAAGGGGCTCTGTGCTCTGACCCACCCTGAGCACCAGCTCTGCAGCTCCCATTGGCCAGGAACTGCAGCCAATGGGAACTGCAGGGTTAGCACCTATGGGGTGTGATAGTGTGCAACAGAGACCCATAGCTACCTCTTTTCCTACACCTGAGAACCTGCACCCCCAGCTCAGAAGCTGTGCCCCCTCCCATGTTCTGAATCTCTCAGCCCTGTAACCCAAACTCCATGTCCCTGGGCCCAACACAGAGCCTGCACCCGCAGCTGAAGTCCTCACCCCCTCCCACACTCCAACGCCCCTTCCCCAGCCTGGTGAAAATGAGTGAGTGAAAGACAGTGGGGGAAAGCATGCAATGGTGGGAAGAGGGAACAGACTGAAGAGGGGGTGGGGCTTGAAAGGACAGAGCAGAGGTAGAGGCAAGGGTATTTGGTTTTCTGCAATTAGAAAGTCAGCAACCGTAGCTGCAAAACTTGCTTCAAGAAAAAAGTTACACAACTCCACTCACTACATCTTGGGACGGAAGCCCTACCTCAACACTGGCTATATGGAAGATGGGTTACTAACATTAATGTGCCTAACTTAGAGATGCAATCAGCTTAATGACTTGTAAACAGCCTTGTTTGTCCTGTAAGTCTTCGAGGTGGCTGGTGCTCAAAAGCCATGTCACCTGGTGCAGGCCTCCATTATGGAATTCAATTGTTTTCCATAATTGGGATGCAGGATGATAAAGCAAAGGGTTTCTGCCCAGCAGGAAAGTCTTTTCAAGCAATGGGAATCTTTCAGTCTGCCACACAAATTGTCTGATGCACCCTAAGGAGAAACAGAAGAGCTTTACAACATACTGGGACTCAGGTCAGGGTAAGATCTTTTTTGGCTTGAAGCTTTCACCTAATGTAGGGAAATCTATTTAGGGTAAAAACTCACAAATAACTAGACTCTTAGTGGAACAGAACTTTCTTTTATTTTAATTTGATAAGTCACTTGAACTGTGTGTTTGCTTCATAAAAATGATTTTGTTTACAATCAAGCCCAGTGTAAATTATTGCCACTTGGGGAGTGGTACCACTGTGCATATATCTCCCCTTCATGGATAAACGGGGGTGACCTAATGAGTCCTCCTTGTACAAATGTCCTTTTACACAGAGACAGATGGATTTATTGGGGTTTTGAACCCTTTGGGGAACTGATTTCACAGATGCTGTGACCTAAAAATTGCATCTTCCCAGAAGTGTGGTTAATCAGTGTCTGCATTTTTTCTGTGGAGGGGATGGGGAAGAAAGAGGAAGCATAAGCAACCAACATCAAGGCAGAACTTTCTCTCTCCCTGTCATCCCAGCCTTCTTGTCTACAGCACAGGGAATAAACATTTCAGTGATAAGTTTTGTATCAGTCTGGCTTCTATGCTTAATTTCATAAGTGTAGCATCTGAAGTGAAGGTTCAAAAATGCCTTAAATGAAATGAACAATATTCTTCTGTGCCAAAAGCCAGTCACTGCTTCTCCTCAATATTTGGATATATGAAACAAAGCAGGCTGCACAATGAGTGAGTAGAGAACTTCTGCAAAAGTCGCCCTTCTTTAGGCAACTTTTAGCAGCTGTACTCTTTTAAAAATTGGGTTCTGGCTATGGGTGCTCAGCACCTCAAAATCTGCATATTACAGCAGTGTTTTGTTGACCAAATGGTCATTATGGAAGAGCCAGGTTTCAAACTATAAACCAAGAAAGAGATGAACTTTTCTGAGGCTGGGTGCAGTAGAATCTTTTGGAAACTGGAAGGTGGATAAGAATATAAGTCTTCAAGAAATGACAGGGAAAGGGGAAATTATACACCCAGTGTATACCCGAGGTATATTTATAAAATGTAAATGGTGAGAAATGAAATTATTCATTTGATTTTCAGTCATTTGGAATGAATTATGATACCCACATTCACTCCAAGCTCAGCCACTGGAAAATTATGCAATCCTATAAAACTCAGAAAATAAATGGTACTGTATTACAACACTTTACCTCTCGTATGTGCAAGTATGTTCCTGTACACATACATTTTTGTATACCTGCATATTAGCATTTACACCAGTAATCATGGCACTGCCGTCAAACAGCAAATCAGCATTATGCCAAAAATCCTAAAATCACTCAGAGAAAGTGACAAGGTATTTTCAGTTTACTCTGAAATCAAACAAAACCAGTTTGTACACAACATATCTTGGGGATGAACTGCTCATTCAGGATGCTGCAGTATTAAATGCTTTGCCTCAGCAGTTTTTGAAGATAATATCTGAAACACACAAAAGGCCAGATTTCCACCAGAAAGTAGAACATAGCAAGATTTCAGGAAGGTAAAAATAAAACAAAGGTTTGTGAAATAAATAGTGTTCCCTTGTTGTTTTAAAAGCCACTTGGTAACTTTTTTTTAAAAAAGAAAAATCAAATCCAGAACTTCACAGGCAACTTGTGCCAGGTTTTAACAGGTTATAAATGTGCTTGTTCTTTTGTGAAAATCCTAGCAGCCGCAGCCTGAATACACTGACGTCTATAAATAACAGATTCTGGAGACGTAACACAGAAGTCCGGCTTAAGGATAACAAAAGCATATGAAGGACTAAAAAATCTGTAAAAAAAAAACCAAGTTTGCAGGCTGGCAATGCAGTGCTCTAATGACACAAAGCAAACACGGATTTTGCTCAAACACAAAGTGTCATTGATGGTCGCTGTTTTTCTACTCTCTCTAGGAGCTGATTTTAAATTGCAAATTGCTTGCTGTCCATTTCAGAGAAAGAATGCTTACAGAATATATTGTACAATTCCACAATGCCATCTTTTAAGCCAAACAGATATATAGTTGAGGCTTCTGAAATTTTCCAACAAAATTATAATGATAATCTATTAAGCAAATATAACGCTGCTTTTCATCCAAGGTCCTCAAAATGTTTTTACAAACACAACATTCCTCTAATAAATAGTTCTTACATAAAGGGAGCACATAGAGCATCCCCTCTTACAGAGAAAAATAAAGAACAGTAATGAAAAAGACTGTCTTGTGCAGGAATGGAGGCTTCTCTATAGCATAGAGGCACTGTGGAAAAAATTCTCTCTTACATCCATGCTGTCACTCCCAAATCAGAGAGTGAGGAAATAGATATAAGAAATTAAATTCTCTACCGAGCGCGTAAACAGTCTTAAAAAAAAGCCCAGCAGGTCATCTAGTCCAGTTCACTGCCACTGGGCCAAACGGTTCTCCTGATATCCATGCAAAGATGGGAGCCTCCAAATTCATATTTCTGGTAATCTTTTCCATCCAAGTGCGGCGTTCCTTCCATTCATGATTGAAATACATTTTTACGTGCGCCAAGGCATGTAAAAATGCGCACCAGCAGTCGAAACAAAAAACCTGACTGTGGGAGCTCAGCTCATCACCTGGATGATATCTGAATCTCTCCTGAGCCACTGCACAAGTGCACAGCTTCCAGGGAACACTGCTCCCGATACAGCTCTCCCTTTTTTACATGGAAAGGGGGCTCAGCTGCCATCATTATAGCTTCCTTCCACCTCTGCATCCTGAGAAGGCCTCTCCACACCCTCATAGAAATTAGACAGAAAAAAATAAAGGCCAGGACTGTATTACCCTTACTGCCTAAAATACCATTCACAAGGTGCAGAACTAACCTATGGAACAAGGTCATCCAGGGGTGGCCCTGGTAGCAAGGTTCCATTGTTATAGGAATAATGGCAGTACCATGAGCAGTTTGGGGAACCAGGGCCTCCCAGCGGATTCTGCTGCTTATTGGGAATCTACCAGGATTGTGGGAAGAAGTAAATTGCATCGACCTGGCAAGATAACCTGGGGGGGAGTGGAAGGGGATTGCTGTGAAGGGATCATCATGGAGATTTCCTTGCTCCAGCCTGTTCTCACAGGACTTTCTGCTGAAAGGGTTGAACTAGACTAATGTTCCCTACAGCCAAGGACATGACCAGTCTGCCTTGGATTGTTTCAGGAAACATGGCTTTCACCACTTCTTTTGGAAGAGTGAATTATACTGAGAAGCTGAGTTTAGATGCTTCGCCCATGCCATATTACAGAAAAGAATCTCAGATATTTTTTATACTCACTATATATGGAGCGATATGGGATCCCTATTTCTCATGTGCCTTTTCTCACCTTACTCAATTCTGCCCATTAATGCATTCTTACCACAGCTGTTGAAAAATATCTTTGGACTCTGTTTTTTTTTTTTTTAAATTCAGCCTCACACAGAATGTTTCCGCATTTCCCACCTGGATGCAATGTGAAAGCCTCCTATTCCCAACACATAGAGAATTAAACTGGAGTGTATGGGGAAGCTCTCTAATCCGGAACTCTTCAGTTCAGCAAACTCCACAATCTGGCATGATTTTAGTTAGCCAGACGACCACCTATTATGGGTGTAGCCAAGTTTCCCACAGTCCTATAAAGTTTGTTTACAGGCACTGGTTCCGGCTTTCAGTGCTCTGTGTTGTTTTTTTAACTGTAGTTTACCCCTAAATGTCTTCTAAGAGCCAGATAAGCAGTTATAGTGTTGGTATCATGTTAGACAATATTGACCTCCCAAGGTCCAGCAAATTCTCTTGTCCAGCATTGGTCGGGTCCCAAGGGTGCCAGACAAGAGATGTTCAACCTGTAATATGTAACTGGTCATAGTCACTCTTGTACCTAAGATAAATCTACAGTCTAGTATCTCACAACCTATTGGGGCTACAAACATGTTTTAAATCACCGAAAAGCACTTGCTTCTCACAGTGGAAGATGAGACGATAGCTGAGTGTCACATAGCAATGTTCTGGAAAAGCTTATTTCAGTAAGTCTTAGCTGTTTCTAAAATGTATTTATGATAATTTCTCTCTGCCTCCAAGTCCTGTATAATTGAACTCCTAGACCTAAGGTAACCTGGCATTACAGACAGAGGGGTTTGAATTTAAAAATTACAATAAAATTCTTTTAAAATTTCTAAAATACTTTTCCCCTATAAAATCTGGGGCACACACAGAAGTACATGGTTGTTCCATGTGATATTGTTTTGATTTTTATTTGGGACAATATGCCTAACTCAGGTGTGTTTTTGTCACTTAGCGAAGGGAGCCACCCCAGATTTAGATCACTACAAACTTTTATGTGACAGCATCACATAGTCTCTGTACAAAGCCTGCTAAGAGAGATGCTGGAAGATGTTTTTTAAGTCAAGGATTCTGGTGATAAAATGCATTAAAAGAAAAGCTCGAAGTCTGTTCCACTCAGCTGTGCCATCTCTTCTCTGAATCTATCCACTGGCACTTGTCACATCCCATTCAGGATCCTTGTCATCACTTATAAAGCCCAAAATAATTTCACCCAAGTTTATATCCCAAACCCCATTGCACCCCCTTCCCTGCGTGTGTCCCATCCCTCTCAATTTACTTTTCAGATTTTCTGTTTGGTACACTCTTGGCTTCCTGAGCTCGCACCTGAGGCATTTTCCCTGACCTAATTGCCACACCCTCCTCTCTTATCTAAATATCTTCTTCAGCTAGCACACTGGATTAGGAGTCTGATCACAGCTCTAGCACAGCCCTGCTTTCCAAACCCCTGGGCTAAATCACTTCACCTACATCTCTGTCTTCTCTTTGTTCTCTGTCTCAACTAGCTAGATTGTAAATTTGGGGAACGTTTGTGCAGTACCTAGCACACAGGTCTTCAGTCTCAAAACTGTTAGACACTATAGCAATATAAAATACATCAATGATGATAACACACTTTCCGTCACTGAAAATTCTCTCCCTGTTTCAAAGAGCTGCCTTGTGTGCTTGTTTAATTTGATTTATAAACTCTCCAGGGCAGGGAATGTGTCCATCTGTCTTTATTTTACTACAGCATAAATTTACTACACTATGTACATGTTTTGTAATAACAACACCACAAATTATTTACTTACTTTTCTGTAATCCAGTATTGCTAGTCTTCACAATACAACCAGAAAAACATGTAATCAACAGGGAGGCCAAAAGCTTCTTAAAACCTTTACTTGGGAAGGATGAGTGGCCACTCGAGAGGTAACTGTGAGAAACCTTGGTCAATTAGTTACCCATATTCATAAACGACATTTGGTATGGCAATAAAAATCAAGGGAAATCTGCCTGGAAGAAAACAAAGCAGAATGTAACCAGTGTAAACCAGCAGCACACTCTGCTTTAAACATGTATTATGAGGGTCACAAATAGTATATTAGTTACTTTTTAAACAACCATACTGTTAATGATGCTGTTACAACATTATGAATAAAGCATTTGGCCTGTAGCTATGAAAACAGAAACTTTCATAGCTTTTGACTTGTTAATTTGTATTGTCATCTAATACACTGTGCCAGTGTTCTCCTGGGAACCATTTCTGACTTCAGTCTATGAATATGCTTATGAGATGAATGATGAAATCAGGAAGGAAAATGTGTGGTGTAGCAGTTTTTAACAAAGTTACCTAACTCACTGGCTCTCCTCTTGACCTCCAGCAAAGGACTATTTGGAAACAGAGCCTGGATCAAACAAAGTGCATCTGCAACAGAAGCAAATAGAATGGTTTTGAGACTCCATGTTAATTGTGGTGTCAATATTTCTAGGAGCAGGAAGGATGTGATGATGGCTTTTGCCATCAACACATTTTCTGTGCTAGCTGGTACGGCCGTTTGCATGAAACCATTCTCCCGCACTATGAAGTGGAAGGATGTGCTTGTAGAAAAGGCTATGGACTAAAACCTAGTCCAGAGATTTGGGTTTTATTCCCAACTCTGCCTTAAAATTGCTGAGTGGCCTCAAGCAAGTCGTTTAAGCTCTCTACATCAGAACCACATCAGAAAAATGGGATAATAACTCTCTTCCCCACTGTTTCTCAATCTTGTCTAGAAAGATTATTCTATGCATATGTATTGTGCACAACACAATGCCCCCCAAGCTGCACCTGTAGAGCAACCTGCCCTGTTCTATATTGAGAGGCTGCAGTTTTCAATGTAACCAACAACAAAAAAAAAATGATCACAATTTTTCAAGGAACCCGTGGGAGAGGTGGGGAAATTGCAAGTCTCCTTTCAAGGGACTTCCAATGAAATTCATACTGTGTCAGTTGTAAATTACACTGTGTATCCCTTGCTGTTCATACTAGCTATAGCTTATTTCTTCATGCAGACAAGCACTGTGATTAAATAGGGGAGGGGCTGTGTTTAGTTAAATGAGGTGATCTAGGGTACAAACAATAAATGAGACAATTTATAACAGCTATGTGGGTATTTGTTTTTTAAATTTTGTGTTTATGTCATTTCATAATGAAACAATGGACTTTTCGTAAACATGTATAATAAAAACAAATGATAAATATTAGTAAGAATCCAAGTCTGGAGCACCTAACTGTATTGTCTGGAAAACAGCAGGAGGTCACACAATTAGACTTTGTTATAATACATCTGTTCCAGGAGTACATTCAGTGGCCTTTCGGAAGGGGCACACTAATGAGGCATTTTGCAACAGGTTAATGAGGTGCTGACATGCATATTCTGCACCTCATTAGCATAATGGCAGCCAGGCACATTTCAAAAGCACTGCTTTTGAAATGCAGAATGGCTGTATAGACTAGGGCACTTAGAAATAAGCCCCACACTCTGAAATTCCCTTATTCACAATTCTTTTTGGGAATAAGGGGATTTCAAATTGTGGCACTTATTTTGAAGCACCCATGTCTACACAACCACCTGTTCCAAAGCGCCTCATTAACATGCTCCTTCTGAAAGGCAGGCCCATGTGTGGACACACCTGAATAGTTTATTTTGCAATAATGCTGCTACATACAAAATGCATTTCAAAATAGCACTTAGCTATTTTGAAATACATCATCTAAGCTGCGTCTACACGTGCACGCTACTTCGAAGTAGCGGCACCAACTTCGAAATAGCGCCCGTTGCGTCTACACGCATCGGGCGCTATTTCGAAGTTAACTTCGACGTTAGGCGGCGAGACGTCGAAGTCGCTAACCTCATGAGGAGATAGGAATAGCGCCCTACTTCGACATTCAACGTCGAAGTAGGGACCGTGTAGACGATCCGCGGCCTGCAACGTCGAAATTGCTGGGTCCTCCATGGCGGCCATCAGCTGGGGGGTTGAGAGATGCTCTCTCTCCAGCCCCTGCGGGGCTCTATGGTCACCGTGGGCAGCAGCCCTTAGCCCAGGGCTTCTGGCTGCTTCTGCGGCAGCTGGGGATCTATGCTGCAGGCACAGGGTCTGCAACCAGTTGTCAGCTCTGTGTATCTTGTGTTGTTTAGTGCAACTGTGTCTGGGAGGGGCCCTTTAAGGGAGCGGCTGGCTGTTGAGTCCGCCCTGTGACCCTGTCTGCAGCTGTGCCAGGCATCCCTATTTCGATGTGTGCTACTTTGGCGTGTAGACGTTCCCTCACTGCGCCTATTTTGATGTTGGGCTGAGCAACGTCGAAGTTGAACATCGACGTTGCCGGCCCTGGAGGACGTGTAGACGTTATTCATCGAAATAGCCTATTTCGATGTCGCAACATCGAAATAAGCTATTTCGATGTTGGCTGCACGTGTAGACGTAGCCCTACACACAAGAGAGCCTGTTTTGAAATAGAGCCATTGGATGTACTACGCCTTATTTCAAAATAGGCTCTATTCCCCGCCTTAACAGCACCTACTTTGAAACAGTTATTTCAAAACAGACTCTATTTCTCATGAAATGAGGTTTAGCTATTTCAAAAGAAGCCAACTGCCATTTTGAAATTATTTCAAAATAGTGGCTGTGTTATGTAGGCTGTATGTACATTAGCACTACACTTTTGAAAGAGGTATGCAAATGAAGAAATCAAAAATGCAAATAAGGTGCAGATTTACATTATCTGGCACCTCATTTGCATAATCTCCTTTCAAAAGAGTTTCTTTCAAAAGAAAAAAAGCAGTGTAGATGTGGCTGTTTTGAAAGTAAACCCTGTTTTTGAAAGACCCCTATTCCTAAAAAATTAGCAATAAGGCTCTTTCGAAAATGGGGTTTACATTGGAAAGAGCCGCGTCTACACTGCTTTTTTTTTCTTTCAAAAGAAGCTCTTTTGAAAGGAGAATATGCAAATGAGGTACAAGATATATAAATCTGCACCTCCTTTGCATTTTCAATTTCCTCATTTGCATACCTCTTTTGAAAGCACAATGGTAGTGTATACACCACAGTAGATGGCTGTTATTTTGAAATAACTGTGCTGTGAAAACCTATCCTTGGAGATATGCACCCCAACTTCACTTTTGTAATTCCTGACTTCTGAGTGCCAAATGGGGTGACCTTAACGTTGCACTAATGTCATTATTACATTTTGTATATAACTTCAAGCTGGTCTAGGTGTTTATTCAAAATACTCATTTTTGCAGAAACTTTCATTATGTGGGTGTTCTCTATTATCTCTCTCTCAGACTACAAATTCCTCAAAATAGTGACTGTCCATAATTTTATCTTGTACATTACAAAGCACATCACTGATAAATCACGCTAATAGTTACAGAGGTGGTCACCAGATGCTAATGTTACAGTGTCTTGTAACTTTTTTTCCTTCAGTGTGTGAACAAGATTTCAGTCATGGTAGAAATGCAGTAGTGGTGTTGGCTTTCTTTGGGGGTCTTGTAACTTGGCACAAGGCAGTTTGCTCTCTACCTTCATCTGCCTAACTCCAGTCAATTAATGGGAGAGCTTCTCTGCTAGAACTGGGCACTGGTATTTAGACTGAGATATGTGAAGGATGGGAAATTGACTGTGCACTGTTTATAGCTTCTTCTGTGCCAGAAACAGGATATAAATACCATGTGAAACAAAACCAGTTTCAGTTAGAATATTCCAAAACTCCATGTCACTTATTTCCTCTATAACAAGACTGTTTCTGACATATGATACTCCTTGATGGAGAAAAAATTAAACAGATAGCACAATTAAAAGGGATTTGCACTAGGAATTTCCCCATGAGCTTGTTCATTTACTAGTTTAGTGCAGCACTGCGTCAGAACACTATGCAAAATTAAAAGATATACTACATCTATTTTCAAATGCCTTCTTTTCTGAAGCAACTGAAGACATGACACCAGATCCTGTTTCTTATTAGGCCTGGAAAATATATTTTTTTCTTTCTATGCCACTAGCCTAAAGAAACGAGTTTCTGGTGACTGCTTGCTCTTCCCCCGACCCCTACCCAATCAATGTCACAGCAACTGTGACTTGATAGAGAATCTCTTGAGCACACTGAGGAGTCTCACACTGAGAATGTCCTGCTCCCTACTATAGTTAATTGTGGCATACTTGGAGAGTAGTCTGAAAAAAGATCCACATTCAAATGTTAAAGAACAAATCCTTCCCTTTCCCCATTCTGTTGTTATACAATACCTTAGTAACAGCTGACAGAGATGTTGTTTCTGGTGGAAGGCAGTTTTTTATGAGTGATTAAGTATTGAGGTGACTCATGTATTTGTTCAGTGCAAGCTCTGTTTATAATGAGGCCATACCTCTGCCTGGCCTGTTGTTCCTCTGATATGACAAAAGAAAACTATAAACAAAAGATATTTTGCCTCATGATAATTCTGTGCTGCCTTCTCAGTTCTCTACCCACGTTCATCTAAAACGGGTCAGCAACCTTTCCGAGGAAGAGTGCCGAAATTTGACCTCTATGCACAGTCTGAATGCCTGTGATACTTTCAACAGTGTAGGGTAAAAATTCCTAATGTATGTCATGGTTTCTGTTAAAATCCCTTCTCATTATTCTTAACTCTCATAGTCTGGTATAAGGTCTTGCTAAACATGGTTCATGAATAACAGTGAGAACCTACTGTCCTTTCCCTTTATCATACATTACAGACCTGGGCAAGGCAGTAAACAAAAAGGGTGCCTAACAGATGGAAGAAAGAAATAACAGCAGCAGCTTCAAGGCTGATCCTGGGGTCAGAGAGAGACCTAACTGTCAATAATGAGATACAACATCTTACCATCCTGTTCTTCCTATTAAACATCTCCCACTGTTGCCAGCCCACACTCTCAGAGAGGAGAACAAATGTTACAAATAAGTATGTTTGCCTGTACTTTTACTGTTTCGATTTATACCCCTCAGATATGCACTGTGGACCACATCTCTCTGGAAAGTCTCATCATTACTCCCAGGAACACATAATTAAAATCTAACGATTGCATTGTTTTAGTAAATTTTTGAGGAAAACCACCTGTGCTTTAGATAAAATGAGATATGAGCTATGGGAGGAGTCATTGTGTAACCTTTTAGATTACTGGCTTATTGTGCTCATTTTGTCTTGCAGCTAGTGCCTAACCAGGAGCTCAGAAACTCCCACTCTGCTGTTTTCCCTCTGCCCATTGGCATCCTATATAATCAATTGTAACTAATTGCTTGACACTGTCCACTGAGACGAACAAGCAAAGTGGCACTCCACCAGCGCTGTGGGTAATAAACCCTCCTGCTTGCTTCACACACATTTCCAACAAACAGCTTCATTAATAAATAAATTAAGATGCAGAGCTTTACCATTTAGGTGGTGGTTGATAGCATTAGCTGGTCATTTGTTAATCCACAGGTGGCATGGCTTTGAGCAAGCTACTGACAGCATGGGGAGGAGGGGCGGGGCTGAGCCCTTGCCTCATGTACTGATGAAAATTGGTTCATGTGCCAGTCTTAGCATCCGTGCCTGGGGGCTGCTGACCCCTGATCTAAGATTTTAGGGGCATGATCCAACTCTTACTGAAATCAAAGGGAGTCTCTCTGTTGACTTAAATGGAAAAGGATCGAATTTTAGCTGAACCACAGATACAGTTGATGGCTAAAGGGAGATTAATTTGTGGAAGGGAAAACTAATATGGGAAAGTAATATGATTGGACACAGTGCCCGTGATGATTTGGGTGCCATCTGTGAAATAAGGTTGTTCATGGGCAGGATACGATGATTAATTTAAATGCTTTTCTTACTTATTATTAAATAAAGCCACCTGAGTGACACAGATCAAATCCATGCATACAATTCCCATTAACATCAACAGGATATCCACACAGTGATCTAGGGTGGTTTATGAATGAAATGTTTCTCCTGATCTCACTGCTCATGCTTAGAACACGAACAAGAAGATTGCCATTAACTGGTGCTAATTTTCTACCTGAAAAGTAACTGGATTAACATTTGTGGAGTACTCTTCTGATTTAAAAGGGTTAGATACCCTTGACTGTTCAATAAAATTTGCTTTGATTAATAAACACCTTTTGGTAAGTTTACAGGCTGTACTCTGAGCTGAAGCAATTGTAGCGTATTACCTGTTCTGTACTCTCTCATACAATTAAATGCTTTGAGAATAGAATTATGCAAAACTATGCTCAAATTCTCTTTTTTAAAAATGCACAACCAAATACTCTTTTAAAACACCCTCCTTCCCAGTGATTAATTTTATCTCCGATATTTGATTCAATGGTTTAGCTACCTCTCATTACTTCTCCCATGAATTGTTTATAAAGCAACTTGGCAGCAGCATTTGCATATCACATAAAGGATCCTGCTATGTGATCCCAGGGGTACAGTTTCACCAGCGTTATCATTTTCTGCCACCCATGCATATCCCCAAAGAACTGGGTCTAGCTACTACAGAAAGGCATTTCAAGGTTACCAATCAGGCATTAATGGTGCAGTTACAAAGAGTTCAACAGCTCATAACTAATCTCTCCCTTTGTCTTTCAAAAAATCAGGCTGACTAATTTACTCTATCGCAGAATGATCACTGATCATTACAGTCAAATGTATTCTGATCAGTCTAGTTTAGGGACAGCCTAACCTAAAATAATTAAAATTACAGAATCATTTACTGGACCCAGTAAATCTAAGCCAGGGTCTCAAAGTCACAGCCCACAGGCCACCACAGCCAGAGCAGCTGTGCAATCCAACGCGGGAGTACTGGTGGGCCAAGGGTGGGGCCTGCTTGTTCCTGTTCCTGAAGCCCCGCCCCTTCCCTCCACCCACTTCACTCTCTCTTCCCATTTCACCCCTCCCCATGGCAGCAGTAGTGGTCAATTCCCCCCACTGGGTGTACTCATGGCTCTGGAGCACTTAACATGCACACCCTCTCCACTTTTCCATGGCTACTGCTGCTGTAGGGTGCCTGGCTGCTGCGGTGCCCTGTGTCAGACCCTCCTCAGTAATCCCCAAGCCTGCGTACCTCACAGGGTGGGATGCCATGGTGGGGAGGAGGGCAGGACAGTGGCGGAAAGCAGAAAGACTTGGGGGAGGGTAACGGACAGGTCTCCCCTCAGCAACTGCTCTGGCCGGAGGCGGCCTGCAGACCATGAATTTAAGACCTCTGACATAAATCATCCCTGATGTTTGTCCAATCTGTTCTTAGAAACCCTCCAGTGATGTGGACTCCACCACCTTCCATGGAAGCCTATTCCAGAATATAACTGCTCATATAGTTAAGCTGTGGTTGCACTACAGCTTAAGTGTATATAAGTTATGTTGCTCAGTGAGATAAATTAGCCATCCCCCTGAGTAACATAATTAGGCTGCTTTAAGCATCACTGTGGACTGAAACATTGGTGTGGACAGGAGTTCTCCCACTGCCATAGCTCCTGCCACTCAGGTGGGCAAAAAGGACTAAAGTGTCACATCGGTTTAGAGCAGCTACATTAGAGAGCTTACCACTGGGACACTGTAATTTTCCAGTGTATCCATAGCCTAAGAATATATCTACAGTACCCAGATGATTGACCCAGTCATGGTTGATCTTCCAGGGCTCAATTTTCCACCCCTAGAGGGGGGATGCATGAAATTGAACTAGCAGGAGTCAACGGTCAACCCCTGTACTCCTCAATCTTGTGAGGAGTGAGGAAGGTCCACCAGAGAGTTTCTCCCATCAACCTCCCTCAGTGAGGACAGCCAGGTAAGTCAGTCACAGATAAGCTAATTCCAGCTAAGCAATTACCATAGCTGGAATTGCGTATCTATGATCGACCTTAAGGTCTAATGTAGTCCTGGCCCTAGAAAGATTTTCCTAATATCTAACCTGAATCTCCCTTCTACAGCCCAAGCCCATTGCTTCTTGCCCTGCCTTCTGAGATCAAGAACAGCAGCTCCCCTTCCAGCCCCTAACAAATTGGAAGACTGGTCTTAGGGTCCCCCCAGTTGTCTTTTCGCAAAACTAAACATGACAAGTTTTAATCTCTCCTCATCGATCAGGCTTTCTAAGTCTTTGATCATTTTTGTTGTTTACCTCTGGTCTCTCTCCAGTTTACTACCATGCAATGACTGAAGAGTGGATTACATCGTTACAGTAACTGGGACTCTTTTGGCAGTCTCAGTGGACCAGCAAAGGAAAGCATGAGTATGGTTGTCTCCTCAGGTCAGGATTCAGAAATATTGGCAGGGCAATATGGAAAATCTGCAGTACTCCTGCCATGCTGTTCTTGTTTCACAGAGAAGACCTCAGGCTCCAGATCCATCAGTGGTCTCTTCATCAGCATTAAATTCACAAAAACCCTGTTCCAAAATGCACAGTTTGTCCACTGAAAAAGGGCATGTGGTTATAAAACACAATACAAGTACTGTAGAGATGATGTAAGAATCATTCCCCTCAGCACTGGAAACCTTTGTGCCAGTGACTGAGAGCCAAAAAAGAAGAAAACAAAAAACCCCCTAACCTGTCTAGTTCCATTGCTCAAGCCCACACTGCCAGTAAACCTGACAGAATTTTTAAACTTACTACTCGTAGAAAAACATTTACAGGTTCTTGAAGCCTTTAAACTGAATCTGAAAAGCAGAAGAAAAGGACATGGTTCTAAAGCCCATGAGCCTGAGAGGAAACAAGTTCTGCAGGAACTCAGTGAGCTACTGTTTTCTACTAAGACTGCATGGTGAAGGAGAAAAAATGTCCCTGAATTCATGTACAAACACTCAAAAGTCTGTCTATGGCAGGGAAAGGAAGAGCCAGGAGAAAGCGTGGCAGACAGTTAACCAGCCGCTTGTTGCCTGGAGTGTAGAAGAAGGCTGGCAATTGAAAGACCAATAAACTGTTCCTAACAGAGATCTGCAACCTTACGGTGAGCCTCACACAATGCCAGTTTAACACAAGTCAGACTTTACTGGACACATGACACCTTAATAACGCACAGGCAACAATTCCCTTAACTGCTCCTCAGAATTTCTTATCACCCCATTAAATACCATAGTCTGTATCATAGAATTATAGCAGATTAGGGTTAGCAGATCTCAGGAAACCATCTAATCCAACCCTCTGCTTGAAGCAGGACCAACCCCAACTAAATCATCCCAGTCTGGGCTTTGTCAATCTGGGATTTAAAAGCCGCTAAGGATGGAGATCAGCATTCCCTCTAATTTCTCCCACCTCTGAGCACAATGGATTCTTGTACGTGCCCCACTACGGCCGTGACCCACGACATGGAGGTGATGTGCGACACGCCACCTTCATATTGATGCACATAACAAAATTCTAGTGGGGTGGAGCCAAGAGGTTCTGAATGCGGGAGGGGCTGAGGGCTGGGGCACAAGAGTGTGAGGGCTCTAGCTGCGGGGTGTGGACTCTCTGGGGGGTTGGGGCTGAGGAGTCTGGGACTGGGACAGAGCATCAGGGTGCAAGGGCTCTGAATGGGGTGTGTGGCTGGCGATGAGGGGTTTGGAGTGGAGAGAGGCTCCAAGTTTGGGGAGGGCTCAAAGCTGAGTGTTGGGGTGCAGGAGGAGGTACAGACTCTGGGCTGGGGGTGCCGGTTTTGAGGAGGGGCCACGGGTGGAGGGTGTTCAGGGCTGGGACAACTAACAAGTGGGACATAAGGCTGGGGTCTCAGGCTTACCTGGGCAGCTCCATACTGAGGATAATGAGGAAGGGCTCATTTCCCCCAGTTACATCAGTTCAGTGCTTGGGCCAACGAGGAGGGACTCCCCAGGGCTTGGGGAGAGATATCTATCCCACAGTAGCTCTGGGCCCCTGCATGAGTCTTAACAGGAAGTTGCACAGCCGAGAAGCTGGGGGAACATAGATGGAGATTCTACGACCTCCCGAGGTCATCCATTCCAATGCTTCACCACCTGAGTCTGAGTGTTCACCCCAGCAGTGCTCCCTCTAATTTTTTCCATCCATGCACAGAATATTTTTTGTTATGTGCACCAAGACATGTGCAGATGTGCACCTCCGGTACAAACACAAGCTGCCACCTGTGGGCGGACTCAGGATGTGCATCAAGCTTTGGTCGGGCAGCAGAGCACAGCACGGAGATAAGATAGACAAATCATTTCCCAGGTGGCAGCAGCTTTCCTGGAAGAGATGCAACTGCTAGTTACAATACTGAGCTCTAAGGGGGAAGACAGGGAATAAGAAAAGCCAGATTTTGAGAGTCTGCTCAACTGCTAGTTTTTAATGCCACAGCCTGGGAACTGGTCACAAGGTGAGCTTGTCTATGGGTGCTAACTGCACCTTGTCCAGTATCATGACCCATTGATCGGAAGAGGACAAAGATACTGTTAGAGATCACGTGTGCCTGAAAACTGTCTCAAGTAACTGTCTAAATGGAAGGATTTATGGAAATCAAAACAGTGAAAAAATCCACTACTTTAGGATGATGCCCGTGGGGTATTCTGGGGAAAGACCCATTCAGATGTTGTTTGTTCACTATAGTAGTAGAACAATAACATCTATGCGTAATTATAGATTTAAAGAACCAAACTACACTGGAATACATTTGTTGTATGTTGAGGATTTATAGGGCCTAACCAGAGCAATTTCAAACTCCAAAATATTTATTCCAAACTTGCGAAGTGGCATGATATTTGTCATCCCATCTTGACTGGAAGAAAGAACACATTCAGGTTATAAATTGCTTTGTATTACTTGTTAATGTTAACAGCTTTTCCGTATCTACTGGTGGCTGACGGGCCAAAAGGGAGATGGATAATGCTTTACATATAAAATTGCAGAGTCGAAGAAACATAAAAAAGCTTTGTTTTCAACACTGCATTTATGTTTAAGCCATTCAAGTGACAAGAATTGGTTGTTTTGGAAGCGATCTGCAATTGTGTGAAATCCTTCATCTGTCCAGTATGTGAAATATTTATTTTCTAAGGCTGATTCACTAAATCCAGGGTAGGAGAGGACAGTGGACAAGAGTCTGCCATTCTCAGGTTTCACAGTCCTGGATACAACCAGATTAGATTGGACCACGAAGGAAGGGGAGAAAGCCCAGTTGTGGTTGGGGATGTTAGCAGAAATAAATGGGAGCATTATCAAGCATAGCTCTATAGGAGATTTAGGGAAGACTGTGGAGTGAAGTGATGCTCTTCTCATGTTGGTTTCAGTGATGCCTCAAAACTTCTTAGTTTCCAACTACAACCCCCATCACTTTTTTAAACAACTGTTTCTGTGGGAGAGTAATTATCCATAATTTTTTCCTCCACAAAAATTGCTTAATTATTTCTTGTATAATAAGGAGGGTGGGTGGGGGTGTGGATGTTTGGGAATTAAATATGGAGTTAACACTTGGAGGTGGTCAGGACAAGATGATAATTTTGATTATTCTGAAAAGTTTTCTATACAAATGCCATTGTCAGGGCAGGATTAACTCTTCTGGGGTCCTGGGGGAAGTAGATTTTGTGGGCCACTGTAGGGAAGGGCCAAAAATGAGCGGGTCTGTGTGTGAGAGGGGGCTACCAGGGAGCAATGTGTGGTTTGGGCAGGTGGTAGGGACGCAGGATCAGGGGGCATTAGGGTGGGATGAGGCAGTATGGGAGTGGTGAGGGTGCAGGGTCTGGGTAGGTGGTATGGTGCAGGAGTGGACTGGGAGAGGCCCAGGGATTGGGGCGCTTAGCTGGCACAGCTCCTGGGGGGCATGGACAAGTGGCCGTGCACAGTCCTGAGCGTGCAAGCACCACTTCATGCCTCTCCCATTAGCAGTGATTTCAGGATAATGGGTGTAGCAGGGTTAGAGCCCATGGGCAAGTGCCACTATCGGCGACACTCACAGCTTCAGCCATGGTGGAGAAGAGGACGGAAAACAGCGTACAGTGCTGGTGCCCCCTCCCACACCAGACAGAGCCTCTAACTTCCCTCTCATAATCTATCTGGTTACTATTTATTACCTCACAGTGATTTCCACAGAATCTGTCTTGCAAACAGGAATGCAGCTGCTGAGTGAACTGACTCTGATCCAACCCACTCTCCCATAGTTATTCTGAAGTAAAAAGGAGAAATGTAATTTTTATCACCAAAGGAAGTGGCTATGACTCTGAATACTCATACAAAGTACGTCAGTTAGTTAAGATGATGCCATTTTAAATCGATTTATCGATTCCATGGTCCACAGGGGCCACTGTGATGATCAGGTTGGACCTCCTACATAACAAAGGCCAGAGAACTTGCACAGAAAAATGCGTAAAGCAGATCTTTTGGAAAAGCTATTAACCTGAACTGAAAAATTGTCAGTAAGGGGAACTCTATTACCACCCTTGGTAAATTGTTGCAATGATTCACTTCTCACACTGCTACATATTTACACCTTATTTCCAATTTGAATTTGACTAGCTTCAAATTCCAGCATTTGGATCACATTAGACCATCTCTGTGAAACTGAAGAACCCATTATTAAATATGCGTTCCCTATACAGATACAGGTTGAACCTCTCTAATCCATAACTCTCTTGTCCAGCACACTCCGCAATTTGGCATGATTTTAGTTAGCCAGATAACCATTTATCATGGGTGTAGCCAAGTTTCCTGAGGACCCATAAAGTTCATTTACAGCCACTAGTCCTGGCTCTCAGTGTTCTGTGCTCTTATTTAGCTGTAATTTACCCCTAAACATCTTCTAAGAGCTCAGTAAGCAGTGGAGTGCTGGCAATGTGCTAGACAATATTGACCTCCTATCGTCTGGCAAATTCTCTCATCTGGCAATTGTCAGGTCCTGAGGGTGCCAAACGAGAGAAATTCAACCTGTACTTAGAAACTGTCATCAATTTTAACAGTAAACACAAGGTCAGATACTAAAACATTGTATGGGTTGAAAGACAAGACTACAAGCTTACAGGTGCTGCACCGCATTACTCCTACCTCATACTGAAGGGTGAGGGAGGAGGGAAAGGACTTGGAAGCAGGCAAGATGTATCAAAATGATGCCATTATACATGAGGCTCACCACGGTGAGACACGGATGCTATATACTTGGAAAATAACCGGCTTCCACTGATGGGAAACATTTATATCTAGGCAGTTGTTCACAAGACAACAAACTTTAAATGTTAACAGGCTCCCTATTCCAGCAGTGCTGTTTGGCACTGGTCCTGGGACTTATAGAGTAAGTGTCTGACTGGTGTAATTTCAATCCCTGGGATGTGACAGTCAGTTGTAAACTTAGGAATGCAGGCTGCTGCAGGACATGTCTTTGGTTGTATTATGTCTATATGCATTACTTCCTCCAATTAAAGTGTTGCAATAACTTTAGACACTTGCTGTGCATCATGTTTATGCTTTCTCAAGCAGCTCACTGAGGGGAGAAGCTGCTGTACTCCAAGTGCAACAAACTGTGCTAAGTACAAAGAGAGCCTTCGTGCATACCACTCCATATGCTTGGAATGTCTCCTTCCCCTACCCCCACGCACTAGTGTACATAAAGTACCTTCCCGTTTCCTCAAATACTGAGAACCCATCTGTGCTGCAAAGCATTCCATCTGTATCAGCAACTAGTCCAGTGATGTGCTGCCAATGTTTCAACAAAGGGCTCCCTGAAAAAAATGTTCCCCTTAGCTTGTAATAAACCCCATTCCCAATGGAGGGTGTGCTCACTGACTGGCCAAACTATGCATTTGGTTTTTCTCTTCCAATAAAATGCTTTCGGAGGAGCAAGAAAGAAGACAGCAGTGTATGGCAAACATACTCGTTGTACAGGTTGAACCTCTGCAGTGCAGTGTCCTCAGTGCCAAATTTGAGAATTTGCCAGACCCTCAGAGGTCAATATTGTCTAGCAGCATTACTAATACTTCCACTGCTCACTGGGCTCTTAGAAGACATTTAGGGGTAGATCACAGCTAAAGGACAGAATACTGAGAGCAGGTGGCTGTAAACAAACACTATGGGACCATGGGATACTTGGCCATACCCACAATAAGGGTAACAGAGAGGTAGCTGTGTTAGTCTGTATCCTAACAAAACAAAACAAAAACAAGCAGTCATGTAGCACTTTAAAGACCACCAAAATAATTTCCTAGGTGATGAATTTTGTGGGACACACCAATGATAAGGAATCATGTGAAAACTAAAATCATGCTGGATTAGATTGGTTACACCTGTATATGCCTTTCACTAGGCATATTCACCCTCTTCCTGAAAATACAGATAAAATCCATTGCAAGTAAAGACCAGCGCTCATCCTGCACACTTCAGAATAGCACCCTTTAGAAAGACCAGGGAATGTCTCTGTGCAATTTTTAGGAACCACATGCATGAGAATTAGAAATACTGAATGAGTGAATTATGAGGGGGGCAAGTGTCCCTTCCCTCAGCATAGTCTAACCATGAACTAGTCACTGACCAAAATTTGCAATATGAGTAGTGATATGGATGGCTCCAGTTTTGGGTGACCAACTGAGAATAAAGAGCAGGTACCCAGAGCAAAAGCAGACAAATCCAAACCTTGGGGGGGGGGGGGGGAGACCTAGTTTGTTGATTTAGCATAAGAAGGATCACTAAATTAACCTCAAAAGATTCTTATTAAATTAAATTATTGTATTCATCTAAATTATGAAAGTTGCCATACTTGCACAGCAGGGAGCAATTTAAATAGTATTTTTAGAACTTTCTTACCTTAATTGCAACAAGAAATGCAACAGGTGGGGTCTTTCATCTAGTAACACAGCTAGTACTGTTCAAGAGGGACTTGTTCTGTGTGAAAATTTTAGTAATCTAGCTTTACAGACCAAGTTCAGTAAAACACTGAAGCATGTTCCTGAGTTCATCCCAGTACACTAAAGCTTCAGCACATGCTAAAGGAGGGATCAGTAAACTTTCTGAGGTGGTGTGTCAAAATTTGACCTTTTGACCTCCATGTGCGGGCCAAGTGTCAGTGATACTCTTTTAAGTCACTAATAGTCCTACTTACCACAGCTTCATTAATAAATAAATTAAGATGCAGTGCTTTAATGTTTAGATGCTGTTTGGTAGCATTAGCTGGTCTTTTGTTAATTCACAAGTGGAAATCCCTGGGAAAATAATGGAGGGGATCCTCAAGGAATCCGTTTTGGAGCACTTGGAAGAGGAGAAAGTGAGCAAAAGTAGCCAACATGGATTCACCAGCGGCACGTCCTGCCTGACCAATCTGATTAGCTTCTATGATGACGTTACAAGCTCTGTGGACATGGGGAAGTCAGTGGATGTGACATACCTTGACTTCAGCAAGGCTTTTGATATGGTCTCCCACAACATTCTTGTCCATAAGTTAAGGAAATATGGGTTGGATCCTTGGACTGTAAGATGGATAGAAAGCTGGCTTGATGGTCGGGCCCGAAGGGTAGTGGTCAATGGTTCAATATCTGGATGGTGGTATGTTTCAAGCGGAGTGCCGCAAGGCTTGGTTCTGGGGCTGGTGTTATTCAACATCTTTATTAATGACCTGGATGAGGGACTGGATTGCACCCTCAGCAAGTTTGCGGATGACACAAAACTAGGGGGAGAAGTAGATTCATTGGAGGGTAGAGAGAGGATCCAGAGGGACCTGGATAAATTGGAGGACTGGGCCAAAAGAAATCTGATGCAGTTCAACAAGGAGAAGTGTAGAGTCCTGCACCTGAGGTGGAAGAATTCCAAGCACTGTTACAGGCTGGGGCCTGACTGGCTCAGCAGCAGTACGATGGAAAGGGACCTAGGGGTTATGGTGGATGAAAGGCTGGATATGAGTAAACAGTGTGCCCTTGTAGCCAAGAAAGCTAACGGCATACTAGGGTGCATTAGGAGGAGCATTTCGAGCAGATCTAGGGAAGTAGTTATACCTCTTTATTCGGCACTGGTGAAGCTGGAATAGTGTGTCCAGTTTTGGGTACCACAGTATAAAAAGGATGAGGATTTGCTGGAGCAGGTACAGCAAAGGGCAACAAAAATGATTAAGGGGCTGGAGCACAAGACCTATGAGGATAGGCTGAGGGATTTGGGCTTGTTTAGTTTACAGAAGAGAAGACGTAGAGGTGCTTTAATAGCAGCCTTCAACTTCCTGAAGGGGAGCTCTGAAAAGGAGGGTGAGAAACTGTTCTCAGTGGTGTCAGATGGGAGAACAAGGAGTAATGGTCTGAAGTTGAAGAGGGAGAGTTGTAGGTTAGATATTAGGAGAAACTACTTCATCAGGAGGGTGGTGAAGCATTGGAATGTGTTGCCCAGAGAGGTGGTGGAATCTCCATCCCTGGAGGTTTTTAAGTCCCGGCTGGACAAGGTCCTGGCTGGGATGACTTAGTGGGGGTTGATCCTGCTTGAAGCAGGGGGCTGGACTAGATGACCTACTGAGGTCCCTTCCAGTCCTGTGATTCTGTGGTTTTGCATGGGGGGAAGAGAGGTGGGGCTGAGCTCCCACCCTGCATGACAATGAAAATCCTCTTGCAAGCCACTTCTGGCACCCATGCCAGGGGTTGCTGACCCCTGTGCTAAACCTTAGGCACATATGTAAGTGCTCTGTTTAATAGGCAGAAACTTAAACATAAATTTAAATGCTTTGCTGAACCTATGTTTCCTATGACTGTACAAAATACTCAACTTCTTTGTGAAACAGAATTTCTATTACAGTCCCTTCCTTCATAGGGTGATAGTGGAATGTGCGGCATTCCAACCCCCCACCAAGACAGGGCTATGGGTGCCTAAGGTGGAATTCTGAAAGATGCCTCAAGCGTTTGGTGCTCAGATCCCAGAGCAATTAGGAAACAGTGAAAACCCCACCCCATTTCTGTCCTGCCGTTCCAGGAAAATATTGTGGGGAAAAATGAATCGTAAGTGCACATATTCAATCCAAATGGTAGTTTGCCTCTCCAAAATCTTTAAAATGGAATCCTTTCACCATTTACTATTAGAGAAAGGATGCCATTGCTCCAGGAACATAAACTGATAAAACAAATCTAGCACCTCATAAACCTTTGCCAGAGATCAAGCTGGGTGGAGCTCAAAGCACAAGGTGGCCCCTTTCCTTTGGGATTTACCATGGTGAAGATAGGCTGCTCCTTGAAGTCCCTATGGGCTTGAGGCTATCCATAATGTAGTAAAAGATCACCCCTGCCCCAAGGAACTGGGCAGGCAGTGGTAGAAAATAGGTAGTATTCCCAATTTTACAGAAAGTGAACTGAAGTAAAGAGAGATTTAAGCAACTTGTTGCAAGCCACAAAGGAGATTTGCAGTGCAGACAGGAAAGGAACCTAGATCTCTCAAGTCCCAGTACAACGCCTTAACTATTGAGTAGCAGTTTCTAAACTATGTTCCGGTGCAACACTGGTGTTCTGCCAGCTATGAAAAAGCGTTCCACCATTGAAGTTGAATAATGGCAGTCTCTTCCCCTTCCACAGGGGAAAAAATAAATTTTGGAATGTTTTGTCTGTTGCCCCTGCTATATTTGTTTTGTTAATATCTGGTTTCATTATTATTTGTTGAGTCGCATTTATCATACAGTAATTTAATTAATATTATTGTGAAATATTTTCCATTAGTAATGTTCCTCCTAGTTAGTATGATGATGTAAAAATGATAAAATGCTCTGTAGAGAGCGCCGTGACATCCAAGTGTTCCATGACCAGAAAAAGTTTGCGAACCCTGCTATAGAGATATCCTTGCTCCTATTTTCATCATAAATGTGCAAAGATATATAAAAAAAAGGTTGAATTTCCATTGTCTTCCAATAAAGGAATGCACAGCATTTTGTAATCATTTGTGAATTAATCCTCAAGAAGATCATAATCATGCTACACATTATCATCTCAATTTAACATGTACAGAAAATGAGGTTCAAAGAGGTTGTGATTTGTCCAAAATCAAGCAAGAACTTGGCAGAGTTGACAACAAAATGCAAGCCCTATGACCTTTACGTTCTGTGCCTCATGCTCAAGAATATCCTGAAACAGTACAATACGAGTTAATTGCTTTCTCACTTTCTCTCACCTAGAATTCCAACAACTTGTTTTGTTTGGCCAGGAGTCTTCCTGTTTCACCCAGACTATCCAGTGCATCTGGTCTCTTCAAGGAAAAACATCCCCCACTCCCCTTAAATTCTCGAGCCTGGGTGAGCTGCTGCATTTTTTGTGCCATATTCAAATGCCTTTGTAATACATTCTCCTGACACCCTATGAAGAATGTGGAAGCAAGAATGGAGGAGTGAGGTGACTCCACAAATTAAAAGTTAGCCTACCTGCCTGCCCAGAGCTTGCAGTAAGAACAACTTCTCCCACCCCTACTGCACTGAGTTAGCCCTCAGTGCAAATGGAGAGGGAGAGAGACAGAAAACCTGCAAGAAAATATCATTTGTTTCAGGAAAATTGACAGTGAGCTGGTTTACTGCACTGTCTGGCATGATTCTGAAACATCTGGTTTCTGCATCTTCAGCTCTAACAAAACATTTTAAATCACATGTACATAGAAGTCTCATGATTTTGTGAAATCTCTTTGCTCCACCTAGACTAAATTGACTGAAATCTCATGTTATGACAACTTCAATTTTAGTCAAGATTTTCTCTATCACTTGCACTTGGCTGATCTACTAAATTCACTGGGTGTTGGATAAAAAAATTATTGAAATATTTTAAGTTTATATTGCATTTTGAAATTATATGTAAGTTTATTAAAAATAAATATATCTAAAACTAAATTTGAAGTTAATTATTGTTAAGGCCTAAACTTGTTCCACTCTCATTTAAACTAAAATATAATATTAAGCAGTACTTATTTGCTGCCAAGTAACAAAGCAAGTTGAAGCAGTGAGCAGGTGGAAGTGAGTAGCTAAGCTCCTGAAAACAGAGTTTATTGAAACACTAATCTGCCTTGTTACAGCAGTAACCTTGTCTACAGGTGCAGAGAATATGTTTTCTTCAATTTATTTTATTCAACAATTCAGTTAGATGATTTGCTCATTGATATATAAAAGATGAGTTGGATGAAAGCAAAAAAGCTCATTCTTCTCTTCCAAAATATGAAAAAAAAAGTGTGAGAGAATGAGATCTGCTAGTTCTAAAATCTTGAAGGATCAGAAATAATCAGTTCAATTTATTAACTATAAATAATACTTCCTTGATTTATTTAACTAATTAGGTTTAAGTGAAAACCATGATTTTTGTGTAACTTTTTTCCCTCTTATATTCCCCACACATTTAAGGTAGTTTTATTTATCAAAATAAACAAACAAAAATAGCATTTGCATGCATTTTAGTTCAATTTGAACTTTTATACAAACACATCACAAGTAAGATATTAATCTTCATCGACTAAATGAATGCATCATTTACCATTTTCTAAAATAACAGCATATGTAGAAATTCATGATCAGAATAAATGTAAGCAAAGCAATACAACTGATTAAACAACAGACATGGTGTATACTCCTGATTGGCAAAAAGCATCACCAAAGTCAGTGTAAAGGCTACATTTAGATATAAACCAACATGTTTTCATGGTTACCAACCAATGAGAATCAACCTTCAGGGAAATAAGTAAAAAGTACAAATGGAAAGCACACTTAAAATTGATGATTTAAATTGAGGTTTCCTGCTGGCTGATTTAAATCACATTGACGTCAATCAATCCATCCTGTGCACCTTTCTATATAATAGCCACAATCCTTAGCAGAGACTAATCCTGATAGTCTAGTCAAGAGGCTCTGCATCATGGACATGTCTCCCTTTCCAATTGTTCGCTTTCACAGATTCAAAAGCCCTTCTGTCCCAACAGTGAACACTTTCTCCAAATGCACAGATACAAAAATATCTCGGGGTTAAAACTTTCAACAGTGCTTTAAGGTCCTCACAGGGCTGCAATCTGAGAACCTGATCAGAAAGGATCCATCAAGAATTACTGTAGAGCAGTGGCAGGCAACCTGCAGCCCATGGGTCGCATGCCGCCACTGGGACTCCACCCATGGCACGTGGACCCCCTGCTACCCTTCCCCCATGTGCCTTCCATGCACTGGGGCACCAGGGCCCGTACCTCCTCCGCCTCCTCTGCTCTCCCAGCACTTTTGGAGCTGTGTGAATCACTGATTCATTGCTCCATCCCCGCTCCAAATCCTCCCTCCTGGAGCTGGAATGCTGCAAATGAGGTGTTCTGAAAGTGCTGGGAGAGAGGCGGAGGAGCAGGTAAGTGCAGGGGTCCAGTGTTCAAGAGGCATGGGGGAGGGTGGGCAGATAGGGGCTGCAGGTGGAGCTTCAGTGGGGCCACAGGCTGCTGCGGCCAAATAAGATAAAGGAGGGCCACTCATGGGGCCCACTCACTATTCCTGCTGGCCCATCCCTGCTGCAGTGTTACCCATATCTCTGCTAACAGTGACGGACATATTACGTGGTGTTGAGATTTTTTTCCCAAACGGCCAAGCACATCTATGTAGTAAAGCTGGACAAAAGACACCATGCTAAGTCCACCCTGCACAAGTCCATCTTGGTATTTAACTGATGGGCCTATCCCTTTTTTATACTGTGGCCACATTTGTATATATTGGCATGAGAAGAAAACCTCTTTCAATCAAATATCAGCTTTCTCTGTGTATGGTTTTTTAACCCACAACTTGCTATTCAGCTGATTTCAAACAGAACTTTTTCAAAAAAGCCCATTCACACCCCCCCCCATTCTCTTATTATTATTTGCTACCAATCTGTTTTTTGATTATTCAATTTTGCTGCAATCAAGAGCTCAATTCTCACATTAATCAGATTAACTAAAAATAGGTATACATCACTGTGTTGTAACTAATAGGCATCTATTAAAAGAGGTCTACAGTACTGTTGAAAAGCTAACAAAAAACCCTCAACTCTAATAAAAAAAGCCAATAACGGCTCTATGGATAAATTATGACAAAAAGGTGACGAAGGAAATCCAGGTATGTAAAATTCTGCTCTGGTATTGATTAAATAGTTAGCACCAAAATAATAACTATTAGAATGAAGTAAATAGCAACAAATAAATGGTTGCAAGTATTCATTCCAATTTAAAAATGAATTTGCTGTGGTTGACCACTGTACCTTTTTATATTTGCTTCCCTCAAATGCCTCTGCAAAACAAATGTGAAGCTTCCCCTCTCTGTGATTCACTTCTAGGACTGGTATAACTGATACAGGTTTGGCACTCACTGCTGGACAAAGCTGAAGGGAGGAACAAGGTCCCATAAAGGTAATTACACCAGACAAAGATCTGACTTTCTGCACCCTTCTGAGCTAGAACCATGTAGGCACACACCTAATTACTGTTTGTCAGTGACTGAGGTGATGACAGATATTTCCCATCAGGAAACTCAAACAACAAATAAATTGGAGAAAATCATTTCCCAAGGAGAACAAGAGGGAGAACTTGTCAAATAAATTATTCAGACTGCTTCAGCTGCATCACATACAGCAATATTTCAGTGAAGAGGCTAATGGTTGCCAACTGCTTCTCATCCAGGGAATGTGTAGGGCAGAGAACAGATGAGCCACCCCTTGCTTCATTAAAGGAAACAGACTGACTTCTTTTTTTATTCAGTTTGGATCAGGCAGTTTTAAATCACCTCAGACTCTATCAGCTCTTCAATAATTGGTAGCAACACTGACTGCAGAGATAATACACATGGCACGACCAAGTATTTAAATATCACAATCACACTGTAAGTCTATTTAATTAAAGTATAATGTTCCACTTGCACAAGGAAAACATTATATTTGTGTTAAAATGACACCTTTTGTCATCTCGTTTCTTATGATATGACAGTCATGAACTTCTGCTTTCCTCATCAGTGCAAAAAATAATTTTGCTAACTGCCTTTGATTTTTACGATATACACTGAACCTCTCCAGTCAGGCAACATCCATAATCCAGCATGATTTTAGTTAGCTATATGGCCACTTTTCATGGGTGTGGCCAAGTTTCCTGTGGTCGCATAAAGTTTGTTTACAGCCACCAGTCCTGGCTCTCAGTGTTCTGTGCTGTTATTTAGCTGTAATATACCCCTAAATGTCTTCCCAGAGCCCAGTAAGCAGTGGACGTGTTGGTAATGCTGCTAGACCATATTGATCTGCCATGGTCCGACAAATTTTCCCATTCAGCACCACTCAGGTCCCAAGGGTGCCAGACTGGAGAGGTTCAACTTGTACAGTTTCTATCATTAAAAATTCCATGTACCAAAATTCACCAGAGTATGTTACCTGAGACACTGCAGTTAATTCCTGCTCTAAATGTAAAGGAACACTGGGATATTTTAATCTTGCAAGTGCTCATGCGATACAAAGATGCAACTATCTATGGCACAATCAGAAGCAACACATAGGCACTTATGAGGTTAAACTCTGGACACAATCTTTTACTTTGACAATAGCCCTCAAAATAAAAAGGCCATCCAGTAGTGTCTTTTTGTTTTGATAGTTAACAGCTCTCAAGTTACTTAACTACTTGCTCCTTCACTTCCAAGAGTGCAAGGGAAGAAAGGGATGTGGTGTGACAACAGAACAGGCATGTCTGAGGAAATATGGGTTTAAAGTGACACCGCCCACTTTAAAATTTAGTCACTTAAAAGCAGTTTAGAAGAGTCAGTGGAAACTGACTATGCAAAAAAGCTACAAATCGTACTACCCAGAGTGCTATCTGATGCACATAATAAACAGAAAAGGAGAAATTTCTTCCAGCTACATAAATCATAAGTGTTTCTGTAAAATGGTTGGTAAATGGGTGTTTTAGACAATAAGTGAGATTTTTTTATATCGGTAGTGACTGTCATTATGGCAATGTGGCACTTTGCTATGCATTCCAGTCTCAGGCCTTTCTCCATGCACTCTGAAGGAGTAATTATATGGTCACAAACCAGACATCTTGCAACAGAATCAGGTTTCCCTACACTTCCTGCCCTGCTGATCACTTTTTATCTTATTTCTTGTATAATCCTCAGTATCTGAACTGGGTAGGTTTGGGACCAGTGTAGTAATTACTGGCAAATGTTGACCTTCAAGGATGACCATTTGTTAAATTATATATGTATATTTAATTGCACCACACATACATAGCATAAATATTTTGAAGCCAAAGCTCCTTGTATATCATGCAGTGGTTGTTCTAGCTCTACTCTACACTTGTGATACCCTATACAAGTGTCACTTGAAGGCACTTGTACAATATCCTCAACGCTGCCTCACGAGAATCCTAAATATCTCTTGGGAGGATAGGCACAAGAACACCAGCATCTTGGAAGAGTTGAAAATGATCTGCACTGAAGTCATGATCATTCATCAACAACTTTGTTGAACTGGTCATGTGGTCCAGGTGTCCAATCAGTGCATCCCAAAAGAGATTCTGTTTTCTGAGTTGGAGGAAGGACGAAAGAGCATTGGGGGCCAGCATACGCAATATAAGGAGATGCTGAAGACACACATGAAAAAGTGCAGCATCGGTGTCAACACTTGGGAGAACCTTGCCCAAGACTGTCCCCAATGGAGAAAGGCAGTCCATGAGGGGGGCATACAATATGAGAGGTCCCACCGCAGTGCAGACAAAGAGATGTGGAGAAGAAGAAAAGAGCATTAAATACTGCCCTGTGCCACTCCAACAGCTACCAACACCTGCCTGTTCTGTGATAAGATCTGAGGCTCCAGAATCCAGCTGATCTGCCATCAATGGACTCATAAATAGGAGAGTGACATGAAGACATCCTACTCATTATCAAGTGACAACCAAGAGAGATTTTGATGTATGCATAATACATTTTTTCTTAAAATTAGTATTCAGTAATGTAAGACCATAAGAATGGTCTGAACCAGTATAGCCAATGGTTAGTTTTGTATGCCTAAATCCATTACGTGCATTTGAAAACCTCCCTTGGTTTTTAATACAGAAAAAAGACTCAAATATTGATCAGTTATATCTCGTGAGCTCGCAAGAATATAGGAATTCTATTGAATTGTTGTCCAGGGACTATAGCAATGGCCATCTTAGCATTTTCCGTAAAAGAAAACAAAATAAAAAAAATGACTCTATTAACATGCATTTTGAAGAGCAACAATACGGAACCGAGTACCATTTTCCAACAGATTTTGCCTATTGTTGTCCTATATGTTAAGGAAATCTTTCAACATTTTCCCATGAAAACCCCCTTAGACCTCTTCAGGGAGTAACATACATTTCTATGTTCCTTTCAAAACAAATTGTATTGAATGGTTGTAGGACAAAGCAAGGGGAAATTATTTTGATTGATTTGCATGGGAAGTCAACATTTAATTCCCATCCTTATCCTTAGCCAACCTAGCAAAGGCTCCAAAAGAAAATAACTGTGAAACTTAAATAAGTGTATCTGCTGCATGACTATATTTTTCTCTTGTAAAATAATGCTATATACCATACGTATATAGTGATAAACTGCCCTTCTGGAAAAGCAAATAAATTGATTAACTTCATTTGGTCATCATAATTGCATGTATATTTTGCAATACTACTTAGGGAATTTTCATACATTTCCCAAAACATCACTCTCCAGTATAAACAAGACTGGGCCCTATCCTGAAGAATGAAATGACTTGTTGAAAAAAAATTACAATGTAACGTGCAGTGTGGTATATTGAACAGAAATAATTACGTATGTTTTTCACCTTGGAACTACAAGGCTTGTGCTTCCTTCCACTCTATGCATTATGCAAGTATGCACACATGTATGCATATGCAAATGAACCTAGAATAAATGTAGAATTCTTCCTGTTCAATTTTAGTGTCTCACTGTTATTTATTTACTAGATCTACATTTATCAGCTTCATTACAAGGGTCTCATTTTCATATGTTGCAACGACATGTGAATATATCAAAATAAAGGAAGAACAGGGGGGTTTCTTAATGATATGCAGGCATGCTTGTCTTCTGTCCATGTTTATTCTACAGATACAGTTATTGTAAACAATTTAACAACATGACACTCAATACGTGTTTCCCATATGGGGCAGAATGCAGATGCACTACAGGATCACTTTCCATTCTGCAGTGTTTTTAAAGAACATCCATCTATGATCCTATGGTGAATTCCAGCACTGTTATAAATTTATGATGAATTCAAGGAGATTCTCTGCATAATCTAGTGGATGTATCCCTTGTGTCTTCAATATGACATAAGTGTTTAATGAATGCAGTTGTGCACATATTATTCCCAATGGCTCCAACAGGAATAAAACAAAGAAACTTGGGGGAAAGGATTTTAAAAGAATCCCATTCATATTTCAAAGACATCTTTCAATAACTTAGGTGCTTTACTATTGTACAATGAGCTGGATAGTGAATTATTTTCCTTTCCCGCAAGATTCTGAGATTTCGATTTTTTCCCATCTCAAATGAGGATGGTAATGAAACAGGGATTCTGTCCAGATCCTATTTGAATTCTGGGTGATTTTATGAAACTGTGTCATGAAACTAATATGTCATGGAAAGCCTATGAGCATCTGAGTCTCCAAAAAATTAGCATGACATATCACATCTCTGCCATGTCAGACATCAGCATTCATTGATCATCTATTTGAAGTAAAACATTTTGGGACACCGGGTCTTCTCTACCTTCTAGAAGATATTGCTTCTTCTTACTTGAGGGGAATAAGGTTTTGGAGTAATAAAAAAAATGAACAAAACTCAGAACAAAAAGACAAATCTCAAAAAATATTATGAACTGACAAACATTTTCATCAGGTCAATCATCGCATGTCAATTTCACAGTATTTCCAATTTAGACATCATTTTTATAAGATTTTTACAATATGTTAAATCTCTAAACCACAAATGTTTCTTTGAACTAAAAAATGGAATAGAAACTTTCAACAATTTAGACCTTTCGCCTCTCCCATTTTTAAAAAACTGGATTCATTGTGAGTATTTTTCCCTGCAAATATTTCAGTTTCAAGAAATCAGCAAAATAAATTATGACAAAACAACAATTCCTGACTACCTGTACTTGTGCCTAGAATTTTCTTTGGTTGATGTGTTATGAGCATAATGCATAGACAAATGTTTCAAAGATCCAATGGAAAGAAAGAATTGGCAAATGAGGAAAAAACAGTCAACAGAATCTGAACCTGCCAGAAGGAGCAGTAAGTGAATACACTCATCACTGTAACATTTTAGTACATCTCTGATTACTTTGGTCTGACCAGACAAGTTCTAATTCTCCACAGAACACTAGAACATTTCTAACTTTTGCAACTTGTGCACAGGAGGCTGACAGATTTGCTGAGCTCCTGGACAAGGGGGGACTCGGTGCCGCTGGAGGGGGCAGGGCTGGGAAAAATCAGCCCTCAGTACCTCCTGGAGCTCACTGAGATGAAATCTTACCGCCCTGTCAACCCTCAAAGCTGCCCAGAGTGTACCACTTGGTGCTCTGGAAATGATTTGAAGTGGCCAGGGGTCCAACTACTACCTCTGCTGCAGTAATGAGGGTGGCAGGTGGGAGCCCTGGGCCCTTCTGAATCCCTTTGTCCCCTGGTCTGAACACGATCTTGCCACATGGTACTATAAAAACTGAGAATGTGAAAAACACGCATTTCCAGAGTTAAGTGCATGGTTTTGCAATTCACAGAATAGTTTACCTCAGCATTGTTCCACTACTCATTTTTGTAGGAACTTGGGCACAAAGAAGGAAGGTCCTGAAAGCAACAAAACATGTCATGTTTTTACACAAATCAGTTTTTTTTATTGTCAACGAATTAGTATTTTTAGGAAGATCATCACAACTAAAAAAATAAAATCCATAAACATTTAGCTCTGTAGATGGTTTTATTTACTTAGCAATACTCAGAAATATGCTAGGCACTTAGCGGATCAAAAAGACACAAAACAGTTCCTGCTCCAAACAGCTTAAAATCAAATGGACTAGTCCAAAGCAAATCAGATCAATTACTGGGCTCCTGGTTGTGGTTGCGCTGCAGAGAATAAATTGCAGCACCAGGTCTCCGAGCCCAGTCAACTGACTTGGATTCCTGAGGCTTAGAATGCAGGGCTACAAACTGCAGTGCAGATGTTCCTGCTTGGGTGGACCCCGGCCTCTGAGACCATCCCCCCCAGCAGATTTCAGAGCCCAGGCTCCAGTCTGAGTGGGAGTGTTTACTCTGCTCTTTTTAGCTCCACAGCCCAAGACCTAGAAGCCAGAGTCAGTTGACCCAGGCACCGAGACTCGATGCAGCAGGTTTTTCTTTGTAGTGTGCTACCCCCACCCCCGATGATATTGCAGGGCTTTAAATCAAACCTTAATTTTAGATATGCTATAATGACAGTGAATAACAAACAATAAGGGCAGAAGGAGAAGGACAAGGACTGGAACAGATAGATCATAGAACAAGATCAGTGTATTTTGCTTCCCATTAAGTTTTTCATCTACACTCCACTTGCTTTAGTATGATGTCTGTTGCATACATTAAGTATGTTCTTGATATTGCATCCACTGATTCAGATACAGTGTATATAATTAGTAACTCACAGCTGAAGGAATACTGGCAATTACCTTACTAAAACTGTAAATAAAACTTTTTAAAAACTGTTTGGTAATTTCCTGACACTCAGCTCTTCAGGGAATGGAACTGAGCTCTCTCTCTCTCTCTCTGTGCCTTTATGTTTTTGACATTGGCTGATATCCCCCTCCCGCTCACTGACAAAATGGGGCACGGGAGAGAAGCTATTTACCCATGAGCTATGTCTACACTAAAGAGTTTGGTTGACAAAACCCCAGTTTTGTTGACAAAACCCACGGAGCGTCCACACTAAAAATGTGTTCTGTTGACAGAACTCGGCACTTTTGTTGACAGCCTTCTGCCTCTCACCCATGAGGCAGAATGCTTTTCTCGACAGAATACGTCGACAAAAAAGCTGTGTGGATGCTGCGGGGGTGGGGAGGGGGCCTCTGCTGAGAGACAGGGCTTCCGGGTCACTGGGCAGCCAATTCTGCTGTGCTTCTGGCTGGCTGTTCTGTAGAGAGTGGCTTGGCAGACCAGCTGGTCGCTCTTGACAGAGCAGATTGACAGAGTGATCCTCTTTTTTCTGGGGCCGTGATCTGTTGACAGCAGTTTTGTCGGCAGATATCTTCCAACAGTAACAGCTGTTGACAGATCGCTGCAATGTAGACATAGCCAAGGAGATCAAGCACATAATCCTTGTTCTTTCAACAGAAGTGTCTGCACTGGAGAAGCAAGCAGCTAATATGATGGTGACATAGCAACTGATATTCTGTGGCCTTAAGGCAAGATGAGACTTCAGATGATAATGTCATAAGCCTGAGCCCTCTACCCCTCCACAAGCCCAGTGGAGCTCAGCAAAAAAAAAAAAAAAGATTGCACTATACTTTGAACATCTTTTATGAGTAGTAAGTAATTTTTGTGTCCCAACTTCATGAAGCTTGTTTTGTGAGTGGAGCTTGGAAAAATATTGTGACCACAACCCAAGCATAATCAGCAGAATTTTTTATTACGTCCCAGTCAGTAACACCTCTGCAAACCCACTGATGGCAAAGAGGTTATACAGCTGTGTCACTGAGGTCACAATGTGAAGACAATGGATTTACACAGCAGTAACTGAGGGCGTAATGTAGGCTGCAGAAGCCTTAGTCTCAGCAATTATGTACGAGAAATAAAGGCTCCCATCTGACTTTCAGAGCCATGGCTGAGTTTGCAGGGCTTAGTCATATTAAAAATATATCTGTGAGTTGAAATCATTGGGTATGGAAATCATTGTGAGACAAACACTGCACCCCAATGTATTTTTACATAGCCATTCTTCCGAGTAAAGTCCCAGAAGACCTCTTTATAGTTTTGCCTTTGTAAGTAATTCATGTTAATCTTAGTGTTGGGAATTCCACAAATGTCACAGTAATTTAATTACTCACCAGGCACTTCTAAGATTTTCATTACATCCACTGTATTTATATGCCCTGCTCTTAAGGAGGTAGATCCGGAAGGAATAGTTTGATTGTATGATGATGCTTACCTCAGCTGCAATAAGGGGTGGTTTTGAATCTCCTCAGATTTGAAAAGAAATGGATGATTTTATACATCTTTCAGATAAACTATACAGCTAGAGAGATTACAATGTAGTATTCACGACATCGTGTGAATTTGGGGCACTCTCTGGATTTCAGAGCCCATTAAAACATTACAATGAAATATAAATATGGTATTTTCATATGTGACAGATACATTCACTGATTGCTGTGGGTATATCTATATTGCAATAGAGGTACAACTGCAAGCTAATCTGAATCTAGCTACCTCATGTACTGAGAGCAGTGAGGTCACAGCAGCATGTGCTTTACTATGGCTGCCCATGCAATTTCCAGAGGTCCCATCTGGGTTTGTGCCTTCCACACAGTGGCTTCAGAGCTGTTACTGTCAAAGCAAGCTAGATTAGGTTTGGCTGCATCCTCCAACTGTAGTGTAGACACACCCCATGTTTCTTAAAGGAAAACTAGCCATTTTCCTCTCAAACCACCTCTAAAGTTTCAAAAGATAAGTAGCAGCAGAAAATACTCCCTCTCCCTCTTACACACATCCACACACAACACTTCCACATCTACAACAGCAATTAATTTGGCAATACCTTTTCAAATATCACAGATTACCAGCAAAATAGTAACTTTTCTGTTAATTTTCACAATACCTTGCACTCAAACAAGCATCACAGGAAACCTGTTTGAGACTATGTGGCACATGAAACTATGTGGCATAACTGTCAGTAACACAAAAACCATGCCAGGCACCTACTTTATGGTTCTGCCAAGCCACAAGTAATCACTGCTGTGAGTACAGTTGAAGAGATTGTATGTCACATACCTATCACTTCCCTGACTTGCATGCCCAGTAATGCTGCAAGCCCTAATAAATAATGTTAAAATACACAGGATTTGAAAAATTGACTGGAAAACTACTAGCCAGAGAGCACTGGAGTTTTTACGAGTGCTGTGCCTAGACACGAGATCCATCTTTTGTGTGCTTAGTAAAGACTTGATAAATTGAAGCTCTCATAGTCCCATCTGGCTCTTAGGAAAGGAAATGGATTTTCCTCTCTCTCTCCTCTTCCTCCCATGCTTCCTGAATGATGCAGTGGATGGGGGTATTCTGTTACTGTACTCTGCCTCCAGCCTCCTGAGGATGTGGGAGAAGGAGGAGGGAAGAGTGTCTGCTTTTCTACATTCCCTGGCTTTTATTTGGGACCTTTTCTTCTTTGTCTGTCTGTCTTGGCTACTACTAATAGCTTTCCCAAGGAGCAGCAAAATGCTAGTGACATAATTCTTGTAGTTTTCACTGCTGCCGAAAGCATTCTGAACTGCGGCAGTGAATGCTGTCCAGGATAATCAGACACTGGATGATCTGAAGCTAAAATAAGACACTATCTGACTAGATTAAAAAAAAATCTCTAACTCAAGCTTCATGCTGGAGCTATCCACTGAATGAGGACTGTGTGTTTCCAAAATGCAGATACGCAAACCAATGCCACAGCCAGATCTATATGTTGAAATGTGCATGGGAGTCTGAACAAAATTTAGTGTAAGTCTGTCTAAAGTTAGTAAGATAGGATCACTTCAAATTCATCCACTGAACGTTGATGGCCCTTGTGCTCTGAAATCTGTTACTTTCTCATGGTGTCATTAAGACCAGTCTGAACTCTCAGACTCTGTCTCTACATGACAACCTAAAAGTCAGTATGAAAATAGGCTATTTCAGCATGTGGTGCTGTCTAAATTCACCACAGGTTGAAATAAAGTGCTATTTTGAGGCATCCCTTACTCCTCCTGAGATGAGGTACACAGGGATGTCAAAATAGCATCCCTGTTATTTAGAAAGTCTTTTGGATGGATGGACACATTGCAAAGATGCAGAGCAGCTATTTTCGGATACAGTGTAGATACAGCCTCAGAGAATAAGCTGAGAAACCCTGTGAAGCTCTCCACAATCTAAAATTACAGACAGAACTCTCAGCATTTATGAAACTGGTCACTCATTATCGTAGGGCTATTCCACTCTCCATGTGTTACATCCACAGCTGCCAGGGTGGCTAAGTGCACATATTGTGGGCATGACACTAAAACAGTAGGTACTGAGTATTTATATGGGAGTAGCTTTCCATATGATTAGGCTGGAAAGGATTACATTTTTATCAGTGTCAGTAAATATTGACTTCACCATACAAACACAAACCCACTAAAAGTATTGCCATCAATAATGATTGCCCTTTACAGCTGGGCAAAGTAAGCAAAATGCTGCTTGTAAATGGATTACGCTCATCCCTTGCTACACAAGCACAACTGGTTCCCAAATTTCTGCTTATAGGCGAAACTCATGCGTGACACTAAATTCCCATTACAATACATGTAAAAGTCTCTGATTTGTTCCAAGTGCTCGTAACATGACATAAACTAGTTGAGTTTAGGTACTTTTCTGAGGTATGTGAATAGTTTGGCACCAGAAATAGAACATAGTGTATGTATGTAGACTAGAGTAACCAGATTCCATATTAGAACCTTAAACTACATTTTTTATTTTACTTATTAAAAGTGAAAAAAGAAATTTAACAGTTACCAAAAGAAGTCAGCATTGATTGTGTGGGGGTTGTGGTGGCAGCTGTCAATTGGTAGTTTGTGAGGGGTTGTCAGCATCTTCCTCCAAAGGTACATCAATTTTCATATCTTCAGTAGGTGTAGTAGAACTTTTTGATGTGGATGGTTGAGGATCAACAGTTTTTGAATGAAAAAAATGTTCAAGTGTGGTTTGTTTGACAGCCTGTTTTTTTGTTAGGTAAAGTTCATAACAACAGGCTTTGGAAGCATTTAGTTTACACTTGAAAGCAAAACTTCTTTCCGAATTTGCACCATTTTCATCCAATATTGCCATTGCTGCTTCACAATATTCAAACGCTTTAGAGAGGTTTTTCGTGTCTAATATTCTCACTGTTGCAGTGTCGTCTTCATCAGACTTAATATCTTCATCCTCTTTACTTTTTTTTCTGTCTTTCTCGAGTTGAATGAGTTCTTTGTTGGACAATTTCTCCTTGTGAGAGTTTAAAACTTCTTGAACGCCATCTTTGTCAACTTCTTCAAATCCAGCTTCAAGTGCCAGCTTCACAATTTTTTCCTGAATGCCTTCCACGATCTTGTTAAAGGCAATGAAGTCATGCACACATTTTGGCAGCAAGGCTTTCCACATGCCATTCATATTTTTTGAGTGACATTGTCCCAGGCTAAAGCAATATTATCTAGTTCCATTTTTATGTTGTATTTCTTCCACAACTCTCGTACTGTTGGTTTGTTCTCACTGTCAAATTCTGAAATGAGGTATCTCATGACCAATTGTAAATAATATGCCTTGAAAGTGGCTATTACATTTTAAACCATTGGCTGAATGATCAAGGTGGTATTAGGAGGCAAAAAAACTACTTTAATATTATCAGTATAGTTTTCCACATTAATAGGATGGCCCGGAGCATTATCAATTATTCAGATACATCTATTGTCCAAGTTGTTTTTGGCACTATAAGATGCAATAAAGTGAGAGAAAGAGAGCTAGTTATGTAGTCTGTAAATACTTGTATTGTCTCCCATGCCTTCTTGTTGGAGCACCATATCACTGATAATGCTGCTTTATTCGATCCTTTCAGTGCTCGTGGGTTTTGTGAGAGATACGCGAGTAGAGGCTTCAGCTTGACATCACCTTCAAGACTACCACCAAGGAGTACTGTGAGATAGTCTTTAGATACTTTAAAGTGTGTTGCTTTCTTTTCTTCTCTAGAAATAAATGTTCAAGAAGGCATTCTCTTCCAAAAGAGCCCCCTCCTATCAATATTGAAAATCTGCTTAGCTGAATAGCCTTCTTCTTTGACCACCTTCATGAGCTCTTGGGGACAATAGCTGCGACATTAGCGCTTGCCCTTTCGCCTTGATGTATGAATGCTATGCAAATTAGCATGATTCTTGAATCCCTCAAACCAGCTATGGCTTGCCTTAAATTTAAGATCCTCCACACCTGCTACTCCTTCTTCTTGAGCCTTCAGCTTTAAATCTTCAGACAACATAGCTTTCTCTTGGATGATAAAAAAGCTCAAATTCATGTTATGTTGGTTGTGGCTGTCGATCCAATGGGTCAAAAATCCTTCTAGTTTTTGCTTAATGACATCTCTCGTTTGTGTTATATGCTCCAATTTCATACCACCAACATAGCTTTCAGCATATTCTTTCAAATGATCTTTTTGAGAAAGAATCGTACTCACAGTCAAAGAAGATAAGTTCATGGCTGCATATATATCCCTGTTATGTTCACCTTTTTTCAAAACGCTCTATAATTTCTAGTTTCTGAGCTACACTTAATGGCCTTCCTGCTTTCTTTGGTTTACCATTATGGGAATCACTTGCAATGAGTTTTGGACCCATGTTTCAGAAAATAAAGATGGTGATTCAAGATAAAACATATCACTGTAAGAGCACTTAAGGAATGCACAGTGACCTCCAACACAAGACCCATGCTGATGCACCAAAGAGCATCATGGGAGAGCGTGACATCACAAGATACACATGCAGGGCTTTTTTTCCCTGCCGCCTTTTTTCCCAGGGAAGCCATTTTAAAAATGCATCTGGGCAGCATGTGGCTCTTTGAGCAGCCACCGGCAGCTCCGCTACCAGCTCCCTGCCTGCCTCTGAAAGAGCAGAACTCAAGGTACCGGTCCTTAAACCCATTAAACTGAGCTCTGGTCTTTCAGAGCAGCAGGTCAGGGGGCTGTCCCTGTCACACTGTAAGTTGCAGGAGCCAGAGAGCTGGGGAGAGACGCGCAGTCAGGCGGGAAGGAATTTGCAGGCCAGGAAGGAACAGCAGCATGTAGCACTCCTTTTGAAAGGTAAGTGAACCTTGGGTTTTGGGGGGGGGCAGTTGGGAAGGGTTAAAAGTTGGGGGCAGTTTGAGACTGGGGGGGTTAAAACCTGGCTGAGGGTGAGGTCTCCAGGGTGGGGGTGGGGGGTTAATATAGTAAACCCTTGAGTTACGCAGGGGTTGTTCCTGCCTCCCCTGCATAACTTGAATTTTCCTGCTAGGGGCGGGGAGCCAGGAACCACCAAGGCTGGTCAGTTTCCTGGCTCCTAGAGTGGCAGGAGCTGGGAACCAGGGGCAGGCTGGTTCCTGTCTCCCCATGGCTTGAGGGACTGGGAAACTATCAGCTCATGTCTGGTGAGTTTCACATTCCCACCAGCACAGGGAAGCCAGAAACCAGGCTAAGAGCCTTCTCCCTCCCTTTCCCCAGCCGCAGGGCTGTCAGATAACTGCATGTCTGAGGGAAGGGAGGGAGAAGACTCCAGCCACAGTGCTGTGGGTCTCCCTGCACCCCGGCCAGGGACCCCACCTCTGGAGCAGAGCCAGCCACAGGGCTGTGGGTCTCCCTGGCCCCACATGGCACTTCCTCCACCCCTCTCTCCTAAACTCAAGATATGCGCATGTTGAATGTGTGCCTCTCGTGGGGTATTACTGTACCTGGAAGCAGGTTGGGTACCTGGGGCGGGGGTGGGGGGATTAAAACCTGGTGGCAGGTTAGGTGCGGTGGAGTTAAAGGTCATATTAGCAGGGAAGTTCACTCATCTTGTGAACATAGGTGTATATATTTTCCCTTGTTGTAGCAAGTACTCATAAGTAAAGTACTCATATAACGAGGGGTGAGTGTAGAGGTGAAGGATTTTTTAACTTTCTGTATTTTGACACAGGATGTTGATAATGTCTGTTTTAATGGTTTTAAAGCATTAACTTTTCAAATCTCAGTGTCAACTCTAATTAAGTATTTTGTCTGACCTCTCTCCCCTCCCCATCTCCCTAATGTCATACCCCTAAATTTCAGGAAAACTGAAAATTTAAATGGGCAAAAATAAAAAAGTTGAAAATGAAACAATGAGGATACCCATTGAGATAATAAAAAAATAGAAATGGACCTCTACCAAGCCTAAACATGAGATAATCTAACATCAGCATTGGACACTGTACTAGTATCTTGGTTAGGTTTTTGGACATGCAGAGAATGAAGCACATATATTCAAAAGACACAGCAGACAGACTGAACTGAGTACTTATATGGGCCGTGTCTACACTTGCCAAAAAATTCGAAATGGCCATTCAAATGGCCATTTCGAAGTTTACTAATGAAGCGCTGAAATACATATACTTATCAATAAACTATGCAAATACAACTTAGATGGGGCTACTATAAGGTGGGTGAACAACTGGCTGGATAACCGTACCCAGAGAGTAGTTATTAATGGTTTTCAATCCGGCTGGAAAACTGTAACTAGTGGGGTTCCGCAGGGGTGTGTTTTAGGACCAGTTCTGTTCAATATCTTCATTAACGATTTAGATATTGACATAGAAAGTACACTTATTAAGTTTGCAGATGATACCAAGCTGGGAGGGGTTGCAACTTCTTTGGAGGATAGGGTCATAATTCAAAAGGATCTGGATAAACTGGAGAAATGGGCTGAGGTAAACAGGATGAAGTTTAATAAGGACAAATGCAAAGTGCTCCACTTAGGAAGAAACAATCTGTGTCACACATACAGAATGGGAAAGGACTGCCTAGGAATGAGTACAGCAGAAAGGGATCTGGGGGTTATAGTGGACCACAAGCTAAATATGAGTCAACAGTGTGATGCTGTTGCGAAAAAGGCAAACATGATTCTAGGATGCATTAACAGGTGTGTTGCGAACAAAACACGAGAAGTCATTCTCCCGCTCTACTCTGCACTGGTTAGGCCTCAGCTGGAGTATTGTGTCCAGTTCTGGGCACCGCAGTTCAGGAAGGATGTGGAGAAATTGGAGAGGGTCCAGAGGAGAGCAACGAGAATGATCAAAGGTCTAGAGAACATGACCTATGAAGAAAGGCTGAAAGAATTGGGCTTGTTTAGTTTGGAAAAGAGAAGACTGAGGGGGGACATGATAGCAGTTTTCAGGTATTTAAAAGGGTGTCATAAGGCAGAGGGAGGGAACTTGTTCTTCCTTGCCTCTGAGGATAGAACAAGAGGCAATGGACTGAAATTGCAGCAGGGGAGGTTCAGGTTGGACATTAGGAAAAAGTTCCTAACTGTCAGGGTGATCAAACACTGGAACGAATTGCCAAGGGAGGTGGTAGAATCTCCATCACTGGAGCTATTTAAGAAGAGGTTAGATAGATGGCTTTCAGGGATGGTCTAGAAAATGCTTGGTCCTGCCATGAGGGCAGGGGGCTGGACTCGATGGCCTCTTGAGGTCCCTTCCAGTCCTACTCTTCTATGATTCTATGATTCTTAGCTGCCTGAGGAAAATAGCAGCTAAGCTGAAGTAATGAAACAAACTGCTAAGCAAATTGGCCAGAACTTCATGGGATGCAAATACTCAAACCCTCAAACTTGTGGGGTAGCCCTCAGTTATTCTGCAGCAGAATACTGTACTCTGATCTGTCTCTATTTGGCTCATGCCTAGTTGGCAGACACACAGCTATGTTTTAGCATGGGCATCATAACTGGGATGATTTGATCCACACCAATAATGTGACTCTCCATGTTAAGCAACATCACTTTTCCTTCTGTATCTCATGATGCTGCTACAGCCATGAGGCTTACCACTCTCCACAGACCTCTTCAACCACTTGTTGAGGGTCCACGTGCTGTGCTCAGATTGCTCTGTGGCATTGATGGGGGATGAAGAATAGTCTGCAGCTGATGACAGAAACCACTCTCTTAGAACTGACCCAGCCACGCTTGTGCCCCTTTCCTTCTCCCCCATGATCTGCTACAGAACTCACAGACCCTTCAGTACCAATTTTAAATAGTCCAGGACCAATATGGGGCCAATGAGAGGATCTCACACGCAGCTGTGACCAACGACAGAACATCTCACTGACTGTTGATGGTGGTCTGACAGCTCTGCACCACAGTGATAAGGCTGCTGCAAATTGGCATGGCAAACTCCACATTTAATAAGAAGTTATCATGTGTAAATCAATGATTTACTCAAGTAGAAAATTCATGTACTCATGCTAATAAGATTGTATGTGTTAGTGTCAAATAGTATACTGTTCTTGCTCCAAAGAATGTAAGTAATCTGTCTTAAAATGTACGCAATAAACAATATTTGTAATTAATCTAAAAAGCGTCTACGTTGGAATGATCTGTTCCAGCTGTAGAGATTTGACAGTACTTGCAGGAGATAAATTTGTCATAAAATAGATGTTTATATTAAGATAGTCAATGGTAATACTAACTGAAAGGCAAACCAATAAGCATTTACATGAGCTATTACAGAGCAAAGAGAATACATACACCTACTGCTTGAATATCCCCTAATCCTAGTTTGAACAACGTTTCTGCATTTCTGAATTCATCATAAAACTTGTACAATTGTATTTTGTTATTCGGGCCTGACGAAAAGTATACTGAAGGCAATGAGAAGACAAGCACTGACTTAATGGAGTTTGGATCAAGGCTCCTTAAGTGAAAAGTTTATTGTCAATTTGATGGATGTTCATAAACAGATAGTTTAAAACTGAGTCCCTACATGTACATAGATGTACTGGAAACACACAAAAAGCACCACAGACACATGTATATCTGCCATATTTACAGAATAGAAATATTTAAAAATACTATGATTCATATTAGTTTTACTCCAAATTTATGTTGCAACTACATATTACTGTAATTTTAATCAAGGTAGCAGTGCTAATTCAGTAATTAGCACTAATATAGCCACATTCACTGCTGAAGTGTGCTAACAGTAATTTCCATGATATCCCTGAGTGATACATGTATTCTGGCCCTTACAGCCATGAGAAATCTGCATTTTAGGTCTATTGGTTTGGTCTGGCCCTGTTTACAACTAAGAGCCAGACAACGACTTTAAAGAGCTAAGTTTTAAGTTTAGTTTCTAAAACTTACACCCATCTCAAGTAGTAATTTCTCTAAGAGTAGTCCTTTTACAGTCAATGGGATGACCTGAGGACTGATGTACTACTCAATTTGAATAAGAGTATTATGACTTGGTGCTGCAGGACATATCCCAGCTCACACAAATGAGTAGAAGAGCATGGATTAGAAAATAGAAGTTCCCAGCTCCCAGCCTTGAGCTCAGGCTCCTAGGCCATTCTTCTCACTCTCTCCTTTCTCTTCATCATAAGCCAGGCACAGCTACAGATTTTCTGTCAGCCTTGTCCGGCTAAGCCAAACTTGCCAACAGCACCATTCTTTATAACATGCTATGCTAACCACAGGACAAGTAAACAATCATTTTCCATCTTAAATGCTCTTGCTGCACCACTCTCTGACCCTTATGCAACTGCATGCAGTGCTTTCGTAAAGCTGTATCAAAAGTCAACTTTATTTTCTGCAAATTAAAAAAAGAGCAAGGAAGCAGACAGACGTGCATGGCATGGTGCAATGATTTTCTCCCACCCTGATTCTTACCTTTATCATCTGCATAGGGTTGCCACGGTTCTGCTTACTGAAAACCTGACCTCTCACCCCACCTACTCCCTCAGGGCCCCAGCCCATGTGTGCTCCTTTCTCCTCCCTCCATTGCTTGCTGCTCTTCGCAACCTTCTCCATCTCCTTTCTCACCCAGCTGGGCTCCCTCTCCTCTGGGGTTGGGATGAGAGCTGCTGCCTGACATGATACCTTGCTTGTCTGCCCACAAGATGAAGGTAGGTGACAGTTCCAGGTAAGCAGAGGCTGGCATGAGTTGATGAGCTGGTATCCAATCCCATTGCCCTCCAGCATTAACCAGACTGTTGCTTTCCAGGCAGTACATCTGACCAGCTGCTGCAAGGTCCCCTTTTCAACCCAACTTTCCAGTTGAAAACTGGACACCTGGTAACCTTACACATGACACCTCTGTTGGCACATCTTGGAACTCGCTTTTGAGTTAAACATGCATTTTAAAGTAGGTTGAGCCAAGTTTCCTCTCTCAACTAGACAACATGTCAGTACACCCTCTCTGGAAAGGATAAAATATTTATTATGATTAGTATAAATGGTGTTACAGATAAAGCATTTCATAAAGCCCACAATGGATTAAATTTTAAAGTAATACCTAATAGGTTTTTCTACATTGAGGTCTGAAGGGCCACATGAAGTGTCTTGTGTCATCTTAAAAATGAATATATTAATATACTATTAAAAATTTGTATAGAGAACTAGCCCAAAGTGGAAGTGAACTGTACATTATGTTCAAAATATACATTCTAAAATATCAGAATTTTCAGCAGAAAAAGATAATTTTCAGCAGAAGAGAAGAATATTGGTGTTCAAGAGGAGCTGTTATAGAAAGATCCTGAGAATAGGATGGATGCAGAAGGTCACCAAGGAGGAATTATATAGGAAGAGACAGGTGAAAGAGAACTTACTGCAAAAGGTTATAAAATGGAAGTTACAGCTATTTGGGCATAGTTGCAGAATTAACAATGAACAAAAAAAATTAAGACCCTGGTATTTGGCATAATACCTGGTTTGAATAGGAGAGGCAAACCCCACAAACAATGGGTACATGGTTAGTAGATCGGTGTGGAGATGGTCTACAGAAACTAAGCCACTCCACACTGGACAGGGAAAGATGGAAGGAAATAGTGAGAGAGGCATCAGACACCAACGGGCCCTGAGCCTATTGCTGTTGATGATGCTGATGATGTAACCTCTGATCTGTATTTTGCTTTATGTACAAAAAGGAGAAATAATGCATATGGGATAAAAGCTGTTGGTTTTACGCCCACTTATTCTATGTTGTTTATACAACCCATTGCTGCTTTCTAATAAATTGTGTGCATATGACACACCAGGTTGTATGTGACACACCAAGTTGTGATGTAGGTTTTTTTATGTTTTTGCTTTTAGACTTTGTTTGGGCATGACTGCCACCTTAGAATAGCTATAGCCAAAGAACATGGAAAGTGTAACCACTGATATGACAAGGCACGTGTCATTTAATTTGAGTGCAATACTAGGTCTTTTTAAGTGCAGCAGAATCAACTTGAACGTGTCAAAAAGTGCACTCCATGTTGCTTTAACCTTTAAAGAAGAGAGTTCCACCCATCAGTCTATTTCTTCCTCAAGAATACCAATCTAACAGCTGATGTATAATAGGACTAATAATGTAGGGGGGGGGTGAATTTTTTTTTTTTATGGGAAGGAGGCGGCTTTCAAAGATGGGGTTTACTTTCAAAAGAGCAGTGTCTGCACTGGTTTTCTTCTTTTGAAAGAAGCTATTTCGAAATAAGAATATGCGAATGAGGGGTCAGATATGCAAATCTGCACCTCAATTGCATTTTGATTTCCCTCATTTGCCTACCTCTTTCCAAAGAGGAATGCAAGTGTAGACACAGCCTCAATGGTGCAAGTCTCAGCAGGATCACCACAAAACTTGGACAAGTTTGAAAGAAAATGGGAAAGTGAATTATTTCAAAACAAGTAACAGACTTATCTCTACAATGTGGTTTTGTGTCTGCAACAATAATATGTTACCATTAATTCGATTTAAATAGAGTACTGAAAACAAAAGGAAAGCATTATGTGTTATATACAAAAACTTTAAAAAATCAAATAAAATCCCATTTTTGTATGAAAGGCCTCTCTCTGGCGTTACTTAAAAAACTCACTGCTTTAATAGAATCCAGACCTTTTGTACACTACTCTTTTTATTATTTTATCAAATGAAACAAGAACAATTTTATAATGGTTGATAATACATATTATTTCTCAATGAAGCCTATTTTTCCATAAGGCCAAGTAATAGTGGAAAAAGAACACCTGTTTCTGTGTAACTCACACACCTACTGGGTGTAGTTTGCCATCCCACATACTGGCACCTAGACCACTTCCACAGAGAAAGAATGAGTCTCCTCTACAGCCTTAGCTGAGAGCCAGCTGGCTTTCAGCTCAAGCTGCACTTAGCTCCACAGGTCCAATTTGTAACCACCAAAAGACAGACTCAAACCTGGGACCTCTGCAGCTTAATGCATGAGCCTCTGCAGCTTGAGCTAAAAGCCAGCTGGCTCTCTGCAAAGGCATAGACACCACACATTCTGAGTGGTCTAGGTCAGTTGTTTTCAACCAGTGTGCCACAACACACTGGTGTGCCGTGAGAACAGTCCAAGTGTGCCATGGAATTTTGTCAATTTCCCCTCACTGTACCTCTTTGCAGAGCCACTGGGGGTCGGGGGGGGGGGTAGTGGTGGCAGAGAATTGACTACCCTGCATCAGCTGAAGCTCAAGCAGCAAGGCTGCCTGGCCCCAGCTGGAGTGGGATTTGTCAGTTTCTCCCCCACAGTGGCAGAGCCCCCGTAAAGGGACATTCTGACCCCACAAGACCCCCATTCGTGCCAAGATGCATCTGACAAAGTGGGTCTTTGCACACGAAAGCTTATGCTCCAAAATATCTGTTAGTCTATAAGGTGTCACAGGTCTTCTTGTTACATGGGAACGTGAACCACAACCAGTAGGTGTGTGAGTTACATACGTTTTGGTTATTTTTTTTTTGTTTGTGTTTTCCTTTTGTGAGGATTTGTTTAATATTAGATCCCAAAAATTAAAATAATTAGCTGGAAATAAGTCCTAAACTAGCAAAAGCTAGAGTTTTTGTACTTTTAAACAGAAGGTAAAATGTAAGGATTGGTGCCAAAATAGATGCTTCATAACAGATATTTTATGTCACATAACTTTTTAAAATCATAGGTATATGCTATTATGCAATAATATAACATGGTTAAGTAGTGTGTACAGCTGGAGTCAGCAACCTCTGGCATGGGTGCCAAGAGTGGCAAGCAAGCTAATTTTCATTGGCACATGAGGTGGTAGCTCAGCCACACCCCTACCATCCTGTGCAGCTGGGAACTTGCTCAGAGCCATGCCACTTGTGGATGAACAAAAGACCAGCTAATGCTACCAATCACCACGGAAACAGTAAAGATCTGCATCTTTATTTTTTTAATAAAGCTGTTGTAAGTAGGACCATTAGTAACTTAAAAAAGTATCACCAGCACTCAGACCCCACATAAAGGTCAAAAGGTCAAATTTCAGCACTCTGCCTTTGAAAGGCAGCTGACCTCTGGTATACACTTTGTTTTTTGTTTTTTCTTCTACATTTTATCACATTTAAGATCATTGAAGATCATTTGGTTTCTTGGCTAAAATGTTCCTATTATCTTTTATATCTTAATAATTTAGAAGTATAGTTTTGGAAATGTTCAAAGACCGTTTAGGAAGAATTATTTGCTTACAACAGTCATGGAACACTAAGCAGATTTACAGTCATGGACATAAGTTATTCTAGTTAATCTTGATTAAAAAGGAAATCTATGCTCAAGCAATGGCTTGGCAGCCCTTAATATTCAATTTGGTTAGATACACCACACCTGTGATTCTCTGCCTCTACTCACTAATTTTTCTGCTGTCAAATGATAAATTTTTGGGATCTGAGTTCAGCTAGTATTTGGTTTGGTTTACTTCTTATTAGTACTGTAAAAGTAACACACACCCAAAGGTATGTTTAGTTGGGGCTTCCTCTAATCCCACTTCCATCTATACACAAAACCCTCTCATCGGAGTTAAATGATGTCTTCTATCTGCGCTAGCTGGCTGTTAGCTAGTAGACTAAAATCTAGCTGTTGCTTTCAGGTGGGCAGGTAAGCCTACTTCCCATCATTTCCCACAATTTTATCATGTGCCCTGGAGAAAAGTTCTCCTACAATCCCCTGGGAAGGACCCAGAGTGGCTCAGTGTTATTGTAGCACAAAGAAATGCAGGATATGTCCTCAGAAGTCCGACTGACACACGAGATGAGTGAGGCACCAGTAGCTGCTCCCACCTGGGGTAGACTAAGGCACGTGAGCAGATGCCCCCAAACGAAACCTGAAAATATACCCTAATGTCATCGTCGGACATGACGGACTACCTGTATACATTAGGAAGGCAGGGCCTGGCTCCCCTTCTTGGGTACACATACTCAACAGCTTGTTGAGAGTGACAACTAGTGTAAATACTAGGATAGCCACAATCGCACAAGCAGTGGAGGCACAGCTGAGATACATTCAGGACAGATACACAGGTTTTAGGTGGGTTTGTACATGGTATAGCTCAGCGGTACCTCTGCTGCAGCTGCCTGTGTTATACTTCCATTTATGCTCATGCTAACTCATCAAGCTATGGAGAGTCTGTCTATGCAAGCAGGGGGAGTCACACCTCTAGTTCACAGTATGTAAACAACTCGCCACTTCTGCCCCTTCAGGTACAGCAACAAATAATTATTTATCTCAGTTCCAATCCATTACTTCTTCTTAAAGCCACTGAAAGCAGTGGAGAGTCACAGGTTTCACTGAGGGTATAGCTGTGAGACAATGTTTGTACAGGTATAAATGAGGGCAAATTTAGCCTGCAGTACCTTTGGGTTGTTGGCGGTGAACAAGATGGAAAAACAAAAGAGTTATATCTCTCAGATCCCAAATAGAGTTTGTAGGACTAGTCATTTGTATAGAAAGTAATAGTTTGTCATTTCTAAAATAAGTGCTCAGGTATGAAAATCATTGAGACATTAATCAGGTAGCTCACAATACCGTTTGTACAAAGTCACTTTTCAGAGTGCAGCTATGCTTTAAAAAAAAAAAAAAAAAAGCCCCCAATGAACAATCAGTTATCTTAGTTCTATCTTAGACTCCTGTGGGAATACAGGAAAAAGAATATTCTCCTCCCATTTATGGAAAAGCATGAAAAAATAGATGCCCTTTCCTGTGGGTCAACAATCCTGGGCTCTGGCAAGCCAGTAAAGCAATGCAATTCTAATACTGAATGGCCTTTCCCACAATAACTTCCTGTCTCCTGCTTCTGGAACCTCCAGCTGATTCCACAGTTGCATTGTGCAAAGGGAAACAACATAGCTAGTCTACAAACTATTTAGTTCTTTGCAAATCAAACACAACACTTTGAATTGCAGTGGAAAGCAAAATGAAAGCCAGCACAGAGCCAGGACAACAGATCTAATACACTCTCCGCACCTGAGGTTACCTGAAAAAAACATTCAGCCTTGTCAATGTAAAGAAGGTTATCAGTCACATCCATGATTGATGTGAAGAGCAGGATCCCATTAGCTCTTTCCTTCAAAAATGTGTTGCTTGATTATTCCGGACAAATACAAGGGATTTCATTTACCACAAATACTACATAACAAACATCCTGAAACCCCACTACAGGATCTTACCTAAATTAGGGCAACCATATCTCCCATCCCAAATACAGGACAGGGAGATATGGGGGAGAGGTGTGGCTCTTCTTGGCTCTTCCAAGCCCCAGGGTGTCGGGAAGGGGGCGGCAGCCCCTGGCCCTCCCCATGAGCCCAGGGAAGCAGCAGCTGCGAGACTACCCTAGGAGCCTCAGGGAAGCAACAACCCCCAGTGCTCCCCACGAGCCAAGGGAAGCAGCATCCACCACCTGCCTTGGGGAAGCAGCAGGCACACGGAAACAGCAGCCTACACTCCCCCATTTCCCTGAGGCTCGGGGAAGTGACTCCCACCAGCAGCTGCACAGCTGCTGACAGAAAAGATCAGCTGGGGAGAGCCCAAATATGGGACAATTAGTCCCTTTGGAAAATAAGTAGGGACACCTTTTTGGCGTCACAAATATGGGACCATCCTGCCTAATATGGGACGGATGATCACCCTATCTAGAATACCATTATAGTTTTTAATACTCTCTGCACCATGCTTTCATTTATGTCTCTGATCATGCAATAAAACATATTCAGACATTCATCCCTATAGAAGTCAACCCTTTGTTCTGTCAACTGGCCTTTGATTTAACTCACAGAAGCAATGTTGACTACTGAAGGAAGGGAAGTCTTGAACCCACCACCATACTCCCCTTTGGCTCACTCACAAACCACTGACCTAGAAATAAATCTGATATGATGGGCATAACGTGACCATTGGGTTTGACATACTGTATGTTATCACATGCCGGGGTGTCTGCATGGTGGAGAAAGAATGACATAAAAAGACATGAAAAGGAAATTGTGTGTGACATAATTTTCCTTTCATGCCAGACGAGTGACAGGATCCCATCAGTCTTTTTGCCCTGTATCTGAACTATTAGCATCACAGGGGATTTTCTTGCACTGGATGCCTAGAAACTGCTGAGACTATGGCCATGATCTTGCAAGCGCTTGCAAAACTTCACTCATGCAACCATTCCAAATGAATGAAATAACACAAACGCTTATGAGTTTGCAGGATTCACAACCTATTTTTCATCCTGTTTGATGTTTTGTATTTTTATATTCAGTTATTCATTCACAATGCACGTCATAAGGCTTGGCTCAACTGCAAGACTTACAGTGGGCATTGCTGTGCAGTCACAATCACGTATGCATACATTACCCACTTATTTTCCACTTCACTCCATGTCTATGCAGAGTCATGAGCACAGATTCTTCCAGAAAGGATAAGTATTACAGGTTGAACCACTCTATTCCTGCACCCTCAGGACCTGACCATTGCTGGATCAGAGAATTTGCAGACCACCAGAGATCAATATATTCTAGCAGCATTACCAGTGCTTCCACTGCTTACTGGGCTTTTAGAAGACATCCCGGGAGAAACTGCAGCTAAATAAATAGCATAGGACACTGACAGTCAGGACTGGTGGCTGCAAACAAACTTTATGGGACCATGGGAAACTTGGCCACACCCATGATACGTGGTCATCCAGCTCATTAAAATCATGCCGAATTATGGATGTTGCTGAATGAGAGAGCTCTTAATTAGAGAGTTTCACAGAATCATAGAATCACAGAGCTGGAAGGGACCTCAAGAGGTCATCGAGTCTAGCCCCCTGCCCCAAGCAGTATCAACCCCAACTAACTCTTGCAGTTGAGCCAAGCCTTATGACATGCATTGTGAATGAATAACTGAATATAAAAATACAAAACACCAACCTGTATTTATGGGACTGTGCTGGAAAGGTGTCACCAAGGCATCAGCCATATTCATGTTTGGACATAAAATGCACATTTCTAAATTAAACCACACATTTCTTTTTGCAGAACATGCACTCTCCCCTGCAGACCAGACAACAATAGAGATCGAAGAATTGAAGCACATATTGTTTCCAGTATACAGCCAGAAATATAGCAACAGTATTCCATACATACTTTTAGCCATTGCAAAGGTTCACTCATCTGACTAAAGAAAAAATGCACTTTGTCTTATTTTACTTGGAACAGCAGACACTCATATAAAATTGAGCTTTTGTTCCATTGCTGCAGACAGATAAACTCCCGGCCTTGCCCATTGCTAAGGTGCTGCCCATTGGACCGGAAGCATTTCTCTAAACTTGACAGCAAGTTACACTTCTGCCACCTAAATTTTCTGTGCAGGTTTTTTCTTTAAAAAAGCAAAGAAAAGAAAAGAAAAGGAGTGGATTCTACCCAACATGCACAATTACAGTTTTCATAATAGCAGCCATTGATGAACACATCCAGATTTTTTCAGAACTGTTGCTTATTTCAATCTGTCTTTGAGAAAAGCCTTTCATTGACTTATGTAAGTGTAACTAACACCACTCCCGGCTAAATCTCTCTCTTTCTCACACACGCACCCACATGCACCCCTCTCCCCCGCCCCCCAATCTTCGGAATCTTGAGATTTTCACATACTGAATGGTTTAGTCCTTCTTCAGGGAGTTTTTCTCCCTGCAAATTGGACCTCTGAAAGCAGCAGGGGGAGGAAGGAACCTAAAATTAAACCAAGCAGGAAAGAGATGCAGCTCATCTCCTTTCTGAAAAATGGACCACAGTCTTGCCCGTGAGAGATTAATTTATTTTATCCTAAGTTCCTGCAGTTTTCTTTCACTCCTCCTCTTGCCACTATGAGGGGTCTGTGCTATGCACTGCTTGAGACATGGCCAGTAACACAGAAGTATACAGCCATCCAGCTACAAATGTGCCCATCATTTAGGTTTTGCTTTTTAACCAACTTAGTGGTTATTTTTTCCCCTCTTGCATCCTTTTATTTAGTTCATTTTTTATACAGTTCTGAGTATTGTTGACTGAACTTTGTGCTTTTTGCAGTTTTCTTTCATTAAGCACATGTTTAATGAACGTTTAAAAATTAACAGAATAAATGTAGTGATGTAGGCAAACTACTTGCAAATGTTTGCCCTCAATTTACACTGTCACCAAATAGACACCGTGTCACCATTAGCAATCCAATTGTTGTTCTCTGCTCTTCATCAGCAAAAATACCATTCACCTGACCCCTGCCTTATTAAGTACGCCATCTTCCTGTCCAAACATACTAACTACGTTGCAACGGATATGTACTAAACTCAGGAAATCATTTGGTAAAATTAACATTTAGAAGCAGGCACTACTGGTTATTTCACACATTATTAACTTATATTACAATTCAAATAAGCTTACAGCTGGCAAAAAAGTCTCTTCTGTAAAGTGATCTCAAACATAATAGGCTTAATCAGAGATAAATTAAATTAGGCAGTCATGCATACTACTGCATATTAGCACTGAGTAGTTATTAACTACTTTTTCTGTTATCAGTTGTGTGAGCAATACTATAGGCAAACAAACTGCACCAGAGACCAGTAAATAAAGTTTACATTTTGGAGGCGACACGTTTCACATTTCCCATTCTTTTATCAGAATGTTCCATCATCTTTACTATTAATCCTGGCACAAAGTTAAGCTCCAGTAAATGCTTCAACTTCACTCTCGGGCAATTAGCCAAAAGCACAGCAAAGAGATCTAAAGACGACCTAGACAGCAGATGTTCAGCATGGATTTGTATTTCTCCAGGGAACTTTTTAACGGCAATTTTTAAACTAATGAATGAATGAATGAATGAACCATAACTGGTATACAATTGACAAAAATGTAGGAAAGCAACATTTTTATTTGTTATAAAAATTCAGCTATATATTTAGAGCTTTTCAAAGTGTATTTTTTCCTAGACATTTCAGTACAACAGTTTGTTAAATGTCCTCTATTTATGTGTAAATGATAAAAACAATCAATTTTCCTTGATTTCATGTCTTACAACTGCTGCTGTGATATGACACAAGCAGCATCGTCTTCAACTTCACCCTAGAACCCTGCGAATTAGAATGAGATATGAAATCATTCACTCCCATTTTACAAGAATTGTTTCCTTTGTGATAGGATTCTGGCTCCCTATCTTGTTCTCTCATCTTTATCTCAGAAAGTTATCAGTAGCATATTCAGAAACATCAGAACTTACTGAGCATGACCCAAAAGTCTTTGGAACATCTCTGACATTCTCTTGTACAATGACTATTTAAAATTCAATGTAAGGTGACAAGAACATTAAGCTGCCCGCAGAGCAAAATGTGAAACTAATCAGTATCTGTTCTGAGCCACAGGTACAATAATTGGAAAATTAAAGTGCCTGTGAACCGATAGGCCAGCTGCATCAAAGTGCAACACCTTGAAATGATTAATGAAGACAAATGTATGCAGCTATTTCTATTGGCATGTATTTCAGACAACTGCAGACTAAAGAATAACAGTATACTTCCTTTTATTCTCGTGTAAAGCTCATAGTTCCCAGGGCTGCCTATGAAGAAATGTATAAATACACAACAGTTAAAACAGTACAATTGCGATCTTGTCCTGTTTGTCAGAATATAAAAAAACAAACAGTGCTTTGCTACATCAACTGGTAAATGCCAGCAGTACCCAAATACAACGTGTAACCATGAGGCTCAGCAACAGGCCCCTCTCCTGAAAGCATGCAGGTGACCTATAAAAGTAAAGTGAACTTACTAATATGGGTGCTGTTGAAGAAACCCATTCAACAAGAACGTAAGAATGGCTATCCTCGGTTAGACCAAAGGTCCATCTAGCCCAGTATCCTGTCTTCTGAAAGTGGCCCAGGCCAGATGCCTCAGAAGGAGTGAGCACAACAGATAATCATTGAGTGATCCTGCCCTACTGTAGCTCTGTATGTGAAGATGAGCCCTGAGATACTGTAGCTACCATAAACCTCACTATAGTAATGAGTCAGCTTCCTGGTTGGCAGTGGAGTCAGACAAAACTCCGTCAGATCTATATACTTATTTTCAATGCTTTTACAAATTATTTCACACCATTTAGGACTGTGGTTCCCATTACGAATTCAAAGATCCCCACATTTGTGGTTGTTGTCTTTCCTTATTCGCCACAGACTCTCCTGCTGCTCTCACTGAATGCCCTCCCCCAGAGAAAGGCATTCCCACCCCCTCCCCATACAAATGCCCTCCCCCTCCCCCAGAGCCAGGCTCCCCTAGACCCACCCAACCCCCCGCTTCTACCTGAATGCCGTCCCCCAGAGCCAGGCAGCCCAACCCCTCTGTTCTAAATGCCAGTGACTCATCAGAGCTGCAGGAGCTGCCACTGGGACCACCACGGCCACCACCTCTCCCTTCTCCCACTAAGCAGTGGGGTGCGTGTGTGGAGTGGGTGTGCAGCACTCCCCAGGTATGGCTTTCAGGAGGAGCTGCATTACCACATTGTGATGAACATGACTCTCTTGCAGCCATTAATAGTGATGTCCTATTTGCCACATGTAGCAAGTGGCGACCATACTGGACACCACAAGTTTTAGGAGGTAAAAATAATTGAAAGCACTGCAAAAGCACCAAACGACACATGTTTTGAAAAACCGTACATGCTGTACCTAAGCGGTGCTCAGACTCCCAGCTCCAGTAAGGTTTTACGTGTTATGTCAAAACACAGCATGTTCTGGAGGTCATGTTGGCATGAAAGTTAGTCATATGGGGACTTGTTGGCAGTGGGGCTAAAATAATCCCAAAATATAATTCCAGCAGAGAAGCCTTACATTAAAAGAGTGCAAAAGCTGCATGATAAGTGCTCAAAAGCCAAGAAATGTGACTAATCATTTTGACTTTATCATGCATAAATGTGTGCAACTTTAATACACACATACATACGCCCATTCATCCTTTCACGTTACCCTTTTCAGATGGACCATGCCTAATCTGTTTTGGTCAAGATCTCCTCAGACAAGACTTTTAAGTGAGGCGAAAAAAATAGTTTGCAACATGAATTTAGATTTCTGTTTATTTCTCATTAATGCTAGTGTTTTTGATGGAAATGCACTTACAATGGGGTGGTTTGAATATAGGACATTATCCCATAATACAGTACTTATTCTTTTTGGTTTTAGTCACAGGCCTCATCTATAAAGTTACACTCTGGAAAAATAGGATAGTTAAAAATGATGGATACATTTTAAAATCAGATTTCAAGCCACAGATCCTGACAGTAAAATGCCCCTGTGTAGATACAAAGCCATTTGCCACTTCTGTTTAGTCATAATGGAAAAGAGGAGAAGGATGCTCTTGGGCTTAAAGCAGGGGAGTAGGAGCCTCAGGAGATCTGGTTGTCATCACCAGCTCTGTCAATGACTCTGAGACACACCCTGGGCAAGTCACTGATGCACAGTGCATTGTAAGTATCCACTGATTCAGCAAACCTCAGTGTATGAGGGACAGGGGATCAGAGAGCAATGTGAGACACCAAGGTCTGAATTCTCGCATTGCCTTAGACCCAAGTCAGTGAGAGCTATGAGCGCTTGCTGAGTGTTGAGAATCTGCCCTCAGCAAAGTGCCTCCTTCAGTAGCTATGTGGGAATCAGAGGTGTGCGGATCCAATTGCTACCAGCCCTGGAAGAGCACACGGCATCTCAGTCTAGCAGGCTGTTGCTTGAATTTGAATTGAATATGAATTTGAATTTGAATTCACGCCTTGAATTCTAGGCCTTCTGATTACTTCTCTTCCTCTCAGGGTCCTCCGTGACACAAACAAAACAGTTCTTACTTAGCAAACAAGGTAAAGTTAAAAGCATGAAGGAAACGATAGAAAACCTGCAGGAAGCTTCAGGCTGGGCATTGGCCTCTCTTACTTAAGAGTGCTGTGGAACAATCACAATGCACCCCAGAGTTCACTAGGTAGGTCTCCAGTATAAATTGTTGTTTCCTTCCCCTTCTTAATCCAGGGGAATGGTGTTCTCCTCTCCTTTGCTGTCAGACCTCTCTGGGCACTAAAGAGCTCAGCGCTCTGTGTCCTTACCCTCTGAACGGACATCCATTCCACTGTTTAACTCTTCCTCCAATCTGGGATTATTTGTAGGTGAAAAAGACAGGGTGCCTCTGGACAAAAGCAGCTCCTTCACCTGTTCCATGCTGATGTGGGCTTGTGCACACTCACACCACCAAAATTCAGGCCTGGGGTGTCTTTAAGTAGGATTCCATAAAACACAGGCACTTATAATTAGTACACAGCAGTTTTCCCTCTACAGATCCACGAACACCAGCCTCTCCCTCAAGCTTGTCTCACTCCTCTTCCCTTCACCTGGCTGCCTCTGGTCTTTGCAGGAGATTTTTTTTTTTTTTAAAGTGAGGGCTCCAGAGATCCCCCTTCCTTTAGTGGTTAATGGTGCTGGTGGTAGTGGGGAAGTGGAAGAGGTCCCTCCCTTCCCCCATTTGCTCCTGCTGTCTCCTCCTGTGAGGAGGCTGAAAGAGGGTCCAAAGCTCCTTTTTCTCCAGACATTCCATTTGATAATTAGTCTTCAAGGGAGGTGAGGAAAGTGCTCTCCCTTACTCTTTACTGCTACAGCACACTCAGCTCTCTGAGAGGAGTGGGGAAGGGTCAAGGGATCCCATTATTTAGCTGTTGCATGTGGTGCATCAGCTCTTGGTATGGCAGGGCAGAAGTTTCTGTGGAACCAGAAGCTGGGAATGAGCCACTGGGAATGGATCACTTGATGATGACCTGTTCTATTAATTCCCATGAGGGCACCTTGCACTGGCCACTGCTGGAAGACAGGATACTTGGCTAGACGGACCTTCCAGCTGACCCAGTATGGCCGTTTTTACATTCCTTTCTTCCTGACATGGAAAATGAAACCAGACACAGTGATTAGTGACCAAAACAAAAAACCTCTCTCTCTCTCAACACACATGCATACCAGGATGGAGAGAAGAGAAGAGAACGCTGAGAAGGAAAGTCAGAGAATTAGTGGTGGCAGAAGATGACAATAATTGATTAGGGGTATGGGAAGAATAAGTAGGAAGACTGAGTTTGTAAGGGGAGGTGGAGGAAAGGGGGAGTGGAATGGATGAAGAAATAAGAATGAGGACAGAGAAAAATTGGGAGGAAGGGAGAAAATGGCAGTGGAAGAGCTGTGCCCGTAAACTGTCAACTTGAACTCCATCAGTCAGCTGTTCCAGTCACAGAAAAAGAGGAAGGAAGAAAGACTGGAGGCCATTTTACTAGTTTATTAAAAATACAACTGCTTTAATTCGTAATAATTTCAGAATTATTCTCCACTACAGATTTAGGACATTTTAAAAATAACTCTCTAGCGCCCTCGCCCCCCCCGCCTCCCAAAAAAAAAAAAAAAGTAAAAAGTAAAAATCCAGCAACCCCACCAGTGGAACACTGCTTAGCATACAGTACTGTATGTGTTAACATCCCAGCTGCATGAATGAAAAAAAATGATTCCTCAAAATAGTAATCCACAGAACCTAATTCTATCACTTTCAATACCAACAATGGAGCGAATGAAAAACAGAATGGATTTAAAAGCTCGACAGTCTTGTTAACAAACTTCCCATCTCTGCTCCCTTTTTATTTGCACTCTCCACTCTGATACTCTCTCTGTCTTTATTTTTAAGACCTGACTGTTGTATCCCTGCCTTTCTAAACCAAATCCCTCTCCTCTATAGACACTATAATCCAAACAATATTCAGTTGACATATCTTGTCTCCCTCCCTTCCTCCATCCATCCTCACTCTATCTTGCATTTCTGAATGTCTGCCCTCTGAATGAAGCTCCCTCATTATCCACAAGTGTATAAATGATCTCACCTTGCACATCTTCTCTGTTTCCTTTCTTAGGAAAATCTTCCCTTTTGTCTACTCTAGGGTGGTTTCTGTTATTGTCAACCATGATATTGTTTTCTCAAATCACCATAAGTAATCTTCAGAACTTTGTACTCCTCATTTCCCTTCTGTAGATCTAGGCTTTTCTGTTTTATGACTGACACACCCCTACTTCTAGAACTAGGCATTATAGGGTACCCCTGGGTATAGATGTAAAACATTCTATGACATTTTCTTTTAGTGGCGTAGGAAAAAAACACTACATAGCCAAAAGGCATGGACAATTTATCAGAACTACAATATAAACTTTCTGTAACTATAGATAAAAATAAAACTTGGTCAATTCATACTGATTATATTGTACATTCTGAATGTTTCTATCATGTTTTTCCCACCACCAATATATATCTATCTATATATCTATGTTAATGTTCTTTCAAAACCTACTGTGAGCATATATATATATTATATATGCTCACAGTAGGTTTTGAAAGAACATTAACATAGATTTGAAAAGTTTGTTATAAAAATATGTGAGCTTGTAAATGAATGCACAAGTTATGGATACACAGGAAAGAGTAAGGGCTTGTCTGTATGAGGAAGTTAGTCCACACTAAGCTAGGGTGAAAATTTAAACTGCACTACCCACTCCACCCTAATGCCCAGTGCACTAAAAGTGCCCTCAGGTAGTTTAACATAGTACACTTACAAAGGGTATTAAGCTAATGTGTACAAAGCCACGCTTTAGTGGGCAAAGTTCTAGAATATGTTACCAAGGGTTGTTGTGGAATCCCGATCATTGGAGGTTTTTTAAAACAGGTTAAACAAATAGCTGTCAGAGACCATCTAGGTATACTTGCTCCTGTGTCAGAGCAGGAGGGTAGACTAGTCCTTTCGAGGATCCTTCTAGAAGTATACTTCTATGATTTTATGTCTTTTGGCCAGTGGAGTTGGGCAGGATAACTTGCAGCACAGAGGAACAGGTGATTCTGTTAGCTGGGAGGAAGAAGTCCCATGAATGTCCTTTACTGAGAAAAGGATTCAGAAATTTTTCAGACAGCTGAGAAAGGGCTCACTTGAGACAGAGAAGATGCGCATCAGGAACACTTCTGAGAAGAGCAGGGATTTGGGTGATGTGTATTTTCAGGGTTCTCAAGTCTCTATGATGGATGTTGAGTAGGTTGCTCTTGGCATCATGAACTGAGTGGACTAGCCCATGGTGAGTAGCAGCCAGGAGCCAACTTCAAAAGAACTCAGAATATTTCTATCTCTAGCATGATCTGAGTACAATATTTAGTTGTTCAGTAATCTCTTGAGGTTTGTGTTAAAGTTTTAGTAACAGTAATTTTGAACTTCAGACAAATAATACTTAAAATAAATTTATTCATAATATATGTAAAAGAAGAGAATTTAAGTGTCACATCACATCCCCAGGTGGTTCTGAACATTTTTATAGATGGGGACAGAAGTACTCCCTACTATTAAGGTTGCCCAACACTTCACAGAGTGAGACCTGTTTTCAGTTGTTTATAGCTTTGCCAAACTTGAACCATCTGAACTGAAATTTTCCACGCTCTTAGTGGCCATGCAGCCATGTGCAATGCACTACAGAACTTTAATGCACTACAGCAGGGCTCACCAGGCCACTTAGTGCCCACAGGCTCAAATGCTGTAGATTTGCACCCTTTTATTGCTGTCCATTAAATGGCCATTTAGAAAAGCCCTCAGTATGATAGCCTTTGTGTCAGGAATGTGCCTTTTGCTTTCCGCAGGAAAATCAGCTAAAATCTGGAACAGTAATCAGCATTTGAAAAAAGTCTGCAGTTCACACAAGTTCAACACAGAATCTTAGTTTTTTAACAACTATAAATCTCCCAAGATTCCATCTACTGTGATTATGACCCAGTCCAGGTTAAACTGGACTTATGCTGTAATTTTTGCCCTGGGTTGCTACAGCAGGAAGTCTGTCTCTTCATTTAAATGCCTGCCCCACCTAGGTCCAGGGCTGCATGAAGGTGTCCCCTTTTCAAATGCAAAAGGGACAAGAGATGGATTTGCAGGATGGGGCCGTTAGACTGGGACAGAGTATGTGGAGGTAGGGTGGAGGCTCGGACTGGAAATTACCAGGGGAAAGAGGGAAGCTAGAAGTAGGACTTTGTGTGACAGTGGGAAGAGGCAGACGAGCTGTGCGAAGAGTCTGGGGCTGATAAGCACTGAGGCAGGGAATAGAGAGTTGGAGGTAAGGAAAGACATCTCATGAGGAGCCATGAGGTGGTAAGAGAACTGAGACTTGCTGGGACAGAGCACTAGAAAGTCGGGGAGCAATGAGATTGATTGAGGAGCTTGGGGAGGGAGACTAGGAGTGGAAACCAGCAGGCTGGGAATATGAATAGGGAGGGATCCAACTAAAAGCCAAAAGGAAATAGAAAGATAAGGAACCAGGATGCGAGGGAACAGTAGCTGGCTAGGCAAGGAAACTAGGGCTGAGAATGGAGAGGTGAAGGACTGAGAGTTCAAAGGAAACTGGAACTGGGAGTCCAGAGGTGAAGACTAAGGCCCGGTCTACACTAGGAATCAAAGTCGATCCCACATATGCAATTCTAGCTATGCCATTAGCAGTTTGGAGTACCAGGGTTAATTGCCAAGCCCAGAGAGATCGGTTTTGCCATGTCTTCACTGATGCAGCAAAATCGAACTCTGGCAGACAAAGTGTGATGCGTCAAACCTGCAGTAAATACAGACATACCCTAGGACTGGCAGGGCAAGAAGACTGAGATTGGGATGAGAGCCCTAACGATTGGAAACTAGACCTGAGGCCAGGTCTACACTAGACCTGAAAGTCAATTTCATATATTCAGTTATAGCTCCAGCAACTGAGTAGCTAGAATTGACATACTGGAAATCAACTTATGTGATTGTCTTTACCAAGGAAGGTTGACGGGAGAGTTTTGCTTGTCAACCTCCCTTACTCCTCACAATATAGTGGAGTACAGGGGTCGATTGCCGACCCCGCACAGATCGATTTTGTGCGTCTTTACCCGACTTCAGAGGAAAATGCACAACTTCAGAACCTGTGAAAAACAGGCAGTAGTAGGTTTTTTCCTTAAATGCAAATGATCTGTGAAATTAGAATAGAAAACTAGAGATCTTCATACTATACAGAGCCAAAATATCTGTCTGGAACTCCTCCTTAGTGAGGTTACTTTATAGTCATTCAAAATAAACAGATAAAACAGAAGAGCCAAAATTTATAACAGACACGAGTGATAATATGCTGAAAGTAGGCTTTCCCTAGCAAGCTGTCACAGCATGAATAGATTATACACACAGAGAAAAAAGATTAATCTATAATTTTAAATATTGTATTCCTGAGGTTTTGATATATGTTATTTTCAATTACTATTCATATTCTCTGCTATAAAACAAATATTTATTCTTCCATTATTATACAGTTGGTACCAAACTAGTCTGTATCTTAGGAAAACAAGACTTACAGTAACTCAAGCACACCTTGCTTCACATATGCATGAATAAATATGGTCTTCTCTATATCTGCTGCAAATGTAGCCCAACGACATAGTTATTTGGCTTTAAATCACCAGCTAATATAAAACATAAAAGCAATCCTGTAGCATTTTAAAGACTAACACAAGACTAAAGCATTAAAGGCTAACTTTTCCAGATCTGGAGAAGTGTGTTTGCCCCACAAAAGCCAATCACCTAATAATTATTTTTTAGTCTTCAAAGTGCCACATGACTGCTTTTTTGTTTTGTTAGGATACAGACTAACACAGCTACCTCTCTGTTACTAGCTAATATGAAATAACTTAAACACCCAAAGGTTTCCATTCATGTTTCTCTTCTCCAGTAACATACTTCTGTCACATATGGGACATGCATTACTTTATTTTTGGTTATTTTATTTTTTTGAAAAATGAAGAAACAGATTTAATTTGTTAAGGAGAGATGGAGTACACACACGTGAATCCCACTGCAGAACTACTCCCTTTTTTCTGTAATGAATTTCCAAGTCCTATCCCATTGTAATTACAGTACCTTTCATAGCAGTTACTCCTGTTATTATTTGTTCCTTTCATTGTGCACTCATAACTCCTAAAAGGTTTGACAGCACAAGGGCAAAGTAGGAGGCATTGAAAGATTTGTACCAGAGGGGTAGTCTGTATCTGCAAAAACAATGAGAAGTTTGCATGCATCTCATGAAGCATTGCCCACAAAAGCTTATGCTCCAATAAATCTGTTAGTCTACAAGGTGTCAAAGGAATTTGTGTTGTTTTTGAAAGAATTGGTGAAAAGTCAGCAACTTTTTCTTGGGCTAATGTGGTAACTAATTTTACTGCTTCAAGGAGATAAGGGAGCTCAAAAATTTATCAGTCAGGGTTGGTGAAGGTGACGATCAGCCCTTGCTTGGATTCTGGGTCCTTTTTTTATACCTCTAACTGGAACATAAAGAAACAGTATATTCTATGACAGTGCTTCTCAAAATAATTTGGCCATGGAACACTTTTGGGCTTGGAATATACTGATGGAACACAAACATGCTAGTCATGGTGAGGAGGGGTGTGTTTCACACCGAAAAATTGCCACACGTAATGCTCAAAAGTTGATTTAAAAGTTTTTTTAGATGTCTTTTATTTTATATAGAACAAAAAATAAGAGAAAGTCATCTGAATGAAAAACTAATGTCCTTCTGGTAGGAGGATGGTTAGCAACCCTATAAGTAAGTATAAAAATTTAGTACAAACTCAAAATAAAACATCAATGGAACAGGATGGTTGGTGTTGTTCTTTTGGGCAATATTGTTCAAAAACGGACTGGCCTTCCTTAAACCTTAAAAACCTTTTAAAAAAAAGAAATGCAAAACAAATTAGGTATGGAAAAATATTTTTAAATGTTGTGTTTTTATAAATTTGTTATTTTTACAGAAAACTACTGGAAAACAAACAACTAACATTTGACAGGTTTTTTGAATGGGAAGAGAGCTTTTGCATCTCTATTTTGGCACAAGTCACATAATAACAACTCTACTATTATGACTGAGTTGTAAATATTAATATACCTACAATCTAAATACTATTTAAATGCCTTAGTATTTTTGATACACACACTATTTTTTATTCAATATTTTAGAAGGAAAAATATTGCTGCATTGAAAGGTTTTCATGGAACAACTATTCACGTCATGTGGAACAACAAAACAGTTTGCAAAGCACTGTTGTATGATAATTGGTTTCCCTGCACCAGTGGTACACCTTGCAAAACAAGCTCCCTTTAATTTCAAAACAGTCGGTCAATCTCCACACTCAGCATGGCCAATGTTTACCCTGGAATTAGGCACTGTGGCTGGCCTGTGCCAGCTGACTCCAGCAGGGCTGTTTAATCACAATGCAGACATTGGGCTTGGGCTGCACCCTGAGCTCTGGGAACCTCCTATTCCACAGCATCTTAGAGACAACATTGCATCTTAAGCCCAAACAGCTACACGACAATTAGACAGTCCCATTGCCCAAGTCAGCTGACATGGGCCAGCTGTGGGTTTTTAACTGCAGTGTGAACATCACCTCAGGTTTTAAGCTGCATTAACTGTTTTTTACAGGAATGGCCAAAAAGTTGAGTCAGAGTTAGGCTCCAGGTGTGGCCAGGTTTTGGGTTAAAACAGGAGATAGCCTTCTTTCCCTGTTCTGGATTCATCAAGAACCATCTCCTTGGAGGCAATCAGATCTTTTTATGTTGCTTGCTGGTCCCTTATTGGCTAAATGGCTCATGGTCTTCCCAGCTGCTAGTAGAACAATTCTTGTTGATTTCACCAACACCTGGTCCTTAGTGGTCTCTCTAAGTAGCTCCTGGAGGACTCAGCTCATGGCTCTTTTCTTTCCAAAGGGCATTTCCTTCAGGCTGGGTGCACCAAAGCATTAGGGTCTTAGGTGTTGGGGCGGGGGAGGGGGAATCAAACACTCTCAGGTGTAAGTAGAGCTGGCAGTGAAACCAGTAATTAAGGTAACCTGTAATAATTCCCGTTATAGTAGTCTTTCCAGTTGGATTTCCTGGGTGGTCAGATGGAGGATGTTTGTTGTCCATATAAAACCGTACCTAAGTTTGGCTGAATCATGATCTTCTGAAAATTATTGTGTGCTCATGCTCAATATAGGCTTATCAGGTTCAAGCAACAAACGTTACATCAGCTGCAGCACAGGCTGTACAACCCCATGCCAACCACACCAAGCACGCTCAATGTTCACATCAACCAGCCCAGGACTGAGCCATACTTTTGATGTAACTGCTCCTTCTAGCTGCTGTAGTTCTGGGCACCAGCTCTAAGAGCATGAAGACTGTCCATACTGTGCCTTCAATCACTCCACTGCTGGTGCCCAGGCAGCAAGCAGGAAAAAAAAAAAAAGAGGAGGCAGCCCGACTTGAGTGCCAGATAGGGGAGCAGGGCAGAACAGAAGGGAAAATGGGACAGGAGGAGGGTAGACAGGAGACGAAGGAGGCAGGCTGGGCAGGGACGTGTTCGGGGACAGGAGAAGGTGGCAGTAGGTTGCAGTAGAAAGAGACAAAAGGCTCTGTAACTACTAGAGAACACTCTCCTCCAGATTCTGGAACTTAACCCAAGATTATGAGTACTAATTGCTCCTCTACTGCTAGCAAACATCTGGGAAACTCTCAGGCAAACTGGGTCTTATCTGGTGCCAGTCCAACACAGTAGACCAATCGCCTACTACTAGGGCCAGTTATTCCATTAGCTCATATGGTGGAGGCCTGTGCTCTGCATTAGTATGCCAGGGTAACTCTTAACCCAGGGTGTAGGGGGTCTAATATGATGCCACATGGTGGAGATTTTTTTTAATTTCAGTCACTTTTTTAATCCTAGAAAATACACCTCTTAAAAGAACTACATTAAAAGAAGGCAAAGGTTCCAAGGTCAAGCTCTCAATATTTACGAAATAACAGAATTAATGTCACCTTAATTAGACCCTCTTGTGCATATTACAGTCCTTACAGTCTTTAATTACATAATCCCAAGATATTTCTTCCTTACCCCCACAAGACACTTGCTTTATTCAGAGCACAGCATGGCTTTGATTTCCATAGCGAAAGAGGCTGTTGTCTGTCTCAATGAGGCAGGGAGGGGATTGAAGGAAGAGAAGGGATGGGTTTCTGGTTAAGGCTATTATATTCCACGCCGGATAAGTAGATTCTATTGCTGCTCTGAACACAGAGCTTTGAGATGCTAGTCAAAAAAACAAAAAAGTTTGTCCAGGTGGCCACTGTATGTTCTTTTCTGGGTGTCCAATCAAACAATCACAGCTGCAGCTGAAGTGAATGGGAGCTGTGCTAACACAAAGTCGAACCAAAATGCAAAGTACTCAGAAAAATTAGACCCTAGGAGTCTGAAGTTACACACCCAATTTTTTTTTTTTTGACAGTATTGGCCTTAAGCTCTGTGGCTGAATCTATGCTACTCCACCCTTTTGGAAGGGGTTTGTAAATGCAGTGGATCAGAAGTGCTAATGAGGTGCTGATATCAATATTCAGCACCTCATTTTCATAACAGCAGCCACTCACCACATTGCAAGTGCTGCTTTTGAAATGTAAAATAGCCAATTCATTTTGGGAAGAAGGGCGATTTCAAAAATGGGGATTCCTTTTCAAGGAACCATATCTACATGGCTATTTTGCATTTCGAAAGCAGCACTTTTGATGCGGCAAGTGGCCACTATTATGCAAATGAAGTGCTGAATATTCATATCAGTGCCTCATTAGCATTTTGACCCGCTACATTTACATGTCCTTTCTGAAATGGAGGGGCATGTGTAGACATAGCCTGTGTGTCTGAATTCCACATTTGCAAAGTGGGAATAATAGTTCCTTTGTTCCACCTTTTGTCTGCTTTATCTAATTAGATGGCTAGCGCTTTAGGGCAGGGACAATCTATTACTATGCATTTGTATAGTGCCTAGAATCATATGTCCTGATCTCCATTGGGGTCTCTAGGCACTACTGTAATAAATAACAATAAGGCCTTAGGTTTAGTATGTCGAAAGTAAAGAGACCAAATTAATCCTTGGTGTAGATGCGCTAAATTAAATGGGATTACACTGGGGTGCATTTGTCACAGCACATTTTGCATGTTCAAACTCTTTAAAATTCCTCATTCCTTTTTCTTTTCTGTTGCCCTTATCTTAGACAGATCTAGAACTCTGGACATGCATAGATAAAGCTTCCAAGACAACATATTTAGACAGATACAGAGCTACGAATGCATTGTTACAGTGATTTAGCATTTCTGAGGTGCTTAGTTACACTGAGATGATCCTAAAGTGCTTTACAACCATTGAGGCATCTTTAAAGCATTTATAGTTTTTCCCTTTTCTTTAATAAACACAGACATGAAAAGAAGAAATTTAACATTAATTCAATGTTCAGGACAAGAACTCAAGCACAGAACCTTGAGAAAATTCCAAAATAGTAGTTCTTAATACTCAGCTGCATTAAACACACCAACTATTTTCTGTTTCTCTTGATAAATGTAAACTTTAAAGTTTTACTGTTTATTTTACCTATACCATTAAATATACAGAATGTGCAAACCAAGCAAATTAATATGGTGAAGCCTGTGACTTTTGCAACTGCCTGAGGCTAGATTTCTCCCCCACAACACACCCTCATATTTAAGAACACACTTGCAATCTCAAAGTGAAAATTTCAGGTCTAAAACTAAATATAAGACACTTCATTTTGACTACTAAATGGCAATTAAGTTTAAAAAAAAAAACCCAAAAAACAAAAATCTTGAGACAGATATTTGAGTGTCCTGTAGTAACATGAAGGAACAAAAATAGATTTTTCCTTCTTAGAATCATAGAACTGGAAGTAACCTCAAGAGGTCATCTAGTCCAGACTTCTGTATTCATGGCAGGACCAAGCACCATTCAGACCATCCCTGACATGCTTATCTAACCTGCTCTTACATATCTCCAATGATGGAGATTCCACAACCTCCGTAGACAATTTATCCGGTGATAAACCATCCTCATATTTAGGAAGTTTTTCCTAACGTCCAATTTAAAGTGTCCTTGCCACAGTTTAGGCACATTGCTTCTTGTCCTATCATCAGAGGTTAAGGAGAAGATTTTTTCACCCTTCTCCTGTTAGCAACCTTTTACGTTCTTGAAAGGTGTTATATCCCCTTTCACTTTTCTAGACTAAATAAACTCAATGCTTTCAGATCTTCTCTTATAGATCAAGTTTTCTAGACCTTTAATCACTTCTCTCTCTCTTCTTTGGACCTTCTCCACTTTGTCCACATCTTGTTTTCATATCCAGCTACTGTAGTGCAGATTCTGCTGAGGTCTTGGTGACACAAACTGTCATAAAGTCCAGGGAATATCCCTTTATCCTCTCAGTAAAGGAAGTTGTCTATCTCTCTTCTTTATTCAGTTACTAGCAGATGTACCTAGCATTGCTTGGGTCCTTAACTCTTTTTTTTTTTCAGTTGGTGGGTGTGTGCACGCAGAAGTCAGGACATGGTGTGGAGGTGCAGGAATCAGGACAGGAGGTTGGGAGGTGCCGGGGGCTGAGGCCAGCAGCTGGGGGGTAGAAATCCAGGTATGGGGTTGGGAGTGAGGAGGGGCTCAGGGCAGGGGATTAGTATGTGGGGGACTTGAGTGAGGGAGGGGCTCTGAACAGTGGCTTGGGAGGTGTGGGGGGACTCAAGCCATGGGTCTGGGAGGTCAGGGGCACTTACCAGGTCCAGCTGTGGTGGCCGGGGCTGTGCCTCCTGGCCTTGGCTACCAGTACATCCTGGGTGATCGAGGGCTGTGCTGGCCTGTTGGCAGTGTTCCCTGGGGGCAGGGACAGGGAGGTGCAGTGGTGGAGGAAGCACAGCCCCGCCTTCCTGGGAGAAGCCGCCACAAGAGCAGCTCTGCCCTTGCCACCATTGGTAGCCGCAGTAAGCCCCTTAACCTCCCATCCCCCTGGCCTGAATCCTGCCCTCCAGGATTCTGCTGGGGCAGAAGGGCTGGGGTAGGGGTTGACCTGAGGCTTTGGGACCTGGGGGGGACCACTAACCTGGCTGGTGGCCTGCAACATGCAGAGTCCCAGCTGGCCACTCTCTTACTGGTGTGGCTACCTATCTGTGGCCATTCTGCAGTAGACCTGTTCCCCGTGCTCGCCGTCCCCCCCGTGGAGCAGGAGTGGAGCATAACTGTACCTCCTATCAGACCCCTCTTTTTCTGTGTTACGGAGAACAATCACACTTCATGCACATTGCATTGTCCCTGCACCTTGCTCTAAGTTAAGATAAGAAGACCCCATACACCAGATTTGGTGGTCCTGGCTCCTGCTGTTTAGATTGGGGTTGGTAACCTGTGGCTCCGGAGCTGCATGCGGCTCTTTGAGGAGTCACTTGAAGCTCTGAGTGCTGCTGCTGCTGATTCCTCTTGCAGCTCCCTGCCCTGCAGCCACTTAAACAAAAACTCTGAATTCAGCTGTCTGCTGTTAGATCAACTGAATTTAGGTTTTTGTTTAAGTGGCGGCAGGCTCCAGAGCCGCTGGGCAGTCAGCTGTGGCAGGGCATTGAGCACCAGAAGTGAAAGCTGGCAGGGCAGGGAGCCGCCCCACGTGGGCGGAAGTCTGAGCTGGGGGAGAGGGCGGGTGAGCCTGCCCCTGCTGGAGCCATGCAGCCACACTGAGAAGGTGGCAAGGAGTAGTTGGGCGGCCGCGGAGAAGCCACGCGCGCTGGGTCAAGTTAATCCTGGGGATGGGTGGGTGTGGGGGGCTGAGGCATGGTAAGCCTGGGGGTGGGGAGCAGGTTTGCAGAATGGGGAAAGTAAAGCCTGGGAACAGGAGGTGGATTTGGGGGGGTTGAGGTGGGTAACGCCTGGAGATGGGGGTAACAACTTTCTAACTGGCACAAATCTGTGTGTGCACAGTTCTTAAAACAGGGGTGACACAAAGAATGGTTTTATGTTATTTATTAAGGAGTGTCTCTTCTTCATGTGCCTTGCGGCTCTTGAAGGATTGATTTTGCAACCGAATTTGAAAAAAATGGCTCTTCTCATGATTTCGGTTGCAGACCGCTCAGTTAGGCGCTCTTGAACAAACAGGCTCACAGATGGACAGACAGTCGCATGCATGGCTCTAAAACATACAGTAAGATTGATGTCTCTGCTAGCAGGTAGGCAAGTTTGAGCCAAAGATATACAACAGCTTTTCTTGGAAGCATCAAGTCTTAATTTTTACTGAGCTTTAACATTTGACTTATAAAATAAGAACACAATGCTAAAGTGAAAGGAAACTGATTTCTACGTAACCACATACACATGGATTTCTTGGTCTCCCACTAAAGACCCTGCAGATAGCTATCCTAGAGGATAGCCAGAAAAACATGTCCGACTCCCCCACAAAATGGGTACTTTTGAGGAGTACTTGGACAATGGATGGGGATTTTATTTTGGTATCATTTTCTTGTTTCCTCTTCAGTGAAAGCTGCTGCTCAGACTTGAAAGTAAAGATTTCTAATAAATTGGAGCTAGTCTACAAGTCGATGAAAACAATGTGGCATTCAGTGATACCAGACGAATGGAATGCGCTGAAATGAACTCACACAGTGAAATGATAAAAGACAAAAATACCTGTGAGTCAAAGCTTTTCACAAAGTGATCGTTCTACATCTGACCTGTCAGTCCCCATGCACAAAGAAAACCTTCACAACTCTTTCAGAAGACATGCTTGGGAACTTAAATTCATAACTCCGCTGGATACAGAGGGTACAGCTTACAGCAAAGGAAAACCCACAGTTGGCTTGGGCCATCTGAGTTAGGTTCGCAGGGCTTGGGTTGCAGAGCTGTTTCAAGCAGTTGTAACTCATGAGGTCAGGCTGGAGGCTGAGCTCTGGGTTAGGGTTGCCAGGCATCTGATTTCCAACCATAATGTCTGGGGGATCTGGTGAGTACCACTCACTGGGCCATAGAAGTCCAGTCAGCAGTGCAGAGGGACTAAGGCAGGCTCCTTGCCTGACCTGGTTCTGCACAGCTCCCAGAAGCAGCCAGCATGTCTGGCTCGTAAATGCAGAGGCAGCTAGGGGACTCCATCCACTGTCTCTGCCCCAAGCAATGGCTCTGTAGCTCCCGTTAGCTGGGAACACTGGCCAATGTGAACTGCGGGGGTGGCAGTACCTGGGGGGTTTTGATGGTACATGGTGAACATGAGCAAGTGAGCAAGGATGCGGGGAGGGCAAGCAATGCAGGAAGTGGGGATGGAATGAGTGGGGGACTGGGCCTCAAAGGAGAGAGACACAACTGAGAACTCAGGGTGGGTCGAGAGTGTTCCTTTTGCTGCAACTCTGGGCACCTCCCAACTGCAGGGGCCTAGAGCCAAGGCTCCTTCCCAAGCAAAAAAGTCTATACAGCAACAAAACTGCTTCACAGCCCAAGTTGGCTGGCACAGGTCAGCCAAGGTTGCTGCTTTTTTTTTTCTTCTCCTCCATGTACTGGAGGGAGTCACTGGATTTATGACTTCTTACAACAATCTTTAATCCACTAGCCCCGACTTTTTTTTTGCCCTGTGACTAGATGTTTTAACAGCCCATTCTACCTTGAATGGTTACTTGCAGCACGTGCTAACTACTTATGCTAAAGAATCTGTTCCACCTTGAATTTTGCTGTGACATGGGCGTGCCTTTCCCAGAGGAGCTCTGCGTGTCTTGAAAGCATCTCTCTCTACCCAAGAGACAATGGTCCAATAAAAGATATTACCTCCCTCACTTTGTCTGTATAGTACCTTGTATTTTACAAATGACTTCTAATCCCTTGTTCCCTGTTCAGCAGAGCAAGTTTAATTAGATAGCATGCCACACCACTGCTCCGCCACCAGAACAAGATCATGAGTCTTCCTTCTCTAAAACAATCAGGCCCAGATTTGTACCCAGGCATTGCTACGATCAGTGTAGTAACATCTAATGGATTTAGGAACCTAAATAGCATTTTCAAAAAAATAGAGATACTAGGAACTAAAATCCCATTGAGAATTGATATGATTTAGGCCCCTAAATCCCTAACCCCCCTGGAAACTGATATTAAGCGGGGAGGGATAGCTCAATGGTTTGTGGGTCTGCTAAACCCAGAGTTGTGAGTTCAATCCTTGAGGAGGCCATTTAGGGATTGAGGCAAAGAGATATCAGGGATAATGCTTGGTCCTGCCTAGAGGGCAGGGGACTGGACTAAATGACCTCCCAAGGTCCCTTCCAGTTCTAGGAGATGTGTGTCTCCATTATTTAAATCAGTTAGGCATTGCAACTCTAAGCATAATTATGTCTAAACTCCTGTAAACATCCTGGGTCTTGGAGTCAGATGGTCATTTTATAAGAAAGCTTTCTTCAGTTTGTTATAATTATTTTTTTTTGTCTTCGTATAAATATCTGATACTTGATTGATATTGATACAGCTGTAAATTCTCAGTGACACCTGGATGCATTTGAAATAGAAGTATTTAAAATAATTGTTTGCTATACCAGCAGATTTATTTAAACATGTTATTATAACGTGGGGAAGCTGAAGTTCTGACCCAACATAAGAACATAAGAACATAAGAATGGCCATACTGGGTCAGACCAAAGGTCCATCCAGCCCAGCATCCCATCTGCCGACGGTGGCCAATGCCAGGTGCCCCAGAGAAGGAGAACAGAAGACAATGATCAAGTGATTTATCTCCTGCCATCCATCTCCTGCCCTTGTACTGAAGGCTAGGGCACCATACTTTATCCCTGGCTAATAGCCATTTATGGACCTAACCTGCAAAAATTTATCAAGCTCTTTTTTAAACCCTAATAGAGTCCTGGCCTTCACAGCCTCCTCGGGCAAGGAGTTCCACAGGTTGATTGTGCGCTGTGTGAAGAAAAATTTCCTTTTATTAGTTTTGAACCTACTACCCATCAATTTCATTTGGTGTCCCCTAGTTCTTGTATTATGGGAAAAGGTAAATAATTTTTCTATATTCACCTTCTCCACACCATTCATGATTTTATATACCTCTATCATATCGCCCCTCAATCGCCTCTTTTCCAAACTGAAAAGTCCCAGTCTCTCTAGCCTCTCCCCATATGGGACCCTTTCCAAGCCCCTAATCATCTTAGTCGCCCTTTTCTGAACCTTTTCTAATGCCAATATATCTTTTTTGAGGTGAGGAGACCACATCTGCACGCAGTACTCAAGATGTGGGCGTACCATAGTTTTATATAGGGGAAGTATGATATCTTTTGTCTTATTATCGATCCCTTTTTTAATAATTCCTAACATCCTATTTGCCTTACTAACTGCCGCTGCACACTGCGTGGATGTCTTCAGAGAACTATCCACTATAACTCCAAGATCCCTTTCCTGATCTGTCGTAGCTAAATTTGACCCCATCATGTAGTACGTGTAATTTGGGTTATTTTTTCCAACATGCATTACCTTACACTTACCCACATTAAATTTCATATGCCATTTTGCTGCCCAATCACTCAGTTTGCTGAGATCTTTTTGTAGTTCTTCACAATCCCTTTTGCTTTTGACTGTCCTGAACAACTTGGTGTCATCTGCAAACTTTGCCACCTCACTGCTTACCTCATTCAACCATTGTTGAAGTCTTATTTAGAAATGAGTCAACAAGACTATGTAAAGAATTTAGTAATACAGAATGAAATACTTCATAAATCTTACAAGTGCTCACTCTCCGGTAGCAAAATAAATCTTACTGAGTATCTTATAAGACCTCGTTGTGATAACTTATGACTATGAAAACATATTTTTGTCTACATCAGACATCCACAAGAGGAAAGAGTGGATCTTCTGTCATCCTTGGATGCTACTACAATGGGCGAAGTGGGAATTGTATGTAGGATCGAATTATGTGGTCTAGATTTGTACACTTCCCTGGATGAAAACACTTGAATGAAAGAAAATGTGGAAGCAGACAAGTTAATTTATGTATTTTTCCTGGTTTTAATTGCACGCCTATCAGTCTACCACTTGGCACATGAACAACAATGTTGTTAAATGGAGAAGCCCTGTGGCACCTTATAGACTAACAGATCCTTTCCCCAGATAAATGGAAAACAGCAGCACTGTGCTCCAGAATCAGGGGTCAGAGAAATAATTCATTGATATACACATGTAACAATGTTCAGAAGGGCGGCCATGTTAGTTATGTATCTGCAAAACAATGAGAAGCCCTGTGGCCCCCTATAGACTAACATATTTTGGAGCATAAGCTTTCCTGGGCAAATTATTTCTCTGTCCCCTGATCCTGGAGCACAATGTTGCTGTTTTCCATTTATCTGGGGAAAGGACATGCACTTTGCTGCATTAATGCTCATTTACTGAACTCTTAACGTGTTCTGCAAGTGTTTCACTGCTGCTCTTCTTTTGCGCCTAAATTCTTTGGGCTAAAGCCTGTTTCCAAAACCACATAGAAATGAGGGTAAGTAGAAATCAACACATTTGTCATGAGATTTACTAATGAATATCTAATCAGTGAACTGGGACAGCGGAAGAAGTCAAAAGTTCTTACAAACAGAAAATGAAAAATTGTCAGAAATTCCAGTTCCATATCAGAACCACCAGCAGGTGACATGTACGAGTTGTGTAGTCTTGTAATTTGAAAAAGTGCTATTGATTGATGAGTTTATTCATAGCCACAATAACCAAAGAATAAATTATACTTAATAGCTCCTTTGGTCAGTGTGACTCTTCCAGATTATCTTCATACAATAGAAATACTGAAACTCCAAAAGCATATTCCTCACTTGTCCATCTGACGAAGTGGAAGTCACACAGCTCACACTACATTATGTGCCTGAAATGACAAATTCCATGCTCTTATCTTTTATCTGCTGTCACCCTCTCAACTAGTCACTCGCAAGGAGAAACCAGAAAATTCACAGATGATGCTTAACTTTATGGTTACTTACAATGCATTGTTCACCTAGGTTTTTAAATGTGTTCATTGTATGGATGCTAGGTCCTCCCCCCCCCCCACACACACTTGCACACATATTGAGGAGTAGTCGTGTACAGAAAAATGGATCTGAAAATGCAGTTCCACAATATTAGCATTCATAATTACTATTCTTATTGCAGTGGTGCCTGGAGGCATGAGCTGAAATCAGGATCTGTTTGTTCTAGATTCTGTACAAATTCTGTAGCAAGATTCAGCCCTTGCACTAAGTGTAGTTTAGATAAAGAAAATAGAAACAGACAAGGATGAAGGACGTAGCAATCTGTTTTTTAAGATGGGAAACTGAGGCACAGACAGATCAAGTGACTTTCCCAAGATCATACAGAAATTCTATGGTAAAGCTGGGAACTGAACCCAAAGCCAGAGCCCCAATTCTGTGCCTTACCCACTAGCTTATCCTTCCTCCCTCAGAACAGAGTTATTGGGACTTCAGCTTTCAGAATCAATCTGCTCAAGTTTGCATGTCAAAACACAGCTTTTCTAATTACCATCTACGAAAGCTCCATTTAGGCTCTGAAATTCATACTGTGTTCTTTCCTCACATACAGCGCCATCAGCAACAAAGGTAATTTAGGCAAATTATGTCCTGAGTTCTAGCTGCATCATTCTGTTGTCTTCAAATTTTGCCCTCAGCTAAACCTGTACAATCTCATTGCCTCCTAGTCTCTTCTGCTACATCTGCAGTCTGAACTAAGGGTATGATTCCCTGCTCAGGTACAGATACTCATACTGGCTCCCACTGAGTTAGCATGAGCACAGGAAGTAGTGTAGCCATGGTAACAGTGTAGTGGAGCAAAGGTACATCTTAGCCACCAGGTACAGGTGAATTTGTACTAAGCACAAGCCATGACTATGGTGCCTCTCACTCTCATCAAACTTGCACAAATACGCATATGCAAGGCAGAGAATCACGTTCATAGCTGAAAATACAGCCTCTCTTATACATGTGCAATGCAAATGCCTCAGTACTTGCCAGAAGTAGAAGGAAGTAGAAACAGAACTTCAATAACAATTTTATCGACATGTGAAAAGGAACAGAACTCACACTCTTAGCAGGGTTGGTTCGACAGTGATAACAGACATAAAATGAAGAGAAGAAAAAACCCTTATTTTTGTCATCAGCATTAGAAGACAGGCCTCTGACTACACACAAAGATTAGATCTGTTGAATAAGTTGGTGCCATATTTATAGTCGCTTTTTAAGCGGAACTGCAAGTTAAGTGATGCTTAGCAACGTGAATCCTACATTCTGCAGCTTTTATTAGTTTTGACACTTTGCACATTTACTTTCCTTTCTAAATGTAGAACACAGAGTACAGCTTTAGTCATACTCTGAACACCAAGGTGTTCAGTCGTCAGCCATCAGGCAAAAGACTTTATTGTGGCTGTGTCATTGCATTCAGAGAGAATTCCTGGTCTCGCTATTGCTATCTGAACACAAAGTTTTCCCACCATACAACTGATGTCAGTCATTACTACTTGGATCTGCCTCTCAGTGCTATTTACTTGAATGCTGTTAAGAAATGAGTAGCTATAAAAGGCTACCGCACTGAAGATTAAACTATTGAGACCAGAAGGAACCATAGTCTAAGAGGGGATGACCCCCACAATTCCCACTAACATCAAAAGAAGCTAAGGGTGTCAAAGTTTTCAGGAACAAACGAATCATGGCCTATTTCTTTAAACTCAAAAGTTTTGGCCTCTAGCAAAGGCATAACCCTGCAAAATAGCGAGCAACCTCAGTTACTGGAGCTGTTCCTTAAAATGTCCTTGAAGGGCACATTCAGAAAATCATAGAATTGAGCCATTAATAAGTAATAAACCAAATATTGAGTGACTGGTCCCTATGAACAGTGTGGAGGCTGAATGAAGAATAAGGCCAAATTCTCTCCTCACACTGGTATTTACAGTAGCCTCTGTCCACTTACTTGGTATTTGCACTGATATCAGAGACAGCAGACATTACTCACTGCTTTCAGGAATGATGGTTCTTTGAGATGTGTGTCTGTACAGTTGCTCCACTACTGGTGTGTCCCTGCATCTGTGCCAATGATCGGAGAACTTCAGTAGCCATGTCTTTTCAGCTCACGCACGTTGTCTCTCTTCGTGCCATATCATAAGGTTTGTCAGTATGCAGGGGCTAACACACCTCAGCTGCTCCTCTGCCACAGAGTCACTGACAAGAACTCTGAGCTAGAGAGAAGGAGGGTGGATTGTGGACCACTGAAAGGCCACCCGCTGTGGCACGCTGTCCAAGCCTTTACCAGACAGAGTGGAGGGGCGTGGCATGATTGTGGGAATATCCTCCATAGCCGGTAAAGACTACGGCTACGTCTACACGTGCCCCAAACTTCGAAATGGCCACACAAATGGCCATTTCGAAGTTTACTAATGAAGCGCTGAAATGCGTATTCAGCACTTCAGTAGCATGTGGGCGGCCGCGGCACTTCGAAATTGATGCGCCTTGCCGCAGCGCGTCTCGTCCAGACGGGGCTCCGTTTCAAAAGGACCCCGCCTACTTCAAAGTCCCCTTATTCCCATCAGCTCATGGAAATAAGGGGACTTTGAAGTAGGCGGGGTCCTTTTGAAAAGGAGCCCCATCTGGATGAGACGCACGGCGGCGAGGTGTGTCAATTTTGAAGTGCCGCGGCTGCCCGCATGCTAATGAAGCGCTGAATACGCATTTCAGCGCTTCATTAGTAAACTTCAAAATGGTCATTTGCGTGGCCATTTTGAAGTTTGGGGCACGTGTAGACACGGCCTACATGTTGCAATGTCAGTGCTGAGAAGTGATACAGGTGGTGCATGAACCACCAGCTGAGGGAAGCTAGGACCCAATTCCACCCTTCCTCCCAAAGCCCTGTCTCTTCCACGCTCACCCCAGCTGGAGCCCAGAGCCCACTACCATGGCCAAACCCCCACATCCGCATCCCCAGTGCTCTGGGAGGATGGGTGGCTTGGCCCCAGCCCAGAGCACAGCCTCAGACCCCGTGAATGGGGCAGGCAACATGTCCCCAGCAGAAGCCTTGACAGGGACATGACACAGGGACAAGGGAATTGGTGGGGAGAGGCTTTGGGGGAAAGTACATGCAGGGCTATGCTGTTTGGGGGACCACAGCCTCCCCCAGTCTATATATCTGCTGCCCATAAGAAGTGGAGGAACTTGTCCTGGTGCAACTGCCATGCAGAGGTCTCTGGTTTGGTGGAAGTCCACCGGTACCAAGCATCCAGCGATGATGACAGCATTAGGGGACATGGAGACTGTGTCTCCACCTGTCTCTCTGGTGCCAAGCAGGCTGCTGCTGCTGGCACTACCAAGCTAAACTCACATACCAAGAGCACCTTCCTAAGGTATTTGCCCTTGATTTTTTGGTACTGAAAATTCAAAGCCCACAGTCAGAGAGTCCATGGGCCTATCAGTGGTACTGGATACCAATGATGATCCTGTGGCCTGGGTGTTGGACTGTAATTTCAGTGCCAAGGAGACTGAGTGAGATAGAGATCACTTGCTGCTTCCTCTAGGCTTGTCTATTTTTAGACTCGTGAGGGGAGTCTCTAATAAGCTTCTTTGATCCACTGCCCTTAGTAGGGAAGACAAACAACTACCAGGAGGTTGAGGTCAGAGAGTTGCCTCCATGAAGAAAAATTTTCTGTGGCATTCTCTGTCCTTGTGCAGGGGATGGGGGGAGCATGAAGGAGGCAACTGCCCAGGGGCCCAGTGATTCAAAGGGATCTGGAAAGCCTGGCCACCGCTGTGACAGCCAAAGACTACGGTCCCAGCCCTGCTTCTTCAGCTCAAGTTCCTCCTCTCATTGTCCTTGTCCAGGGGCCCAGCAATTCTGTCAGCCTTCCCAGCTGCTGGCAGAGTTTACAGTTTTGTAGGCTGTGGACCTTGAGATACAGTGGACACACCATGATTGAGATGGTCTCATTGGTACTTCTTCTCGTTTGAGGGAAAGAGACTTCACTTGGGAGAAAAGGTAGGGAGAAAATAAAGGCTTGGGTTTAAATTATTTAAGTGTTAAAGCAACAAATGAACAGTCTTAACATGTTGGTAAGGGCTCCATCTGTAGCAAGGAACAGTACAGAAGGGACCAAGGAGCTGAGTAGCCTTGTGGTGCAGCACAAGGAGAGACATCACATGTGTGGGCTTAAAAAATTCTGCTACTGAAGTTCTCTGATCAGTTGTGCAGGCATACAGACATACCCACAGTGGAGCAACTCTAGTGACCCTACTTGAAGAAGAAACCACCCCTAGAGGCACGAAAGAAAGGAAGCAAAGAGAAGTCTTCTTTTTTCAGTGATGAATCTGTATGTCTGATGGGAGATGGTGAAAGTCACTACGGAGCTAAACAGAAAAACCAAAGTTGTCTTTTTGAGATTGGAATAATAAATATTTTCATTTTAATTCCTTATGGCGTAATAGAAGTTCCGGGTTCCATTAATAAGCTGGGTTTCATTATTACAAGTTGCATTTCAGGGATGGCCAAATTGTGGTTTTTACCATCAAAATACAGTTTGCAGAACCGCCCCCACCCATGCTCCACACCCATTCTCCACCAACCCAGATGGGGGGAAGGGGCATCTCAGGACATCTGTCTTGCAGCAGAGTGTGGGGTAGGAGCTTCTGCCTAGTGGGTAGCAGGTTCTTGGGACTTACCAGTGCTCTAGGCTTCAGAAGGAGTGCAGCTGAAGTCCCGACCACTGTCAGGTGCCTCCTGTTGGGCTGAAGCCTGAGCCCTAGCAGGTGGGCAATGGCCGGTAAACTTCCAAAGACTGTCATACGCAGCTCACAGTTTCAGTAAGACTGGCCATCCCTGTTATATTCATGAGAAAGCTTCAAGAATATCAGTCCTAAAAAAATGTATTAATAGAGTTCTCTAATGATAATTGCTAAATTAACGACTTTTGTCAGAACCAACTCATGAAATCAGATTTTTACACAATATTTAACCCTAAACAGAGAATCCATGGGAAATTAGAATTCTGCTGCAGTAATATTTACTGGGAAGGTATGTAAGAAAAAAATCCATACGCATGGAGCAGGAAAGTACAATTCCCCACTGGGTTCTGTTCTATTCCACTTGAATCCAAACGAACACAGTAGACTTTAATGATACTTGGCAACCTGCAGACACATCATTTTTAAACTTAGCTTATATTTGAATTACAGAGTCTGTGACTCAAGTTTCCAATGTGACCTTTTCAGGGCTTCATTTGGGAATAAAAAGGTTTTGTTACCATACAGAGAAAATACATACCCTCTTTGTTACATTTTACAGAACAAGAGAGATTGTTGAAGTTGAAATGTGACAATATTATTGTTGCTTTGTTTCCCCAGAATTAGAGAAAACAATGGGTATTTATTTGAGCTTTGTGTCCTCCAGATGAAATAACAGTCTGTCACTTAGCTAAGCTCCTAAATTCTAATATTTTGTATTGTACTTGCAAATGCATACTTATTCCCCTTTGTCTGAGGATTACACAACTCAAGGGGTAATAAACACAGAAATATACATTAAGCAGAATGGACCTATTGGTATTGCCAAAATCCTGTGAAGTGCTCAGTACCTCCCAAGAGTCTTCTTAATGAGAGCTGTGAAATTCTGCACCTCTGAAAAGATGGTCACCACATTCAAGAACAGAGTCTTTAACTGACTAAGCAAAATTACAGCACCTTTGAATATGGCCTCTAGATTTTTCTGTTATTTAAAGTACAAGGAATCAGGAAAAAAAATCTATTCTGCAAAATACAACACAGGTTGAATTTATCTAATCCAGAACTCTTGTTCAGCAACATCCATAATCCAGCATGACTTTAGTTAGCAGGATGACCACCTATCATGGGTGTAGCCCAGTTTCCCATGGTCCCATAAAGTTGTTTACAGTCACCAGTCCTGGCTGTCACTGTTCTGTCCTGTTATTTAGCTGTAATTTATCCTTACATGTCTTGTAAGAGCCCAGAAAGCAGTGGAAGTATTGGTAATGTGCTAGACAATCTTGGCCTCCCGTGGTCCAGCAAATTCTTTCATCTGGCACCAGTCAGGTCATAAGGGTGCCAGATGAGATAGGTTCAACCTGTGTCTAAGTCTCTTATACAGCAAGTAACCTAATGAAGGGAGAGAATGTCCTTGCACCTTATTTCCTTTGTCCTCTGGTAAACTGCACAGACTGACACTTAAACTGCATAGCTTTGCCAAGCACACAGATAAATTCAAAAATAAACATCTACGAGTAACTGCATATTACAGTCAAGAAAATGGAAACAAGGAATGGGCCAGGAACAGCTCTGCATCTTTCTTCTAGTGCACTCAAAGTCATAAGCCAAAGAGTAAATTAACACGTACAATATGTAATTGCTTTTAAATATTTTCTTGATACAGGCAGTATTTAAAATCAAAACATAATTATTTGTTGCGTATGCAATACTTCAGACTAGAGTTGGTAATAATTTGGGGCAGGAAGATTGCTATTGTTAGTATAGATCAGCTGGCCAGGATATCTTTAATTTTCACATAGGCATTTGGTAACGTGTTTTCAAGTTGGAACATAGACAAAAAATATATATTTTTTTTTAATTACCCACCCTCTCATTTGGTCATAATCTGGGCCACAACCTCAGATGAGAGTGATAATCCAAACTACAAATTAAAGACATCTCAGTCAATTCTTTCCTCTATCTCTATGGGCAGAAAGGAGCAAAACTGGATGCAACATGGGCTAGGAATATGAACGGGAGATATTTTATTTCAACACCATTCATTCTGCCCACTCTCCAGTAAGCTTCAAAACTGCTCTGCACACACACCACAGACCTGGAACTCTTTGAGATAGGAAGCAGAGTGTTGGCAATTGGGCTGGATAATAGCCCATGGCATGTACCCAGGGACATGGGGGAATTCCAATCAGAAATTCATAAAGGAGTTGAAAATGTCCCTCTGAAAGAGGACCTTAGTGCTCTTAGCTGGGGAACTGTGTGGAAGAGATGGTAATCCTAGTAAGGGGGCCAGGGAACTGTGGGTTCGCGTGTTGCTCCCACATCCTATTCAACAGAGCGATGAAGCCTTCTCTTAGAATGTGAAGCAAAGCGCTGCCTTCACAAGGTGTTCCTTGGAGTTTCTGAAGTACATTCTCCTATGCTGTGCATTTCTGGGGATACAGCTTCACAACTCAGTAAGACTAAGGCACTGTATAAGACATTCATTTATACTGTGCCAGGTCCCGTCGTAAGCGCAGGACTCTGGACTTGATGACATCTTGAGGTCCCTTCCAGTTCTAGTGTTCTGTGATTCTACAAATCATGTGGAATTTTTAAGAATAAATCCTACTCTATAGCATGTGTTCGTATGATGCAGACATTAAGTACAGTAAATGTTGATTAATACTGATATATTTTTGTCCAATTTAAGGGATCTCATATAGACTGTGTGTGTTCAAATATGACAAGGTTATTGCACCATCTGTACAATCATTTCTTTTGGGTGAATCATCGCAACATTTTATATACCTTTCATGAATGCACAAACATGATTAGCTTGCAATATACTGATCTGAAATATTAAAACACTGAAATCAGCATAACAAAACCAATACATCATTCCATTTTCTTGTCATTGCATAAGACTGGAAGATGGTAAGAGCTGCAAGCAAATTATAACCCTTCCCCTGATGCCTCTTATTAAATGTGACATAATAATTCAGCCAAGAAATGCCCCCAACAAAATGGGCTGATCAGTTGTGATCATCCATTTAGAGCACTAGAGTAATCAGACAAGTTAATAGAAGAAAATTGTTTCCCTGAAGATAGCTCAAGTAAAGTGGCAGTCCTGATTATTTGTCCCCCCTATATGACTTATGCTACATCTGATTTTAGTGGACTATAGTTAGATAATGTTTGGGTCTAATGTGAGATACGTTCTGTACCATGCAGTCGTCTCCAGCTCAGAGGTCTGAGCAGCACTATTAGATTTTTCTTTTTTAAATGCTGCACTAAGGCAAACTTCTGATGTTCTAATTTAACCAAAATTTCTCTACATCACACAGTAATTGACAAAATTCAATCTGGTTCATACATCAAATACAAAATAAATTTCTGAATTTCCTTTCTCTCCCAGCACAGTGGTAATAAGAGTTAAATCAATTCTCTTCCAGATCAGAGTAGAGCACTCGTGTTTGAAGAATGGGCAGTATGAGATCCAGTATTCAGCTCCAAATCATTTTAAAAAAGGCTAGCTTTTGTAGCAGTAGGTTTGGAAAGGCTTAATTAAGAAGGGAACGAAAAATGAGACCATATTACAGTGGAAAAGGTCTTGGGAAGAAATATTGTCTGTGCCTGGAAAAAAGTAATTTTAAGCTCCATGTGTGGATTTGTTTAGTGTTAGTGTCATTAAAGGGCTTGTGACACAGCTGTTATGTCCAAAACTTGACTGACTTTGACAGAGGTATCTCTTGTAAGGTCTATGAAATATATTCTCTGTTTCTCTAGGAATGTATATATCCCTCCCATCTCTGTGCGCCTATAACTTTTAACTTTAACACATCCTTGCCAAAATGGGAGCATTTTATCGGCTTTTACCTAAAACACACAAATAGAAACCCTAGCACCACCCATGGCTATACCACTTTTAAATGTACCAAAGATCTTTTGTCTTTTTAATAATAAATTAAAAGCACATATGGGGGCAGCTCTTGCACTAGGACTGTTCAAATAGCATCCAATATCAAGACAGATAAATGTTTAGGTTCTGTATGGTTGCAGATGACATCAATTATCAAGACAAAGAATACTTGAAGGAGAGGGAAATAAAAGTTGCAAAATCTAAAAACAGACAACATGGTTTATGACCTTTTTTATCTTCAGATTAACATATTCACATTCTGCATTGTGCCAATTCACTGATTCTTACTTTCTCTTCTTTCTAGTGCTTTGGGAGATATCAGATGAATGGTCTGAAATACTCCATGTTGATTTCAAAGGGAAATCTAACACCAGCAGCAACTATTAACAAGTTTTATGACCTCCTTCCAGATATGGGTTATATCTAGAGTGGGGGGGGTGATTTGTTTGTTTGTTTTTTTCCCTAGGGGAAAAAAAACCCTTTTGTCCAGACAAAAAACTTTGTGTCCACACTGCTTGTTACTGTGGAATAACAAGGCATTTAACTTGAGATAGTAACTCCACCAAAGCAAATGACTTTTGCTGAGCCCCCCCTTTCAATTTTGAACTTTACTCAGTGTGTACTGAGCAGACGTCATTACAGCTTAATTGGCCTCCTGCAAGGCATCCCATAATTGCTCTTATTTCAAAATTGGTCTCACTAGTGTGAATGCTCAGTTTCAAAATATTTTGGAGTGTGAATCCCCTTTTCATAAATAACTCACTTCACCATTAGAACCTTGAAATAAATTATTTCTGAAAAACCCGACAGAGTCGGGCCTCTAAACATCCAGATAAACCCAACCAAGGGCACTGAGATTTCATCACAGGAGAAAGCACAGTGACAAACTCCACTTGTGCTTTTACCAAGTATTTGCTCAAAGGCATAGTGAGTGCCTGAAGAGTAACAATAAGTAACTGGAATTCTGTTAATGGACACAAAAGTGCAGTACAAACAATAACAATCCGTAAGTCTTGATATAACAGATTGCTAAAGGCAGTAAACCAATCCCACTCAATACTAATGTTATGCTCAGTAGCTACATCTACACTAGAGTTTGTAGACAAAATTGGGGTTTTGTCAATAAAACTCGCAGAGCATCTATACACAAAGACTGTGTCTACACTATTCCTCCCTTTTGGAAGGGGCATGTAAATGCAGCCGATCAAAAATATAAATGAGGTGTGGATTTAAATATCTTGTGCCTCATTTGCATACTCCTGCGGGATCTCACTTCCGAAATGGGCTGCTTTCAAAACACAAATAGCCATGTAGATGGGATTCCTTCAAAATGATACCCCACTTTCGAAAACACCCTTTTTCCCAATTCTTCTGGGAAGAAGAGTGCTTCCAAAAGCGGGGTTTTTCTTTCAAAGGAACCACATCTACATGGTGGTTTGTGTTTCAATACCAGCCCCTTTTGGAAGCGATTTCCCACAGAAGTATGCAAATGAGGCATGAAATATTTAAATCCACACCTCAAGTGCATTTTCAATTGGCTGCATTGACATGTCCCTTCCTAAGGGGAGGGGTAGTGTAGATGTAGCCAAAACGTGTTTTGTTGACGGAAATTGTCAACAATAAAAGAGAAGTTACTCACTTGTAGTAACGATGGTTCTTCAAGATGTGTCCCCGTGGGTGCTCCACAGTAGGTGTCGGGCTCGCCCGAAGCCGCAGATCGGAATTCTTCTAGCAGTTTCCTCTGGATCGCGCATGCGCCGATGCACGCCGCTCCCTTGCGCGCCCTCGGTCATGTGGGCGATCCGGTCCCCACCAGTTCCTTGACCAACCGCCCTGGATGCTCCTGAAAAACACCGGACAGAGATCCGAAGCAGGGAGGATGGGCGGGTAGTGGAGCACCCACGGGGACACATCTCGAAGAGCCATCGTTACTACAAGTGAGTAACTTCTCTTTCTTCTTCGAGTGGTCCCTGTGGCTGCTCCACAGTAGGTGACTACCCAGCAGTAACCCCAAGTAAGGAGGTGGGTACTTGATTCATGTGCAGCTTGCCCTTGAGAGGACTGCTGTCAACAGACGGGTATCCTCATCAAACTCCCGATGCAGGGCATAATGCTTGGCGAAGGTGTCGCAGGATGACCAAGTCACTGCTCTGCAAATGTCTTTCAACGCGATTCCCTTGAAGAAGGCCGTTGATGCCGCCACCGCTCTGGTGGAGTGAGCCCTGGGCGGGGCTAGCAAAGGGGTCTTTCAAAGCTCGTAGCACAGTTTTACACAGGACACAATGTGATTTGAAATTCTCTGGGAAGAGAGGCCTTCCCCTTTCGACCTGGGAGCGAGAGACACCAGAAGCCTGTCCGTTTCCCGGAAGGGCTTAGTTCTGTCTATGTAAAAGGCCAACGCCCTCCTCACATGTAGGAGGTGCAGGCGTGCCTCCTTGCTGGAGCTGTGAGGCTTCGGGTAAAACGAGGGTAATACTATTGGTTCGTTAATGTGGAACTCCGAGGAAACTTTAGGAACGAAGGCTGGGTGTAACCGTAAGATCACCGCCTTCTTTGAGAATACTGTGCAGGGCGGTGTTGCCATCACTGCTGCGAGCTCGCTCGCCCTGCGGGCTGACATAATCGCAAGAAGGAAGGTTGTTTTCATGGTAAGTAGTTGGAGGGGTACCATGGCTAATGGTTCGAAGGGTGGTCCCGATACCGTGTGGAGTACCAAGTCCAAACTCCACAATGGTGGTAGCTGTTTTTGAGGAGGGTACAAGTTTACCAGCCCCTTCAAGAACCTTGTGATGATAGGATGGGCGAATACGGTGGGCCTGTCCTCTTTGTGCCAAAAAGCCGATATAGCTGCGAGGTGGACTTTTAGCGAGGATAGAGAGAGCCCGTCTCGTTTGAGGTCCAGCAGGTGTTCTAGAATTACAGTTATAGGGACGTCCAAAGGAGCTAACTGTTTGGCAGAGCACCAGGCGGTAAAGCATGTCCATTTCTGTTCATAAGTCCTCCTGGTGGAGGTCCTTCGGCTACACTCTAAGACTTGTCTTACTCCCTCCGTACACGTGCTCTCTAAGGCGCTGAGCCATGGATTAACCATGCTTGTAGGCAGAGTCCCTGAGGGCTCGGGGGCACTATGGACCCCTGAGCCTCTGTGAGTAAGTCCGGAGCTACCAGTAGGGGGAGTGGTGGACAATCCGTCATGCGCAGAAGCAGGGGAAACCATTGTTGTTAGTCCCAAGTTGGAACTATGAGTATCATGCGAGCTCTCTCCCTTCTGGCTTTCTGCAGAACCTTGTGGATAAGTGTTGTGGGGGGAAACACGTAGAGTAGAGGGCCCTTCCATGAGATCATGAAGGCGTCCCCCAGGGACCCCCGCCCTATTCCTGCTCTGGAGCAGTACTGAGGGCATTTCTTGTTGCGCTGGGTGGCAAACAAATCGACTTGGGGAAACCCCCAGGTGTGAAATATGCGTTGCAGCAGGTGGGAGCGGATCTGCCATTCGTGCGTGAGTGCAAAGCGCCTGCTCAGTTGATCTGCCTTCACGTTGTGGGCACCCAGCAAGTACGAGGCTTTCAATGTTATGTTGTTGGCAATGCACCAATTCCACAATCGGACTGCTTCTGCACATAGTGCACGGGACCGTGCCCCTCCTTGTCGATTGATGTAGAACATGGTAGAGGTATTGTCGGTATTGATCCCGACTACTTTGCCGTGCAGGTATTTCCGAAAATGTCTGCACACATTGAACACTGCTCTGAGCTCCAGCATGTTTATGTGCAGTGTCTGTTCCGCGGGGGACCATAGCCCTTGCGTCACCTTGCTGCCAATGTGTGCTCCCCATCCTATGTGGGAGGCATCGGTTGTAAGAAAAATGGAAATTTGTGGTTGGTGGAAGGGCACTCCCACTAGCAGGTTCTTGGGATCTGCCCACCACGCGAGCGGCTTCCGTACCTCCGTCGTGGGCGATACTACCCTGTGAACGGTATGGGCTGCAGGTCTGTAAACGCTCGCCAACCAATGCTGCAGGCTTCGCATGTGTAACCTGGCATTCTGTACCACAAACGTGGCGGCTGCCATGTGCCCCAACAGTTGCAGGCGTGTTAGGATCAGCACCAGGGGACTGTACATCATGACTTGCACCAAGGATTTGATGGTGCGGAAGTGAGAGTCGGGCAGGTATACTCTCGATGCGATAGAGTTTATGCGCGCCCCTATGAACTCTATATCTTGTGTGGGTTCGGTCTTTGACTTTGCAAGGTTGATAACTAGGCCCAGCGAAGTAAACGTGTTCGCGGTAACACGTATCATGCGTAGGACCTCTGCCTTTGAGGCCCCTTTCAGGAGGCAGTCATCCAGGTATGGAAAAATAAACACGCCCTGCCTGTGCAGGTAAGCTGATACCACTGCCAGGGTTTTGGTAAAGACTCTGGGTGCCGAGTATAGGCCGAACGGAAGAACCCTGTATTGGAAATGCTCCCCACCGACCGTGAAGCGGAGGAAGCGTCTGTGTGCTGGGTTGATTGTTACATGAAAGTAAGCGTCTTGTAAGTCGAGGGCTGCAAACCAGTCTCCATCGTCCAGTGCCGTAAGTATGGAGGCAACTGTAATCATCCGAAAGTGCTGCTTGCACAAGTATCTGTTGAGGCCCCGAAGGTCCAAAATCGGCCTCCAACCTCCTGTTTTCTTCTTTGTTAGGAAGTATCATGAGTAAAAACCTTTCCCTTGGAATTGTTCCGGTACTCTTTCCACCGCCCCTATGAGCATGAGGTGATCTACCTCCTGCTTCAGCCTCACCTCATGAGAAGGGTCCCTGAGAAGAGGCCGGGTGGGAGGTTTCGTCAGTGGTAGTGACTGGAAGGGGATTGTGTAACCCGTGGCTATAATTTCCAGCACCCATTTGTCTGTGGTGATCTTTTGCCATTGGGAGTGGAACGGTTTGAGGCGATAATGGAACATGAGGTGAGAGTGGCATTGAGTGATGGTGTTCATAGTGCAGTCCTTGACATACCCGTCAAACTTGCTGCCTCTGGGTTTGCCCCGAGGTTGTGCGACTTTGTTGAGAACATCGCCTGGGGGCCCTGTACTGTTGCTGCTGTTGATGGCGCCCTTGGTCATAGCCTTGCTGATATCGTGCGCGTTGTGGTTGGTAAGCGTAGCGCCTTTGCTGAGGATAAAATTTCTTTTTCTTGTATGGAGGAGTGTAGATACCCAAGGTCCTAAGTGTGGCCCTCGAATCTTTGCTAGAGTGTAGGACCGAGTCGGTTGATTCTGCAAACAGCTTTTGCTTGTCGAAGGGAAGATCCACGATCTTCACCTGTAGATATCTGGGGATACCAGACGTCTGGAGCCAGGACTCCCTACGCATTACCACTGCTGCAGCTGTTGAGTGTACCACTGTGTCCGCCACGTCCAGGGCAATCTGAACTCCTGTTCGCAAGGCCGCGTAGCCCTCCTGGACGATCACCTTTAACAGTGGCTTCTTGTCATCCGGGAGGGAATCCATGAAAGAGGTAAGTCTAGAGTAGTTGTCAAAATTATGGTTTGATAAATGTGCCACGTAGTTTGCCATTCTCAGTAATAAGGTAGAGGAGGAGTAGACCTTCCTGTCGAACAGCTCTAATTGCTTAGCATCTTTATCTGACCCCCCTGATTTGTACTGAGGCGCCTTCGACCTCTGCTGGGATGATTCGATCACCAAAGAATTGGGCTGTGGGTGGCTAAACAGGAATTCCATGTCCTTGGCTGGGACGAAGTATTTCTGATCTGCCCTTTTATTCGCAGGCAGAATAGAGGCCGGAGTCTGCCATATGTTAGTGGCTGACTCCATAATGGATTCGTCCAGTGGAATAGCGATTTTAGATGAAGCTGGGGGTCTCAAATTTTTCAGGAGTTTATGATGCTTCTCCTGCACCTCTGCTATTTGAATGTCCTGCATGCATGCTACTGTTTTGAACAGCTCTTGGAATTGTTTAAGGTCATCCGGAGGGGAGACATCCATGGGAACAATTGCCTCATCTGGGGAGGATGAGGAAGAGCCGCTAGGATAAACCTCCCCCAAGTCCTCTGGCTCCCAAGTTCGCTCGTATGCTTGCTCCCTCGTGGGCTGTGAAGGAAAGTCTCGGGACTCTGGACCGAATTCCCCCTGGGACAGCTGCGTTCCTCTCCCAGAGCGAGAGTGTACACGGGGGTACTGGCGAGGAGTGGGAGGGGATCTGCCCCTGGATCTAGACCTCCAATGTCAGTGTTCAGTATGATGAGGACGGCCATAACAACATGGACAAGGGCCCGGTGATGGAGACCTGGACCATGATCGGAGTGTGTACCCATGATGTCTGGGAGAGTGGGATCTCTGTGACAACATTGATAATGGTGAAGCTGGTATGTGATAGTACTCATAGGGATCCATGCCCAAAAAGGGTGAAGGTGGCCTGAGCCAAGGTGAAGGTGGTTGGAGGAACGGAGAGGGAGGTCCGAAATAGGCCGGTGGAGTTGCCGCCATGCGACGCGGCGTGTCTATCTCGGGGGGGGGAGGGGTCTGGGTGATAACAGCATTGCAGCCCTGCCTGGAAATGGACTGAGGTACTGGGTTTTGGCTCTAGCTTTCCCCCGCCCCTGCAGGGTGGGCGCCGCCCCCTCCCGTGCCGGGGATCTCGGCCCCGCTGTCAGTGCCGTGCTTAGTACTGTCGTAAGCAGTGCCGCGGGGGTAGCTTCCTCCGGCACCGCCGGGCTCCTTGCTGGGTGCCCCTGTGCCATTGGTGCCGTGAGAGCCGGTGCCACGTGAGGCAGTGCCACCGATTCCGGCGCTTGCCATGCTGGCGCCCACGGTGCCCTCCGTGCCAACTGCTGAATAGCTGGAGGCCCGGCCCCGGCCACGTGCGCGACCACGCTGCCACTCTCATCAGCCTGCGGCTCAGGGCTCTGCGTTCCACTCATCCTGCTTGCTGAAACCACCGGCAAGGATTGAGCCAGGGAGAGTTTCCTCTTCTTTTGCACAGAGGGGGTCAAAGAAGCCGCCTTCCTTTTATGCAACCCAGAGGGCCCTTCTGTGTGAGGCTTCTCCGGCGGCTCGGGCTGAAGGGCCTTATCAAACAAGATCATTTTGAGCCTCATCTCTCTGTCCTTCCTGGCCCTGGCTGTAAGCTTAGTGCAGTGCGAACACTTCTGGGTAACATGGGACTCCCCCAGGCAATGAAGGCACTTACTATGCCCATCAGAGGCCGGCATAGCCTCGCGGCATGACTCACACTTCTTAAACCCCGAGGAAGACATTGTGGTGAGTCTTTACTGTTAATAGGGTACTTAGCCGCTAATCAGTGCGTTCTACAACCCAAATAACATTCACGACCTTCAGGGTAGCAGACGGCTTAACCAGCCTTCCTTGTCCGCTCCTCTTCCCTCCGTTCCTCTTCTCTCCTACTATTTTGTATGTTTTTCTTTTTTTTACTTTTTTTTTTTTTTATATATAATAGTAAGAACAACGAGCTAACAAGTAAAAACAACTATCTTATCTGTCTCAGGCTTTAGAGCCGGAGTGGATTCCGTCTGCAGCCATTGGCGGTTGAGAAGGAACTGGCGGGGACCGGATCGCGCACATGACTGAGGGCGCGCAAGAGAGCGGCGTGCATTGGTGCATGCGCGATCCAGTGGAAACTGCTAGAAGAATTCCGATCTGCAGCACCGGGGGAGCCCAACACCTACTGTGGAGCACCCACGGGGACCACGCGAAGAAGAAGCTATGTAGATGGTCCTGGTGCCCTTCTGTCAACAGAGGGGATCAAAAGATTGATCTGCTTTTGTGTGTAGATATGATCTGTCAACAGAAGTTTTGTCAGAACATCTCTTCTGACAGTAACTTCTATAGACAGATGTGTCTAGTGTAGACATAACACATAGGCATACTGCTATGTCTCCCTGTTCAGTAGTGAAGAAACAGGGGAGAAGAGGTGAAAGGAATCTGCCTCCCAACCCGGCCATGCGCAGGAGTTGGGTCTAATCCGAAAGGGGATGCAAGCACTAGCTACTGGAAAGGGCTGGAATAAGCATGGGGAGTCATAGACCAACCATCCCCTTTGAACCTGCAACAAGAGCAGATCGAACAGCCGGTGATAAAGAGTGGGGCAAGCGGAGAATGTGGCACACACTGTATTCATCCCAGAGGGTTTTGCTGCATCATAAACCATTTGCCACAGGCTTTGGCTTAAATGTCTGTCATGCCCTATACTTGCACGATAGGAGTCTATTGTAGACTGTTACACTGTTCTGCATCATCTTTTATTCTAGGAACCAAGACTTATTTCACCCCAACCACAAAACTGTTAGCCTTCCCTGGCCCCAAAAAAAAAAAAAAAGATGTAGTTCAAAGTTAATAAAAATGAATAGTTATAAATGTGTGACTAGGGTGTAAAAATCAGCAATTTAGCTTGGAATACACTGCATAGCTCAGGTGCTCTCACAAATCTCCCCATATATTTTACAAGCAGACTAACAATAGGATTTATTTTATTTGTAGTTTCTTCCAGAACAACTGCAGTAAAGCTCAGATCTGTGAATTACATTGATATTAGATACAGTAACGTTTTTATATGATAAAAAAATCAAGGTTATATTTGTTTTTTTTCTTTCTTTTTTCTGTTGTGTATTTTCTTTATTTTATGAACATCTCTGTCATTTTAAATATTTAAATGAGCAGGTAACCAATATTTTTGATATTACAAACACTGGATTCTAATTTTAATCTCTATATAAATCTCTATAACTTCACGGCACAGACATAAGTGTTCTTAGTCTCAGAGGGGTAGCTGTGTTAGTCTGTAGCTTCAGAAATAACAAGCAGCCCTGTAGCATCACAAAGATTAAGCTATTTATTAGGTCATGAGCTTTCATGGGTATGACCCACTAAATTAGTTAGTCTCTAAGGTCACGTCTACTCTAGCAACTTCTCTCAGAAAAACTGACCCTTTTTCAAAAGAACACAAAATGCATTGACAAAATGCACTCTTTAGATCTGAAATTGAAAGAATGTGGCTCTTCTTCCGGAAGCCGTCTTCTGCTCCCAAATCAGGAAGAGCACCTCCTTTCAAAAGCGTCTTTTGAAAAAAAGTGTGTGTAAATGCTCCACAGGACTTCTTTTTTTTTTTAAATCCTCATGGCGCTGGATTTTGCGATTCCTGGCCCATTCACAGGGGCTGTGTGGATGCTTTCTATCAGAAGAGCCCCTCGATCTTTCAACCCATTTTTTGTGTGTCTGGATGACTCTTACGGAAGATGTCTTCCAGAGATCTTGTGCTAGATCGTCTTTCAAAAGATCTCTGTTACATAGACGTGGCCTACAATAATACAGGACTGTTTGTTGTAAGTGTTACAATTATGAGGCCTCTCAGGGTATGTCTATACTACAGAGTTATTCCACAATAGCTTATTCTGGAGATATTCCAAACTAAACTATTCCAGAATAATGCATCTACACTACAGGGAAGCCCCAAAACAAGCAAAGCTTATTCCAAAACAGCATGTCCACACATAATAGAGATAGCTCAGTGGGTTGAGCATTTGCCTACTAAACCTAGGGTTGTGAGCGCAGTCCTTGAGGGGGTCATCTAGGGCAACTAGATTTAATGGGCAGAGATGGTGCTCACCTTTCGAGGAGGGGAAAGACTGTATTTGGACACAAACTGGCTAACCTAGTGAGGAGGGCTTGAAACTAGGTTCAATGGGGGCAGGGGAGCAAAGCCCACAGGTAACTGGAGAACATGAAAACCTGGGTGATGGGTCAGAAATGGGAGGCAGCATGGGCAACAATGTCAGAGTAAAAAGAGGGTCAGGACAAAACAGGGAGGCAAGATCAAATCAATACCTTAGATGCCTATATACAAATGCCAGAAGTATGGGTAATAAGCAGGAAGAACTGGAAGCACAAATAAATATAAGTATGACATTGTTGGCATCACAGAAACTTGGTGGGATAATGCACATGATTGGAATGTTGGTATTGAAGGGTACAGCCTGCTTAGGAAGGATAGAAAGGGGGGAGGTGTTGCCTTGTATATTAAAAATGTATACATTTGGACTGAGGTGGAGATGGATGTGTTGAGAGTCTCTGGGTTAGACTAAGAGGGGTCAAAAACAAGGGTGATGTCCTGCTAGGCATCTCCTACAGGCCAGCTGGATGAGGCTTTTTTTAAACAAAGTCAAGCAGGGCCCCAGATTTGGTGATGATGGGTGACTTCAACTATCCAGATATATGTTGGGAAACTAATACAGCAGCGCACAGACTATTCAGTAAGTTCTTGGATTGTATTGAAAACAATTTTTTATTCCAAAAGTTTGAAAAAGCTACCGGGGGGAAGCTGTTTTAGATTTGATTTTAACAAATAGGGAGGAATTGGTAGAGAACTTGAAGGTGGAAGGCAGCTTGGGTGAAAGTGATCATGAAATCATAGAGTTCACAATCCTGAGGAAGGGTGGAACAGAAAACAGCAAAATAGAGATAATGGATTTCAGGAAGGGCAGATTTTGGTAAACTCAGACAGCTGGTAGGCAAGGTCCCATGGGAAGCAAAACTGAGGGGAAAAACAGCTGAGGAGAGTTGGCAGTTTTTCAAAGGGACATTATTAAGGGCCCAAAAGCAAGCTGTCCTGCTGCGTAGGAAAGATAGAAAATATGGAAAAAGACCACCTTGGCTTAACCAGGAGATCTTGCATGATCTCAAAATAAAAAAGGAATTGTATAAAAAATGGAAACAAGGAAAAATTACAAAGGATGAATATAGGCAAACAACACAAGAATGCAGGAGAAAGATTAGAAAGGCTAAGGCACAAAATGAGCTCAAACTACCTACAGGCATAAAGGGAAACAAGAAGGCTTTTTACAAATATATTAGAAACAAGAGGAAGACCAGGGACAGGGTAGGGCCATTGCTCAGTGAGGAGGGAGAAACAGTAATAGGGAACTTGGAAACGGCAGAGATGCTTAATGACTTCTTTGTTTCGGTCTTCACTGAGAAGTCTGATGAAGGAATGCCCAACATAGTGAATGATAGTGGGAAACGGGTAGGGTTAGAAGTTGAAATAAAAAAAGAACAAATTAAAAATCACTTAGGAAAATTAGATGTCTGCAAGTCACCAGGGCCTGATGAAATACATCCTAGAATATTCAAGGAGCTGATAGAGGAGGTATCTGAGCCTTTACCTATCATCTTTGGAAAATCATGGGAGACAGGAGAGATTCCAGAAGACTGGAAAAGGGCAACTATAGTGCCCATCTATAAAAAAGGGAATAAGAATAACCCAGGAAACCACAGGCCAGTCAGCTGAACTTCAGTGCCACGAAAGATAATGGAGCAGGTAATTAAAGAAATCATCTGCAAGCACTTGGAAGGTGGTAAAGTAATAGGAAACAGCCAGCATGGGTTTGAAAAGAATAAATCTTGTCAAACTAATCTGATAACTTTCTTTGCTAGGATAATGAGCCTTGTGGATAGGGGCGGAGAGGTAGATGTGGTATACCTAGACTTTAGTAAAGCATTTGATACGGTCTCTCATGATATTCTTATAAAAAAAACTAGATAAATGCAATTTAGATAAGGCTACTATAAGGTGGGTGCATAACTGGCTGGATAACCATACCCAGAGAGTAGTTCTTAATGGTTCTCAATCCTGCTGGAAAAGTATAACAAGTGGGGTTCCGCAGGGGTCTGTGTTCGGACCGGTTCTGTTCAATGTCTTCATCAATGATTTAGATATTGGCAGAGAAAATACGCTTATTAAGTTTGCAGATGATACCAAGTTGGGAGGGGTTGCAACTGCTTTGGAGGATAGGTTCATAATTCAAAATGATCTGAATAAATTGGAGAAATGGTCTGAGGTAAACAGGATGAAGTTTAATAAGGACAAATACAAAGTGCTCCACTTGGGAAGGAACAATCAGTTTCACACATACAGAATGTCGAGAGACTGTCTAGGAACGACTACAGCAGAAAGGGATCTAGGGATTATAGTGGACCACAACCTAAATATGAGTCAACAGTGTGATGCTGTTGCAAAAAAAGCAAACGTGATTCTGGGATGCATTAACAGGTGTGTTGTGAACAAGACACGAGAAGTCATTCTTCCGCTCTACTCTGCGCTGGTTAGGCCTCAGCTGGAGTATTGTGTCCAGTTCTGGGCACCGCAGTTCAAAAAAGATGTGGAGAAACTAGAGAGGGTCCAGAAAAAAGCGACAAGAATGATTAAAGGTCTAGAGAATGTGACCTATGAAAAAAGGTTGAAAGAACTGGGCTTGTTTAGTTTGGAAAAGAGAAGATTGAGGGGAGACATGATAGCGGTTTTCAGGTATCTAAAAGGGAGCCATAAGGAGGAAGGAGAAAACTTGTTCTTCTTCGTCTCTGAGGATAGAGCAAGAGGCAACAAGCTTAAACTGCAGCAAGGGAGGTTTAGGTTGGACATTAGGAAAAAGTTCCTAACTGTCAGGGTGGTCAAACAGTGGAATAAATTGTCACAGGAGGTTGTGGAATCTCTATCGCTGGAGATATTTAAGAACAGGTTAGATAGATGTCTATCAGGGATGGTTTAGATAGTACTTGGTCCTGCCATTGGGGCAGTGGGCTGGACTCGATGGCCTCTCGAGGTCCCTTCCAGTCCTAGTGTTCTATGATTCTATATCGGATTAGGCCCCTGGCAGCAGTATGCTATGTTGATACGCCAGCTTTATTTCAAGACAAGCTATTCCATAATAGGTTATTTCGAAATAGCCCCTATTCCCTGTCTACACAGCCCCTATTTTCAAATATCTATTTCTAAATAGGTACTATTCCTCATACAAAGAGGTTTAACAAATTCAAAATAAGACATCTGCTATTTCAAAATAGTGGTTGCATTGCGAATATGCTCACCAAGTTATTTCAAAATAGCATCCATTATGTCAAAATAACTTCGCTGTGTAGACACAACCTTAGGAAACAACATGAAAGTATTCCATCTTTCTAGAATCCAAGTAGTGAAAGTGTGAATGAATGGAGTCACTGATGTTTGGATAAATCAGTGTGGGAAATGGTAAAATGAATTGTATTGAATGTTGAAGAAAGAAAAGTAGATAAAATAGAAGCCAGTAAGACAGGGATTCCTAACCTACGGGTTGGGACCCAAACATGGGTCGCCAGCAGCTTGGAGCTGCAGGTGGCTCTTAAAGGAGCCATTTGCAGCTCCTTAATGCTGCCACATCCAGCAGCTCTCTCCGTCAATAGAGAAGTAATTATGCATTACATAGACAATTTCTCCAACTTCTCCACCTTTGATATTCATAGTCATCCCAGGCAAGCTACTTAATAGACTCTTGTAGTAATTTTTGCCCCACCTCCTCCCTTCTTCCTTTTTGCCCCCACTTCTGTTCTATGTAGCTGATTTGTCAGTTTTCATTTTTGTTTGTATCTCCCCCCAAGTGACTCATCTAGCCCCTCCAGTCTCTGAGCATGACCCTCCCAGCTTGAGTGTGACCCCTAGGCCCCCACCCCCTGAGCGTGATCCCCCAGACCCAGAGTGACTCCTGCAAACCCCCAACCCGAGTGTGATGCCTCCCAGCCCTTGAGTGTGACCCCCCCAGGCCCAGAATATGACTCCCCCGTCCCCTCCAGCCTCTGAGTGTGACCCCTAGCCCCTGAATGTGACTCCCCCAGACCCCAACCCCCCAGCCCTTAAGTTGAGCCCCAGCCCTTGAGTGGGGCTCCCAGCCCCCCAAACCACCAGCCCTGAGTGTGACTTCCCCAGCCCAAGCCCCTCAATACTCCCAGACCTTGAGGGACTCCCCCAGCCCCTGAGTGTGGCTCCTCCAACCTCCCCAGCCCTGAGTGTGACCCCCCAGCCCTGAGTGTGACTCCCCCCAGCTCCTCCAGCTTCTGAGTGTGGGGTTTAAGTTGGGAGAGCTGGTGGGAGTGGTTTGAGGATGAGGGCCTGTACATTATCACAACTCAGATCAACTAATAATAATAAAATAACAATTAACTATAATAAATGTTGTGTTATTGTTTTATTATTAACGTATTTTCCTTTTTCTATGGAATAACTACTAAGCATTTATAAACACAAGGAGGCACAATTATATATTCTTGCCTTAGGTTCAAAATTAGTGAGTTACCTTTTTGAATTGCCTTGGGTCACCAACTCTTCCTGAATTGTCAAAATGGGTCCCCATCTGGAAAAGGTTGGGAGCCATGGCTGGGAGAGAATTTGACTTCATAGAAACTAGAAATGTCTGGAAGGTGAGGAGCTCTGATAGCACTGTTCTATGTAAAAACAACGATCACATTTCTTTCACTCTTTGCTGTGATTATTTCCCATTTAAACTGTAATAGATGTGAAAGCTGCTGATCAAAACTGCAAAAAGGGCCACTAACGTTTATTACACAACAGTTTTTGCATTTATCTAAAATGCCTAAATTGAAGCAACTAGTTCGAAATTTCTGGTTGAATAGTCTGAAGTAATGAAAGCAATTTCCTAAAACAAAATGCAAGCATGGTCAAGAGTTCTTAAGTAGAATACAGATGGAATTAGTTTCCATCTCAAGAGGTGCAGAAAATTGATTTCTTCAGATTCAAAATCAAATGTGCCAGTGAAATAAACTTTTTCCATAGAAACAGAAGAGAACAATGTTAATTAAATGGATAATGCTGCATGTGAATTAGGTTCTATGTCATCATCATCATCATCATCATGACCACCACCACCAAAAGATAGTTGAGATAATTTAAATCATTCTTCCAGGCCTCTCAGCAGCAATTCAATGACAAGTTCACCCAGAAACAGCATCTCTTTGTCCTCTCCATCCTATCAAAGGGCAAAAATCGATCAACAGCTGTGCTGAATTTCCAATTTCTATGACATATTAAAAGTTACAACAGGTTCAAGTTTTGGCCTTTTTTTTTTCCTGCTAAGACTCCACTGAAAATGATCTGTTTAAAGACATGATTGAAACACTTTATCCTGGATATTGCTTCTCAGAGAAGTTTAAACTTACTAGTCCACTACTAGAGGCTGAAAGCAAAGAAATGGAAGGAATACTAAAGAAAAAATGATAAAACATTAATGCAAGATGGTTGGTTGCACATGAGAAATAACCTAGTAATGGTCGCAAGCATCCATGCAGGGAAAAATGCATTCCTGTTTCATTTTATTTATTCTGCATCCAAAAATAAAACAAGAGATTACTGGCTGTGATCTTTGTGTCACTGCAGAGATGCAAAACAACCACTCATCCAGGGGATCCAGCTCACAGAAGATCTCCTTTGAACAGAGGTGGGGAGGATCCTTGAGTAGCCTAGAATACTGTAGCAGCTCCTATGCTAGCCCCTTTCACAGCTGCGAGTTTGCAGGAATGGAAGGGCATCCAGGGCTTCACAGTGAATCTTCAATTCTGAGCTCCTGTAAAGCCTCAGGGAGACCAGAGATGCTCCTCAAATGCTTTGATCAGAGCTAGGAAACCACACCTGCACAATAGCCCCAGTCAGGGAAGTGAAAATTGCACCCTTGTGCAACATAGTGCTGTGTATTCTTTGGCTGGCTCTGAGAATCTGGACTATCATATCCTAGCTAGTGAAGATGTCCACAAAGTCTGAAAAATATCACCTGGAAGACATTCCCATTTCCTGCCAACACAAATAAAACGGTCTGAGCTAATTAATAAAATATCGAAAATGCACAAGGACAAACATGATTCACAGAAGCTGTGGAGCTCTTCCATCATGTAGCCAATGTGACTGATCAAAGAAACAAAGATCAAAGTCTGAGTCCAGAACAAGAAAAATGGGGTGAAAATGACTAATTTAATATAAAACAGAAGTTCATTTAATCTATGCCATAATTTAAAACTGTGGGCTAAGATTTCTAACCTAAAATTATGTTTGCCAAGGAAGTAATATCACATTTCACTGAATCAAACTGATGACAAATTGTGGAAGTGAAATAATAGAAGACTTCTGAATTCATAATTCTGTCAATATTTAAAAAGATATACATTGCTATCCAACCAACCTCACATATCAACTGAATGTAAATTTTAACACATTCAGTTTGATTTGGTCAACGCTTTTGCTAGGTGATGTAAAAGGAAATGTCAGAAAAAATGTGTATGTAATTATTGGCAAACACAAATGTGTAGTAGGCATAGCTTGTTAGCAGATGGAGGGACTTGCTTTTTGTATCCTTTACTCCCTGTGGTATTCTATGCCACCGAGCAATGCAGAATTATGCAGAACTTGATGTTGTGCATGCAGAATTTCCCTTTGCTCACAGAAATGGGCTGCGGTGCTGTCAGCCACCATGAGGGGTCGCTGGACGCAGCAAAGCCCAGCTTACAAACAGAAAACACTGCCAGGGGAGGGAGTTAAAGGATTCCTGACAGCTGCAGTTACCAGCACACTCTGGGGTGGCATGCAGGAAACTCCATGTGAACCTTAGGGTGTGTCTTCACTACCCAGAAGATTGATCCACTCAGGGTCAATATTCCAAGGTGGTGGAGCTTTGGCTGGTAGGTGAGGTCTGCAGCTGGGTTCTGCTGTAGAGAGGATGTAGGTGTTTGGCCTCCAGGCTGGATGCGGGGTATGGGAGGAAAGGAGGCAGAGAAACAGGAACTCAGATTTTCATAGGCGTGTCTAACTCTCTGATCCAGGGGGAGTTTTTGTGTGTATCCACCTTGTTACAGACACACTTGCTGACAGGTACTTTGAAATACATTGCAAAATAATTGAGACTGACAAGATTACGTCGTGTTATTTTGAAAAATAAATTTTGCCAAATTTTTATTTATTTATTTATTTTTGTGCAGAGTGCCCCCAGAAATAATCCTTATGTTTTTTCTCACAAAATCGCAAGCTTTGCTTTCAGACAAAGTATCTGCTTTTTTCGTATGAGGAATAAATATTCTTATGAAGTGGGTTGCTTAACATTGGTAACTTTTCTTTTCTTTTTCTAAAGACTACTGGGGAATAGTTTCATTATGTTAAGTTCCCTCCAAAAATATTTTTGGAGGAGCTTAAGGAAATATCACCACCCCAGAAAAGCATGCGTTGATTACCCTAATATGAAAGTATTTTACAATTACCTATAGTTGTAAACTGCTTGCTTAGAGCTTCCAATAAAATGTCATAATTTACAGAAAGGATAGTCTACGATCAAAAACATTTGTTTCTAGCATTTTTAAACAATTTTAACACAATGAAAAACATTGCATACGTTAGTTAGGCTTCACATGGTGATAACTGTTGTCCTCAATTGTTTTTCTTTAAATACAGAACACCGTTTAAATTAAAAGCTCTGAGACCACCATTTGGATTTGATCCTTTTTGGGGTTAGTCATTTATAATCAGATTAATTGTGAATAGGGCTGCTTTACATAAAGCCATAAACCTGATAACAAGTCTCTTGATTTTCAATGGATACTTCTTGTAAAATGGAATATACAGTTTTCTTTCATGTCTTTTTTCATCACTCAGGCTATGTCTACACTAGCTTCCCCTTTCAAAAGGGGGATGCTAATGAGACACTTCGGGCTATGTTAATGAGGCGCTGCAAAGAATATGCAGCATCTCATTAGCATAATGGTGGCCACAGCACTTCTAAAGTGCCGCTTTTGATCACGTGTGGCTTGTCTACATGGGGTCCTTTTCAAAGGACCCTGCATGCTTTGAAATCCCCTTAATCCTATAACCAAATAGGAATAAGGGGATTTTGAAGTGTAGGGGGTCCTTTCAAAAAGGACCCCATGTAGACAAGCCATGAGCGATCAAAAGGGGCACTTTCGAAGCTCTGTGGCTACCATTATGCTAATGAGGTGCTGCATATTCTTTGCAGCACCTCATTAGCATATCCCAAAGTGTCTCATTAGCATCCCCCTTTCGAAAGCGGGGGCTAGTGTAGACATAGCCTCAGATTTCAAACTTTATTGAATCATGCTGAATGAGCATTTTATTGAATCAAGTATCTATCACTTCAGCTGCATGTAAACCAACTTTACTCTGGAAACTATAAAACATACCAGAATCCATCATGTGAACAGATACATCATGTATTATGTCCATTAACGTACCTTACTCACTTCAACCCAGAATTCTGCTGCTCCGGGAGCCTTCTGCTGACATCCTGGTCATCCTTATTCCACAAGGAAGAAGGGAAGTTTTAGCAGAGGGGGTTTTTCCCAACATTTGGTCCCATGTAGATGGGCTAAATGCAAGGGAAGCCTCTCCCAACAGGACTGTCCACAGAGATATGCAAATATGTTGAGCAATTTGCATATCTTTTGCAGACAGATCTCTTCAATGTAGACACAGCCTATGAGCCCATCTCACTAGGATTTCAACAACTGTTAGAATCAACCAAGATTACAATATATTTGATGGGAGGGAAAAGTAATATCAACCCTTCAGTTTTTGGCTCCAAAGAACTTCAAGGGGAAACAAGAATTTTTTCTAAAAAAGTACATGAACAGCTGTGAAGTGGGTATTGTTTGTAACTCTGAAATGTTTGCGATTCTGAAAAAACACACAAACAAAAACTGTGAGGCTGTTCTTTCCCAAGTTTACAACTAAAAATTAACTTAATACTGCTTTGAAACTTTACTATGAAAAAAAATGTAGTGTTTAACCAGTAAATTTCTTTTAATTTAAATGAAACAAAGCACAGGAAGTGTCCTTACTTTATCAAATCTTTTGTTAAACCTTTCCCTTTATTTTAGTTGTTTATTTTTAACACAGTGTTATACCATACAGTATTTGCGGTGTAATTCTGGTTCCAAATGAGCCTGAGTACCACCTTTCATAAGTTACTTATTGTGACACAGAGGCCCACTGGTGCAAGCTGACATCGCATTCTCTACTCTGTGTTCTTGAGAATTTTTGTGTGGCTTCAGGAAGAAAACTGACAGGAAAATGGTTTGGTTGGTGTGAGAATGTAAGACCACGTTTGTCATGAAGGCTGTATGCAGGAACATTGTCCTTGAAAAACACAGTGTCAGGTGGTTCTCATGTAAGGACCCTGATTTCAGAGATCCTTCTCGATGAAGGAATTGCTATCAGGAAGATGACCTTCCACGAGAGAAAAAGCAAAAGGCATGATGCTAGCAATTCAAAAGGACATCTTGTGAGTTTAAATCCCACAGGGGAATTGGTTGGTGAACCAGAGAGTAAAGCCTCTCTAACCTTTTGAGAAAGTGGAATGCTGGTGGAAGGCCAAAATTACTGCCAGTGCACCTTGATAGATGCAAAGGCAATACAGTCAGACTCCTCTTCCTTTCCTCGATCTGTTTTCTTCACACTGGAGAGCACTCTCAGAGCACTGTTTTTCATGTCTTTTCCTTGGGACCAGAGATGGAGAATGGTGCTGGGAAGTGTGTGGTGCCAGAGGGACACTCTGCATCAAGGTTGAAATGCTCAGTGCTGAATACAAGCTTGTTGGTTCCAACACTGGTCTAAGCGTAGCATCTATAAGGATAGCCTGCAGCCTACCCTCTCTGACTTTCCTTGCACAAGGCTTAAAGTCATGACAAATCTGACAGTGCTTCCTTATGTGAGTTTCTCCCAAACACTTCAGACAACTAGAGCATGGGTCTCTCACAGGCACAGACTTGCCAAAGGAGGCACAAAGTTTGAAGCATGGGACCAGAGCAAAGGAGGACCTTTGATAATAAACAAGGGGGATTGACCAGCTGTAACATTTACAATATAATATGCATTATTTACAATATTTGCATTACAACTATATTAATAAACCAAGACACAAGGAAGAAAAACAATGGAGAAGGCTTTCCATAAGCAAGAGGAGATGCTCCAGCAACTATCATGAATGTTAAGAAGAAACTGAGAACGTGTGGTGTCACCAGCATCCTTTTTGTTGGTGCATAGGAGTGCAGCACCACAGGGTGCTAGCACCAGCACAACTGATTCCACTTAGGGAATCAGGACCGCATATTATTTGTGAAGCTACAGACTACCATGGTTACCCCCTGAGACTTTTTACCATTGAGGGAATAATCTTTGGCAAAGGCACACATGGTGCACAAACATCTAACATGGAATGGGCATGAGAAAACACTTGGAGAACAGCAAGTTCTGTAATTCATTTGGAAATTAGAAATTGCATCTCAAGGATAATCAAAAACTGAACAATGCAAAAACAAGAACCTTTTGAGATACAGAATTCTGCCAAGCTTTTACTACGAAATTATAGAGAATTTGTTGATAATACATAAGACTTCTTAAATATACTTGCTACTTAAATTTAATAAAAAATGGATTTGGCATTTTGTTCACATCAAAGGAATTATAACGAAGAAGTAGAAAATTTAATTTGAGATTAAGAAAAGCAGACACGTTCATTTTTCTTTCCACAACAAAATAACGTAATAGTGCCAGACTAAGGCTGCTAAAGCTATTCAGTGATGAAGAGTGAAGTTTAGATTAGCATGACAAACAAGGAAATGGTTTGGCTATATAAAAGATAACCTGAGAACTACAACTATATTTCACACAAAAACTAGTTATAAAACCCTTCTGGGGATAATTTAAGCAAAGTAATTGAAGATATTTACATACCTGACAAACATGAAACAAATATATGGGAGATTTTCTTATTTTATGTATGCCATATTGTCTCAAAGTGTTACAGCCAGGAATAAGGAAGAGTTTCGCTGAAGGTTTCATATTCCATCATTTCCAGTTATCCAATTCATCATTAAGAAGGGAACCCTTTATTTGTCGATATACCTTTAAAATAAATCACTGGAGAGAGTGCATTTATGGCTCATAAAAAAGAATCAAATACTAGAATGAGAGAGCAAAGAAACTAAACTCCTGTTTTTATATCCAGAACAAGTCAGATCCTAGTTAGCAGCCCCTCTGGCTATCCCACAATGACATGCTAACATTCTACCAAACTAACTGTGCAAATAAATAAAATAATATGATTAAAAAATGAACAATATTCCCCAGTCCTTACCACACAATATTATGTACTTATCTAAGTAAAGGCAAGAAAACCTGTAGTAATACACAATAATTCTTCTCAGCTGTTAGCTATTTACTTGCAACCACTATGGGTCATCACCATACGTTAGTCTCAGTTCAAAGGTGCCAACAAAATCGGCAGTATCAGCTGTGTGATTTATTATACGCCAGGGATACATTTCCAATCCAAATTGACATACATTACTAACAGTTCACTTAACTGGCCTTCAGACGTTTAGGAAATTTTACCACTAGCCATGCTTGAAATGGTAGCCTAGGAACTGACAGCTCTGCATCCCATTTCTAAGCCCTAATATTTACCACAAATGGAGCAATCTAGCACTATTTTGAATAAGAGGAGACTTGTGGTTACAACAGTGAGTGAATTTAAAACTCTGGACAGCTGTAAGAAGGGAAATTGCTTAAATCTGAAATGTAATACTACACTGATTAATTTGTGTGAGCAAAAAGTACAAGGACTCCATGAGACATAACATTTGAGCTTCCCTCTGACTTGTAGAGGTGGTTCCACCAAGACAAGTTTGAGGCAGTGAGAGAAAGCTTGTCTGCCCTTACTGCACTTGCTCTGTGACTCAGCAAACAATTTTCAAGAGTATATAACATTCAAATTTAACAAACTCCATGCACAGACTTCCATGTTCACTGGCAAGTTGAGATGGCTGAGTTACCACTTTTCTGTCATAATTACTGGATTACAGCCATTTATTCAATATTACAGTTAATTGAGCATCCAAAATTTATTTTTGTTCCCCAAAATGCTTTTATTCATTTTCGTTAACATATAGCCATAAAAAGATGCCAGTTATACCAGGTAACCAGTCTAGGATAGGCAAGCTGTTTACAGTTACATATCCAAATAACTCCCTACTGTTTCCCATTAAAGACATCCAGAACAATCAAATATGCTTTTTCCCCCCCATCTCCTTAAATCTTGGCAGCAGTTTCAGGGTCACAGAATTCAGCGACTCTGACACCAGAGGGGTCTATAAAATCACACTCAGGAACAGAGACAAAGGGCAACTGTACCAGAGGGAGTCCTCGATAATTCTAATTTAAGCTCTTTGAGGGAGGGAGCTCTTTTTTTATATATATATGGGATTTTAGTCCATGGTGAGGGCTCCTCTTAGGCACTACCACAATATACACAAACAACTCAGTGTCATCTCAGCACACCTGTATGAAGATTGTTAAACACACAGTCAATTGGTACTGAAAATAAATGACACCCTTTGCCAAAGTCTTCTTGGAAGCTTGTAACTCTCAATAACCACAGACATGTATATAGATGTGTACGTGCGCTAGGCAGGACTGGAAACCATAGCAGTCTGTATAACAGTGACTTCCTGCTACGCAGACCTGGTTGGAAGGTTTGCTCACCTTTGGGGGAGGGGAGAAAACTGATGCAATTGTGCAGTTTTGCTTTGGTATCTGGGCACGAGCCACTGATTTGGAGGAACTATTGATTAGTTTTGTTTGTTTGTTTGTTAATTATCCTCCTTTGGATGCCTGATTGTGATTTAATGTCAAGGTACTCGAGAATTAGTGTGATGATCAAGCCCTGCAGTCACTTATAACTCTCTCAGCATCCAGAATGGATTGAAGCAGGAAAAAAAAAAGGTGGGGGGAAGAGGGCACATGCACATGAGAAACAGCTTAAGGCCCCAATGGGTATGTCAAGGACTTCAAATTTGTATTTGAAATTAAACTGTTCCATGACTCCCACACAAAGCAGTGAGGATACAGGGAGCTCATCATTGCACTGGACTGAGGCCCAAATAAAAAGTGAAGTTTAATTTATTCCACTGCCAGTTCCTTCTGAAAGACCACAAGGGGACATCCCCTGTTCCCACTCTCAAATTAAACTTCCATACTATTCTTAAGTCTATTGTCAGGAAGGAGTGTAATTTCAGACTCGCTACTTTCATTTTTTTAAAAAAACTCTAAGCTACGTCTGCACTAAAGTGATCTTTCAGAAGAAGTTCTTCTGGAAGATCTCTTCCAAAAATTTTTCTTTTGCAAGAGTGTGTTCACATACAAAAAAGCAGATGAAACAAATCAATCTGCTCTTTCAAGAGAGGGCATCCACACAGCTCCTACTCTTTTGAAAGGATGGGCTGGGGATGGAAAAATCTGGTACTCTGCGGACTGCTCTTTCAAAAAAAAAAAAAAGGTGGGGGGGCCCTCAAAGAATCTACGCATATTTTTTCCCAAAAGAATCTTTTGGAAAAAAGTGCTCTTCCTCATCTGGAGCCATGTCTACACTACGGTGATCTTTCAAAAGGAGTTCTTCTGGAAGATCTGCAAAAAAAAACCAAACTTCTTTTGAAAGAGCGCATCCACACATACAAAAGCAGACAAAGACCGATCCACTCTTTTGACAGACTGCAGCCACACAGCTCCTGCTCTTTCGAAAGAACAGGCCAGGGATCGAAAAACGCAGCAAAATGAGGATGGCTCTTTCGGAATAAAGAGCATCTACACATGGAGCATCTACACATGCTTTTTTCTGAAAGAATCTTTTGGAAAAAGGTGCTCGTCCTCATCTGGGAGAAGAAGAGAGATGCCAGAAAAAGTGCTGCAATCTTAAGATTTCAGATGCAAAGAGAACATTTTGCATGTAGACACTTCACAGGTTCTTTTGGAATAGGCCCATTTTTTTTTGCAAAAGAACGTGCTAGTGCAGATGCAGCCTAAGATACCAGAGTAACACAGTGAATGTTAAGCCTAGAAACAATTCAGAAATAAACCTTTGAAAATCACAGTTGATAAGAGAAAACATGCATTGACCCTTAGATAAATCAAAATGTAGTTTATACGATCCATTTCTCTTTTATGAAGCTTGACAAATTGGAACACAATCAGTAATTATAGGCACTGAATACCTCATGATTATGAGTAAAATATTCCAGTTGACTGAAACATCATTCCAGTAGTATTTGGAGGAAAATAACCAGCATTATTAAAGACACTGAAGGCTATGCCACTTTGTATCATATTATATCATTCAAATTTCTGTTCTAGGTATTCAGAAGGGTGTTTAATCTTTATTTTGTACCATGTTGTGTCATGGTCTGAAAAAGACACTTGAGGGAAAACAGATAATATTTTAGAAGCACACTTATCCTTAACCCCAATGCATTAGACTATTAACACAAAAAGTTTAAAATTTATTTTTTCCCAACCCCATTTATGCTGATATTCCCTCACGCCATTTATGTTCTTTCCCCTCACGTCTCTCAGCTTGGACAAGAAAAATAGGCAAATCCATTTCACTTTTATATATTTATGAGTCAGCAGAACACTATAATGTTTGGGCAAACACACACACAATGAGTTAACAAGAACTGCTGAGAGGTTGTTACAACCTGAGGGCTGGTACTCTTTTTCCCTCAGAGTGAAAGAGAGGGATCAGAGATACACCCAATGCTACTCGCGGTTAGTGGACAGGGAACTCATTTATATGAAGCACTCCACTCATCCCCCACCCTAAGCAGCTCTATAACTCCATCCTGAACAAAACAGATTTAATTTGCCTCTTCTTCATCTTCAAGCCGAACTCTCTGAATATGTGAGTTCAGTGCAGACACCACATCATGTAACTACTTGGAATTTCCATCCCACGCACGTCTGTGTAAATTCTGGTTAGGGGTGGACCCTGCTATGGAATCTACAGAACTGACCACTGGTAAAATTACAATAAGATTGTCCAGTAGTTATCATCACAGCTAAGCACTTGGGATCATACAGGGAATTTGGTTATTTTAATAAAATCTTATATCAATTAACAAAACAAAATTATGTCGGTTTTTAGATACAGGTTGAACCATTCTAGTTTGGCATTCTCTGGTCCAGCAACATCCATGGTCTGACATGATTTTAGTTAGCCAAATGTCCACTTATCATGGGTGTGGCCAAGTTTCTCATGGTCCCATAAAGTTTGTTTACAGACAAGTCCTGGCTCTCAGTGCTTTCTGCTGTTATTTAGATCTAGATGTCTTCTAAGAGCCCAGAAGGCAGTGCAAGCATTCGTAATGTTAGACAATAATGATCACCCGTGGTTCAACAAATTCTCTGGTTCAGCACCAGTCAGGTCCCAAGGTAGCTGGACTAGAGAGGTTCCATCTGTACTTGTTTTCAATTTAATAGTATTACAGTTGTGGCATCATTAAGAACCAACAACTGAAAAAGGGACTCAGACAGGGACAATCATGATTCAATTCAAGAACGATTCAGAAAACAGGGTGCAAAACAAAACTATTTTATTGTTATTATTATTATTATTATTATTTAATAGGAAGTGATTTTTGAAGTGAATGGCCAAGTGTAGAGAAACCATAAAATTGTCAGAGGCTGATTTTCCTACAGGAAGTATCTGACTCTTCTGAATTTTCAATTTCCATTTTTTCAAAGAATCTGTTTCCACATTTCAGTCTATAACAAATACATAGGCAATGGCAAGGCAGGCAGAAATATAATGAGCCTGCAATGTCCAAAACCTGTATTCTAGGTTGGCATGTGCATCTTTTAAGCTAAACTACTTACAAACATTACTATACAATTGTGAGCATTTTAATATGTTGTAAATGTGAGGTAAGCATGGTCTAATGATCAGCACACAAGACTGGGAGCTACAAATTACTCAGCACTATTTCCAATTCCTTCACTGGCATCTATAGCATTGAGCAGGTGACCCAAAATTCCTATTTCTTCCAGTTTCTTATCTGAAAAACAGGGAAAATGATAACATTTCAGGGTTGTTGTAATTAAGGTTTGCAAAGCACTTTAAAGTGCTCAGGACAGGTCAGCTCAGGGCACCACAATAGGTCAATTCAGTGTGAATATCAAAGAAATGTTGTGTTCTAATTCACCTGAATGTTAATTTACTTCCGAGGAAATGTAAATGATATTGTCTTCACTTATGTAGAATCTGTTGGTTGCTATCCATCATGTTATATGATGCCCTGTACTTAATGAACCCTAAATCAAAAGCATGTGTTAGAATTAAGAAGAGACTTATTTGACAGATAAACTTTGTGAAAATTAATGTAAGAATATTTCTTATCACCTTGTGTTTACATTAAATTACCCATCACACCAGACTGGAGCCATGAAATTGTAAAAGATTGTTAACCTCAAAGCATAAGTCATTGTGTTCAACAATCGAAGTTCACAGGCTCTGTTTATATTTGATCAACAAAGGAAGACACTTGTCAAATTGCTTTCCATGGAAAGACACAGTAAGAATTGATTCAGAGATTGATTTTGTGTCTCTGAGCTGTTTTGGCTTCTAAGATGGTGGAATATTGAGCAAGTATACACAAATCCTCAAAATTACTATGGATAACTCTGAGAGGCTTCTGGAAATAGATCACTACATCTCTGCCATCATTTTGGACTCACAAACTTTGATTCAACTGTTATATTTTATTTGCTTTAATTATTCAACAACACACTTATTTTCTTAGCTAATAAACCTTTAGTTAGTTTATTAGATAAACTGTCTTCAGTGTTGTCTTTGGTGGGCTCCAGAGTACCAGTTTAACATGGGTAAAAAAACTAATGAAACGTGGTATAGTAATCAATGACAAAAAGTCCAGTTTGTCTGGGTGGGAAGATAGACAGGAGAACCTAAGGGGGACTGTTTGTAAGTTTATCGTAAGACCAAAGTAATCCAGGACCATGCATTTGTTACTGGCTTGACAAAATCTAAGTATAGAATGCCGGTCCTCTTTTGTATTGACAGTCTGACCTGATGTTGGCACTCACAGTTGTGAGCCACTCCAGAGAACATGACAGTGCTACAAAAATGGGTATTATAATTAGCCTGCCTGAAGTATATGGCAGCCTCTGTAAATCTGAAATGAAGTATGGAGATATACTTATCTCATAGAGCTGGAAGAGACCTTGAGAGGTCATCAAGTCCAGTCTCCTGCACTAACAGTAGGACCTATCACCTGTCCTGCCCCAGAACCTTGAAGAGCTCCCTCAAGGATTGACTCACAGCCCTGGGTTTATGAGACCAGTGCTCTATGCACTGAGCTATCCCTCCCCACACACACATCTGCTACTTAGCCCATCTATGAACTTGGCGACTACTATTGATTAGGAAGACTGTTTTGGGTTACTGCTTGCCAATCTGACCAGAGAATCGCTTAAGATCGCCCTACACTCTGGACTACAAATATTAAGTGCTAAAAGACCTGAAGCAATCACACACACACTGTGAGCTACACCAAAGTAGGACAATTTTTATTGCAATCAGTATTAAATCACACACAATAAAAATCATAGAATCCTAGGGCTGGACAAGCCCTCAGGGGGTCACTGAGTCTAGCCCCCTGCCCAGAGCAGGACCAAACCAAACTAAATCATCCCAGCTAGGTCTTTGTCAAGCCAGGACTTAAAAACCTTGAGGGATGGGGATTCCGCCACCTCTCTAGTTAACTCATTCCAGTGCTTCACCACTCTCCTGGTGAAATAGCTTTTTCTAATATCCAACCTAGACCTCCCCCACTGTAACTTGAGACCATTACTCCTTGTTCTGCCATCTGTCACTACTGAGAACAGCCTCTTTCCATCCTCTTTAGAGCCCCCCATCAGGAAGTTGAAAGTTGCTATCAAATTGCCTCTCAGTCTTCTCTACAAACCAAATAAACCCAAATCCCTCAGCCTCTCCTCATAGGTCATGTGCTCCAGCCCCCTAATCATTTTCTTTGCCTTCTGCTGGACCATTTCCAATGCATCCACATCCTCTCTTTACTAGGGGGCCCAGAACTGGATGCCATACTCCAGTTGTGGCCTGACCAGTACCAAACAGAGGAGAATAACAACTTCTCTAGATCTGCTGGAAATGCTCCTCCTAATGCACCCCAGTATGCCATTAGCCTTCTTGGTTACGAGGGCACACTGTTGATTCATATCCAGCCTCTCATGCACTGTAATCCCCAGGATCTTTTCTACTGTACTGTTATTTAGCCAGTCAGTCTGTGGCCACACTACCCCCTCCGTTCAGAATGGGCATGGTAATGAGCCACTTTGGCAGATGCTAATGAAGAAGACGGAGCTTTCAAAATCAGGGGGTCATTACAAAAGGCCCCTGGCTACAAGGGCGGCGTGCATTTCAAAACTGGCACTTTCAAAGCGCACATGGCTGCCATTATGCTAATGAAGCAGTGCATATTCAAAGCAGCGCCTCATTAGCATCTGCCGAAGTGACTCATTACCATGCCCCTTCCAAATGGAGGGGGTAGTGTGGCCACAGCCTAAAAGATTGAGAGAACAGATGGGGCTTGACTATATGCTTACAAGCCATAAATCAACGTATATTCTATTTGTAAATATTTTGTTAATACTTGTAGCCTGTAAGTATATACAGTTGATTTATAGCTGGATAGGGCACGTCATATGAATGGAGGAGTCAAGAATCCCTAAGCAACTCCTCTACGGTGAATTCTCCCAGGGCAAAAGGAATCAAGTTAGGCCTTGCAAGAGATATAAAGACTGAGTGAAGGCCAACATTGCTCATGCTGGTTTAAAACCAGATCAGCTAGAGCAGAATGCAAAAGACCGAACAGGCTGGTGTGCTCTCGTACGACACGCGTATGACAACTTTGAAGAGCATCAACGTGTACGCCTCATTGATGCTCGGGAGAGGAAGAAAGCAACAGCAGCAACAGCATCACCAGAGCCAGGACAATTCCGCTGCCCTCACTGTGAATGTCCATGCCGTTCAAAGCTTGGACTCCTCAGCCACATGAAAATTCACAACCAATGAGTCTGTGCAAGCTCAAGATGTCATCGTCGGATACGACTGACTACCTGCTATAGAATGCTCTGTGTGCTAAATGAATATTACCTTGAGACAGTAGTAAACATCCACACAAAATTTTCTTTGTACTAAACGTTGGCTACAGTACTGATCGCTTTAGCTAAAACTGTCTGATGTTGTAGAAGCAATAAGGCTACCACAGACACAGCAGGAGTAAAGCGTATAGGGAAAGATGACAGAAGATTTTGTGATAGCTAAAAATCCTGGAAGATTTAAAACTCTAACATTTATGTACTGAATCTTTGCACAGGCAATTTATGCTGGTGACAATAGTGACATAGCCTTTCACTAGGCTGGTAAGAACTCAACACCAACACCAGACCTTCACATACGCAGCACCCATAAATGAGGTCTCATTTTCTTGTACGTGAAAGACAGACTTTCACAAGAACTTAGCACACAGCCATTCCAAATGCAACACTTAGAACCTGGTTTTCAAAGGAACTAAACTTTCCAGGTTGAGCTCCTTGAAAATACATGGCCATTTATTTATGTCCTTAAATGGAAGCTAAGAACTTTGGAAAATCAGGACCCAGTTGTGGATGTTGAACAGCTTTGAAAATCTAGCCCTCGGTGTCTTATGCATCAGCAGCTTGATACCACACTATGGAAGTCAAGGGAAATTTTGCAATTCATTTCAATGGGAAAAAGACAGATGCTTCAAATAATGATTTAGAAACTAAAAAGGTATTTTTTCTTCAAAACAGTTTAGTTTTCTTGGTAGACAGCTAACTACAAATTAAAACTTAAAATCCAACGGCAAACCACGCACTAGACTATATAAATGCTTATCTAATATAAATTCAAAGCACTTAATATCTGTTATTGGGGAGTAGAAATGGGCCCTAATGGTGGAACACAAGCTGACAGGAATTAGTTTCCAGGAGAGACTTGAAGAAGGAGCATAAGTGTAATAAGGATCTGAAGAAATGCTTCCCTTAGAGCCGGGGTGTCGAATACGCTTCTCATTCGCCACGTGTTGAATGGGGAAGTAGAGGGTGGTGAAACAGAGCTCAGGAGAGCTGCACACGTGGGGTGCCCCTCCGGCCACTCTGCACACACACCCCACCACGTGGTTGAAGAAGCGCATGGCGGCAGCAGCAGCAGCGGTGCCTCCTCCGGCCCCGGAGGGCTCCAGACACAGAGCAGCTAGCTCGGCGCGGCTTCAGCCTGGGGTGGCTCGTGCAGCAGTGGCTCCTGCCCGAGGCAGCTCAAGTGGCCCCAGTGGGTAATCTTGCAGGGGGACGGTGGCGCCTAACTGCGGGGAGGGGTGTTCCTGTTGTGATCAGTTAAATATCTTTTGAACACCACTGGCTTCGAGCTCACTGGAAGGTAGTAGAAGAGACCCTAGCTGTGTATAAGAAAAAACAGCTTAGTCCTGTTTTGCTTAAATTCGTTAAGCTATTCAGATCGTCATGGAGTGGTATTTTGCTCAGTGTAATCAACTTAATTTGTGACCCTACACCAGCTATGTTTGTATTAAATGAAGGAACAGCTGAAATATGGTTACCAATGCTTTTAATTTTTGTGGGAATACAGAAAAGCAGGACTGTGATATCTATTGTAAGGAAAGGGCTCATAGTTAGAAACAAGAACCTTGCTAACCAAGTTTGATTGTTAGCATTCCATAAGAATAAGAGAGCATGAGGGAAGGTTATTCTGGTCAAGTGGCTGCATATCCTCCCCTGCCTGGGACTGGCTTGACTTGTTCCCCTCACCTCCAAACACACACACCACACACTTTGCTTTTGAAAACCTGAAGAAGTGGGTCTTACCCACTAAAGCTCTAATTCCAACACCTTCTAAAGATCTCTAAAACACTACTCATTGAACAGCTTATTCCCAGGAACTGAGGCATCCTTGCTGTCTCCCGCCCAACCTACCACACTCATTGATCTTGCCTTTCCAGACTTTCCACTTGCCCAGCTGATAGACCTGTCTTCTCAGTGGCTACATCTACATGTGCCACTTCTTTCAGAAGTGGCATGATAATGAGCCGTAAGGAAGATGCTAATGAGGCGTGGACGTAAATTTCCCATGCTTCATTAGCATATGGGCACATGGTTCAGAGTCTGGAACAAGCTCTTCCGGACTCCAAAATACACATGCAGACGTGCAGCCCACAGGGATCTTTGAGGAAGAATAGGCCACACGTGTATTTACATCCGCCCCTCATTAGAGTGTTCTGGACAGCTCATTACCATGGCACCTCCAGAAGAAGTGGCACTTGTAGACACAGCCAGTGAGAGTAGGTCTCCTTAGAGCACTGGGTCCAGAGCCCTAGGGTCTTCCTTTACACCACCCTTGTTTCTCAACCACTGAAATTAGAAATATTGGAATGTTTTACAGGTTGAATCTCTCCAATCCAGAACTCTCTCATCTGGCAAAGTACATAATCCAGCATGATTTTAGTAAAACGGACAACAACTTATCATGGGTGTAGCCAAGTTTTCTGTGGTCCCATAAAGTTGGTTTACAGCCACCAGTCCCGGCTCTCAGTGTTCTGAGCCATTATTAGCTCTAATTTACCCCTAAATGTAATCTAGGAACACAGTAAGCAGTGGAGGTGTTGGTAACGTGATGGACAATATTGACCTCCCTTCATCCAGCAAATGCTCTCATCCAGCACCAGTCGGGTCCCAAGGGTGCCAAATGAGAGAGGTTCAGTCTGTACACAGACAATTTGTATGTAATTCACTCAGTCTCATTTCAAAGGTGGGAATGTCACCATTTTCCTTAGGGGATTAATCCACAATCTAACAGATCTCATTAATAAATTTTTCTGTCTTGGCCTATTTTCTCTCCCTTTGATTCACTGCATCCTTGTTATATGCCATGTATCTCAAGGTTCAGACTATTACGGTGTTTCTCAAACTGTGGGTTGGGACACCAAGGTGGGTCATGACTTTTTAAGAGGGTTACCAAGACTGTCTTAGATTTGCTGAGACCTAAAGGCAAAGAGAATCCTGAGGACTTCAGCCCTGGGCAGTGGGGTTCAAATTATAGGTTCCCTGCCTACCTGGGACCTTGGGCTTTAGTCTCTCCGCATCCGGGGCAGTGAGGCTTGGCTCCTGCCCTCCCTCCATCACCTGGAGTGGTTGAGGTTGGGCAGGCTCAGGCTTCACTCCATCTTTCTGGGCTGAGGCAGTAATTTTTGTTGTCAGAAGGGGGTCAATCTGTAAAGAAATTGGGAACTCCTGGCCTATTCAAGTCCTCTACTTATCATCCTATGATTCCCCAATGCACACATCATTATGGAATGTGAGCACAATTTGTTCAACAACAGGATATCACAGTCTGAAAAGACACTGCAGTTTGTTACTGAAGAAATAGCTGAGATGCCACATTCTGTAAAAATATGACCTCAAGTATGATAAAACCAGATAGATGGAAGGGCTGCTTAAAATAAATAGCCTTAAGATCAAAAGTCTGAGGACAAGAACTCATAGCATGCCCAACACTGTTAGGCACTCAAAGGCATGATAGAAAAATAAGAGTTGAAAGGTAATATCTTAAAACTGAGTCTATATTTCTTTGGTCAGAATTAAGCCCATATGCTTATTTTAAGTTAATATAGAAACAACATGGAAAATCAATCATCTTGTAATTGCCATAATATTGTATCATTTACTAAAGCTAGACATGATTAAATCAGGCTTGAGGTTGGCCCAGAACAAGCCAATTAGTACCCAGAGTACCGCCTGTAATCATTCTCTTCTAACCAGTTGCTTCCTATAATTTTTTCATACAAATTGGCTGCACTCATATTTCTTAATGAAGTAGGTAACTAGTTCTGCATATGTAATTTTGTTCTTTTAGCTAGAAAAGCTATAGCACTTCTATTCATCCATTTTTTTTCTGATTTATATCCATGGAAATCAAAATATACATTTTATAAAACTATGGTGGGAAATAGGAACTTAATATGCATATAACATTTATACATTCATGGGAAATATATCGCTGTTTATAGGATAGTGCTAGTAAAAACACTAAGTTGCAGCTTAAAAACTGTTGTAAAAATCCTGATCGTTAAACCTGTGATCACATTTATAGGCTTTTCCCTTTTTCCCCTCAATGGGCAAATCTTGTAGTTCTTACAGAGGGAGGGAGGATCTCGGGAAAAATACTTAAAAAATCATTTGCTCAGAATTGTCTGAACTTTTAAATAAGCTTCCTTTGCATACACAACCTTTTAGTTGGCTTTGGCAAATTTACTAGCAGAAATTTCTCAGAACACAAATGCCTCTGAGCATTAATTTGAAGTGATTTCTCCATGGTTCTCCAGGAGCTTGTGGGTCACCTTAAGCATTTCATGGACATTAAAGCAGGCTGGTCTAGAAAGGTGCACAACATACACAGCTTTTGGACCTCTGGCCTGTTCAGGAAACTGTAAGCAGGAACTTTCTCCTTGAGACAAAAGATCACTGTAGGGGAAGTCCAAATGCCCACTGAGATCCTGGGAGACATCGCCTAACACCTTAATGCTGTGGTTCATGAAGCCATACGTGGGAAACTTTGACAACAGCGAGCACTGAGTGCACTTTTGGCCATTTAAAAACCCACTGGCAATGTCTATACAGGAAGCTGGACGTGGCAATGACAACACCCCTATGCTTGCACCTGCTTGCTGTACCCACTACAATATTTGTGAAGGGAAGGGTGAAACCTTCACTCAGGGCTGGAACATGGAGGCTCAGGACATGGAGGCTGAGTTTGAACAGCCTGAGACCAGGGCTATTAGTGGAGCAGAGAGCAGGACCATAAGGACCAGGGGCATTTGAGGCAGCAATCTGATGCTGAAAGGCAGTAATATGTGCTGCCATGCAGGGGAGTGCAGTGACCATGATGCTAGTAGGTGACCGTGATTGATGAAGACTTGAAAAGCACCCGTTGCTTTTGGGGGGGAGGTGCTTGCTTGCTTGCATCTGATGGAATAAAGATTGCTTTCAAACCCAAAAAATTCATTTACTAAAAGCAACAAACACAGGACACACGTGCAGCATGTCACACCTGCAGTTTGTGGGAAGGGAGGGGCAGAAGTTAGGAGGTACATTTAGAGCTCTCTGAATGTCCAGGTATTATATGCAGCCCTGCTCTCTGATGTACTGTGCAAAGAGTGCTGCAGTTCAGCAGGGCTACGTTGTGCAGGGAAGGGGGCTGAATGCACTGGCTGCCAGTGGGAGTCTGCAGGGCTGGATGGTGAAGCGCAGGTGTGGAGTTCAGTGAGTGCTGACTGGAGACAGGATGGTGACCAAAATGCATTGGCGGAGACAGGGAGCACATGGAAAACAGTTTTAGGACAGCAGTTTGGGGCACTCATGGAGCTGCTCCTTCTGCAGTGCAAGCAGTGCCTGGGGCATGTCACCTTGGTACTCCATAATGGTTAAGAGCCACTCTTTGGCTTTGAACCATCACTCAGCATTCTTCTGCCACTCCCTCCTTCTGTTGTCCCCCCGCTCCTTCTATTCTTTTGCAGCAGCAGTAGCCTGCAGCCTATTCCACATAGAACTAGTCCTGCCTTGGTACTAACACCACACAGAGCCAACCCTGTCTGTGGCAACCCTCCTGCCCCCAAGAACTTGCTTCAGTGCTTCCAAAACTCCATTTACTTCTTTTTGTACTTCCCCAATATCAGACCACAGAGTGGCTAGCCTCCCAGCTAGAAAACAACTCCTGACTGCATGCATCTATGGATGCTGAGCTGTCCTCTGGCTCTGGGTAGCCCTCCCTTTCAGCACCCCGTGTCCATGAATTCCTCCTCTAGGCTTAGCCTAGGAGGTTCCAAAATATCCCCAGGGGTCTTCAGAGCAGAGGAGGGGTGGTCCACTGTATTTCATCCACGTCTTTGTAGAACCAACAGGTCAAAGGCACAACACTGGAGCAGCAGTTTGACTCCCATGCCTTGTAGAAGACATTTCACAGCTCCTTCACTTTGACTCTGGTCATGGCCTCTTTGGGTCATGCAACTTGGTATCTGCCCATAGGTAACGTAAGTCCTATGGCTGGAGTGCAGCTGGGACTGGACAGCCTCCTCTCCCCAGCACCTTGGCATTGCTCCAAACAGGAGATCTCCTGGTACACAGAACGGGCTTGGTCACCTGGACAGATTCACTCACATGTCCCCAAGCTCACAAGAAGAGGACTTTCAAATTCCAAAAGAATGCAAAGGGTGATTCTGAGTGTTGGTCACCTGAGGGCAGGGCAGCAGAGTTCAAACCAATAAACAGAGAGGTGAGACCAGGCATTATGACACAGTGGCTTCCCTGAAGCAGAGTTTGACCCTTACATACATATGACATAGCTGTGATGTTTATTAGAATGGATGTAAGAAGATACAGACTAACACGGCTACCTCTCTGATACCAATAACTTCCGAGCGTTGCAAATTGTGAATGTGATTGCCGTATGAATGACAAGTTAACCACTTCCTGGGTCATCCATTTCTAAGAAAGGGAAACAGTTCCTTTTCTTAGGAATGGATGACCCAGGAAGTGGTTAATTTGTCATTCATAGGGCAATCACATTCACAATTTGCAGCGCTCAGAAGTTATTGGTGTCAGAGAGGTAGCCGTGTTAGTCTGTATCTTTGAGAACAAGAAGTCCTGTGGGACCTTATAGACTAACAGATATTTTGGAGCGTAAGCTTTCATGGGCAAAGACCCACTTCATCACATGTTGCATATGTTAGTCTATCTATAAGGTACCACAGGACTTCTTGTTGTTCCAGAAATTATTTGGTAATCTATATCCAGTTTCTACTTAACTAATGGCCACTTTGCAAAAATATACCATACCAAAATACCGTAACTGCAGCTTACCCTTTAGGCCTAGAGGTAATGTCCTTAGGCAAAGGTTCAGTACACTGATGAGGCAGTGATGGGAAGGATGCACTTAGGGTGACCAGACAGCAAGTGTGAAAAATCAGGAAGGGGGCAGAAGGTGTAATAGGTTCCTATATAGGACAAAGCCCCCAATATCGGGAGTGCCCCATAAAAGTGGGATAACCAGTCATCCAACAGGCACTGGCACTGCCCAGGACTGTGCCTGTTTTTTCACCAACTACCAAGGACTATCACTCTTACTACCAACACACTCACTTGATTTTTATTTTATAAAACTGCCTACAAGTGGTCAGCTGTTTGGGAAAAGCCATACAAGCTGACGTCTAAATTGGCAACGTGAAAAGAGTGCAAGTTATGTTAAATATCATGCTTTGGAGCTTAGGCGAATCTCTAACTGTTAAGCTGTGTCTAGACTTACATTCCTTTTTCAAAAGAGGCATGCAAATGAGGGAATTGAACATGCAAATGATGCACTGATTTACATATCTGACACCTCATTTGCATAACCTCTTTTCAAAAGAGCTTCTTTCAAAAAAAAAAAAAAGGGCAGTCTAGACAGGGCTCTTTCAGAAGTAAACTCCATCTTCAGAAGAACTCTTCTTCCTATTTTGTTTCAGGAAGAAGGGTTCTTTCAAAGATCGGGTTTACTTTTGAAAGAGCCCCATCTACACTTCTTTCTTTCTTTCAAAAGAAGCTCTTTCCAAAAAAAGATTATGAAAATGAGGTGTCAGATATGTAAATTAGTCTCATTTACATTTTTATTTCCTTTATTTGCATGCCTCTTTTGAAAGAGGAATGCAAGTGTAGACACAGCTGTAGTGTGTATCTACACAGCACCTGACTTTGTGAGCATCTACACAAAGCAACAGCAATTTCGAAATAACTTATGTCAAATTTGGTAAACTTCATTCTACAAGGAATAGTGCCTACCAGATATTTCGGAATAGGGGCTGTGTACACAGGGAATAGGGGATATTTGAAAATAAGTTATTCTGGAATATTTTATTACAAAATAATGCTGCTGTGTAGACATAGTATTTTGGATTAGAGCCCCTGGAATAGGCTCTATTGTGTGTGGAAGCACTATTTTGGTATATGTTTTGCTTATTTTCTGGCTTCCCTGTAGTGTAGATGCATTATTTCAGAATATCTTATTTTGGAATAATAAGTATGGAATAAAGTATTCCAGAATAACTCTGTAGTGTAGACATACCCCTAGCAACCAGGTGAGACCTACTGTTGCAAAGTAATCTGCTCCACTCCCCATTTACCTACTGCAGAGTCGTCACACCTTTCTCTGAAGCATTTGATAGCAGCCACTGTCAAAGATGGAATACATGAGTAGACGGACAACCAAGTAATCCAATATAGTAATTCCCATGGTCCTATAGAAATAACTTACTTTTCCAAATTGAAGGGCAAACTCCATGGACTTGTAAGCAGGACGACATGGGAGCCAGTAAGATTATATTCTAGCACCATTGTTTCTCAAAAGATATGGACTACATTTTAACGGAGATTGTTTCATGCCTCACTTACCCTCCCATGCACAACCATATAGCATTCTTGTGCCCAGTCAGAAATTGCTCACACAGAAAAACATTAGCAAAATAACGTATTGCTAGCTGTCCTTTAACACAACTGAGCAGCTGCAAAGGGACAGATATACTTGCTATGCCATCTCTCCATGCACTGCCAGGAAGTGTTTCATGCACTAATAAAACCCATGTCATCATTGCACATGCAATAGTTAGTGGATTACAAAGGGCAATATTGCTGAATATTTCTGTTCTACAGAGATATCATGTTTTAATGACTGTCTAGCAATCATCCGCTAACTCACCATCTCTGCAGGCAACTATTCACAGCTATCTTTGCAACACAGCAGGTCACCAAAGCAGCACTCTGATGTTCAATATAGAATCTCCAGGCTGGAAAATCAGCGTCCCTCACATGCAAATTGAAAAAGACTTTTTATATGGGCATGAAATAGGTGACTCAGTTGGGGACGAACTGATGTCTGCTCTTACAGATCGGATCAGTTTTTGTGAGGGCTAAATCTGCTGGCTTGCTCAATATAGGTAACCTTGACATTGTGTTTTCCTTTTGTTGATCAACATGTTTTCCTAGCATGCTAACATGGCAACCAGCTCTAGGTCTCCAAAGTCCCTGAGAGGCAAAGCAAGATAAAGTACATATTGAGGAGGGCGGGTGTAGCCTCCCAAACCACACCTTGTTTTCCAATTATGGGCACCCTGATCTGTAGAAGTGCTGGAGAATCAGAGAGGAACATCTGGCTCATTTGTACCTTCAGAGCTGCTGAGATACATCTAGGCCAACTATTTACCCTCAGCCTAGAATCACTGTCAGTCTTTTTACTATTCTGCTGTACCAGTGAATTTATTCATGCCAACGTACTACTTATGGAAATAATATGTTTTAAATGACTTGAGAAAAGTGAGCCTTATGGCATGCCAGTGGCTTTCTGGTCCTATTTCCATGTCACATATAAAATTGGTTGATCAGAACACCGGCAGTAGTCAACTAACTTTTGTGTTTATTTTGTTTGAATTACCAATTACAGCTTCATCTTTCTGAAATTTGTGGTATTAGAGGGTTTTCTTTTCTGTACCTGGACAATAGGATTTGGTGTCTGATTCTGTGCTTTAATTCAGCTTTCAAAATTGAGTATATGACAGTTAAAATAATAATAATAATAATAATAATAATAATAAAGAGTGAGAAAAATATCTTTTACCAAGATATGTAAATATCTCTGAAAAAAGAATGTTCAAAAAATATTTTTCTGTCCTCATTTCCTAAATGACTATTCTGTGCTGCTCACCCTGAGATGACATTCACTTTCATTTCTAGCCATGAAATTCAACCTCACAAACACTTTTCTTTTTTGTCAAATTTTAACTCATTTTCCCATTCCCACTAACTTTTTGTGAAGCCAGGGGAGAGAAGACAGTTATTGCAGCAAGACAGTGATTGCATCTCTGTTCAAATTGAGACAACCTGAAGCCCATTTCCTGTGGACAATAAAGCCCTAAAATGAGGTGCAATCTGGGAAAATTAAACATTGCCATCATGATATACTGTGCTTCCTTTTCTGGTAGATGGAGTCAAAAGTGTGCACTTCAGACAGTGTTTCTTGGTGGTTGAAAAGATAAAAAATTTCAAGAAACTCTAGCAGTTTAGAATTAATGTCCATGCTGTGCAAAGGCTTGAAGACATGCTTGCAATGAGAAAAGAGAAATTCAGTTTTTATACCCAAAAGGCATTCAAGAAAGAATGCCTCCTCCAACAAAACTCCGTATTTCTTAACTGTTGACATTCATTGACCTTTTCTCTTTTACCCAATAAACCAGCCAGATAATCTGACCCTCAGAAATCTTTGATGAAAATACAGTAATTTCAATCAGCTGTACTCCATTCCTTAATGACAGAGCGCTAGGCAAAACTTATTTGGGTTTGACTGTGCATATAATTAGTAGATCAGGAGCAAAAAAGAATTTCATTTTGATCTCTAACCAATTCAGGGAGATGGATACTTGCTTACTCTAAACTAAAATGTTCCTTTCCTAAAGTGATGCTAATTTTGTTCTGTTTGTTCTTCCTGCCCAAACACTGACAATGGCATGCAACATCTAAATGTCAAAGATGAAGTAATTACTCTGTGAGCTAAATCCTCTTCTCCTTTTATTAATCTCAATTTCATATTTTCTTGAAACAAGTGAAGAAATTTCCACATCAGCAAGTAACAAATTTTGTCATTTCAAGAACTCACATCACATGTCTGAAAGGGTTTCTTAACTAACCTAAATGAGAGAGGAGAATTGCTTGGGAAGAGATGATTTAGATGGTGATATCCCTTTTAAGAAAACAACACTGGCTTAATGCACAGGACCCAGTGAATACAACGTGCGTTAAGGGGGACCTGGAGATAGAAAGATCCAGTGTTCCGGCCCTGGGAATGAAATGAAAAGCAGCATCTTCCTGACATTTTTGGGCAGTAGTTCACAGGTAAGAGTTCTCGTAAAAGGGATTGACAAAATTGATCTTTAAACTATTATGACCAGATAGGAGAGATGAGCTGCTTTTTTTTTTCTCCTACTCATCCTTGTGGGACTAAGAGAGCCACTCAAACGCAGTATGCCGAAACAAAACAAGAACTCCTCAAGTATTTTTGAACGTCTTAGGCAAACTACAAAATGAGGCTTTTTAAAGATTCAGGTACAATCATATCTCACAAAATTTACATCCTATAAAAGCACCAGACCTTCCGGAAGAACCCTATCTGCACAAAAACACAACAGGATCTCCATTAATCCATATTAAAAGGACCCATGCTTCTGTTTACATGGAACTGACAATCAGAAGCAATAAGTATCCATCACTAAAAAGATGATCCTGCTGTTCGTGCATCATGGGGGAGACAGTCCCAGAGTTAACAGTCTAACAGAACCCATTATTATTATTCAGCTCTGTGGTATACCAGTAAGCGGTCAGGTATATGAATCACTGGAGAGGTTACATTCATTACTCTCACAGAAACCTATTTACCAGATAGGTTAACAATTCCTTTTTCTGCTCTCGTCCTGAAAACTCTCTGAAAAGTGCATCAGCTAAAAGCTTTAATGTTATATAACAAGAAAGTCTAACCTCAAGAATTCTAGGCATAGTGGACCTCCATTATCTGGGTAAGTGGCCATTGCAGAGAAGTTGGTAAAAACCCTCTTTATTTCCCTGTTTCATCCTCTTCTTTAGGTATGCTGAAGAACAAAAGCTCTTCTGAGGAGAGTTACATGACAGCATCTGCTCCTTAATGAAGCAGGGCAGAAATGAGTTCCTATGTGTATTAGCAACAACGATCCCTTGTGACAGATTTTTTTCCCCCTCATTCGCAAGTCTACCTGTCAGCCATAGGCAGAGAGGAGACAACTCATCAGTATGGATTACTGAAGCTACTTGGTGCAGCAATCAACAGCAAGATAGGTTAAATAATAAAAACAGATTCCCCTTGGAGTGCGACAATAGCCTCACCCCAACTTTGCAACAAAACATAATCTTGAAATGGAGAAGAGTGAAGTATAAAACTAGATGCTAAGAGGAAGAACATGGGGTTAGGGGGAAGCAAGTGAGTCACAGCAACAATGTTTCATCCAATCTGGATTAGAGCAGAGGTTTACTTTATGGCCATATTTATGATAGCAATGCTGAAACTGTAAATCTCAAGGTTGCATGTACATTTGAATTTACAAACCACTAGGTCCAACTGCTTTTTAATACTAACATAAAATCGTGGTCAGTACGACCACAATCCAAAGGCAGTTTTCTCCTTCACTATAATAATGAAAAAAATTTGCTTATGACTTTGGTAAAAGATGCAACTCTCAAATCCCAAAAAACAAAAAGTTGTGCACTTTATCATCTTTCAAACATCTATAAAATTCAGAACCAGTATGTTTGTTTCTAAAAACCTTGGTCCATAAAGTAGAGCAGTGCCTGGCATTGCCCAGCAATTAATATATAGTGTTACTCATTTGGAGTTTTATATAAGTATATGAAATGTCCAGTTAGAAACTCAATATTTTGTGCCTTCACTCTGATGTTTTCCAAAATACATTTTGTAACACACAGGTGTAACACTCCAAAGGTGCAGTCCAGACAATCCTTCTCAACTTGAAAGAAGGTGGTTCGTGGATGGGGCACTGAATGTGACAGGATTAAGGAGACGGAGGGATTCCCAAGGAAAAACAAGCGAAGGGTTGCTTGATAACGATGAGAAATTGCCCAGATCCTTATAAAAGTGAACCACCTTTCGGCCATCTCTGTCAAATTGGAGGCATATTTGTGAGACAGCAGAGGGAAGGTCACAGTATTTTCCTGCATATTTTGTAGAAGTGTGGTTTGAAGAGTAGCCTGGTTTCCTTGGTGGTTCAGAGAGCAGATTTTAAAAGTACTAAATACATACAGATACACAAAAGGAAATTTTTATAAATCAGTTGACTGAGATTAGTTTTAAAATAATTCTGACCATAATTTAGTCATTTGATTTTCAAATTAACAAAAAAAAAAAAAGGCCAGTCCACTTTTTAATCCCTTCTGCAGAGACTTTTGCTTACATGAGGCATGTCAGTAAATATGGAGCAATGGAGCACAACTATTGTAAATCAGCATGGTTCCATTGTCTTCAATTACGTCCATCAGCAGAGGATCTGGCACATAACATCAGACAGAATTTTAAATAATCTACCATCTTCAGTTTTTGTAATAATGTAAACATAAATGTGCAGGTCTTTTCATTCTTCTCAGAAGCCAGTTCCTCTTTGGAGCACAGCATCCTGAACCATACAAACCACTGGAGACTTCTCAATTACTCATAAGAAAAAGATGCCTGGGGATAACCGAGGTATTCAGGGTCACCAGTCCACACACTCAAGAGAAGCCCTTGGTTTATAACACTTGTTAAGGACAATTTAGTAATTGTAAAGGCTGAGCAATAATGATTTCACCTCTGCTGTTCTCAGTAAACTTAAATATTCATGTTCGCTTTGCAAAGCAAAACGTTTTGAAAGTGTTACATCTTTAAATAAATAAAAACCATAATTTGTTCTTCTGTAGTGCCTTCCGTCCAAGGTTCTCACAGTGTTTTATAATAATGAATTAGTGCTCCTAACAACCCTGAGAAATAGGTAAATATTATTTGTTCTCATTTTACAGCTGGGAGAATGGAGGTAAACAGGTTAATTATTTCTTTTACATGTAACCCCGTTGAAACAATTCACTTGGTGTTATTTCACCATCTTTATTTAAATTTATATTTTACTATTGAGTTTAAATCCAGGTCAAGACAAAAATAAAATAGCTCTGAAGGAAATGTTTGTGTTACATTTAGGTCAAGAACACTTCTCAAGAAGAACTGAATCCTTCAGGTTTCGATGGCAAACAGAATTCAACAGATGCCCCATTGGGAAAATTTCATCCAGAATGTACCATGGTGACTTCTACCTGTAGCCACTTCTAAAGGATGAAGTCTGGCAAAGCTTTCTCACATAAGCCAATGAGATCAGTGGGAAAAAAATGTGAGTGTAAGAATTACTTAAAAGCAAAAAGCAGAAGGCTGTAAATGTACACATTGTGAATGCAGCCTACATGCATAGTACTCTCCAGCCCCATCTGATTTATGAGAACTCTTAACCAAGCAAAACAAGTCCTGGATTGGCACATCTCATAACCAGAAATTCTCATTTAATGGCCAGGTTTTAAAGGCTTTACTCACAGTGAATGGTGCTTTGTTCCAAGAATGGTCTCTTCATAGTACATGGTGCTACTCAATATGAGTATCAGAATCTGGCTCCAAGTTAGAATGTTCAACTCATTAAATGAAAACCACAATATCAGAGTAGGTAATGCATTGGAAACCAGTGCTGATGATCCATATGGCCAAAAGGCCCAAACACAGTTCCTGCCTAAAACCTTTCATAGCTGTCTGAGGCCACTTAAAAGATGCCAGACACAAATAAACATCACAACGACTTTCTGATTTGTAAGAAAAATTTAAGTGATTTCTCTAGGGCAATTGTAATGACAAACAATCTACTTTTAGTTAAGTACAAACAGGAACTCTAGACATCTCCAATATTTTGTCCTCATTATTAACAGTGCTATAGAAAGAGGGTAATTTACTAACTTCAGAGTTAAAATTCAGTGCATCTACATTTTTTCAGCTACTAGCAGATGTTAGTTAATGGTTTTCAGGCATTATATCATAAACTACGTTCACTTCAGACATGGAAACCTCAGTGATTAACTGTGCATTATTTAAGCAACATACTTCTAACAGCCCCAAGACACATCCCTATGTTTGGTTTTAAAGGAGAACTTGAGATAACTTCTTAATGCTTAATAAATTAAAAGCATATGCTTATATGTTTCATTACCTTCTTTTCCCTCTTTTCAATAAACTCATATATGAATATAGCATTTTCCCAAAGAGTAACACTTCTTAAGTCCTCTTCCAGACACAACATTCACACAGAACACAGCTGCCATTTGTCCATATTAAGACTTCATGATGGAGCAATAAAATTGAGTCATATGGGCTTGCTTATCTTCACAAGATTAGATGGCATATTTATCCCCGAGGAAGTAACTGACCTTCTTAAAAAACCAAAATCATTGCATAAAATGAAAGCTTTATACTTTAAAATTAAATTACAATTTAATCAAATTTAGTTTATATATATTTAATAAGGCATGATGATTGCATTTGGTGTATACAAACTAAGATTGCATCTGGTATCATAAGCACTGTTACAGTTTTACCTTAATATCCTGATGAAACAACTACCCATAAAATTGTGCACTGCTAGTTCTCTGATTCAATAGCAATTTTCTCTCTTTGACAGTTACATAATATTTTTAATAAACATCCAGATAGGCATCAGCTAGATTAGTTTCATTTGAACATGCAGTAGATATAGTATAAATCGATTTAAACATAAAATACACTGTTGCCTCCATCCTGCAAAAACATGAGCAACTTCACACAAACACTTAGTCCCAATGAGCTCAAAGTGAGCAACTCATGCATCAGATTACTCATGTGCATAAGTTTTTGCAGGGTCAAGACCTATCAAAGTGATTTTGTTGCTCTTTTCAGATATAGTATGCCAATTTTGGATCTGCTAGTCAATCTAAAATATGACAATGCAGAATCTAAATGTTGATTCTAAGCACTGATCTAAATGTTGAGAACTGGATTATTGAGTAGATCTTCATAAACAATATATAGATTATGAATTAGCATTTGGAGAGGACATCATAACTTAAAGTGCAGAGCATCTACCGATAACCTGGAATACAGGATAATCCAAAATTCACTATCAGTTGAGTTCACTGGGTTCTGTGTCAGGTACTATCAGGGACAGAGTATCACAGGCTGTCATGAAGGAATACCTGTTAAACCCAGAGGCTACATCTACATATCATTTCTCTTGTGAGAGAGGAATGTAAATGAAGCACTGATTTACAAATCTTGCACTTCATTTGCATAATTTCACACAATCGTGCTGTAGGGAGAGATTTTGGGGGAAAAAAGAACAGCCATGGAGATAGCGTTCTGTCAACAAAAATCCCCCTTGTCAACAGACCCTTATTACTGAAAAAAAGAGATATCAGGGTCTGTCGATGAAGGGGGGTTTTGCTGACAGAACCCCATCCACACAGCTGTTTCTTTCACCAAAATCTCTCCTGACAGCACAATCACACAAGATTATACAAATGAAGCATAAGATTTGTAAATGAGAGTTTCATGTGCAATGTCGGGTTCCCTCATTTGCATTCCTCTCCCATGAGAGGAATGTCATGCAGATGTATCCAGACAGAGTAGGGTCTGAATGGGGGACAGCCAGATAAATCAATGGGAAGAGAGGACTTTTCTTTTTCTTTTTAAAATGGGAACAATTACAGGCGAAAGGGTTTTGTCTGGTTTTGCACCTGAAGCAGGGAGAGACCAAAAATGCTGATAAATCCAGTAAATAGCCTGGCCACATCATAATCAGAGCACAGATACTTAAGTAGAAAAGAAATGTTAAGTTAGACGTGACCTGGTTATTTTTATTTTGGATTTAGTGTGGGACTTCCCAGGCTGGTTGATGATCTTCCCCTGTACTCTGTAACTTCTAAGATGAATCCCAGGGAACTAATTCTCTGTGCTCTAATATTAATAATCTTTAGTCGATTTAATTACACCTAGCAACCAAGTATGCTTATTTACTTTCTTGGTATTTTCCCATCTTTTGTGAATAAATTACTTTTTTTTTTTTTTTTAAGGCAATGATCTGATTTCTGTGTCCTAGAGGAGTGTCTGTGTGCATGGATTTTTTTTTCCTCCATGCCTAGACCAGAAGGTCAGCTATCAGATTAGAACTGTTTGCTTCCAAGCTATCTCCTAAGGAAAGGGTGAAGCTTGGGGATTACCCCACGGGCAGATATCCACATGTGTCTTCCTGGCTTTTAAGGTGGGGGGTTCCACTTGGTGGTGGCAGCACTATTTCCCATGGGCAGGGGGTCCGTGACCTTGGGGAGGGTTACTTTTTGTAAGCAGAGCCTATACAGGCAAGGTGTTTTTAAGGTTTTGGCAGGCCCCCACTTTCTGCACTCACAGGCAGCCCTGACATGTACAGTATCAGTATCACAGGTACAGCCAGGCTGGCCAGAATGTAAGTCAGGAAGCCTAACACATTCTATATATTTTGAACTTGATATGAAGAAGACAGACATACAGATGTAGTCCAGCTTCCATAGTAGAAAATCGTACATAGAGCCTCTTCCAAGTTCACATCAGTGTTGCTCTCCTTCTCTTCCATGTTATGTTCATGATCATCTTTCCCTATACATCTACTCACTCCCTTTATTCTGCCAAGTGTGCCCTTCTCTCAAACTATGTCTACTAAAAACCTGAATCCCAGAGTTCAGGCTAAGGGCTGTTCCATTGCAGTGTAGATTTCAGGCTGAGGAACTCTCACACCTTGTAGGACAATCTCTGGGGCTCCAGGCCTAGCACCAACAGCTATAGCCCCTTAGCCCACACACTGCAAGCCCAAGTCAGCTGGTCTGGATGAGCTGTAGCCCACAGGTATCTAAATGCCTCACAGACATATCCTTAGTTTCCTGACCCTTCCTTCCTCCTGATAGATGCTGAGACTGTTGATATTTCAACAGTTGCTGCATCTGGAAAAGTCGGAACACATCCAAACAGAACACAGTTTAAAATACACTTTCTTCTCATTTGTGCTAATGAAAATTTATTTCTGACCCAGGACTAGTAACGTAACTCAGGGATGGTATGCATCATCTCCAGCTCTTGGGCTACATATTCAGCAGGCACGGGTCAAAACAGTTCTACTGACACCAATGGTTAACTAAGCATCTTTAGATAAGCTGAGGGTCAGGTCTCACTAATTCAAATCAGGTTTGGGTCAATGGTTAACAAAAGCATCATCACCTGTCAGATACTTTTGGTGTCACATTATGAGATGAGTTGGTGGTCTCGAATTCAAATCCTGAAATTTAATTAAGCAAATTACACAATCACAACCAGCACTAGATAGCACCTTTGCTGGCAATACATCTGACAGAATAGTGGAAACAATTCAAATTTGAAAATTAAAAATATTCGCTGAAAGCAAATTTTGGCCTATTTATTCCCAGTACAAATCACAAGCTGAGAAAAAAAAGTAACTAAGCAAATCAACACAAAATGAAAATATTTGCCACAAACTATTCATGAACAATGAAGGAATTATTCACTAAGCTACTCTATCAATAAGGAACATGTTTGAAATTTCATAGAATCATAGAACAATGGAGCTGGAAGAGACCTAAAAAAGCCCCCTGCTCTAAGCAGGACCAAACCCACCAGATCAGCCCAGCTAGGGCTTTATCGAGGTGAGACTTAAATACCTCCAGGAATGGAGACTCCACTACTTCCCTGGGTAGACCATTCCAATGCTTCACCACCCTCCCAGTGAAAAAGTTTTTCTTAATGTTCAACCTGGATCTTCCCAACCTCAACTTGAGACCATTGTTCTGTGTTCTGCCATCCATGACCTCTTTGCAACCTCCCTTCAGTAAGTTGAAGGCTGTTATCAAGTCCCCCCTCAGTCTTCTCTTCTGCAGACTAAACAGTCCCAATTCCCTCAACCTTTCTTCATAAGTCATATGCTCCAGCCCCCTAATTACTTTGGTCACCCTCCGCTGGACCCTCTCCAGCGTATCCACATCCTTCCTATAATTGGGGGCCCAGAACTGGACACAGTACTCCAGATGCGGCCTCACCAAAGCCGAATAAAGAGGAATAATCACTTCTTTGGATCTACTGGCAATGTTTCTCTTGATGCAACCTAATGTGCCATTAGCTTTCGTGGCTACAACGGCACACTGTTGACTCATGTCCTGCTTCTCGTCCACTACAGCTCCCAGGTCCTTTTCTGCAGAACTACTTCCGAGCCAGTCGGACCCCAGCCTGTAACAATGCTTGGGATTCTTCTGGCCCAAGTGCATGAACTAGCAAACAGAAAACACTTGTTAAATAAGTTATTCATTGCTATCATTTGCTTAGCAGAGCCCTGCAAGGACTGAGCAATGAGGCGCATTTACTTTCAAGTCAGAGGTAAGGCACATGGGTGAGACACTGGAGCTTCCATTACATTTGCCTGTGCTGTACATGTCCTGTGGGTGAAGCATTTCACTGTCCAGTGCTGTGACATGGGCAGCCGTCATAAATATTAAATTCACTATTAAAATAATTTTAAAATGCTATATGGTATTTAAATTGTGTTTTGAAAGGGTGTCTATAAACGGAAACTTCTACAGGGACAGTAATAACGGTTTACATTTCCACAGCACTTTGCACCTCATATTCTCAGGTCATTGTATGACATAGGAACACAGGAACTGCCACACTGGATCAAACCAGAGGTCCAGACAGCGTTAGATGCCTCAGAGGAAGACGAAAGCATAACACATTAGACTGATATAGAATAATCTGCCCTCCCTTTATGTACAGGTTTTCTCCTAACCTTTACTAAAGATTGACTAAAAGTCTTTTCGCTAGTATTAATCATTATAGCTGGATATTGGAATTATCCATACAAACAACCAATCTTTTTTTTGGATCTTGCTAAATTCTCAGCCTCAACAACATCCCAAGGCAATGAGTTAAAAGTCTAATTACGCACTGTGTGAAAAAAAGATTACATTATTAGCTTTTAATTTCCCACCTTTTACATTAATTAATACTTAAGCCTCACTACCTCCGTGACTGGTAGCTATTAATATGCCAAGTTACAAGAGGTGAAACTGAGGTAAAGAAGATGTCAAAGCAGCATTTTCAATAAAAGTACCCACCAATATTTTATGTCTAGGGTTTTCAGCATCCAACCTGGGAAAATGAAGAACTGGTTTTCAGAAGTAAAGTGCCTGTGCAGCTCCATTATACTTCATTCCTCTGAATAAAGTAGTGTGGACTGTTGTCCTTTACAATATGTTTTCTTCTGTATTTTTCATGTCACTGTCTTTTCTCCCCTTGCAACAGAAGTAGGGTTACTATACCAAAGGAATAATGCACTTTCCTGATTAGTTAGTGGAAATCTCAAAAGAATCAGTTCCAACTGATCCTTCATCATCTTCCTATAGATAACAACATTACAAAGCTTTTTCAAGTGGAGGTCAGGTTACATAAAAGAGAATACAGGGGAAAATGTCACGAAATATAAGCATAAATACCATTAATAAATTGCTGCTGTAGTGTTTAATGCCTCATAATAATCCCACAAAAGAGAAGACTAATCAATAATGTACATATAACAATTCTGAAGTTGCTAAATTTGCTTATAAACTATATAGAACTTCTCCTTAATTTCATACACACTACTAAAGTTAATGATTCCTCGTGTTATGCAAAGTACACTATTTGGACATGACGACTCCTCTAATTAGTCTATAAATACTTGACTTTTACCCACTGCTTTGGTAAGTGTGATAATTACTGGGGAAAGGCCAAAGCATTTATGGTCAATCAGATGATGAGCGAAGAATATGGCCCTTTCTGCTGAGTAAAATGTAAAGCATTACGTAGCAAGGCAGAAGCTATTAGCAGGATCAATATTGCTCTTCATACCTTAATAAATCATTATATCAAAGAACAGTTGCAGTATGAAGAAAATCTCATACTACCAAAAAGGATGTTTCCAAATCAGCAAATAAAATTGTAATTTAAATGCTAAGACCTAATTGGAGTACAAAGGAAACTACAAAGCTCAGAATACAGCCCTGTGATGCCAGACGTATAACTAGTTTCAATCAATAGTGAAGGAAGAGAAGCAGAAAGACAAAGAACAGCTCTGCTCAGAGCTGCACACACATAATGTGCAAATCAGTAAATATGTATGAACCCGCATCACCATGTCTAACAGACAACACTGTGTTTAGCAGAGATACCATAGGTGGCAGAATCTGAGGAAGAAGTAGTGCTGTGAGGGACTAGTGGTCTCTCGTATCTTAACTACTGTACTGAAAAGTAGTTCTAGTTTCCAACTAGTCACCATAGTTTCTCTTGTTCTCTCTTCATCTATCTATATTATCTTTGAGTATGTGGCAAGTTTTTCTGGTAGAGGAAGGTAGGGAAGAAACACACCAAACTACAATAAACAAAACACCACATGTTCATAATATCATTATTACTAAGATTTTCAGCTCTTTTGTTCACATAGGCCTAATCCTGCACATCTTTGGAGGCAAACTCCTGTTAACATTAGTGAGCTTTTGACTGAATAGACCGCAGGATTTTGATCTGCATGTTAAGAACTGTAGATGACTCACTGATAACAGGTAGGTAATAGGTATTGGAAGTAAATATACCATAACAAATTAAACATGAAGTCACAAACGTATGTTGCTATTAATCACAACAGACACATGAAAATACATAGCCATAACAGTGGTTTGGGGTTGTAATAACTATTGGATTAATACCTGAGTCTTGTGAGGAAGTGTGAAATAAAACAGGTTCCTGTGTCTCTATGAACCTAAAGGGCCTACAGACAAAATACCACACAGTGTTGCAGTCAATAGTCTAATCTATAGTTTTGTTTAGCTGAGTTTAAATATTTATTGAAGAGTTACTGTAAAAAAGTGACCATTAGTTAGTTCTTTGAACAGTTGCTTTTCATCTCCATTGTAGCACTGGAAACTTTTTCCTGCTTGATTTAAATTTAAGAATTTTGTTATGGAAATTAAAGTGATTCTTCAATCTGTATTTCACATGGTTGAATTCCATGGAGCTGACAAGTTATCTGGTCAACAGCCATATGGCTGGAAAGCTGACACCACTGCCTCAAAGAAAGAGGTGAGTCAGCATCATGTTGCTAGGTGACAGCTCCATTCAAGCAATCCAAGCCTGCAGATATGTAGCCCCCACCCCATCAGTTCTCTAGCAATGTGGGCTTTCAGCCATATGGCTGTCAACCTTATGGGGTGTTGACCATATGGGATTCACCCATACATCTGGAGCCCTGACAAACACACAGATAAAAATGAACAATTCATCTATGTTGTGTACTTTAATTTTTTACTAAGGATGTATTTTCTCAAGCTGTAATTTCTTACAAAAGCGTGACAGATCACCCTATCCATAACGAACATCTAACATCAGTTTGTTGGCTGATTCTCACATGGCAGAAAATAAAACAATCCTGCTTTTTAGAGCATAACAGGTCCTCTTTGATAGCATAGAAATATACGGGATGCATGGGCCTAGGGATGCGGGTTCTACAACTACCACACCTAAGAGAAGAGGACGGGGCATGGTCAGGGACTCCCTTCTAAGAGGGACAGAGTCATCCATCTGCCATCCAGACCTGGAGTCCTGGGAAGTCTGCTGTCTACCAGGAGCTAGAATCCAGGCTGTGACAGAGTCTCTTCTGTGGATTATTACCCTTTCTTACTCCTCCATGTAGGAAGAGCAAGATCACTGCAGATTATGTAACTCTGGGAAGAAAGATCAAGGAATATGGAGCACAAGTGGTGTTCTTGTCCATCCTCTCTGTCGAAGGGAGGAGTCCAGGTAGAGGTTGTTGCACTGTGGAGGTAAATGTATAGTTGATCAGGTGGTGGCCCTGTTACAGTCAAAGAAGTGTGAAGTGGTTGGAATAATGGAGACTTGGTTGGATGACTTGCCTAACTGGAGCACAATCATGGAAGGGTAAACAGTTCAGGAAGGACAGGCAGGGGAAAAGAGGAGGAGTTGTACTGTATGTGAGTGAGCACTATGACTGGTCAGAGCTGCAGTATACGGAGGGAGAAAAAGCCAGTCAAGAGTCTTTAGCTTAAGCTTAGAGGCAGAAGCAACAAAGGTGGTGATGTGGTGGATGTCTGCTATACAGCGTCAGATGAAGTAGATGAGGATTTCTTCAGTCAACCAAGAGAGGCTTCCAAATCACAGGTCCTGGTTCTCATGGGAGACCTTCATCACCCAGACATTTGTTGGCAGACCAATACAGCAGCGCACAGACAATCCAGGAAGTTTCTGGAGAATGTTATGGATAACTTCCTGATACAAGTGCTGAAGGAACCAACCAGGGACCATTTGCAGCTTGACCAGCAGCTCACACAGGGAAGAACTAACTGGAGAAATAGAAGTGGGTGGCAATGTGGGCTGCAGTGACCATGAGATGGTAGATTTCAGGGTCCTGACAAAAGTAAGAAAGGTGAGCAGTAAAATACAAACCCTTGATTTAAGAGCAGACTTTAACTCCCTGAAAGAACTGACGGGCAGGATTCCTTGGGAATTGAAGGGGAAAGGAGTTCAGGAAAACTGGCAGTATTTTACAGTAGTGTGATTGAAGGCACAGGAACAAACTATCCTGATGCACAGTAAGAAAAGCAAACATGGTAGGCAACCAGCTTTGTTTAACAGGGAAGTCCTTGGCGAGCTCAAACTCAAAACACATGCATATAAGAACTTGGACAGATGACTAAGGAGGAGTATAAATATATTGCTGGAAAATGCCAGGGAATAATCAGGAAAGAGAAAGCACAATTGGAACTGCAGCTAGCAAGGAATGTGAAGGGTAACAAGAAGGGTTTCTACAGGCATGTTAATAGAGAGGGTGTGGGCCATTACTGGATGAGGAAAGTAACCTAGTGACAGATGATATAGGAAAAGTTGAAGTACTCAATGCTTTATTTGCCTCAGTCTTCACTGACAAGATCAGTTCCCAAACAACAGCACTAGGTAAGTAGGCGGGCAACCCTAGGTGGGGAAAGAACAGGTTAACAGCTACTGAGACTGCGTCTACACTATGAGATGAATTCGATTTATATCAATTTTATAATTTTGGAATTTATAAGTTCGATTTTGACCATCCTCACTTCACACTGTGCTCCCCACAAAGTAGAGCCATTGCTAGCACACACACCCATTGGCTGATATCAACTGTTGCAGCAATGCATTGTGGGAAACTATCCCACAGTACCCTCATCCCTGTAGCATTCTGGGTATGCTCACTGGTCTTGATGTCATCTTCCCCCATCGCATTTTCCTCATTCCTTTCCTGACCCCGGAAAATATGTCAATCCCTGGAAATAATGCAGAAGACACTCAAAATTAGGAAACAGAATTTTTGGTTTCCCCACACTTGACATTGCCAACAACTGTGCATCAGCTGTATTCTCAAATGGACATCCATCCCACCTCCTATCATTGCCAAAATGTGATCCCTGACAATAATACAGGGGAAAGGATGTAGGAAGAAAGAAAGAATTTTTGGTTTCCCCTTACATTATTGTCAATGGAAAGGTTTTTTGGCTTTCCAGTGCACTATAAGGCTTCCGTGCAATAACTGTGTTCTCAACTGGGCATCCATCCCACCTCCCATCACTGTTGAAATGTGATCCCTGAAAACAATGCAGGGAACCAGAATGTTTCTTAGTTTGAGAAGAATGTAGGAAGAAAGAAAGAATTTTTGGTGTCCCTCTACATTATATTGCCAACACAGGTGCAGTGACTGTATTCTCAACTGGCCATCCATCCCACCTCCCATCATTGTAGAAAAATAGAATTGTTGTTTTTCCACTGGTAGCAGCAAGACCAGGTATGGGTCAAGGAGGGGTGTCGTGGACGACCAGTTGAAGTATTCTCCCTCATCAGGAGCAAGCTCCGTAGCTGCCGGGGGACTGTCTTCCCCGGTGGCAGCAGCAAGCCCCTTAGCCGCTGGGGGAGTCTTCCCCATGGCAGCAGCAAAGCACCCTGCATCTTAACCACCGGGGGAGACTTCCCCACAGCAGCAGCAAAGCCCCCCAGTATCATAACCACCAGGGTAGACATCCCCATGGTGGCAGCAAAGCACTCCATATCTAAACCGCCAGGGAAGATTTCCCCATGGCAGCATCAAAGGACCCCATATTTTAACTGTTGAGGGAGACTTCGCCATGGCAGAAGCAAAGTCCCCAGTATCTTAACTGCCGGGGGACACTTTGCCATGGTGGAAGCAAAGCCCTCTTTTTCCTGTGCGACTGGCAATATTGCCAGCACCAAACAGCAAGCACATCCTTCTTCGGGTTAGGGGTTACCCACATGATGTGCCTTAGCATGGGAAAGACCCAGACTGTGTGGTGCCTGTGGGGGAGGGAAGAGGATTCGCACACAAATGGAAACCGCTGAGAAGTTTCTCAGTGTGTTATGCAAGCATGACCCCCAGCACAGCCTTGTTGACACATGACACGGTGGGGCACACGACAGCACCAAGCAGTGCAGAAAAAAATAGTAAGTGTACACATAGCGTTGCGAACTCCCTGCAGGGCCTATCTGAATGGGCAGATGCACACACCCCACTAACAGCATAGAAAGAGAGGAGACATTTCTCAGGCTGTCATAAACTAACATGGCCTCACAGTTAATGGCTTGCTGCTGTTCCTGGCTGGAAATTCAGGCTTTTCCTGTTACTGGAGAGCAGGAGCTAGAGTGTAGCTGTGAGATGGGCACAGTGGATTAATTGCAGGACACCTCTGGAGACTAATAAATTTGATTATAAGATGTGGCAATTCCACACTTGCATTTAATTGAACTTCTCAATTCAAGCTTGATGCTATACCCATCAGGTAACTGTGATTTTGTAGGCTCAAGATTAGTGCACCCAAGGTCGAGCTAAGGGTCTTTACAGTGAAGACAGTCACATGGTGAAATCAAACTAACTTAATTAAATTCAAATTTATCTCATCGGGCAGACTCAGCCTTAGAAAAGCTATAGGTATGCAAATTTGTGGGTCTGGATTTAATGCATCCAAGGGTACTGAGGGAATTGGCAGATGATATTGCAGAGCCTTTGGCTATTATCTTTGACAACTCGTGGAGACCAGGAGAAGTCCCGGATGACTGGAAAAAGGCAAGTGTAGTGTCCATCTTTGAAAAAAGGAAAGAAGAGCAATCAGGGAACTATAAACCGATCACCCTTACCTTAGCCCCCAGAAAGATCATGGAGAGGCTCCTCAAGGAATCCATTTTGGAGCACTTGGAAGAGGGGAAAGTGATCAAGAGTAGTCAACATGCATTCACCAAGAGCAGGTTGTTTCTGACCAATCTGATCAGCTTCTTTGATGAGGTAACTGGCTCTGTGAACATGGAAAATCAATGGATGTGATATACCTTCACTTCAGCAAATCTTTTGATACAGTCTCCTACAACATAAGTTAAGCAAGTATGGACTGGATACATGGACTGTAAGATGGATAAAAAGCTGGCTGGATGATCGGCCCAACGGGTAGTGGTCAATGGCTCAATGTCTGGTTGGTGGTAGGTTTCAAGAGGAGTGCCCCAAGTATCAGTTCTAGTGCCAGTATTGTTCAACATGTTTATTAATAACCTGGATGAAGAGATGGATTGCACCCTCAGCAAATTGCAGATGACACTAAACTCAGAGGACAAGTAGATACATTGGAGGGTAGGGAGAGGGTCCAAAGTGACCAAAACAAATTGGAGGATTGGGCCAAAAGAAATCTGATGCGGTTCAACAAGGAGATGTGCAGAGTCCTGCACTTGGGATAGAAGAATCCCAAGCATTGTCACTGGCTGGGGACCAACTGGCTAAGCAGCAGTACAGCAGAAAAGGTCCCGGGGATTACAGTGGATCAGAGGTTGGATATGAGTCAACAATGTGCCCTTGTAGCCAAGAAAGCTGACAGAATATTGGGGTGCGTTATGAGAAGTATTTCCTGCAGATCTAGAGAAGTTATTATTCCCTTCTACTCAGCACTGATGAGGCCACATCTGGAGTACTGCATCCAGTTCTGCCCCCCCCCCCCCCCAGTATAGAAAGGATGTGGACATATTGGAGCAGGTTCACCGGAGGACAATGAAAATTATTGAAGGGCTAGAGCACATGACCTATGAGGAGAGGCTAAGAGATTTAGGATTATTTAGTTTGCAGAAGTGAAGACCAAGGGGTGATTCGATAGCAGCCTTCAAGTTCCTGAAAGGGGGAGCTAAAGAAGATGGAGAGAGACTGTTCTCAGTGGTGACAAATGGCAGAACAGAAGCAATGGTCTGACATTACTGAGGGAGAGGTCTAGGCTGGATAACAGAAACAACTATTTCACCAGGGGAGACAGTATTGGACAGCATTTTAATCTTTCCTGAGTAGTGGCACATGCACACTGCTTACAGACAACACTGTAAACCCTCACCAAGACTCTTAAGCTGTCATTGAAGAGATTCTCTCATGGACCGATAACTAGTTACAGACAGGAAACAAAGGGCAGGAATGAATGTCTGTTTGCAGAATGGACAGAAGTAACTAGTAGCATCCCTCAGCGGTCTGTACTGAGGCCAATCCTATTCAACGATATTCATGAATGATCAGGGAAAAAAGTAAAACAGTGAGGTGGCAAATTTTGCAGGGAATACAAAACTGCTCAAGATAGATAAGTCCCAATCAGAATGTGAAGAGCTTCTCAGGATCACACAAAACTAGGTGACTGGGCAACAAAATGGCAGAGGAAATTTAGTGCTGATAAAAAAAAACAAAGCACTGCATACTGGAAAATATATCCCCACCTATACATATAAAATGATGGGGACTAACTCAGCCATTACTGCTCCAGAGAGAGATCTTGGAGTCATTGTGGATAGTTCTCTGAAAACATCCACTCAACATACATAAGAAGTTTAATAAAAAAAAAAAGGCAAACAGAATGTTGGAAATCATTAAGAAAAGGATAGAGAATATTGTATTAACTCTGGATAAATCCCACATCTTGAATACTGATGCCCACATCTTGAATACCACGTGCATATGTCGTTACCTCATTTCAAAAAAGTTATCTTGGCACAGGAAAAAGTTTAGACGAGGGAAATATAAATGATGAGGAGTTGGAAACAGATGCCATATGAGGAGAAACTAAAGTCTGTGACTTTTCAGCTTGGAAAAGAGACGACTAGGGGAGGATATGATAGAGATTTATAAAATTGTATCTTGTCTGGAGAAAGTGAATAAAGAAGAGTTGTTTACTCCTTCCCATAACAAAAGAATGAGGACTCACCAAATGAAATTAATAGGTAGCAGGTTTAAATCAGATAAAATGAATTACTTCTTCACACTGTACATAGTCAACCTGCAGAACTCTTTGCCAGAGGCTGTTGTGAAGACTAAGCCTATAACAGAGTTCAAAAAAGAGCTAGCTAAATTCATGAAGCATAGGTCCATCAATGTATACTAGCCAGAATGGGCAGGGTGGTGTCCTTAGTTTCTGTGGGTCAGAAACTGGTAATAGGAAATATGGGATGATGGATCACTTGAATATTACCTGTTTTGTTCATTCTCTCTGGGGCAGCTGGCATTGGTGACTGTCAGAAGACAGTATACTGAGCAAGACAAATCTTTGGTCTAACCCAGTACGGCAATCCTTATGACTTCAGTCCACCTCTGGATGTCTAAGTTGGCATTTTCAGCTCTGCAGCCTGGGTCCTGCAAGCACAGGTCAATTGACCCAGGCTTTGAGATTCCATGTTGCAGGTCCTTTACTGCACTGTAAACATGCCCCAAGATACTATCATTGCCCAGATCCAACAGCACCTTTTTTCATGGCATTTATCTGTCATGTAGTTTGTAAACCCTTTGGGGGCAGGGATTGTCTTTATTTCTGTGTCTGACACAGCACTGAGCACATTACCAGCACTTGATAAATAAAAAAGCATCAGAGAGGAGTGGCCCACTATGAATCTAGTCCAAAACACACGGATTATGCTCCATGTTACAAACGGGTGGCACCCACCACAAAGGGTCTGCCAGTACCACGAACCTCATATTTTCCAGTTAGGTGAGTAGTGCCAGACACTTTTTAGAGACAGGCACATACTAACTCTGCACACAAATAATTGGGATGGTATTAAATGAGCTTAGTAAAGATTTAGGCTTTTCTTATTTCAGTCAGTTTGAATGATTAGCAGCCTCTATGTTTGCCATTAATTTTGGTTTCCATGGTAACCATTTTAAACCTGTCCCTAACAACAAAAGAGGCATTATCTTTGAACTCTAAATCAATCAGGAAACAAATGACTTTATATCAATTTTTGTCTCATTATTGCAGATGAAGAATAATGATATTACAAGGTTTTCTGACAGGGATAAGATGTCAAATTAAATATACAGGTGATTTTATAAAGCAGACAAGAAAAAAGGACAGCATCAATATGGTTCAAGTGAAAATGTATTTCTAAAACAAATCTGAAAGGCAACATATTACAACACCTAAGAGCAGCAGAAATATTACTATGATTTTTTTTAAAAATATTCCAATTAAAACAAACAATTTTTGGATTGGATTTAAATACTTCCTTACAGTATCTGAACCCAAACATTGCAGCATTGTGCTAGTGCATGATAGCTAAGAAGGGGAATGAGGCAGTAGAACTGCCTATAAACAAGAAAGAAACTGACCAGTGAAGCAGAGGAAGTCTCATCTGCTTCTTGGAGAAGGCTGTTCAGATTACAATAGGATCAGTGGCCTGCACCACATGGCACAAATGCCAAGGACCAAATGCAATGTCTTCTCTGCCTTTCAGCTACTGTCACACACTGAGGTTTCAGATGTGCTTCGGAAGCTTCAGGCTGCAACCTGCAAATTGGATCGATGTGTTTCTTGCCTGATAAATGCTCAGAGGGAGACATCAGGTCTGTTATTGGAAAACACTTTCATTGCTTTTTTTCTGGAGGACATGGTGACAGCAGCTCTTAAAAAAGTAAAATGCCCAGTTCTTCTAAAAAACTCATGGTTTGAACCTGATAATTATTCCAATTATTGTCTTACATATAATGTGCTTCATTTTAAGGAGAGGTGAAAAGTGCATTATTGAAAAGGCAGTAACCAAACAACATCTGGCATAGTCAGATTTCATTGTCACCTATTAAACTGGCTTTAGTCCTAGGTCCAGTCCTGAACTGGTCTCACTCGTCAATATCCTTCTAGCAACAAAAGAAGATTGAGTGTAATTTTCAAAACTTGCAATGAGAATTGTGCTCCTAAATCAGAAAGGTGCTTTTGAATGCACCATTCTCACTGTCATCTTTTTTTATTCATGAAACGAAAATAAATAAAACCTTTGTGAAATTTCACACAGAATCACAGGCTGGAAGGGACTTCAGGAGGTCATCTAGTCCAGCCCCCTGCTTCAAGCAGGATCAACCCCCACTAAGTCATCCCACCCAAGACCTTGTCCAGCCAGGACTTAAAAACCTCAAGGGATGGAGAATCCACCACCTCTCTAGGCAACACATTCCAATGCTTCACCACCCGCCTGGTGAAGAAGTTTTTCCTAATACCTAACCTACACCTTTCCCTCTTCAACTTCAGACCATTACTCCTTGTTCTGCCATCTGACAACACTGAGAACAGTTTCTCACCCTCCTCTTTAGAGCTCCCCTTCAGGAACTTGAAGGCTGCTCTTAAAACCTCTAAGTCTTCTCTTCTGTAAACTAAACAAGCCCAAATCCCTCAGCCTATCCTCATAGGTCTTGTGCTCCAGACCCTTAATCATTCTTGTTGCCCTTCGCTGAAGCTGCTCCAGCAAATCCACATCCTTTTTATACTGGGGGGCCCAAAACTGAACACAATATTCCAGATGGGGCCTCACCAGTGCCGAATAAAGAGGAATAACTACTTCTCTATATCTGCTCGAAATGCTCCTCCTAATGCACCCTAGTACGCCGTTAGCTTTCTTGGCTACAAGGGCACACTGTTTACTCATATCCAGCCTTTCATTCACCATAACCCCTAGGTCCATTTCCATCGTACTGCTGCTGAGCCAGTCGGTCCCCAGCCTGTAACAATGTTGGGGATTCTTCCGCCCCAGGTGCAGGACTCTACACTTCTCCTTATTGAACCGCATCAGATTTCTTTTGGCCCAGTCCTCCAATTTATCCAGGTCCCTCTGGATTCTCTCTCTACCCTCCAACGTATCTACCTCTCCCCCTAGTTTTGTGTCATCCGCAAACTTGCTGAGGGTGCAACCCAGTCCCTCATCCAGGTCATTAATAAAGATGTTGAATAACACCAGCCCCAGAACCGACCCTTGCGGCACTCCACTTGAAACAGACTGCCATCCAGATATTGAGCCATTGACCACTACCCGTTGGGCCCGACCATCAAACTTTAGCTGGTATGGAATGCAGCTGACTGTTTTCTTCATTAATACTGGCCATGAGAACACATTATACCTCAAGTACTGAAACTGAACATAATTAAGCCAACTAATAGTTCATTAAGAGTCAACATGGCTTTCATGAGGGGAAACAACGCCCCACCAATCTACTAGAATTCACTGAAGGGGTAAAAAACATCTGAGCAAGGGGGATCCAGTGAATACAGTATACTCAGATTTTCAGAAAGCCTTTAAAAAGGTCTCTCATCGCAGCTCTTAAGCAAAGTAAGCTGTCCTGGAATAAGAGGGAAGGGCCCCTCATGGACTGGAAAATGGTGAAGACAGGACAAAAGGAAGTTAGGAATAAATGGTCAAGCTTCAGAATGGAAAAAGGTAAACAGTGATGTCCCCCAAGGGTCTTTACTGGGGCCAGTTCTATCCAATATATTCATAAACACCGGGGTAGCAAAATTTGCAGATGATACAAAACTTCTCAAGATAATTAAGTCCCACCAGACTGTGAAGAGTTTCAAAAAGGTATCACAAAACTGGTGACTGAGCAAAAAATGGCAGATGAAATTCAATGTTGATAAATGCATAGTAATGGACACTGAAAAACATAGTACCAACTATACATAAAAAATGATGAGGTCTAAATTAGCAGTTACCAATCAAGAAAGAGCTCTTGGAGTCACTGTAGATAATTTTCCAAAAAAAATCCACTCACTGTGCAGCAGCAACCAAAAGAGTGAACAGAATGTTGGGAACCATTAAGAAAGAGATAGACAAGAAAACAGAAAATACGGTATTTCCACTATACAAATCCACATTAGGCCCACACTTAAATACTGAGTGTAGATGTGGCTGACTCATCTCAAAAGTACATTGGAATTGTGAAAGATTCAAAAAAAGGCAACAAAAATTATTAGGGATACGGAATGGCTGCTGTGTGTAGGGTGATTAACAGATCTGGGACTTTCCAGCTCAGACAAGATAAAACTAAGGGAGAATATGATAGACGTCTATAAAATAGAGACTGGAGTAGATGAAATAAATAATGATGTATTATTTATGCCTCATAACACAAGAATTAGGGGTCATCAAATGAAATTAATGGGTTTAAAACAAAGGGTTGTATTTTTTTTCACACATATACTCAACCTTGCCAGAGGCTGTTGGGAAGGCCTATACTAAAATAGGGTTCAAAAACAAGCTAGATAAATTGACAGAGAATAGGTCCATTGATGGCTATTAACCAGGATGGACGGGAATAATGTCCCTACCCTTTGTTTGTCAGAATCTGGGAATGGATGATAGGGGAGAGATCACTTCATGATTACCTGTTTTTTTCATTCCTCTGGGGCATGACATTTGCCTCTACCAGAAGACAGGATACGGAATCAGAAGGACCTTTGGTCTGACCCCCAGTTTGGCCATTCTTATGAAATGGCTTCCATGTCCTGGCAGGTGTAATTCTCTGTCTAGGTTCTTGTATAGCCTCGTCACCGTGGCATGCGAGCACTGATGGTTTTTGTTGTACCTACTTTAGAGACCGACTTTCTTCCATGCTAAATGACAGCTGAGATTTGCTAAGGTGTTTGCACAAACAGCTACCTTTGAAATGGGAGAGGGCTGGTCACACAACTCCCATCATAGGCTTGATCTATAATTAAAAATAAGATTGCCCTGGCTAAGTCGCTCACAGCTTCAAACAATGTCACACCTTGAGCACTGCAGTTAGGATGGCCTAACCCCAGTGTAGAGGTGGGTAGGGAGATAAAAGAATTTGCAAATTCTTCCTGTTTCCTCCACTCCTTTCTGTTTGCTTCACATTTGCAAAGTTACTGGCATCAGTGGGGTCAGCAGCCAGCCACATGGACCAGCTCCACACCCAGAAGGGGAGGGGCTAAGTCACCTGGACTATGGTGCTGGTCTCCCCTCAGCCACGCAGAGTGGTGGAGCAGTGCTACCAGACACCAAAGGGGCCCAGAGCTCTGGGCTCCCTTGAAAGGCTGGGCCCTATAGCAACTGCTCTCTTTGCCACTTCCCCACTGCCATCGGTGAGCCTGACTAACATTCTGCGTAAGTAGGCAGTCCACATTATTCCTGCAGCCTGGAGCAGGGGAACTGATTGGTGAGCTGTCTCAGAGGGGTAGCTGTGTTAGCCTGTAGCTTCACAAATAAAAAACAAGCAGCCCTGTAGCACAATAAAGACTAATAATTTTATTTATTAGGTAATGAGCTTAAATATATAAGACCCACCCAAAGTGGGTCTTACCCACGAAAGCTCATTACCTAACAAAAAAAACGTTAGTCTTTAAAGTGGTACAGGACTGCTTATTTTTGATCAGTGAGCAGTCATCCCGAAACGTCCCTGCAACTGCCAGTGAAGGAAAAGATGCTAGTGACCCCAAAGATATCAGTTTAAAGCTCTGATGTACACAAACCCTGTTTTTAAACAGTGTATATTTTGAAATGTGTAAGCAAGAAGGGCATATTAGATACATGTTTGGCTCTGGAAAGAGGATTGAAGGTATTAGGTTGCTGTGCTTATGCTCACCATAGGAAAATTTGCTCTCCCCAGCCTTTGTAACATTGGTATTTTCGTGCTTGCATCTCATTATATTAGAAAACGCCTGCTGCTCCTAGCTCCTAAATCCATCATGAGTTCACCAACTACTGAGTGGCATTCACTAGACTCAGTGATCTATTTTGAAACAGGATTGTTGTCAATCTCAGGGTACTCAGAATGAAACACCAAGAGAAAACACTGAGATAAAGAGGGAAAGGCATAGTACATGAGAAAGTGAGAGAGAGGGGAAGAACTCAGGGATGAGGAAAAAAGAGTATTAAAAAGAATTTTCTATTCTGCCACTGTAATGAGTTTCCTTTCTTTATTCTGAATTGTTTTCAGTATTTATATATTTTTTCTTCCCTAATAGCAAAACATGTTTTGCCATAGGAATACGAGAGGTACAGATTAAAATGTGCACTGAAGGACTCTTAGGTAGATGTAGCCTCTGCAGATAAACACCAGTAAGGGAATTAGAGAATTCAAACAGCAAATGCACAGCAAACTTTAAAAAAAGTGAAAGGAGGGTAAACTGTGGAGAAAGAACGTGCAACAACAGAACAAAGAGCACCCTTTCTCCCACCATAGGCAACATCAGAAGGGGTGTATAATCCCAGTAAAAGGAAATACCATAACATGGATATTACAGAAGCTTCTTCCTGAATCCAGGCAGTTGGTTGACTTATGCCCTAAAGCACGTAAGTATGTATAAACATTTACTGTAGATAATGTAACTGTGGCTGATATTCAAATTAGTCACAAAAATGTCCAATGCCTTTTCCAAATCTTGCTAAACCTCTTACCTCAATAACTGTGTACCAAACTATTTCTCTTTTAAACAGCCCTTTAATGTCATTGGCTGTCCCTTGTTCTGGCATTATAAGAAACATTTATACAGAAGTATCCAAATCACTTTTTCTATGCTAATTATTATTTTAATATAGGCATATAATCTCACATATTTGTTCTTAGCCTAATCTAAAAATAGTTTATAGATAAAGAATCAGACGTGTGAACATTGGACTTAAGAACTCCTTCCCTCTCCAAATATGTCTTTAAATGAGGCACTAATCTTGCTTCAACTGAACAATAATCATTGCCTCAATTTATTTTGAATGTGTCTAACACGCAGGTAAAAAAATACACAACCCCAACCACACTTTGTTAAATGGATTCATCAATACCTCTTAGAAGACTTTAGTGAACCATGACAAAAAGTCACTCCCAGGCAAGTCTGGAATGCCAGATTTTATAAAAAAATCATAGTTAATGGTAAAAGATTTATTTCCAAAAGTCAGCACTAACAGCAAGTTTTCTTCCTTTATTCCCTTAACTTCTGCACCTTTTTTATTCTCTTCAAAAACAAACACGAAAGTTTGCCCCAGGAAATATCACGGCAAAGCAGCATAGAATTTGTTAAACCAGAGTAGGACATGAATCATTGATGGTTATTCCATTTCCTCTAACTCTGCGTAATCCAGACTCAATATATAGCTTTATATTACACATTGACATAACATTCAGATCTATAGCTATTCAGTCTAAAAGGCTACGTCTAGACAGCAGCGCCATTCAGATAGAACCACATGCTGAAATAGCTTTTTTTGAAATCATTTCAAAATAAGCTACAGTTTGTGTAGCGCTAATTACACAGCTTATTTCAAGTTCACGGTGCCACGTAGACGTAGCCAAACAGGCCAGCACTGAGATTTTTGTTCATTCCATTACAGATACAGAAGCTGTTCAGGAAGTTCAGATCTGGATCCAAACTGCATTTGACACAGATCATATCTGAGGCTCTCTTTAAAAAAAAAAAACACTCAACTTGAAGCTACTCTTAATTCATTTTTTAAAATTGACTACATTTCAGGTATTCCAGCTCTCCAAGTCCTCTTGACAATGCTTGTGTTTAGAAGCAAATTTCCTGCTGCAAGTCATGCAAACAAAGGAAAACTATATAATTATATACATCAGAAATGGTGAAATTGACTATGCAAAGTGTGCAGTCTCAAGCACAAACAGCCAGATGTTTAAATGGAAACTAAACACCTTTAAACACCCATACCAAAATAAACAAACATGTTTTGGGTGGAAATAGTCACTTTAGTTAGCAAGTTTAATGCATCTCCATTGAAGTCTGTAATGATTAGATACAGTAGTGATGGCAGTCAAAGAAGCAGCTTGACGGGTAAGTTAATTTCTATCGATTTTCCCACCGAATATCTGCAGAAAATGTGATACAAACAATGCCTAGTACTAGCATCCTTCAGTCTACATAGACTATGGAACGCGCCCTTTGTAGTTCCGTTTGGAATCCTCATTTGCAGCGTCAGCTGTGACTGTGAAGACCCACATGAGAGTGACAGTCCTTGCTGCATCTGTTGCATATGTAATGGGTGTCTGCCAGGTCCTTGCTGTGCTTTCTGTGGGCTCGCTTCTCCTCTGCTAGCTGTCTGATCCTCAACTCGCCCTTCTGAAGGCCCTTGTACAGTTCCTGCCTCCATCTGCTGCGATCATCTGCCAGCTCCTCCCAGCTGTCTGGCTTGATGTCTACTTCCCTGAGGTGTCTCATGCAAACATCTTTGTAGCGCAGCTGGGAGCATCCAGGAGGTCTTTTGCCAGAGGCTAGCTCGCCATACAGGATGTCTTTTGGGATCCTTCCATCATTTATCCTGTGGAAGTGGCCAAGCCAGCAGAGCCACCACTGCCTGAGGAGGGTGTGCATAGTTGGGATTCCAGCTTGCTCAAGGACAGTAGAGTTGGACACACTGTCCTTCCACGATATTCTAAGGATGAGCCTGAGGCAGCACAAGTGGAAGACGTTCAGCCTCTTTTCCGGGTGAGTGTACAGGGTCCAAGTCTCGCTGCCGTAAAGGAGGGTGCTGAAGATGCAGGCTCTGTAGACTTGCATTTTGGTGTGAGTGTACAGCTTATTGTTATTCCACTCTCTCTCGCTGAGTCTGGACAGAGTTGTGGCTGCCTTACCGATCCTCCTATTTAGCTCAGTCTCCAAGGACAGGGTGTCAGTGATGGTGGACCTGAGGTAAACGAACTCTTGGACGACCTCTAACGTATAGTTGTCAATGCTGATTGATGGAGAAACAGCAACGTCCTGAGCAAGTACATTTGTCTTCTTTAGGCTGATGGAGAGCCCAAAGTCCTTGCATGGTTTGGAGAACTGATCCAGCAGCTTCTGAAGCTGGTCTTCTGTGTGTGACATGACAGCATCATCATCTGCGAACAGCATCTCTCTGATGAGGACTTCCTGCACCTTAGAATTAGCTTTCAGCCTTGTAAGATTAAACAGTTTCCCGTCAGATCTTGTGTGCAAAAAGATGCTCTCTGTTGAAGATCGAAAGGCGTGTTTAAGGAGGAGTGCGAAGAAGATCCCGAACAATATTGGAGCAAGGACGCATCCTTGTTTGATGCGCTCCTGATGCTGAAAGCATCCGATAATGTGCCATCGTATTGGCCGGTTCCTCTCATGTCTTCGTATAAAGAATGGATCATCTTGAGTAACCGTGGCGGACATCCTATCCTGTGGAGTAGTTTGAACAGTCCATCCCTGCTGACCAAGTCGAAGGCCTTGGTCAGGTCAATGAAGGCAATATAGAGTGGCTTCGTCTGCTCCCTGCATTTCTCCTGCAGCTGCCTCAGAGAGAAGACCATGTCGATGGTAGATCTCTCTGTGCGGAATCCACACTATAATTCAGGATACACGCTCTCAGCAATCTTCTGGAGTCTGCCAAGGGTGACGCGAACGAACAGTTTACCAGTGATGCTTAGGAGGGAGATTCCATGGTAATTGTTGCAGTCACTTCTGTCTCCTTTGTTCTTATACAAGGTTATGATGTTAGCGTCACGCATGTCCTGTGGAACCTCTCCCTCTCTCCAGCACAGGCACAGTAGCTCATGTAGGGGATCCAGGAGAGTGTCCGTGGCACACTTGATTACCTCTGGTGGTATACCATCCTGACCAGGGGCCTTTCCTGCTGCAAGGTTGTTGATGGCTTTCTTCAGTTCTTCCACAGTTGGTTCCTAGTCCAGTTTGTCCATTACAGGTAGGAGTTCAACGGCATCGAGGGCTGAGTCGAAAACAATGTTCTCGCGTGAGTGCAGCTCGGAGTAGTACTCGACCCAGAGCTCCATCTGTTTTGCTTTGTCAGTGATGACTTCACCAGATTTGGATTTCAGAGGTGCCATCTTGTTTTGGGTGAGTCCTAAAGCCTTCTTGATGCTCTCGTACATTCCCCTGAGGTTACCAAAGTCAGCACTGGTCTGGATGCTGCTGCATAGCTCGAGCCAGTAGTTGTTGGCAGAGCGCCTGGCCGTCTGCTGTACTGTTTTTCTGGCTGCTCTGAGCACTTGCAGGGTATTCTGGCTCGGCATACGTTTGTACTACAGGAGCGCAGAGCGCTTTTTTTCGATGGCTGGAATCATCTCATCAGAGTCAGCTTCGAACCAGTCATTTGTGTTTCTAGCTCTTCTTCCAAACACCGAAAAGGCCATGTTGTACATTGTATCCCTCAGATGCTGCCATCTGGATGTCACATCGGCACCTCCAGGGTTGCTGTGCAGATTCTCCTCGAAGGTCGCTCTGAACTTTTCGGCTATCTCTGAGTTAGCCGTCTTTCTGGCATTGATGCGGGGGCTTCCAGTTGGTTTAGAGCAGTGCAGCTTCTTGGGAATCACCTTGAGTTTGGAGCAAACTAACGAGTGATCTGTATCGCAGTCACCACTATAATAGCTGTGTGTCAGAAGGACGTTTCTGAGGTTATCACGTCTAGCGATGACCACATCTAGTTGATGCCAGTGTTTCGAGCGTGGGTGTCTCCATGACACTCTGTGCTGTGGCTTGGTTTGGAAAAATTTGTTTGTGATGCAGAGATTGTGGTACGTGCAAAGTTCGAGAAGACACTGACCATTTTCATTCATTTTTCCCACATCAAAGTGGCCTAAGCAAGAAGGCCACGAGTCACGATCGGCTCCAACTCTCGCATTGAAGTCACCCAGAATGTACAGTTGTTCGCAAGCAGGTATTTGCGCTATGGCAGCACTAAGCACGTCATAAAACTTGTCTAAAACAAGGGGGGCCCCCATGGCTTAGCTGGCTAAAGCACCTGTCTAGTAAACAGGAGATCCTGGGTTCAACTCGCAGTGGTGCCTTGTTGAAAGTCTTTGACAAACAATGCCTACCTATGGTTAAAAATGTATTGAGATGAAGCACAGTGTTTTCTATCCTTTAAATCATTTTGGTCTTAGGTTACCATATTTATTAGATTATAATTATATCTGATAACACTATACAATCCCTTCACCATACCTTAATACAGGATAACCTTAGGAGACAAATTATTATTTATCATTATTCTCATAATCCACATGCAACAAAGTGATCTTTTTTTACTGTTTCTTAAAATATCCTTTTTTAAAAAAATACCATGAAACATTCCATGAGTGAGAGCTTATCTTCCAGCCCCCAAAGCTTAAACTGAACAGAGTTACTCACTCCAGTGTTTCAGGGCATTCCATGTGCTTTATGAACATGACATAACTGAAATATGTTTTATGCTAAACATTTCATTTATATATCATTGGAAAACTTGTAAACTATTGAATATGATTATCCCATTCACATGCATGTATTATTCCTGTTTGTGAAGCTAGAAATATGACATATAAACCTGTACTACCAATATAGTCTTGCAAAGTGAGTGCCATTAAGAGTACTCACAGAAATCAATGGCCCAGTACTCAGAACGATGATCTTTGAACAGACATTTTTCCTGTAAGCTTGTGAAGAGGGGTTATGGTGGCTCCTGCCAAAATATGAAACCATATCACCTGTTCCTGGGATCCTTCTTAAACCCATTTCCATGCTAGGCAAGGAAGGGTTAGAATAGGGGTCGGCAACTAAAATAGCAGTAAGTGCCATTTTTTTCAAATTTGGTCAAACTCCTCAATAATTCAGGAACTGCAATGCATATGAATATGAGACAATCCTTAATAAATAACTTCAACCCATACTTTTTGTAACCACCATTTTAAGAACAGTGCACACACAACGATTTATAATGCGATACGTGTTTACTGCACAACTTCTACAAACTTTTTACATATATTATTTCCTCACACTTTATGTATGTGTTTGTACCCCTGTCTTCCTGACTTTCACTCCCAAGTCGTCTCTCTCTCTGGAGTATGCTAGCGGTCACTTGCCAATTTAATTATGCCAGTCTTCCTTCATGTTTAATTTCAGTTTTCTTTCTTAAAATGAGCGTTGCCCTTCACAGCAGGAATGCTGCAAGCCTCCTTTTCCTTTTCAAAAACAAGATTTTACTAGCAACATGATCAAAACACAGATACACTATCACATCCTACAATGTACTGCACATGTTAAAGAGAGAGTTATCCAACATTTTGTGATACTTTGCTATTTTGATACGAGTTGTTCATTGTTGGGCTTTTAGATGTTCAGCATTTATAGAAAATAAACATGAGGGCTTTTTTTTTTTTTTTTTTAATTTTGAAATGATAGCATCAGGAGCCACAAAGAAGTCCTTAAAGAGCTGCATGAAGCTCCAGAGCCACAGGTTGTAGATCCCTGGTTCAGACTGAACACAAAGGATTCACGCCTTATGCAAAAGCTATTTAACGGTGGGGAGGGAGATAATCTAGGTCATGAGGTGTCCCTAGTTACCTGGCACAAGATGACTGCTGGAAACATCTAAGACTGAAAGGGGATGGGGAGGGAAGGATTGAGTGCAGGCTGGGATGTTTTCTGGTCTGTGAAAGCAGTTTATCAGTACTTTGAGGTTACACGTAACCAGTTTTCCTAGTGTAGTAAAGGTTAGCTTGCAAGTTCTGTTTTAGTTTGTTCAGTAACTAGCATTGTTCTATCTGCTATCTCTTACGACCACTTAAATATGACCTTGTAGACTTAATAAAGTTATGTTTGTTTATTAACAAAGCCAGTATACATAATTGTTACCAGGCATGGGGCAAGACAAGGAGTCTCTGTATCTCTCTGTTTTACCTGAGGCAGAGGGCAACATGTTTTAACCTTATATAAAACTTTATACAGAGTAAGACAGATTTATGTGGGGTTCAGGTCCAATCAAGGTTGTGCATCTGGGTGCTTAGGTAAGTCCTTTTATAGCTGACCCTTCCCAGAGATGAGCTAATCTCACTGTCTGTATTTACTGCAGAGGGCTGTGAGTATCTCTGCGTCACTGGTGGAGGAGATTGGAGGGGTGGCTCAATAGGACAGAGTTGAGAGGTGTTCAGGAAGGCTGGAAGGTGGGCTTAACGTTATTTAATCACACTAAGTGACAACCCCAAGGAGGTCTCAATGACCGAACCTGTCACACTATAAAAGTTACTTTTTTCAAGTACTGTACAGGTTCAGCCTCCCTGGTCTGGCACCCTTGTGACCTGAACGGCCCTGGACCACGGATTTTGCTAGATCAGAGATGGTCAGTTCTGCCCCCCTTCTGTCATTAGTCCCTGCTCCTGGATCCCTGCCCACAGCTTCCCGATCCCCTCTTCCACCCACAGGCTCCCCAGCCTCTGGCTCCCGGTCCCAGCCACCCCACCCCCAGCTGCAGCTTCTATGGGCTGCAGCTTCCTGCCCAGCCCCAGCAGTGACTTCCTGCTTGGCCCTGGGGATGCAATACTGCAAGCCGCTGCTCCCTGGCCTGGGATGCCAGCTTACCAGCCTGGGCCCTGCTCCTGGCTGCTGCAGGCCCCCATTCCCCTTGCTGCCAGACCAGTTGTGGCTGCCCTGCCCTGGGCTCTTGCCATTGGTCTGTCTGACTCCCCGCTCCTCCCAGCCCTGGAACGCTCTCACCCTGCAAGTTGTGTGGTCCTGACAGATGATGGATGTTGCCAGTTAAGAGAATGTCGGATCTAGGAGTTTAAACCTGTAGTACAAATTTGGAGTTACTTAGGTGAAGTGGGAAATGAATGGAGTTATTCCAAATCTAGTCCAGTGCAATAGAATGGAATCAGAAGCTTACAATTTTTCATAAAATAAAAATAATTCTGTCTCACCCACAAAACCTAGCTCCCCAAAATAAAATTATAACTGTTTGTACATATCAATGTTCTAAAAGTAGTAGATAGTATATGAATCAGTGCAGTAATATATATATGCTGAAATAATCAGGGATACAATAGAAATTACAGATCTTTAACAAAAGAAGATTACTTAGCAGCAGCCCCATTAGTGTACTTCTGAAGAAAGATTACAAATTCTCAATGCCCATCCTGTAAGATCAGAAAACAGAAGTTAAAAATAATGACCTCCTGTAGAGAGAGAGAGTGGGGGGAAAAAAAACCTACCTGAATGTAATGCTAGAAAAGCTTACTCTAGCATTAGTGTACAGGTTATTAAACATCAAACTATAGGAGCAGTAAGATCATTACAATTATTTAAATATTGGAAAGACCAAGTTCAGAGATCAGAGGGATCTGTTTACTATAATTCAGAAAAAAGAGAATCCAAAATAACTTTATATTATTTTTTTTAAAAAAGCTATTGAAAACAGTTTTGATAGAACTGCACTGGATACATGCAACTAGAGTCTAAAAATAAGAATGCTGCACCAATTTATATTCTCTTTGAAATGTCTAAAATACCGACCTTAAAGTGCATTTTCAAACATACAGCATATCAAAGCAGCACACATTTATTTCTCACCATTGCCCTTCCAGGCTTTTAGTTCAATGAAACCTGAAATAGTCGAGTGGAGCTGTGCTATGCGATAAAGCATGTAGTGATGGGTCCTGCCCTAGATCAGTAAACAATTTTTTTCTTTTAACTGACAGAAAGCATTTCAGTGGCCTAAGCCTTTTATGAACTCTCCAACACAACCATGGAAAACCTGACTTTTCACATCATCTGTGTATGCTGTTCAGAGTCAAAATACGAGTTCTAGTCCCCAGGATGCCTCAGTTGTTCTTTTCCATTATGGCAACTATGATACACAAGGGTAAATCTAATACACTGTAGCTTTCAGTGACAATCCCCTGGGGAACCCACACCCACTGTTGTAAGGATAATTATCTGGGTATCCCTGAGGCCAACCCTCACCATTTTCATATAAAAATCACCTCTTGCATAAGACATAGAATTTAAAATCACCTCCTTCACAGATATCACTGAGTCACTCCATTACCTCTGAGACAGATATAAATTATGCATTCTTGATTCTCTTTAAAATTTTAGATGTGCAGGGGACAAAAAAGCATCTCAATGGCACTAAAACTATAAGGCATTCAAGAGAGAAACAATAACTTGTAGGGTATTAACTGCTACAGTTCTCCAAAGGCTCCCTGCCTGGTCAAGAAATGCACATAAAGCATGGAAACATAACAGCAGGCTTGCATGCTAATGGCTGCTAGTGACAAGGACTCATTGAATGTCACTGCTTCACATACTGCATACTGTTCATTTTTCTTATCTGCATGACCTCTCCTTTGAAATGAATGATGAAACTCATGAGAATTAGCATCTCTGCTTCTAGGCATTTGCCACCAAGAAGGCATTCAGTGACAGCTATACTAAAACACAAAAAATTGAAAACAAAACAAAAAGCAGACTATATGAGCATTGTGAAGGTTTGTTATCGATACTATAAGAGAACTCCCTTGTGAAGCCTCTTCAGAGATCTAGCTTTTACCTTGATGCCCTTTAAAAGTATTGATTTATCACAGCACATGCATTCAAATTTGGCCAACATTTCATAATTGGTGTGAATAAAAAGGAATAGCTATTGCTTCAAGAAAAAAGAAATGCCTCTGTTCTAATGCCCTGCTGCTATAATGACCTATTTCACACTAGCATCTGTTCTGTTCTGATGAACCACGCCAGATGAAAGCTGGCAAAATAGCACAACAGGTCAGTAACCCAGACATTCATTGAGTATCGCAGATGCTTCGATCCATGATTCACATGTAGTATGTGCCTGATTATTTTTTTCTTTATTATTTCAACTCTTTGGCTTATAGAATTTCCCATAAGCCCTGAAAATGTAGGATTTGCTTCATAGCCAGAAAGACGGCACCTAAGAAACTGGCTTGGCACTAGCAGGTTCACTAATATGTACAGAATAACAAGGAACAAGTCGTGTGTTTGAATTGTTGAAAGTTGCCAGTTAATTACAAATTCTTGAGGAATGTAAACTTTGGGAACACATTGCCTTTATAATATTTGCCTGCAGAATAAATACAACATTCATTTCAGTTTTGAAAATACAGATATTTGCAAACACTCAGCTACCAAAAAATGGATTAGTTATGACCAAAATTGTAAGGCTCACTCTCTGTTTCAAGCCCTTGACCTAATGAGGTTAGTGACAGGGATATGAATGACTTGAACAGCAAATGAAATACAAAAGTAGTTTTATCTTGAAATGCAATATTTCTTCTGTCACTTAACCAATTTTTCTCCATCTAAAAATTACAGGGTACACTACAAATCTTCAAGGCTAGTAGCAGTTACAACAGCCTAAGTGCTATTTAAAAAGAACAGTAATTTATGAGTTGGGTTGGCAGAAAAAGCAGAGGTCACACGGGAGACTCCTTAGGGAAGCAACTATGACAAAGGTTATGAAGGGTCCGAATGAGACAAAACAGGTGTAAATCCACCAACTTCACTAGTGTTTCTCCAGAGTTATGTTCGAGTAACTGAAAGTAGAATATGACCCAATCAATCGCCAGCTAGAAATCAAGCCTGTTATGAAACACAAAATTTTCAATCTAAATCCAAAAGTAACTTCTGTCATATGCTTCACATACATCTATTCACCATTCTCTTCCAACTTGATCACTAATATACAGTGTATGGAGCTTCCTGGAACCTTCTGAGAAGAGTACAGGTTGCAAGAGGGAAGTGGTTGGAGAAGAAGCCAAGAAATGAATCTGCACATACATGGCTTGAGTGGTAGCTGCAGCATCTCTTTAAATAGCTCTTTCAATAAAGACCCAGATTAGTGACAAACATGAAGCCCTTATGTTTTTACCCCACATTTCAGCATGAAACCCCAGGCTTTTTTCCTGCCAGAATGCTGCAGAAGGGTGTTCTGGCAACATTTTCCTGGCACCGCTGCCATTTTGGAAGGCGGCTGGGCTACACTCCCCATTCATCACATGTGGCAGTGAATGGGGCAACTGGGGGGTGGCAAAATGCAGCTCAGTAGAGCCACACAAATGGAGCACCCCCCCGCCAGCTCTGTGCAGCTCTTCCAGTCCTGTCATGGCTTCTGCTGCCCCAGCACCAGTGGCCTGGTGTGGTCCTGGGGGCCCAGCATAGTGTTTGCATGGCTCAGGGAGCCCGGCATGCCTCTAGCTGGAGTTGACCCTGCAGTGGCAGGTCAGTAACTTACCGACATTCACTTGGGATGATGGGGAGGGCTGGGGGTACTTGGCTCTGGGGAAGAGAGAGGGCATTCAGTTGGAGCAGCAGGGAAGGGCACTGATTTGAGCTGGGAAGTGTTACGGGATGCTTGGTTCTGAGGGTGGGGGTGGGCATTCATTTAGAGTGGGGAGGGGTGTGCCTGGTTATGGTGGTGTCTGGTTCTCAGGGAGGGCATTGATTTAGAGCTGTGAAGGGGCTTAGGGTACCTGGTTCTGGGGGAGGGTATTGATTTAGAACTGGAAGCGGGGCTGGGAGGTGCCTGGTTCTGGGGATGCTTGGCTCTGGGTGAGGGGAAGGGTATTCATTTAGAGTGGAGGGGAAAGTTGGGGGTGAGAAGGGGGGATGAGCCTGGGGATGGCAGAGGGGAGGTTTGGGGCTCAAGAGGGGGATTAAGCCTGGAGGTGGGGGGTGCAGTTTGCAGACTGAATTCTGGCACCTTTTTTCTCCTAGAAAAAAGCACTGATGAGACCTGTAATATGTTGATTTGTACTGGGTGGGAAAGTAGAAAATTAGTAAAAGTTAACAGGAATCCTCAAGGAGGACATCCTTTAAATAAAGGGCAGGTAGGTACATCTTCTAGTTTTAATGTCTACTCATTTCTTATTTGCTAGGCATTTTTACACTGTTGTTTATGAGAAGACTTTGCCTACGGGTACTTAGCTGTAAGAGGCAATGGCCTGGGCTCCAACGGCCTTGAATGGGATTCTCGAGTCAATCATATGCCACAGAGAAAGCCTCATCTTCAGCCCTGCAATCCACTGATGGTACCTGTTTTTCCAGTTCATGAAAAGAGAAGTTGTCTTTTAGAGAGCCAGGCCCTACATCATTTAGGACTCAGATAAAGAAAACCAGGACTCAGAATTATATTCATTATTGGACTGGGAGAGAATGCACAGAGCAAAGCTCCAGAGGAAAATGTTCCCCTTAGCTTGTGTTACTTGGACCTGGTCTACACTAAAAAATGGAACCTTAACTTTATTGGTCGGGGCATGAATAGTCCAGATGCTTAAGTGGAACAATTAAGCCAATCTAAGTCCAGGTCTAAACAGTGATAATTCATTGGAAGAATTCTGTCATTGACATAACTACTGTCTCTCTGTACAAATAGAGAAAAGAATCACTCCAATCAATGTAAATACCACCCAGGCTGAAGAACTACAGCAGTGCAGCTGTGCTGTTGTAGTGTTTTAAGAATATACAAATCCTGTGTTAGATCAATTATTGCTTCTTCATGGCCTCCCCTTTTATTTGCAGTTATAGTGTACTGTACTACTTAAGCCTGGATAAATGTGCAGATCTCAGTGACAAGGCTACGTCCTCACGCATGTAGCCTCCTGTCCAGTCTGAGATGGAAAAGGGTGTTTCTGGTTCTTTGGAAATGCAGAAGCAGCAAAGACACCGGAAGAATTCTGCGACTTCACTCCATCATATAAAGAAGGAGGGCTCATTATTGAAACCAAGTTAGTGGGCTGCCTGGGTCTGCATGTGTGCTACATCCACAGACAGCCCCTGAAAGGCAGGCACTTCCTGCTCAAGGGAAGCAAAAATGTTTTGGAGCCAGCGGGGGACCAGGAGGGGAGCCGACTCTGTCCACCCTTCTGTAAAAAATACAAGTTCTATTGTTACTGAGCTCATGCTTGCACTAAGCCTTGAAGGAGGACACTTCATGTACCTTTATTCTTCAGAACGCTTCCTTTCCACGTTCACCAGTTTGCTCTCACTCAGTAGAACAAGCTACTCTTTATTAGGTCTGACAACTTTCTAATCACACAAAAGTGAACGCCCTATGCCCTGCCTAATCTACCCCTTCCTCAAGTCCCTTTCTCTCTGGCTCTGTTACTCACTGCTTCCACCCGCCATCCCTTGGCTAGGCAGAGACAGGGTGCTGGCGGTGCAGGGCCCTGGGCTGGGGTGTGGGCTCTGCATGGTCTCATAAAGGAGGAGTTCATGTTGTGAGACAGAGGCTTCCAGGTTGGACAGCGTGCTGGGGTGCAGGGCAGGTGAAGGTTCCTGCTGAGGGTGTGTACTCTGGAGTGGGACAAGTGATGAAAGGTTAGGGGCTCAGGAGGAAGCTTTGGGCTGGGGCCAAGTGGTTGAAGTGCAGGATGGGGTGCAGGATCCAACTGGGGGTGTGGCTGTGGATGAGGAGTTTGTGGTTCAGGACTCGGAGGGTGGGATGTGCAGGGGTGTGGAGTGTGGGCTCCAGGAGGAAGTTTGGATGCATGAGGGGAATCTAGGATGGGGTAAGGGGCTGAGGGTCCTAGCTGCACTAAGTGGGGCTCTCAGAAAACAGCTGCCTAATCCCTGCTGCCCCAAAGCACATGGTGATCTGCAGAGGCTCCACTGCTGCTTTCATACCCACAGGCAGCACCCCGACAGCTTCCACGTGTCACAGTTCCTTGCAAGTGTGAGGGCAGCATGAGGAGGTCTCCGGGCCAACCCTGAACCTAGGGACCAAAGGGACCTGGTGGCCACTTAGGTGAGACATGCCAAGCCAGGGCAGGAGGGAGTCTGCCTTAGCCCCAGACCACCAGTGCGTCATGGACCAGATTTTTAATGCATTGGAACCATCAGGATCCCTTTTCAACCAGGCATTCCAGTCAAAAACTGGACACCTGGTAACTATTCAGGAGTCAGTCTTACGGAGGCTTTATTAAACTTAAGTGTAATTAGGCTCTTAAAACCTTCAATGTTTGATTTCTACATCCCTCCCATGCTACTTCTGCCTTTGGGAACCACAGAATGTTTTTATTACAACTTTCTGAGAGAAAATATCAGGAAAAAAATTAAAACTACAGTTTAGAGCTATATTTTCAAAGGAGCCTCCTAGAACAGATCTACACATAAGTTAAACACACATGGCTGGCCCCAGTCAGCTAACCTAAGCTTGCACGGTGTGGGATATTGGGCTGTAAAACCTCAGTGCAGAAGGGCTCAGGTTGAAGGCCAAGCTCTTGGACCCTGTGCTGGGAATCCCAGAGGTAGAGTTCTAATCTGAGCCCACAAATCTTGAGTCCCACAAGCTCAGGTCAGCTGACCCACGCCAGTCCCAGAAGTGCCTCAGGTCTTTTATTCCAGTGCAAACATGTGGCTACTGGATTCCTTTTGTGAAAGTATAATTTTGCATATTCAAAGCATGTCCATGCACAGTTTTTGTGAGACCACATGAATGTACAGAAGATTGTTACATTCGACTTTTCTTTCAATAGTGCAAGCACTCATTTTTATTTATGTACATTGTCATTTGTGTCTACAAATAACAAGCCTAAAAATCTGCACTCAAGTCACTGCTCACACAAATGAAGATGCATGTAAATTCCACTTATGCTTGCAAAGTCACATAACACAACTCCATGACACATCCAGCCCTGTGGAATCTATACTACATACTAATTTTGGTGGCATGTAAAGTCTACGTAGCTACCCATTGCAGGGAAAAGCAAGTGGTGTGTAGTCACATGTATCAGTGAGCGGCTCTGGTGGGGGAAGCAGTGAGGAAGGGCTTCAGCAGGTGCCTGCTACTGGAGCCTTTCACTGCAACAAGGAAAGGCTTTGGCAGCAAGCCACGGGGCAAGGAGCTGATAAGAGTCTTTTCCTGCCTGTCTCCGGCCAGAATCTTTGCTTGTGATGCCACTCTCTTCCTGTGGTAGGAGATTGCATGGCTAAAAACAGCAATGTTGACAAGGAGGCATGGCTTGAGCAAACAGAGAGCTGTGTAGGGTATATACAAACCCAAATCCTTGAGGCATATCTGTACTGTACTCACCTAAGCCATGCCCCACCATCCATACTGTTATTTATACCAATGCGAGGGGGTTGTGTATGTATGCTATACTTTACCAAAACTAGTATGCAGTGTAGTTAGACCTTGGGAGCCATGAGCTAATGACTCTCAAAAGCAGCACACACAAATGATTTATCAAAACAATGGATGTATTATCACAAACGAAAGCCACTGTTTGAAAATTTGACCCAAAGGCTTGTCGTCATTTGTTCTAAGTATATTTAAGAGGACATGATCCGGAGTATATATAATGCATTTGTACAAACGTGTGCCGTTGTAGCCAAGAAGGCTAATGGCATATTAGGTTGCATCAAGAGGAGCACTGCCAGTAGATCCAAAGAAGTGACTGTTCCTCTTTATTCGGCTTTGGTGAGGCCGCATCTTGAATACTATGTCCAGTTCTGGGCCCCCAATTATAGTAAGGATGTGGATACACTGTAGAAGGTCCAGCAGAGGGTGACCAAAATAATTAGGGGGCTGGAGCATATGACTTATGAAGAAAGGTTGAGGGAATTGGGACTGTTTAGTCTGCAGAAGAGGAGACTGAGGGGGGACTTGATAACAGCCTTCAACTTACTGAAGGGAGGTTGCAAAGAGGCTGAAGAGAGGCTGTTCACAGTGGTCACGGATGGCAGAACACGGAACAATGGTCTCAAGTAGAGGTTGGGAAGGTCCAGGTTGAACATTAGGAAAAACTTTTTCACTGGGAGGGTGGTGAAGCATTGGAATGGTCTACCCAGGGAAGTAGTGGAGTCTCCATCCCTGGAGGTATTTAAGTCTCGCGTTGACAAAGCCCTGGCTGGGCTGATCTGATGGGTTTGGTCCTGCTTAGGGCAGAAGGCTGTACATGATGGCTTTTTTAGGTCTCTTCCAGCTCTATTATTCTATGATTCTATGAAATGTAAGGCATTTCAATGATAATGCTAGTGTGCACGTGCAGTATCACAACTCATTTGTCATCTTACAGAAACTAGAAAACATGGTAATGTTTCTTGGAAATTCATAGCTTATATTTTCATACATTATCATCAATTATAAATTCATAGTAAGACTTATTTAGCATTTCATGATTCCCCATACAGAAAATACTAATGAGTTTACATATATGCAAATGTCTTTCATATATGAAGCAAATGCCAGGAATAAGAGAAAGCACAATAAGAAATATCCTTACACAAACTTTTGAAGATTCCGTTAAAAACAGTCATACAGGAAACACCAGACTTCTCTCCCCTCCCCCCACACTGTATATCTGCACAGAAACACAAAAATAGTCAAAGGTTATTTCAGGAATTGCTTTGAAATTCATACAGTTTCTATGGATGAAGAGATGTACGACTAACATGGACAAAATGCAAAAATTCAAACACATCAATGTCCATTTTCAGCTGTACATACTAAAACCACTGATCTTTTGACTGACGATCTTCAGGACATCAGCGACACCTGAAATACTGCTGTCATCAATGAGGAACTGAAGAGGCTCCAAGTTGACATTGTTGCTCTGCAAGAGACGCGACTCACAGATTCGGGATCTCTAAAGGAAAAGGATTACACCTTTTTCTGGCAGGGTAAAGCCCAAGATGAACCCAGGGAGCATGCTGTTGGCTTTGCCATCAGAAACACCCTTCTACAAATGGTGGAATTAGTCATGAGCGGATCAGAAAGACTCCTTCAGGTCATACCTCAAACTTGCGCCAGTCCTGTCCACCTGATCAGCACTTCGGCTCCAACCCTGTATGCCACACCGGAAGTAAAAGACAAGTTCTATGATGTGCTTAGTGCTGCCATAGTGCAAATACCTGCTCGCGAACAACTGTGCATTTTGGGTGACTTCAATGCAAGAGTTGGAGCCGATCGTGACTCATGGCCTTCCTGCTTAGGCCACTTCGGTGTGGGAAAAATGAATGAAAACAGACTGCATCTTCTCGAACTTTGCACGTGCCACAATCTGTGCATCACAAACATATTTTTCCAAATCAAGCCACAGCACAGAGTGTCATGGAGACACCCAAGCTCAAAACACTAGCATCAACTAGACGTGGTCATCGCTAGACGTGATGACCTCAAAAACATCCTTCTCACACGCAACCATCATAGTGCCGACTGCGATACGGATCACTTGCTAGTTTGCTCCAAACTCAAGGTGATTCCCAAGAAGCTGTACCACTCTAAACCAACTGGAAGGCCCCGCATCGATGCCAGAAAGACATCAAACTCAGAGATAGCCAAAAAGTTCATAGTGACCCTCGAGGAGAATCTGTGCAGCAGCCCTGGGGGTGCTGATGTGACATCCAGATGGCAGCATCTGATTGATACAATTTACAACACAGCTTTGTCGGTGTTTGGAAGAAGAGCTAGAAACACAAATGACTGGTTTGAAGCTAACTCTGATGAGATGATTCCAGCCATCGAAAAGAAGCACGATGCACTCCTGGAGTACAAATGCTCACCAAGCCAGAGTACCCTGCAAGCACTCAGAGCAGCCAGAAAAACAGTACAGCAGACAGCCAAGCGCTGTGCAAACAACTACTGGCTCGAGCTATGCAGCAGCATCCAGACCCGTGCTGACTGTGGTAATCTCAGGGGAATGTACGAGGGCATCAAGAAGGCATTAGAACCCACCCAGAACAAGATGGCACCTCTGAAATCCAAATCTGGTGAAGTCATCACTGACAAAGCAAAACAGATGGAGCGCTGGGTCGAGCACTACTCCGAGCTGTACTCACGCGAGAACATTGTGGTTGATACAGCCATCGATGCCGTCAAGCTCCTACCAGTAATGGACGAACTGCATCAGGAACTAACTGTGGACGAACGGAAGAAAGCCATCAACAGCACTGCAGTAGGAAAGGCCCCAGGCCAGGATGGTATACCACCAGAGGTAATCAAGTGTGTCACAGACACCCGCCTGAAACCCCTACATGAGCTACTGTGCCTGTGCTGGAAAGAGGGTGAGGTTCCACAGGATACACGCGACGCTAACATTGTAACCTTGTATAAGAACAAAGGAGACAGAAGCGACTGCAACAATTACCATGGAATCTCCCTCCTAAGCATCACTGGTAAACTGTTCGCTCGCAGCATCCTCAGCAGACTCCAGAAGATTGCTGAGAGGGCATATCCCGAATCACAGTGCGGATTCCACACAGAGAGATCTACCATTGACATGGTCTTCTCTCTGAGGAAGCTGCAGGAGAAATGCAGGGAGCAGACGAAGCCACTCTATATTGCCTTCATCGACCTGACCAAGGCCTTCGACTTGATCAGCAGGGATGGACTGTTCAAACTGCTCCACAAGATAGGCTGTCTGCCACAGTTACTCAAGATGATCCAGTCTTTCCATGAAGACATGAGAGGAACCATCCAATATGACAGTACATTATCAGGTGTTGTCAGCATCAGGAGCAGCGTCAAACAAGGATGCGTCCTTGCTCCGACATTCCTAGGGATCTTCTTCGCGCTCCTCCTGAAGCATGCTTTTGGATCTTCAACAGAGGGCATCTTTTTGCACACAAGATCTGATGGGAAACTGTTTAATCTTGCAAGGCTGAAAGCTAAATCTAAGGTGCAGGAAGTCCTCATCAGAGATATGCTGTTTGCAGATGACGCTGCTGTAGTGTCACACACAGAAGACCAGCTTCAGAAACTGCTGGATCTGTTCTCCAAAGCATGCAAGGACTTCGAGCTTTCCATCAGCCTAAAGAAGACAAACGTACTTGCTCAGGACATTGCTGAACCTCCATCAATCAGTACTGACAACTATACATTAGAGGTCGTCCATGAGTTCATTTACCTCTGCTCCACTATCACTGACACCCTGTCACTGGAATCTGAGGTAAACAGGAAGATCGGAAAAGCAGCCACAACTCTGTCCAGACTCAGCGAGAGTGTGTGGAATAACATCAAGTTGTACACCCACACCAAAATGCAAGTCTACAGAGCCTGCATCCTCAGCACCCTCCTTTACGGCAGCGAGTCTTGGACCCTGTACGCCCGCCAGGAAAAAAGGCTGAACGTCTTCCACTTGTGCTGCCTCAGGCGCATCCTTGGAATATCATGGAAGGACAGAGTATCCAACACCGCCGTCCTTGAGCAATCTGGAATCCCAACCATGCACACCCTCCTCAGGAAGCGGCGGCTCCACTGGCTTGGCCACGTCCACAGGATAAATGATGGAAGGATCCCAAAAGACATCCTGTATGGCGAGCTAGCCTCTGGCAAAAGACCTCCTGGATGCCCCCAGTTGCGCTACAAAGATGTTTGCAAGAGGGACCTCAGGGAGGTAGACATCGACCCGGACAGCTGGGAGGAGCTGGCAGACGATCACAGCAGATGGAGGCAGGAACTGCACAAGGGCTTCAGAAGGGTGAGATGAGGATCAGACAGCGAGCAGAGGAGAAACGAGCCTACAGAAAGCACAGGGACCTGCCAGACACCCATTACACATGCAACAGATGCAGCAAGGACTGTCACTCTCGTGTGGGCCTTCACAGTCACAGTCGACGCTGCAAATGATGATACCAAATGGAACTACGAAGGGCACGATCCATAGTCTACGTAGACTGAAGGATGCTACTACTACTACTACAACCACTGTTTACTCTCCACTGACAGGAACTTGCTATGTGTGCCGTACTTCAGGAAACGTCATGAAGACGTCTACAGTAAATTCTGCCTACTTCCACAGTGGAGAGTGACCCTGTTGTTTATTTGAGTGTGAGCAGAACTGAGACGTAAGCCTACACTCCCAAATGGACCAGTTAGCTCAGCCTAAAGCACCACCACATTGAGAAACAGGTTGTCGCGCGCAGACAGGAGATGGGTTGATGACAGCAGTGAACAGTAGTCCTTAATTGCTGCAACACTTGCAGAAGTTTCTCGCAGCAGAAAAAAGTTGGCTTAAGTCAAAGCCTTTATATCTACTTTATTTATACACAGACTGAAAGAAGATTTAAAGTTTCCAAAATTTGCACTCTCAATTTCAAGGACAACTACTCACGGGCACAAATAATATGAGATGTGTACAAGAGCACCATTCAACAAGCCCTTACACATGCAATTATCCCCATTAATGTCAACACAGCTACTTTCTTGAGTAAGTGCTGGTTCCCAAAGTTAAGATTACAGGACTGAGCCTGGACTATCTGACTAGTGGGCTTCAGTTTCTACCCATCAATTCAATAGCTAGAAAAATAAATTCTATTATTCACAATTAAAAGTTACTATGTACAGAGAAAGAAAAACTTGGGCAATTGTAGATACAGATTATAGAGCTATGTGTAGAACTCCTTTGAAAACTTCTCTAGTCTTTTCCCCACCAAACTGCTCAAGGAAATTCTTCTTGACAAAGGCCCAGAAAGGGCCAAACACACAGGTTATTTTTTGTCTTTTGCACTGTGCAAAAGGAACAAAATATAGTTAATAAATTATGCATTGAATAAGCACATATATCTCTAGCCCTTTTGGGGGTTTTGTGGCTTGGGAACTTTTTTTTTTTTGTCTAATGATAAAACTGAAATATTAGTGCAGACTATCAGCCAACGTAGAGTACATGGGATTTCCTTAAAACTCCTTACTAAGTTCCCAAGGTGCCTTTCCATTCCTTTCTCCTATCTATCACTAACCTATTCTCAACATTTGGCCTGTTGCTATGCTGAAACAGACCAGATATTATTAGTCATTTTGTTTCCTATCAAAATTAACTGTTATTTAACTGATGCAAATAAGGCAGACTTCCCCAGTAATTAGGTGCAGATGCTACACTGTGAGTAGTCAGTGCAAATAGTTTTTTTATGAAGAAGATTATTGTTAGTATAGTGTCTAAAGTGGGGAGGTGCTTCACATAAACAAAAGACAGTGTTCACGCCCTGAGGAGATTACAAGCCAATTTCAGAAGTGATGCAGCAAAAGAGAACAATAAACAGTAGGGGAGAGAAAGGGGGAAGGTAGGACAAGGATTGTAATGAGATTACATGGTTAATTAGGTTCATTATACACACATCTTGATACTATTACTATATATTTTTTTCATTTAGCAGTAATGTGTTCCAGGGGGACCAGAAGGTAAGGGAGCGGATGGGAACAGATTTAATAATGTAGATTGTGCAAGGTGGGAATGAAAGTGAGCGTTGAAGAGCACGGATATGAATGATTGAAAGCCAGGTTTAGACAAGATGTCAACAGAGCTAGCACGAGTTAGAAGAAAAAGGGAGGTAAAGGTGAGATAAAGATTTATGAAAGCAGAAGAAAAGAATGAGCACTAGGAAAATCTCCTAGTACTATAGAACACCCCTAATCTCTGGGAAGGTATTGTCACATCATAAACCTGAATGTCAGCATTCCCCACAAGTTGCCATCAGCCCAGGTAAGGAACGATCTTCTGACACACATGACCCTCCTCATTCCACTGATTTCCATCACTGACCATTCCTGATTCTGTTCGCTGACCTGCAGCCCAGTCACAGACTGGAAGCAAAGCTATCTCATTTACCAACATAGTGGTACATCAACTTGGAAATTGATCATTTGGACCATGCAACCACGTATGCCATACCAGCTAGCATCGTAAGCAAGAAGATAAACTCAGTCCCCCTTTCTGTGCATGCAGAGTGCCCCTGCTGAGCTGCAGGCTAGTCAATGTGGATCCTAGTTTTTTGTTCTGTTTTTTTAATTTTCTTTAGTTCTCTCTTGTGACCATAATATGTGATGTATTTGATTAGGGCATTGTGTCTTTTTCCATCTATAGCCATAGTTCATACACTATGAGAGACCTGGACACCCCTTTTCCCATTTTCTGGGGGTTTAGTTCAGTTCAGAAGTGGGTGGGGAACAACAAAGGTAGCAGCGATAAACTCAGCCCTTGTCCCAGGCACTACCATTTCTCAGGTTTCTCCCTGTGACAGCTTTTCTGTAAAACGTGACAGTCATCCACCCAAAAAGGGGGAGTGTGTGGTATAATTTAAAGGTTTCACCAGCACACACTTTTTAATCATCCCATCGTATCTCTCCACATCCTCTACATTCCATTATTTGTGAGTAAGGCAGCCATCCTAAATTTATGCCAACAACCCTTCGAAGTACACTATTTCACCAGGAATTCTCTCTCACTCATATAATTAAGACACATGACCTGTTTCCGTCAACTATTCCTTAGGTCTGACTTGGTGACTCATACAGCTGGAGCTCTGATTTTGCCAACAACATAACTTGCTTTTCCATATAAGAACTCGGACTGATCAATAACAGGAAAAGTGGTTCACTCCCAAAAGAACGGCACAGATCAACTTTTGAAAGCTGTTGTAAGTCTAAACAAATTTCTATAAAAAGAGTGTGATAGTTATTTTAAAAATATTTAAAATAATAAGGAAACTAGCAACAGCTTGAAGTGTTATTTCCTGCATCCCAGCTGGTCAAGACAACAAATCACTAATTATATCGGAGACATGGATGGAGAAAAATTCTAGATTGGCCAGGAAACAGACACGCAATAACAAAAGAAACAATACTGTTCACTTGGACTGTGGCTGGCACCAGTCCCAATCAATGCTTCCTCTTTCCCCAGTTAGAAAAAAACTGCCTACAGCAGGAGCACGAGTTTGTATCAGGGATTGTGCAGATTAATATTCATGGACTACATCTCCTGACCTGAGACACCATTCTGAAAACTCTGAGGCTCTATTTTTGGAGCACCCACAAAGATTCTATGAAGTCATCTCACTGAGGATTTGGAAGAATCAGAATCATGTCAATAGCTTTTCCCTGCATCCCCACTCGGGTCTTAATTCTTGAACACACCCCCACAAATATATGACAGCCAAAATTTTACCCTTTAATTAAAAAAAATAATTTACTAATGTTGGCAATTAGATGTGCTGTTTAAAATATCAAGAGTATTTAGCTTCAGTTTCACCATTAAACAATATACCCTGGACTAAAAACAACAAAGTTTGTACCGCACGCAGCTTATGTAATACAGTGTTGACCCCAAACAGCAGCAGGATAGGGTGCATCTCCACCACTGATCATTCCACATTCAGAATCTTGGTAGCATGAAGGCAGCTCAGACAGTCAGCTTCTAATTACTTCCCATCCTTTCTCCAATAGTAGCTACATCCAGGATAGGAAAAGGAACTGGAAATGTTTGTTCCTTACTCATATGGGCAGGTAAGCAGGCAAAAAGTTCCTGGTTGGTTGGTAGGTAGATTAAAGGATATATTTCAGGTGTACACCATAATTTGTAAAACATCAGTAATTTTAACATAGAGACTGTAACTAAAATTTTATTGTGGCTGTTTGTACATGTTTTCAAGCCACATGAAATCCAATTTAAATATAACTTACTGTATAATCAGCTCATTAAAGTAGATTTAAATAGGGTATGTAACATGAAAATAAGTCTAAACAAAATATAGAATCCTCTTAAAATTTAGAGTTTCATGTTTAGCTGGAGAATAAAATAAGACAGTTACCACTCACTTGTGTTACTTCAGTCCTACAAATGAGCCCACTCAATTGTTGTTCTTTTAACTGTTTAGTAATATCTAATGGTTTCATCATACTAACTGCAGCTGACAAGAACTGCCTCATCAACCACTCACAAACAAATACATGTGCTTCCTTTCTTAACTGAGATCACGTTTGTGCCACATCTTGGGGATCTTTGCCTGAGTGTGATAAACGACCAGTAAATAGACCGTTAAGGTTGTATAACAGAACTATATGAGAATCAGATATGTTCTAATATTCTTCCTTTGGATGCTGTTCTCACTCAATGAATTCATGAAAGTAAAATTCTTTAAATTCCTATGCACACAAATACTATACAGCTGCCCTATTAGGATACTAGTTACTGTAACTTTTTGTACCATCTTTGAGATGGCACAAACAAACAGAAGTGTCATACAATTCACATTGTTAGCCTCCCCTCATCCCACAAAGCCTATATCATCATATATAGAACATAACACCAGCTTTTTTTAAATTAAATAACTTGCTTTACAACTAGGATATTTTCCTCTGGATTTGGGAGGGCTGTGTTTTCTATCATCAGTATTGTACAAAGCTTTGTACACACCTTCAGTAGCCGTTTGCAGTTGGAGCACGCAAAAGCCTGCAATGACAGGACACACTATCTTGCATTTGGGTTTTTTGTTTTTGTTTTTTCCTGGTTGTGTGGTGATTTGATAGTCTTTTCCAATATCTATTTGTTACTCATAAGCCTGCTCATATCCTACTGATCACGACTTGACAGAGTGGACATTTCACCATTCTTCACATCTGTGTTGTTGTGCTATGTTCATATTTGCAGTTTTGGTGAAATATAAACCCATTCACTGCTATGTCATCTGAACGATGGTTTATCTGTTCAACATACATAGTTTGAAGTATGCAATTTAACCAGAGGAAATAATTTAATCCTGACAAGGTCCCTGGGTTAAAGTTCTGAAAGATCTTTAACTTTTCACTCACAATAAACTTTGGCCTCAGAGTCCCTCTTCTTTTTTGCCTGTTCCTCCTCCCACTGATGGTTATAATGAAGCTAGGGGTACAGAAATTGTGCTTCTGACATCAAGTTTGTCCTGGGCTGCTATTAAAGCCTTCTACATGAAATTTGAGTCTAAATACTTTTCTATGGTGTTGTGCTTGTAATTTATGTTATCCTAGTGGTAATATTATTGTGCCATCACATAATTTTAATTTAGCTTTGCTTGGTTGCAATTTCATTTTCTTCTCTTACATAATGCTCATGAAGTCTCTGTAGCCTAGCACATTCATTGATGCCCTAGTGTCTGTTTGGAATTCAATTTCCTGTTTGTTTGTGTGCTGATGCCTTATCCTTGCATATGGGGCTAGCATGAGTTTTCAAACCATTTTCTTTTCCTGTTTTAACGTCATGTGTGCAAAATCTCATTCTCTGAGGCACTACTTGTTTGTTCAAGTACGGTGCCATTATTTTCTCTGTTTTTCTCCTCTGCAATTTTTGGGTGTAATGATTCACCTTGCCACAATTAGTGCATATTGTTCACCATTATGTAAAATGAGCTATTGTTCAACAAAGGCCTATTTTCAAGTGAACCAAACCCTTAATAAGTTTTAAGAATTATCTGTAATAATAAAGCAGAGTGACAAAACCAAGATGTTTGACATCTATTGATAATATTAAGAATAAAGTTTAGTCCCTTACCATAATAGGCTATTTATCGAAGCAAGTGTTTTTAACCATAAAATGTACTGATAGTATTAATATGGAAAATCTGGACATCGTCATACGTACATGGAAATTTGCAAAGTGTATGAAAGGAGACATGCGTAACTGTCATGCAGAAAAAGAGGGAAGCTGTGAGTGATAAACAGCTTATTTGTAATTAGTCTGGTTTAGGGAATTATAATTGTTGGTGCGGGCAAAGTCGTGGGCCAAGGCCACACTGACCCCACACCAGTATACCGCTCGGATCCTCAAGAGGCCTGGGACAAGGATAAGGAGGGGACGGCGGAGACCTGGTGACGAGTAGAGGCCGCCCCGCCCCTCTGCAGGCCGCCCCCACCCACATCCGGCAGGAGGCCCCGGGGATTGTGCACTGGCCCTGTACTGCCGTTAGAGAGGCTGGTAGAATTTTCCCTGGCAGGCAGGAGGCTGGCCTTAAGCGAGAGGGGTGAGACAGGAAGAGGAAGGCTTGTGTAGGTGCAAACAGTTGCAAAGTTTACTAACAGAACAAACAACAGGGAAACGAGTAATGACACTTGTAACAGTAGACAACTCTTTATAAAGTAACCATATATATATTAGTGATTACTGATAATGCATTGAATTGCAACAATAGTATTTCTTTAGACACTTACAATGCTATACACTAGAGAGTCCATGAAGCAACCTTTATGATGGTTTTTTATTAGGTTGGAGGCAAAAAGGAAGATTAAAGGGAAATTCAAGGAAAGAGGTATAGGTAGTTTTATATTAATATAGCTCCGGGCAGGGGAAGGTCAATGTGCTTTCCCCCTTAATGCCCTGGCAGGTTCGCTACGCCAGCCTCTTGGAGGCCTTGGGGCTTTGCCTGCCAAGGTCCTCCTCCCAGCCGAGTGAGGGGGAAGTGTAACCTCCCCGGCTGGGGCTCGGAGAACAGGGACAGGTAAGGGGGGGTGAGGTAGGATGCAGGGTTTATAGGGTAACTGGGAGGTCAAGCCTCTACCAAGATGATCCTCCTGCTCCTTAAGTATATAAACACGTCAGTTAAATAAATGCTATTGTTACCAGTCTATGACTAATCACTTAGATAATTAATTATTGCTACTAGTACCATTTACTATAACTAAATGACTGACTAACTAACTATAACTGTAAAACTATTAACACAAGTGTACACTTTCTGAGATGGTAAAGGAAACCTGGGCTGTTGGGCCCGGCCTTGGGGTCGAGCCCCTGGGTGTGGCCCCTCTTGGCCAGGAGGGGCGCGGTTCAATTCGCGACTTTGAACCCCCCGTTGCGGGGACCCAATGCCCAAAGTAATATAATTTGTATAACCCGGGCTGGGCCTCAGGCCTGTGAAAATCTATGTGGCCTGGGCTGGGCCTCAGGCCTATGGTAGTTCTTATCGCCTGGGCTGGGCCTCAGGCCTATAATAGTCTGTGTAGCCCAGGCTGGGCCTCAGGCTTGTGGTCGATATACGTGTCCAGGTGATTGCAGTCTCGTCAGGCAGGTGGGTCGTGTCCGGTAGGGAGTGTCGTTACCGCAGGATGGCAGGCAGCGGGAGAGAGGGTGCCGCTTCGATGGCAGGCTCTGGGCTTCAACAGCTGGGCGTGCAGTACCTCACCCTAATGGTGAGGCCAGTTTGCCACCCAGCTGATCCACCTCAGAGCCTGCTTGCTGTTTAGATGGCAGACCCTGGGTTTCAACAGGCGAGCGCGCAGTACCTCATCCTAGAGATGAGGCCAGTTCGCCGCTGGCCTGATCTACCTCAGGGCTGCTTTAGCTCTTTTAGTGCTGAGGTAAAACTGCCAGCTGTCACCGCAGCAGGCGGACCCTGCTGGATGGTGTTGGTGTTGACTCAGGAGCTCTTCGCAAAGTCTTCTCAGGATGGAGCTCTTTGCAAAGTCTTTGCTCTTTTGTGAGGCAGCTAGCCTAGGGGCTGGTGGACGCCTCAAGGGCCAGCACCTCCCTGTACAGGTAGCGGAGTCGTATCTGCGCCAAGGGCCGGAGGGTGCTGTGCTGCGCCGCCTTATATCCTATGATCTCATGCATGATTCATGAGGCTATTTACATGCAAGCATTCTGAGGGCCTGCTTTCAAATAGGTCCTCTAGGCTGTGGAAACTTCTAGAGGCTTTTCCACCTGCGCCCAATCAGGTGCCTGGATTTTAAACCCCAGGTCACGAGTTGTTTATGAGTTCAGGGTTACCAGGGAAACCAACTGACTCAGAGTGACCATTACAGGGGGCTGCTAAACAGCAGCCTATGTGATTTTACATTCTACCTGTACCTGTAATGATGTTTAATGGCCAAAGGCTTGTTTTCCCTGACCCACGGGGGTGATAATGCCCGAGGGATGAAAAACCCCTGACAATAATCAGCTGCAAGTTCCACTTTCCACAAAGATTAGATACTGTATGCAAATATCTTTGCACACTGTTTCATTAAAGATAAAGGTTCCACTGTTTACCTCATCAATTAATCACAAATATGTTGCTGCTTAAGGACATTTCTGTACCCATAAAAAGTATAAAGGAAACAATATAATCTCATCATAGTCTTCTCCAGAGCACGTATTGATTAATTTTGCATTTAGTTTGCTCCATATGCTTCATATTTGATCATTTGTTTTTCCACAAATTTTTTTCATTTTACGTTTCATGCTTGCTATGTGCTATTTCATGACTTAGGAGTCTGTCTCTGCTTATGCTCTGAATTTGGATGTGAGCTTGTTCATTAACTATGCACGTTACTAGATCTAGGAATTGTTAATGAACATACTCATTCTAGCTCCTGAATCTTCCATCCAAATTGCTAATTTTCACAAATTAGTCAATCGTTTAAAAACAAAAACAAAAAAGCAGTCCTGTAGCACTTTAAAGACTAACCAAATAATTTATTAGGTGATGAGCTTTTGTGGGGCAGACCCAATTCTTCAGATCTGGAAAGATCTGAAGAAGTGGGTCCACCCATGAAAATTCATCACCTAATAAATTATTTTGTGAGTCTTAAGTGCTACAGGACTGCTTTTTTGTTATGTGAAGATACAGACTAACACAGCTACCTCTCTATAGCTGTGTCTACACTACAGAGTTCTGTTGACAGAAGTCACTTTCAACAGAACCTCTGTCTACAAAACATGTCCACAAGTAATACAGGCTCTGCCTGTCAATGCCCTCTGTTGACAGAGAATGGCCAGACTGCCCAGCCCTCTCTTGACAGAATACCCAATTGAAAGCACTTGGACCAGGGGTCAGCAACCCTTCCCAGGCAGAGTACCAAAATTTGACCTTTTGACCTCTATGCACAGTCCAAGTGTGGGTGATATTTTTAAAAGTCACTAATAGTTCTACTTACAACAGCTTCCTTAATAAAGATGCAGCGTTTTACCATTTAAGTGATGGCTGGTAGCATGCGCTGCTCTTTTATTAATCCACAGGCAGCATTGCTTTGAGCAAGCTCCCAGCTACATGGGGAAGGAAGGATGGGGCTGAGCTCCTGCCACACATGCCAATGAAAAATTATCTCATGTGCCACTCTTGGCACACATGCCAGGGTTGCTGACCCCTGATCTAGACCCTGAACTGTACAGTGGCAGGAATTTTGCCTGCAGGCATCACTTCAATCCCGCTGGCAAACAGCAGCTAGCTTTATAAAGGGCAGCCTCACTTTCACACGCAGATACATTGTAGGGTAAAGGTAGCCATCTTGCTGGCTTCAGCCTCAATGACAGTAATAGGAGATAGTGGCCATATTGAATAAGGGCGAAATGAGCCTCTGCAGCCAGTTATCACGTTATCATGAAAATAAACAAAAAAACCACCCCAAAATTGTAAGAGTTGCAAAAAATCAGGAGAGCTGGCAAGACTGAAAGTTGACGGTCTTTTTAGTAAAATTTGTGAAAATACTTAAGTATGACAAATGCCAAAGAATCTTGTTTGTGTCCTAAGGGAAATGCAGAATGTGTAATACAGAAATTTCAATCTTTCATGCAACATACTAGAGATCATTTCCCCTATCAGTGAGGGTGACATCTGCCTACATAAATTTTCAAAACAATAGCACGTCAGTTTTATATATGATATTTCCACAAAAATTCGACATACTTTACCCAAAAGAATATGGGAATAACAAAAATTCAAGTTCTTGTAAAACTGCTTAAAAAGCATTCCGTTTGGCACTTTTCAACTTTAATGTTCCTAATAATAACGCATAATTTCAATGTGTAATTTCTAAGGTACACTATATGTTTTCAGATGTGCAAACCCTAGATGGAAGGGAATGCAAACCAGCCAAAGCTCCAATACAAAACACCTGTCTTCCTGTTATTATTTAAACTCTGTTGCATAATTTCCTAGATTCTAAAATACAAATATTTTGCCATTCAGGTTATTGCTTATTACTCTCCAACTAAACTGCATACTTAGAAAAGGACAATTTTTAGCAATTTTAATACTTTTAAAATATCAAAATACAGCTTTAAGATCATTTGATGTACTGCCATAAAGAGGAGCTAAATTGTACAGCATGTGCCATATGAGAATTTTAAATATTTTTCCTCAAGTTCATATCTTTCTTTCCATTTGAATACTTTTTAAGTAAACATACCTCCCCAACTCATTCAGTGATACTGAATACCATGAGAGAGAGAAGGAACAGAGTAGTCAGGCTCTGTAGCACTGCAGTGATTCAAAACAGGAATTTTATGTCGACCAATAAACAGATGTCAGGAGAAGAACTCGGCACACCTTCTCCAGATGGGTCCTCATGCCATCTTGCTGCTGACAAAATATATTTCCATTAAAATATGATATTGATTTCTCACATAAATTATGTGATGCCATAAGAAAACTTGAACAAGGTGTTTCCCTTAATTATTGTGGGACTTCATAGAAATGGAGAAGGCTTGTGAGGTGGAAGAGGTACAATATTTCCCCTCCCGGGGAGGGATTAATCCCTATAGAGCTTCTTCCAGCAGTGCTAGCATGCAAAGGGATATTTTCACAATGATCTTTTGCAATTAATACAACTCCTTTATGGCAAATCATAGAAGAAATATCTACTGTACAGTACCTTTTAACTATCTTTCAAACCATTCTCTTAATGCAATATGTTTTTCTTTAAAATTTGTACAAATTGTTTTACAGTTAACAGAAGTTCTTATGGAGATGAAGTAAACAACTCTTACATAAGGGGTATTTGAAACATGTGATGGATACAACAATTCTGAGGAAATTGGAGCTATACCAATTTATACCATTTTCTGGCACCTATCTGTCATGTACTACATGGGATTTATACCAATCTGTATCAATAAAAAGAAAGATATGAGGAAAAAAGAGAAATAAATTTAAAGTTCTCATCAAGTCAATTTTTCTGCTGGTGTAAATGGGATCAGCTTCACCAATGTCAAAGGTCTTTCATGCACTGATTCCACCAATGAATTGGGCACATAGTTTTGACTCTCACTAGCTAAAAAACATTACTACTATGCTGGTCAGTAATAATGGTCTTACAATTTGAGGATAATACATCTGCTTTCACATATTGCCAATTAGCCACATCTACATGAGCGGCTTTCACTGGAAAAAAAATGCTGAGCAACTACACGGCAAAAGTGCTTTGTCAGCAGTTTGTTGACAATACCCAACACATCTGTTGGTAGCGTTATACCTCTTCCCATTCAGGTATAATGCTTCTCTCAATAGTGTTCTGTCAACAAAAGAGCCGGGTAGATACTCTGGGGCCCCTTTGTCGACAGACAGAGCTTCCACTTCACCAGGCAGCCCTGTTTGCAGACCTTCTGGTCAGCTGTTCTGTCAAGAGAAAGCCGTGCAGTCTGGCTGCTCTCTGTCAATAGAGCAGATTGCTCTTTCAATCTGCTTTTATGCGTAGGTGCAATCTGTGGAGAGAAGTTTTGCTGGGAAATCCCTTCCGACAGTGACTTTGGTCGACAGAGGCTTCTTGTGTAGATGTAGCGAAAGACATTATCTACTAACATAAAAAGTTTACCTCTCCAGATTCTGCCATCCTGTGCATCACTGTCACTCTCTACATATAGGCTGCAGTCTGCAGAAGAGATGAGACCTACTGTTACTGCTACACAAATCCAATATTTCATTAATAGCTTCAAGATAATAATAAAGAAACAATCCACAAATTTGATTATTTTTAAAAACAAGACACCTGTCAACTCACAGGCAGAAATGGCTGTGCTTATGCTCTAGGTAATCATCAGTTTACCCCAACAGCACTACTTGAGAACAGGGATTGAAAAGAGATATACCTAAATTAATTCTGAAGGAAAACCTCTACTTAGGTTGCATCATTTAGAAAGACTTGAGTCTTAAATAAAACCAACTTTCTACTTGCTTTAGTACATACACAAACTTTTGAGTCTAACAAGACTGTACTGGATTAATTAAGAACTAGTACTTCTTTTTCACTAGTTCTCTTAAGGGCATATTAATATTCCAGGAGATAAAGGCAACTGTCATAAAAAGCTATATAATTTTCTTGAAATAAGGACTGAACTACACCTTTGCCTAACAGATGACAGAAATATCCAGAAAATTGTGATCACCTTTTACGTCACATAATACATCTGGCTTCAGAATCTGCTAGCTAAGTCTTTGATGTTCTAAAAAACACCAATAATGGTCATAATTAAATTCTCAAGTTATTCAGCTGCATAGCTCAACTAATATCACATACAACAGCATGAGAATGAAAGCCTTCTAATTCACAGGCCTGCTAATGTAATTGAATTAACATTTTTAGTAATTATTATTTCTGAAGGGAACTACTGCCTGAAATTTGGTACCCTGTGCCACCGCTACTCTTTTTTTTCTCTCACCCACATAAGTGCAAAGCTCACTTTCTCTTGCTTTCTTGCCCCTACAAAAAAAAAAAAAAAAAAATCACACCCACATTATAGACTGCTTTAATTCTTCACAAAATTCATTTGGATAGAGCGAAACCATAAAGCAATACCGAGAAACATATTTCCTAGGCTTATAGCTCCATGAGCATGCTCAAATACACATTTGGTTATTGTTGGGTTTTGTTTTTCTTTTAGACTGGTACAAAAGACTTTGATGTTGTTTACTTCATGACCTCAAGGGTGCTTTTATAGTGCTTCTGTGTCAGCACATTTGTGTGTGTGTGTACACCAGAAGCCATGTGTTCTTAAAAGGCAGGGCTTCACATCTGTTACCCATTTTTGAGGTTTCCATTCCCAGGAGTACCTACTGGCTCCGTTGCATCTTCCCCCTCCCCCCCCCAAAAATACATTCATGTGGAAATGCATTTAAATTTAACTCTAACACTCCTGGAAATGCCACTAACATTTAGATAGTTCTTTGAGATCCTCATATGAAAATCTTTACAGAGGGGCAAAATCTTATTCGACGATGGGTGGTTTTTTTGAATGACTTTACGCAGATGTTTAGAGTATTGTTTTCATATTATTATCATTAAAGATCAGCCCACAAGTGTGTCCAGCACTCTCCTGGTAAGAAATGCATTGCCCCTGCCCCTAACAGCTTACAGTCTAAATAAACAGTACAGATACACAAACATGTGACAGAAAGAATCAACATGAAATTAAAAACATTTAACAGAGAGAAAAAGTAACTATATTGCTGTATACCTTTGGACCATGCTAATAAAGAACATACTACATATAGAATTATTTTGATGAATTTCAAGTGTTTTACTGTCACAGCAATCAAAACAGAATGTCGCAATTTGTCTTAGCCCCTGTATAATTGCTCAGGAAATACCAGAATCCTTCCCCCCCCACACACTTATCCATAGCCATGGGATGAACCGTGCATAATAAGCACAATCACAGACATGGCACACAATGATTAAATCACTGGGAAAGCCTGTTTAAACCTTGTCCTGTTTTTTATTTTATTTCCAGGTCAAGCCATCTTAATGAAGCCTCCACCCACATCTGCTTTGTTTCAACCAGACCCATCTTTGGAATGCGTGTATCTTTGCATTATAATAAAGTAGTTATTTCAAAGTTATTTTTTTTAACTGCTTTACTGAAGTCACTTATGAGGCACTAAGCTTCAGTCTAATTTGTGTGTCCATACTTGGTAATGTTGCAGGTGAAAACTATAAATGATCATTATAATTCTGTCCATGTTAACTGAGTGGCTAGCTGTCCACAACTGTACTCATTTAGTTAAACAATGGTGTAATTACACATGTAATATTCGTACATCTACATAAATTTGAAGCAGACTGAAACCAGGCATGGTCCAGCAAGCCTTCACGGCTGAAAAAATTTTCTTAGGGGGCTGTTATCCTCTGGTAGGAGACAAGTAGCTGCAGCATGCCCCCATGACAGCATCTGACTGGATTTTACAGCTGTTACTCTGGACAGTTTCTCAGCAGTGCTGACTGTTCCAACTTTTTCCCTCCCACTTTCCTCACTTTGCTTCAACCTTACTCCACCTGCTCTCCATGCTTCCTTTCTTCCTCCTCATTTTTCCCTCAGCCTTCATCTCAGGCCCTCTGTACTATCCTTTGTCTCTCTGCATAGGTAAACTCTACTCTATGGTGCAAAAAAAAAAAAAAAAAAAAAAAAAAAAAAAGTGGCACTAAGGCAACATGTGCAAACCGTCCCATTTGTCTTTCTGACCCCTTGTTATATCCCTTCCCCAACACTTTATCGGTCTTGTTTCCTTTAGTCTCTAAGCACATTAGGGCAGGAACTCTCCCCAGTTTAATTCTGTGTTGTACAATATAGTCTGAATCCCTAGATGCTACATGCTACAATTAAACAATATTAACAGCAAGACAAGTATGGTGCCATCAAATCCAAATACTGTACAACAAAAATAAACATTTTCCATTTTCAGACTCTTCAACACTGCTACAATACAGAGGTAATTGTCAATTCTTAAAAAAAAAAAAAAAAAAAAATAGAAGGCCAAAGGAACAGAAGGTGTCTAATACAAAAAAAAATGGGCCAAATTCTGCCCTCAGATACACATGTATAATTTGCACTAAGATCAATGGAGTCCTAATATATGTATTAGGGCATAATTTGGCTCAAATTTTAACATGACATAATACTCTGTGAGGAAAATATCTAACGATTTAACTTAATTAGAATACTATGCCTGATGTGCCCCTCCCAGAGGAAAACCCACAGCAGGGGGAGAAATAACTGTTGAAAATGCCACATGATTATTTATTCTACATTCTCTCCATGGAGCGATGCTAGGAGCTTTCACAAGATGTGACCTAAAAACCTCACTGATCTAGCGGGTGGTGGGAGGGGACTACAATAGAACTTCAAACTTATGAATACATCAGGAATGGAGGTTATTCATAACTCTGAAATGTTCATAACTGTGAGCAAAACATTATGGTCGTTCTTTCAAAGGGTTTGCAACTCAACACTGACAATACAGTTTTGAAACTTTAATGCTAAATTTGAATAATTCCACTGTAAATGAAGATAGCACAGAAACAGTTTCCTTACCTTGTCAGGTTTTTTTAATTATCCTTTTTTAATAATGTATGTTTAATGCAGAACTGTGCTGTTTTTGCTCTTTTTATCCCGTGCTGCTGCCTGTAATATCTGGGGCAGGGCTGCTCCTTTACGCTGACTTCATGTAATCTCTCACTCATGGACAGCAAAGATCCAGAAGCTAGATTGTTGCTGGAGTTTGTTCAAAACTGGTTTATTCTTTGTATGTTTTGGGAGCAGTTCCTCAGTCACGGGACATGGCTACTGTGTACTCTATTACAAGTTGCCTTTACTTTTTCCTAGAAAATGTATTTACCATTACACATACAAGGGAAATCTTGACTCAAGTCTCCTGATTGGTTCTTTCAGAAAACCACTGTAAGAGGTTCCAAGAACAACATGCCTTTCTGAAATATCTCTGAGGAGACTCCTCCATGAAATTCTGAATTCTTTCACATCCTGCTCACAGCATCCCAAAGTACTGGTAAATTGTTGGATTTTGTTCCAAACCTGTGCCTTCGCCCCATCCCCAAACCTCTCTTCAATTCTCCTGTGCTATAGAAAACAATATTTTCATTTACATTTCCCTTTTGGACTGAAGCCTAGCTTCTTCTTTTTGGCACAGGAAAAATAGAGAAGTTGCCCTTTGAGCCTCTCACTACAGGACTATGTGCCAGAACACTAATAGCAGAGGGTGTTGAGGTAGCAGCTTTTCAAACAATATAAGCTACATTAGCAGGAGCAGACCATTGAGGAAATTCTCTAGAGTGATGTTATGAAGTCAAAGTGTTCTTGGCTCTTAGGTACTGTTTAAAGATTTTTTTTGGTTGGTTGATGAATATTACACTCTCCATACTAGACCCTGCAAGAGTATAAACAGCAGTATACCAAAACACTTTGGTTACTATTCAACATTAAAATATACGGTCCATTAAAATAAATTATTACTCCCCCATTTTTATAAATCTTGTTAATCTCTGTGGGAATAAATATCTCTTTAATGTTTCCCTAGACTTACATTTCAAATACATACAGAGACAGAATTATAGCTAAGTCATTCCATACAGTTAGGAATATTTCTGGTTTGCTTTAGGACAGAAAGATGCACGTCACACACTCATATAGAAGCCCTCTCTTCAGAGGTTCTTTCCCCATGCCCCCATTTCTTTAACTATGGTGCTTGTTTTTGACAATCTTTGCCAAACAACATTATAGCACCTATGGATTTTGTACAAAGGGCTTTTCATGTTTTAAAAAGTCATTTCTAATGTATTTCATTTGGAGATTTTGAACTATTTCCTAAGAACAACGTCATCACCACACAATATGTTTTAATAATAAGCCACCATTCAGTTTCCAAAGAGAGCAGGTTTCCAGCAGTAAAAACCTTGGCCTAGTGTCTTAGAGGATTGATCTCTGGTACTGTAATCAGAATTACTCCATCTTGACAGAGAGCAAATAAGTGTCTAACTCAATATTTTGTCGATCATAATGCAAGCTTTTTAAACAGTTTTCTAAATTTTGTTATATGATTTCATATTGAAAATTTTATTATGCTGATCTGCATTTGCAAAGCCTTATTGCCCCAGATTTTGTAAGGGTGGATTTTACTCTAAAACCCAGCTCACTTTGTACAGCTGATTAGAAAAAGATGAGTTTAGGAAAGAATTTCAATTAGACTCATAAGTACTATTACATACAGCACTAGCTCAAAAGAAAATGGGGTCCAGATACAAACCAGCCAATGGCACCCAAACAAAAGAAAGCTCCTTGTCCTATTCAAAGAAAGACTATTTGTGGCACTCCTGTCTCCATGCTGCGCAAATGATATTCCATCCTCTGGTTCTGAAGAGTTCAGTGCCCCCTTTAATGCCCTCTCACACTCCTCTCCGGTTCCTTGAGACCAGTGCTCACTCAGCATCTGAGATATGTTGAACAACCATCTCTCTTCAGAAATGGCAAAGAAAATTATTAGAGACATACCTTCATACAAAGCTGAGTAGAAGCCCTGGACCAATTTTCCTGTTATCAAATAATGGGTATTCAGGAAAAATTTTCTAGGCAACAATTATCCCATGACTGAGCCAAAAAGCTATAGTAACTTGAATGTACACAATCGCTGTCTTGAAACATTTTATGTTAGTTCACATCATATTATAAATAATTCTTTTAGCCACTAGAAAAAAATATTATATTCTGGAATAAAGGAAATGCACTACTAAAAAGAAACTTCTGAAGACTGCAAAACAGCTCCCACTCTTTCACATGACAGACACAACTTACAGTAGCATTCCTATACAGACTAATCAGTGGGATTCTGTGGATTGCTTTGTCTTTTCCAAATATATAATGATTGTTCTGAATTGATTGTGTTTGCATGAGGATGCCAATAATGACAACACCCGGTTGCCATTAGGAGGAGATCAGCACAAGGGCAGGCTACTGATCACAGAGCATTTCAGTTCCTTGCGACCATTTTAGAAACAGACTTTTAACACAGAAAGACAGGAAAGACAGCACACGCACATGCACACACGCAGTGGATGGAGGAATGGATAGATGGATTTGTTGCATTGGTGATTTCATTGTAATAAAGTTTCAGATAGATAGAGTAGTGGCATGCTAGAAAGGTCACTCATAGCTGTGATGATTTAGGGCATCTGCATATACCTCTTGGGTACCCTAGTCGATGATATGAAGGTGTTCTTGTGGCATTGTTACATTTTTGAATACCTCTATGCCTGCATAAATTCCACCCTTGGTATCAAGCACCAGACCACATACAGTGATGAGTTCACCACAGAATTTGACAAAGGTCTATTTTCCCTACATCTCTGCAGGGGACCACTGAGTGGCAGAAAGTGAAAAACCCCCAAATGCACAACAAAGGTGCCATGATGTTTTAAAAAAAAACACAGACACTGGATACATTAGAGGGAAGATTCACAAAGCCACTCAAGAACTTTTAAGCATGAGAAGAAAAGAGATAGCAATGCTTTTGTAGCAGGGTTAGCAGATTAGCTGCAGAACACACCAAGATCAGTAAAAGCAAGCAGACCTAGTGGGGGAGATGGGTACTCCAAGGCTGAAAAAAAGAACCCACGTGCTGTATCAGAAGGATCAAAGATATCCCCAGAAGATGCTGATCCCAGTCCAAAGACCGTGCCATAGTGGTGAGTAAACTGACACAGGGAAATGCATGTAAGGCTTATTATATGTGTCTAGAGCTGCCTAGCTGCCTATTTTTTATGCTATTAGTAAAGGACAACGGTGGTTTAGAATCCCGTGTGAAGTCTGACTGTGTGATATGTTGTTACACCCAACTCTTGCCCTCAAAAGAGTTAACCTGAGGATCCCGAGTACCACACAGCTGGTATGCAGTAGAGAGTGACAGGGTGTGTGCTCAAGCTACGCAGGAACCCGAAGATCCCTTGCACTGAGTAGCTGGATTCAACTTTTGGGAGTGGATGCTAGGAAGAAAATCTCTGCCTGGAGACCAAAAGCTCAGAACAGTGCCCAGATTCTGTTCAAACACCTGAGAAATTCAGCATCTGGACCAGACAGTGCAGTCTGGTAAGTGCCCAAGATGGGCCATTTGGCAAGATCTGTGACAGAGGCCTTGCAGGAAATGCAAGGGCCACAGCAAAGAGTGGGGTGAGGTGATTTCTATGTGACTGAGGGACTTTGGTCACTTTCAAGATGCTGCCAGAGATGATTCACCCTTAAGGCTTGTTGAAATATCCTCACCTGAGGTGATTGATATGTCCCTGGCCATGGGCTGTGGTGTCTGTGTGTTTCTCCCCACATCTTAACCAAAGCCTTAGGAACTGAGCATTTTAACATCTATGTTGTTTAATTCATGATTTTGTTCCCTCTCAGGCCCATAGAAGCACTTTATAAAAATCTACTGTAAAAAATCCCCTTTGAAAAACACCATATAGAACTGTCTAGAATGAAGTAAACAAGAATGACAGTTAGAAAATGACAGTTGGTGTAAATATTTATGAGGGGCAGTTAATATGTATAAGTTACAGTTTGAAATCCTAATAGTTAGTTGGTTAGTTTTGGATACCTACTAAATATGTAACATATACCTTTCCTCGGTTGCTGTGGCAACCAAAATGCAACATGGACTTCAAACAGGTCCTCACAGGCCCTATAAAGTTAGGAGCTTGAGGCCCTTGCACTCACTCCTTCTGGGGACCTGGACCTGGACTGAGCTGAAATCACTAAAGAGCTGAAGAAGAAAGAAGAAAAGAAGGTGACAAGCTTCGTGTCAGTCGTCGTACCCCAGCCACCGAGGGACGTCGAAGACCCGAAGAAGACGCCTTCAGGAACTCGGACTTTGCGCCCATAGTCATCAAGGGACAAAGAAGAGCTCCTGATTGCAGCCATTTTGAAGGCTCCGGTTTTTCCCGGAGGGTTTGTTCCGGCAGGTGACGCCGCCTAATGAGCGTGCGCCCTGTGACAGGGACAAACCGCAGCAGCGGTCCTGCCCTTCTCCTCGACCATTGCTGTGGTCGGTGGGGAGAATTAAGGCCGTTCTGAAATCACTGCAAATTTGCTGGTTTATTTGCAAATTTGCTTGCGGGAGGTTTTTGGTCTCCCACGTTGGTCCTTTTTCCTCCCGCTCTTTTCTCTCCTCTTTCCTGTCAGGCCTAGCGCGGCGCTGTAAAAACGCGCCTGTGCAGCCATACTTTCCTAGCTCCTGAAAGAAGCGATTGCAGGCCCAGCGCCTGGAAACAGAGCTAAGGAAGGAGAGGTAACAATCAAATGTACTTGTAATGACCTGGTTAATGTGTGTATTTTACACATGTTGTTGTATCTTTGCTTGCTGCTGGATGTGCTAACGAATAGCAGCAACGAATTATAGGTGGTAGGCTGGGACTGCCCCAGTTCTGCTAACACAATCCAAACTGTGTAACCCTTTGTTTCTACTAGCCCATGTAAAGTACAGGGGGTGCTATTTATAGCCAGCCCGAGATATCTTCAACCCTCAGAGTATTCTGAAAGCATAATTTACTTTGCCAATAAGAGGCAAGGATTAATTTGACTGGCCCGTAATAGGGACGGATATTGTATTTGGAAACTACCGTGAAAGGTGTTTCTTCCTTGGACTAGCTGTTTAACTGGCAGTCCAATCTAGGGAGTCATCGTAAGAGGTGACCCCAAACCTCAGGAATCGTCGTAAGAGGCGATCCTTAAGAGAGTCGTCGTAAGAGGTGACCCCAAACCTCGGGAACTGTCGTAGGAGGCGGTCCCATTCCACCTGCTCCCCCCTGTTCGAGAGGGAGGTTGAGCGCCCGGATCATCGTAAGAGGTGATTCCGGAATTAGGGTTGAGAGCCTCGTGGCTCTCCCCCCTGCCTGTGAGGGAATAACTCCCTGCAGCAGGTTGTTTCTTATTCTTTGCTGTTAACTGGCACCTCTATAAAAGAGGATTGTGTAATATTGTGCTTTAACTACTTTCCCCTTACAGCACTCAGCGAAGACGTCATGGGATTCCTGGGACTCGCTGTAAGTAGTGGGACATTTTGAGGGTGTTGCTCATTGCACCTTTACATAATTCAAGGGCTGGTGTCATAAATAGACAAACTCTGTGCTAAAAAACTAGTAGAGGAAAGGGAAAACCTATAGTCTGTCAATTTAGGTTTATCCTCGTGTGTAATTCCTCTCCCCTTAATAAATTCCTCTTGTGGTTGTACCTTTAAAGGGACTCATTCGTTCTTTCAGGGTGGACAGTGTTCAGCACCATTCCTGCGGATCCTACCACAACCCTGTAAACCCCATTGGGAGCGACCACCGTGCACACCGCGCTGGGTTGCGGGGTAAAATCCAGTGAGACACTCTACCAGCACCTCTAAGGGTGTGGTTAGGTGTCTCAAGGGCAAAAAAAATCAAGAAAAATTTAAAATGTGTGTTGTGCCTCAGTTTCCCCAAGTGCACACGCATTGCTTAACAGCATTGCCCTTCACAATAAGGCTCATCACAATATTCTGAAGAGCAACTTCTTCATGAGTGAAATGGACCAGATTAGTGTTCCAAACAAGGATCCCCCACCAGATATCACAAAAATGCCTTTGGCTCCTTCATCCCAAATTGAATATTCTTGGTGTACTCAGAATTTTTTTTTTTCAGGAAAGAATGTACTGTAGCAGACAGACAGTGCTTGCTCACTCAGGGAGCAAAAGTATCGTGGCACCAACCCTACCAACTCCCAGTTAGCACAGCTCCTCCCAGATAGCAAGGGTCAGGAAGTAATGAAGAAAGGAAGTGGGGTTGCCAGTCACACCATTGGCAGGAAGTGAGCTCTTCCAGAAACATGCGCAGATTTGTTTAATTACCTTGTGCCTGCTGTAAATTTTCTGGAGACTGTGCCCGTTTATGCCAACCACCAATAAAAAGACAGTGCATGTTAGTGCATTTAACAGAAATTTGTTTGCCAAATGGAGCTACCTTTGTTCTTATGACCCAGAGAAAAGAGCTTTAATTTAAATTTGCAAATATATTAATAAACAGTTTGTCAACAAAACCTGGCACATCCACCAGCAGTGTTATACCTCTTGCCAATCAGGTATAATGCCTCTTTCAATAGTGTTCTGTCGACAAAAGAGCCACGTAGATATTCCAGAGCCCTTTTGTCAACAAACAGGGCTTCTGGTTTCCCAGGCAGCTCTGTTTGCAGAGGTTCTGGTCAGCCATTCTGTCAAGACAGGACTGGGCAGCGTGGCTGCTCTCTGTCAACTCAGTGGATTGCTCTTTTGATCTGCTTTTATGTGTAGGTGCAATCTGGCAACCGAAGTTTTGCCAGGAAATCCCTTCTGATAGTCACTTCTGTCAACAGAGGCTTCTCGTGTAGATGTAGACAAAGTGACCCACTAGTACAGTAAGGAAGAGAACTCAGAATTTCTGCGTCAGTGTTCTAGCCACTAGACTATGCTCCCTCCACCTTAAACGAGACAGAATATCCATGGGGGTGGGGGCAGGGTTCAGCCATATCATATCACAATGTATAGGAAGGGAGGAGATAAGAAATACTTCATTGTAGAATCACCCAACACAAAAAGGCTAATGTACAGAAATTTCACTTTCCTGTATTTTAAGGACCATGATACTGTATTATACGGTAAGTTTTGGCAATCATATGGCAGTAGTATCCTGATCTGTAATAGTATAAGTATTTCTAATTATTTTGCTTTTTATCTTAGGCACATAAATATTTCAATACTATTAACTTTTGTTTTGTTTATTTTCTGCTTTTAAGCTGATCGTTGTTTGCTTTGTTATTTTAGTTACATACTTCTCTCTTTCATACCATATCTAGCCCTTTTATGCATCAAAGAGGGAAGGCTGATGAATCTCATAAGTCATTAAAATGAAAAACACAAGTTCTGCATACTTCATGATAAACACAGAGAAATTGCTGTTGTCTGATGTGAAATAAAACAGGCCCTAGAACTTTAATGTGAGCAACAGAGGAAACTAAGAGACGGATTGAATACTAAAGAGTTAATGTTGGCTCAGTAATTTTTCAGAAGGATTAACAGAGCATATGCAAATATCATCCTTCATTAATTAGGAAAAGCAGAATAGTAGCAGAGAGATAGCTGTGCTAGTCTATATACTATCAAAACAAAAAAGCAGTCCAGTAGCACTTTAAAGACTAACAAAATGAGTTATTAGGTGATGAACTTTCATGGGACAGACCCACTTCTTCAGATTATCGCTACACCAGAACACTCAATATTTAAGACACACAGAACCAAAAATATTAATCAAGGTTGACAAATCAGAAAAATTATTATCAAGGTAAGCAAATCAGAGAGCAGAACAGCACAAGAGGGGGGGACTCAAGAATTAGATACAGCAAAGTATGTAAAAGAGCCCCTATAATGAGCAAGAAAATTGCCATCCCAGTTCAAACCATGTGTTAATGTGTCAAATTTGAATATAAAAGAGAGTTCAGTAGTCTCTCTTTTCAAATAGCTATTAAAGTTCCTTTTCAGTAAAACACAGACTTTCAGGTCCTTAACAGAATGGCCCATTCCATTAAAGCGCTGGCTGATACGTTTGTGAATCAGGAGTGTTTTAATGTCTGTTTTATGCCCATTAATTCTTTTCTAAGAGAGTTTGAAGTCTGTCCAATATATAAAGCATCTAGACATTGTTGGCACATGATGGCATATATGATGTTAGTTGAGGAACATGAGAATGTGCCTGTGATTCTGTGAATAACCTGATTAAGTCTAATGATGGTATTGTCAGAATAGAAATGTGGACAAAGTTGGCAATGGGCCTTGTTGCAAGGAAAAGTGCCAGAATTGGTATTCCTGTGGTATAGACTGTGGCTGTTGGTGAGAATCCTCATAAGGTTGGAAGGTTGTCTGTAGGAGAGAACAGGCCTGTCACCTAGGGCCTTCTGGAGTGTGGCATCCTGGTTAAGGATAGATTGTAGGTCTTTAATAATGGGTTGCAGTGGCTTGAGTTGCAGTCTGTAGATAATGACCAGTGGTGTTCCATTATTGGCCTTTTTAGACCTATCTTGGAGTAGCTGGTCTCTGAGTATTCGTCTGGCCCTGTCAATTTGTGGTTTTTTTTCCTCTCTCCTGGTGGGTAATTCAGGTATACTTACCTACATGCTTCTAGCTTCCATCCTGCACACACAATTAGATCCATTGTTTACAGTCAAGCCCTTAGGTATAAATCGCATTTGCTCTGATCCTACTGACGGAGACGGAAAACTACAAGATCTCTACCAAATATTCATAAACCTGAATTACCCGCCAGGAGAAATAAAAAAACAAATAGGGCCAGATGAATACCCAGAGACCAGCTACTCCAAGATAGGCCCAAAAAAGCCAAGAACAGAACACCACTGGTCATTACCTACAGCCCTCAACTCAAACCACTGCAACGCATTATTAAAGACCTACAACCCATCCTTAATCAGGATGCCACACTCCAGAAGGGCCTAGGTGACAGGCCTGTTCTCTCCTACAGACAACCTTCCAACCTTATGAGGATTCTCACCAACAGCCACAGTCTATACCTCAGGAATATCAATTCTGGAACTTTTCCTTGCAACAAGGCCCATTGCCAACTTTGTCCACATATCTATTCTGGAGATAGCTACGATCTGAAGAAGTGGGCCTGTCCCACGAAACCTCATCACCTAATCAACTATTTTGTTAATCTTTGAAGTGCTCCTGGACTGCTTTTTGTTTTGAACAGCAGAATAATGTGCATGACATTTAGATTCAAGAGATGGTTACACTGTTGATATGTTATGTGGCACACTCATGACAATGAAAGGAGAGAATCTACACACCCTTTGAAAATTAATAGAGTTAAAAAAAAAGGCAAAACACAACAGTTCCTCAGTGAACTCTAAACTCTACTAGATGGCTGTTTGGATGCCTATTTTTAATTTTTATTGCCAGGTTAGTAAAGCTCTGCTGGAAAAGGCATCAAGTTAACGTTTTTGAATCTAGACCTATCTGTTCAATTAATTCAGCCAAGGATCTGATACCAAAAACAAAGTAGTAGGTAAGTACGAAAGCCAAAGTAATATATCATTGTTATCTTTTCAAGAGATAAGCATTTCTTTGAACAAATACACATTCTAGTACATAAAGCCAAATTTTTTTGTTTTGTTTTCTTAACAGCATATCTTCTGTAGGACTTCTGTGTAACCAGACTTCAGAAAACACTTACTTATAAAGGTTTAGGAGCACACAGTATAGTATTAAATTTGCTTCAAAGTGACAAATGGATAAATAAGAGTGTTCTCAACATAATTTTCAAGCTATACTTTAAACACAGATGTACAATTCAGATTCATATTTCTCCACTAAATCACAAATGTGAGGAGACACATTTAAATTATTACATTTCTTTCTGTATAAAAGAGTGAAACACAAGTCAACTGGAAATTATTTACTTGTAAACAAAACAACATTATGGTTTTTTTTCCCTTCAACACCCAGTCCCACAAACTGTATGTTGGCTCAGGGAGACAAGCGGAATTCCTTTCACCTTGTGCATTACAGCTATACCTCTGCAATCCCACGGTCTTGACGTTTGTGTTTTCAGAGATACTTGTGTAACCCTTTAGCTCTTAAATAGAATTATATGATTAGCGGATTGCGATTTAGTAAACAATCCCTGTTGGTGATGCAAAGCATCTAACAATAGAAAGAAGGAACAGAACCTTGTTACTCAATCCATATTAACTTTGACAGCTCAGCAGGATTAACAAAAAGAAAAAAGCAATAAAACCCCCTCTCCTTTATATACACAAGTGTCAGTTCTGCTAACTAAGAAAGCCCTAATATTACTTTTTAAACTAGAAGTGCTGGGAGGGAGAGTAAACCCTCAAATTTAACGGACTATCGAAAACACTGGACAGCCCTTTCCCCCATTAGTCCATTGAAGTATCATAGAATCATAGAACAATAGAGCTGGAAGAGACCTAAAAAAGCCATCAAGTCCAGCCCCCTGCACTAGGCAGGACCAAACCCATCAGATCAGCCCAGCCAGGGCTTTGTTGAGGCAAGACAAACACCTCCAGGGATGGAGACTCCACTACTTCCCTGGATAGACTATTCCAATGCTTCACCACCCCCCTAGTGAAGAAGTTTTTCCTAAAGTTCAATCTGGACCTTCTCAACCGCAGCTTGAGACCGTTGTTCCATGTTCAGCCATCCGTGACCACTGTGAACAGCCTCTCTCCAGCCTCTTTGTAACCTTCCTTCAGTAAGTTGAAGGCTGTGATCAAGTTCCCCATCAGTCTTCTCTTCTGCAGACTAAAATGTCCCAATTCTCTCAACCTTTCTTCATAGGCCATATGCTCCAGCCCCCTAATTATTTTGGTCGCCCTCCACTGGACCCTCTCCAGTTTATCCACATCTTTCCTATAATTGGGAGCCCAGAATAGGACACAGTACTCCAGATGCGGCCTCACCAAAATCGAATAAAGAGGAATAATCACTTCTCTGGATCTAAATTGAGGGTTTACTGTACAATTATAATCTTTGTGTTGAGCAGCAGGGCTCACCCATTGCAGGCCCCAGAGCAAGACAGCTAGGTGCCCCCAGAAGGGGTGGGGTTGAGGGCAGAAGAGGGTGGGTCAAGGGCAGTCAGCTCTTTAGGTCCACCCAGACTGCGACACCCCTGTCCCCAGCTATTAGATCCATACAAAGCAGCGTTCTGCCAGTAATTCAAAAGGGCCCAGGCTCTGGTCACTGCTGTTGCCACAGTAGTGATGGCAACAGCCAGGAGTTCTGGGCCCCTTTGAATCTCAGGATCCCAGTGCACTTGGCCCCCCTTCCTACCCCTATTAGCAGGCCTGGTGTTGAGATGGCTAACAATCGCTTATTTAAACAAAGCATTCAAGTAGCACTTTAAAGATTAACAAAATAATTTATTAAGTGATGAGCTTTCATGGGACAGATCCACTTCTTCAGATCTATAGCCTTACCAGAACAGACTGACTATATAAAACACAGAGGTCCAAAAATTGTTGTCCAGGTTGACAAATCAGAAAAACTGTTACCAAGGTTGGCAAATTAGAAGAGCAGAGGGGCGGCAGGAGGGGAGTGTGGGGTAGGGAAGTCAAGAGATAGATAAAACAAAATATGTGGCTTATTTAGTTTTCATAGGCCTTTCTTTGTAAGAGAACAATCCCTCCTAACTGAGTTCTCCCTTTGAGGGCAAATATTTTTACTGTTATAAAGCAAATACTTAACTTCCCTTTAACCCTGTGACAAGGAGTAGGTCTACATAGCAAAGTTATTTCAAAATAACTATCCTAACGTCTACACAACACAAGGGCTATTTTGAAATAATTTCAAAATAGCGGGTGACTTATTTCAAAATTGGTAAACCTCTATCTACAAGATATAGTGCCTATTTCATAACAGCTATTTTGAAATAGGTGCTATGAAGACAGGGGGCTGCATCTACACTACAGTGATCTTTCAAAAGACGCTCTTCCATAAGGTCTTTTTTTTCGAAAGAGTGCATCCACACACAAAAAAGCAGATCAAAAGATCAATCTGCTCTTTCAACAGAGAGCGTCTGCACAGCCCCCATACTTTCGAAAGAATGGGCCAGAGATCGAAAAATCCAGCACCATGAGGACTGCTCTTTAGACAAAAGGGCCCATGGAATGTCTGCATGCTTTTTTCCAAAAGAATCTTTCAGAGGAAGGAGCTCTTCCTAATTTGGGAGAGTAAGAGTGCCTCCAGGAAAAAGTGCTGCATTCTTTCAAAAGGAATTCATAAAAGCGCATTTTGTGTATGGACGCGCCTCTCGTTCTTTCAGAACAGGGCCTGATTTTCCAGAAGGACTTGCTAGTGTACACGCAAACAGGGAATAGAACCTATTTCAAAATAAGCCATAGTGTATTCAATGGCTCTATTTCAAAACCGGCTCTGTGTGCGTAGAGAGAATAGCTTATTTTCAAATAAGGTTGCTCCGAAATTATACCTGAGAGCCATGTATGCACCAATTTACAAACATTTCATGCAGTCTAAACACATTGATATAAGTCCAACAAGCATCTTAACCATACTAGCCTTAGTGAAACAGTCTGGTTTGTACCAACAAATCTGTCATTGTATCACTGAGGCCTAAAGCCCAGGCAAGAGCTAGATCCCTAGCCTACAAGTGTCACAAGGGTCATTCACTGGCAATGGGTCTGACAAAATATCTCTGGATTCATAACCCCCTCTGCATCCTGATAAAGTCAAGGGGGAGATAAGTTTAGGTAGAAAGCCACGCTCTGCAAAACTGAACAGAAGCCAGCTAAGAATGACAGATGGTAGATACACAGCTGGGAAACACCTACTAAAAAGGAAGAAGCTCCCCATTCACTTTTAATCCTTCTTTGTTTCCTTCAGAGTTTGATAAGGACAATACAAATTAATGTCTGCAGGAAGTGATGCCAAGAGGAGAGTTGCAACCCGTAATTTAAAAAGAGGAACAACAGTATGGCTATTGTCCACAGTGTAAAAAAGGTACATAATCAATTTTGTCTGTTGCTTGCTTTAATACAAGAAATTTATTTCCTATTGGGAGAATTTAGGACCATAGTGCTTACCTTTCTCTGTGAGCAGGCAGAAAAACAATGGCATAGTGTATAAATACAGTGGGGACATGGATTAATTTCAATCCCATCACGTGATCTTATGAGATTTCCCATGAGATCACCTAACAGGTTGCAGCACTGTGAGCCATTATTTCCATATTTATTGGAAATAATGTCTGAGCTAAGACAATGCACAATATTCCCACTGCAAGCTCTCATGATGAGAATAAAATCAACTTTTATCATTGCTGTAAGTGCTGATGGGCTCTTGTTTTTCGTTTTTGTCATTTGAATCCTGTAACATTTACACTCAAATAACAACATATTCCTTTAAAGTTGTTGTGATACAGAGTGTCGTATAATGCTGTAATTTGGGGCTTTTTGAAATGATGACTTTTAATCTGAAAATCTCCACTGAAGTCACTGAACTTGATTCTGATCTCAACTGTATTAATATAAAACTGGTGCAGCTCTACTAATTGCATGAGTTATTCCTGACCTAAGCAAGTGTGGGATCAGAACCATATCCATTTCGTGGAACTAATTATGCAAGCACCTTTCAAGATGCACAAACTAACATGATAAACCTTATGCCATGTCTACGTTACCCAGAAGATTGACCCTGCTCAACGTCTATCTTCCGGGGTTTGATTTTGCACACCTGATAGAGACACATGAAATCCACCAATCAGCAATTGAGTTTCAGCAGTTCTGTTTCTCATGTCGACCTTCTTCAGTGAGGATGGCCAGGTAAGTCGATTGCAGATAAGTCAATACTGCCTACACAATGGCTGTAGCTAGAATGGCATATCTACTACCAACTTACCTGCCTTGTGTAGACCAAGCCTTAATTAAAATGAATGTGTTCCATGGTAATGCATGCTACAAAATAGATATTAAATAAAAAAAAAAGACTTTTTAGCAACATTAACTATTGCACAGTCCAGAGGCCTCATTGTACTACATTCTGTATAAATACAAAGAAACAGTGTCCCTGTGCCAAATGGTTTACAAGTCTACTACATTATTTGGTGGAATGTGAATCTGGAAACATATCAGTACTTTAAGTTAAGTTTTCTTGCAGTTAAATGTATTGAGCCAAATCCTCTGCTGGTGAAATTCAGCATAGCTCCACTGAAGGCAAAGAACTGTCTGACTATTTCTTTGTTTAGTTCCTTGCAAAGAGTCCGTATTTCCAAGATATACACAGATACTTCTGTGTTTAGATAACACGGTGATACTGACAGCACCTTGGAAGCACCTAAAACTCTAGGGCTGCATCTGCACGAAAAGCCTCTGTTGACAGAAATCACTGTTGGAAGAGATTTCCCGACAAAACTTCTGTTGACAGATTGCATCTAGGTACAAAAGCAGATTGAAAGACCAATCTGCTGTGTCAATGGAGAGTGGCCAGGCTGCCCTGCCCACTCTCCACAGAACCATTGACTGGGAAGCTCTACAAACTGAGCTTCCTGGTTAAGTGGAAGCCCTGTCTGTCAGTAAAAAGGCCCCAGAACATCTACATGGCTGTTTTGTTGACAGAACACTGCCAAGAGAGGCATTACACCTGAATGGGGAGAGGTATAACGCTGCCAGCAGATGTGCCAGGTTTTGTTGACAAACTGTCGACAAAGCACAGTTTGCAAGCAGACGCTCCCGGTTTTTCCAGGAAAAGCCTCTCATGTAGGAGTAGCCCAGGTGTATCGACACAATGCTTCATGAAGGCTCTGGGCCACACTCCTACAAATGTTTCCCCTTCAATACTGATTCTTTTTTGAAAGTAGACAGTTTCAACTTTTTTTTAATCAAACTCCTGCTTTTACCTGATTCATCCACTGGTACCTCAATATGTTGCTTGTAGTACTGCAATTTGTCATCAACTACATTTTGTTTTTTTTTTAGGTTATAATCTACCGCTTGTGTCACTGAATAACTCAAGTAAGAGGGTTGGGGCAATTCTACAAAAAAAACCAAAACCCCTTTACTTATTCACAAGTATGTCAATAGAGGAAAATACAGAAAATAGGCAGCTGTGGAATTCTGGTTTCAAAAACTTGATTTTTTAAAAAATGTTTGCCTGTGGGTGGCAACCACTCAGGAAGAGCCAATAAAATTAGTTGTAGAAGCCATATCAGAAAATCATACAGAGAGCCACTTTGCAAGATGAGATTGCTCTGGCATCAGACCCACATCTGCCAAAATTTTCATGGGAAGCTGAAATACTAGCAGCCTACTCCCTGAGGTCCTGCTGAGATTTGACTTGTCCACTTAACCATACTGTCCAAAAAGGCTGTGCATGCAGCTGTCTACAAATTGCTTAACATCGCCCAGTAGCGCCTTCCCCACCCGCCCCCCAAACTAGAATATCCATTTTCCTGCCTGAAATAGCCTTAGGCCAGAAATCTCTCCAGCTAGATACATGCTCCTTATCCTTGCTACTGCTGCAGCTAGGTCTGGCTTGCAAGTAAAGAGAGATTCTTATCCAGCACTCTACCAAGCTTAAAAAAAAATAAAAAAAAACAACAACCCACCTTGCACAGTTAAAGGTATCTACTATTTAACATTCTAGTTCATTTATTTTTTCAAAATAAATATATACCCACAATTTTTGGAATTATAATTGTAAGATCACTGAGTTTTTATAAACCAGTATCACTTGACATCTTAAAAACATTTCAAAATTTTACAGTTTAAAGGATTTACTAATGTAAATATTCAGTGCTTTTTTTGTGCTGGTACTTCCTGGTATGGAGTACTGGAACCTTGGCAGCCCCAGACATGGGACTGACTATGGGGTGGGAGGATGGGAAGCAGGCTGAATACCAGCTTCCACCCACTGCTGCCCCCACCCCCCTTTTTTTTTAAATAAAAAAGGCACTGTAAATATTTTATTTTCATTATTGGTTAATGGATGCATATGGTTAACATTGATTCCAACCCTGAAAAACAATAACCATATTAATAGCCTAACTTTTTTAAGCTACACTTTGTAAATGTTTTCCTAAGAGCTCATTCATATATAGAATAAGCAGCCTTCATTTGGAAACCCATCCCTTATTCTGAGTACAATAGTCTTCTTTTGTCCCCTAACCTATTTAGCTGTTCTTTAAACACAATCAATTTCCCCCGTCTCTTAGGGATTTCAGTTTAGAAAACAGGCTTGCAAAAATGCAATGGCTCTTTTATAGTCTTACTAATTAAATACAATTAAATTAATGGTAACCTGAAATTGAATGTATTAAAAAATCCAAGAGCATTTTGCTTTACATGTATAAACACCAGAGTAATTACTTCCTGTTAGGGAAAATGCCAGGGTAATAATAGAGATGATAGTAAAGTTCTTCAGAATGGGCTGATTTAGACTATCAGGACTCATTAGTGTGTGTGTGACTAGCAAATAATTGCATTGATTTTAAGATAAGCAGCATATTTAGAAAACTATGAAGAATTTTATTTTGTGAATATAATCAATCTTGGTTCTTTCCCATGTAGGGTCAGAATATATCTGCCATATTAAGCGAGAACTTATTCTTTACCATAGACCCAGACCACCAGTGATTTCCAAACTTTGGAATGACCTTTTTAAAATAATGGTTTTAAAGGAAAAACACTTCCAAGTAAATACATGAAAACTTTCTGCTAATATAACAATAATTATGGTGATACATTAGGCTTTCCATAACTGGATTATCTTGTAAGCCCACTTTATATCCCTATTTTCAAGGATAAAAATGCCCAATTTCTCAGAAATCTGTAGGTAGAGAATTTCTCAAGAAAATAGCTCAATTTTGCAATTTTTAAAAATTGCATAATTTATCCTTGCCTCTATCTACTGTCCCTATTAGATCACATTACAACAAACAAATCACATCATATTTACATTTTCAACTTTGAAAACTGTCTCTTGAAGTAGCTAAAGGCAGAAATAGTTAAGCCATTCAAAAAGCTGACATTAGCAATGGCTCATACTCATTGAAGTGATTTACTGCTAGGCCACGTCTGCACTAGCAAGTTCTTCAGAAAAGTTAGGCCCTTTTTTGAAAGGACACGTGGAGCACACAAAATGAACTCTTTCGATCTGAAATTGACAGAACGTGACTTTTCTTCCGGAAGCCATCTTCTGCTACCAGATCAGGAAGAGTGTCTCTTTTTGAAAGCTTCTGTCGAAAAAAAGCATGTGTAGATGGGCTGTGAGCTTTTTTTTTTTTTTTTTTTTTTTTTTTTTTTTTTGAAAGAGCTATCCCTGGCCTGTTCTTTTGAAAGAGCAGGGACTGTGTGGATGCTTTCTATCAAAAGAGTGGATTGATCTTTCGATCTGTTCGTTTGTTTTGTGTGTGAATTTGTTCTTTCAAAAGGTGTTTTTTGGAAGAGATCTTCCAGAAGAACGTCTTTCAAAAGATCACTGTACTGTAGATGGAGCCCTAGAGAACTATTTTTGGCACGCTATTCTTAGAATCCTATCTTGAGGCAGAACAGGAGTATTATTTGGTGTTCTATATTACCACTAAAGCTAGAATAATGTGGGCACAGTCTTAACATAATTAAATATCAACATATATAACTGTGTTACATGGGAGTCACAATATAGAAAGACTACAGGATCAATATCTGTATAGTAAATATGTAGTGTTTGTATATGCATACTTGCACTCGATTTTAAGAAATGGCCCCAAAATATCCCCACATACAGAGTACAGAGGTGCAATAGAATTGGTAGACAATACACCTGTTAGGCAGCTATTTTGTATCAGTTCCTTGAATGGTCATGTCAAAAGCTTTTTCCCATCCATATTGAATGTATAAATATACTGTATTACCTGCATCAGCATGCATGCATGTATACGATGAAACCCAGCAACTATTTACAAAACGTAGGCATCCTTCAGTCTGCATAGACTATCATTCAGAAATATTTATGATTGGCAAACTTACATAGTAGTCAAGGCGACCATCTGTCCCATATTGGGCAGGACGCTTCCGAATTTGAGATGCCAAAAAGGAGTCCCAACTTCTTTTTTAAAAGGGACTCATTGTCCCGTATTTGGGTCCTCCCCCCTCCACTGACCTTTTCCTCTAGCAGCAGTGTAAGCACAGCTGCTAACAGAAGTCATTTCCCCGAGCCTCAGGAAAGCAGGGGGAGCATGGGCAGCTGCTGCATCCCTGCCACTTTCTCAGGGCTCCCAGAAAGCGCTGGGGGCTGCAGCTTCCCCTGGGCTTCCAGGAAGCGCTGGGGGCTGCAGCTTCCCCTGGGCTCCAGGGGAGGGCTGGTGGCTGTGGCTTCCCCAGGGATGCCGGGGAGCACCAGGGACTGTAGCTTCCCCCAGGCTCTAGGGGAGGGCTGGTGGCTGCCACTTCCCTGGGCTCCCAGGGAGCGCCAGCAGCTGCCACCTCCTCCCCGGCTCCCCAGGGCTAGATGGAGCCGGGAGGAAATGCCCCTCCCCCCGCATATTGCCCTGTCCCATAATTGGGATAGGGAGGTATGGTCACCCTAATAGTAGTCCAGCTATCTGCATTTTACTAGGTGAGCTGAATTCACTTGCATCATAACAGTACCATACATTTACAGTACACATACCTTAATCATCAAGTTGCAGAATTAGAAAGACTGCTCATTTTCCTTTACCTTTCTTAGTGCAAAATGAAATCAGCATTTGGTTTCACTAGAACCATAAATGGTAAGCAATACTAACTAAGACAATTGCAAATTTCCTATTTAGTGCTCTAATTTAAAGTCTGCCAGTTGCATAACACAGTACTGATATCGTCAATTTATAGTAGAGTATTCTAGTTGATAAAATATGGCATATTTCACCGTCACTCGCTCACAATTGTTCCTGTGAATCAAAGGGAAGAATTGCTTTCGGACTCAAATTGCCAAACAAAGTATTGCAGCTTGTAATCATCCACTCTAAACACACTTTCTAGCATTGCTAACAGATACAAACATGTGCAACACCTAATCCAGAAAATACAGCATGGGATAAATAATGTTACCAAGTTAATATTTTTACACAGATTTGTTAAACGAGGGTAAATCACAGCAGAAATATATTCTCTGATAGAAAAAAGTTACCTATTTTAGAAGGCAAAGGGTAAATTACAAATAATGGGAAAACTGCAGAAATTGATCCTTCATCTAAACAAACGTTCAAAACTACTATGTCCATGGGCATTAACTAATATATAGTATTGCCTCAATCCCCAGGTGTACCAGAACCCAGTGAACTGAGATGACATTGTTTGGATCACAACGCAAGGTAAGTGCTTGGTACAGCTGAATATGCGGGAACAAAAAAGCTGTTTTCAGCTTCCCTATTATGGGACTGATTGGGGTCTGTTTCAGCCCCTACCGTTGACTGCAGCACTCTCAACTTTCTTCAAAAGTCATATCCAGTTGGATACGGCCCTAACGAACTGGTGCACAGACTACAGTTCTGTGTTCTGGCCTCCCCTCATTTGCCTCACTCCTGAGGACCACCCTTAAACCAGTGGGCAAGAAGTGGTTGGAGGTGGTGTAGGAATCAGCTACACAGGACAATCTGCCATTTTTCTGAACACCATACACAGCTGGAGAAAGCATAATGGCCCAAATGAGGGTTAGGATTCAGTCTTGTGACTACAGGGTAGACTCCACATAGAAAACTGAGGACAGATTACAAAAGAATTACAAGACAGCAAAAAGTCAGCTGAGGATATTAATATGCTCTCTGAAAAGCTGCCGAAACGTACTCTTCATCTGATTCTCTAAGACAACCATGTTTCAGTCCTAAATTTGAATTTCCTGGCTTCTGTCAATTGGTCACAATTTAATACTACTCTTTTATTTAATATTTCAGATTTAGGTACAGAAAAAAAATATACCAGTTACATTTCCGAGGTTACAAAGCCAAATTTTCTACTCTTCTGTTGTTTTGCACAAATGAAACACAGATTTTCCTCTCAAAAATGACGAGATTCTTCACTTAATAATGTCTAGCAATATAATACTGCTAGTGCACAGTAAAGGCTGACAACACCATTTTCTGGACAATCACTGCATCTATGACCAAACAAGTCATTTCTTAATCTGCATTTGACTTAAACAAACAAGTGCTCCCTGTGCGAAACACCAGTCTTTTCCCAACTAATATTTTTTAAAAATAACAGACTAAGTGCACCTCCCATGCCAACTAAATCACCTATGGCCAGTGAGGAGTTCACCCCATTGAAGAAAAGGTATCATCACCTTCTATTCAACTTCTAGCAGGTGGGTACCGTTTTATTCCTGCCCAACCTATGCAAGTAGAAAACTCTGTGGGAAGCTGCTGAATTGGGAGATTCTCTGGCTAAGCTGCCTATGCCCCTTCTCAAAAAGTCAGAGCTATTAATTTAGAGCCACACTAGCTGATCACATCCACTTTCCCCACCAACTAGAAGGTACAGCTACTCTCTGCCACAATGACTTGAATCCTTTCAAAAGAGATTGCCAACCAGGCACTCCACCAAAACTATGGCAAAATAAACTGAGATCAACCGGACACAACAATATATTTTACTTTGTCTTTCAGGTACCTGACCAATTTGTATGTCGTAAATACTACGGTGCATCCCATTCATGTTGAAAGTACTTCAGACAAATCATCAAATGGGAGTGCACTTTTACACACTGTTACTAAAGAATAAAAAAACCACAAATTCATATGTCCACTGAAGGTTCAGTTTACAAATACTTCATGCTTAATGAGCCGAGTGGTAGATTGTCAAAGAATGTGTGCACAAATGTAATCTTTCCTTCCTGGAATCTTGGGCAAAATGACAAGATCCAGAGAATTTGGCTGCCTCAGTGCTTGGCATTCCAGACACTTCAGCCTGAATACTGATGGCTTTATAGGTTTGCTATTTGTGAGGAATCATTTTGTCACTGGGCGGTGCCCAAGCAGCTGTGTGCATACCGTCAGTCATTCTCGGGAGCAATGGAAAATGAACTAAGCCAAAGAAGTCATACATTACTTAGTGCTTTCCTTTTGGCTCACTGTATTTCTGTAAAACCGAACAGATCGTAATTCTTAGTATCTGAGGGTGTTGCATAGCTCAGCTAGAGAAGAAGAGCAACTCATCTCCTTTTGGGAGAGGGCACTGCTGGAAGGAAGGAGCAAAGGGCTATTTTGCTCCCATTCCAGGGCTATAGGTTCACAGAGGAACCAAGGCCACCTGTTCTCCAACTGTAACAGGAACTTCTAGGTCAGAGAAAGTGTGTCTAATGAATTTCCATCTGTAATCCTCAACTCTTTCCATGTAGCACACACTGCTGCTGCTGCCCCACAGACCCCCAAAATGAATTAAAGGGGGCAGAAAAACACTAAAGATGTGAAAAGGCAAAATAAAGAAGGAAGAAAAACAAATTATATAACAAAATACAAAATGAAGAGGGAACAGATCCATAGGAGAGAAATCAAGAGAGAAGTGAAGAGAGGCAGAGAAACAAAATCTGTAAGCATGAGGGAGAAACAATCAGACAAAAGTACACTCCAGAATCCTTTGCACCAGCTGCATTACAGCGAGAATTCTGGCAGCAAAGGACTGAGAGTCTACTCCCAGCTCTGAAATGATCTCCCTGTGAGCCCTGGGCAAGAAACTTGAGCTCTCTCTGTCTGAGGACCCCCTCCCTCCCCTCCAGACCTTTTATGAGAGTGGATTGATTACAATAAAGTCGATTTAAATCACCAATTTTAATCACGTCTTAAATCAGCAAACAGAAAACTTTGATTTAAATCAATTTTACTCATGTTTACTCATTTTTTGTATTTGTACTTTTTAGTTATTTTCCCCAAAAAAGGTTGACTCACTACCTGATAAGCATTAAAGCATGCTGCTGTATAAAACACGCTGCTATATAAAACACTAAACATGGTGCTGCTTCTTGCAAACGAGAAGGGTACACTATGGCTATGTATACACTGCAGAAATCTTTCGAAAGAAGCTCTTCTGGAAGATCTCTTCTGAAAGAGCTTCCTTCGAAAGAGTGTGTCGACGCACAAAAAAGCAGCTCAAATGAGTGTGCTGCTCTTTTGTCAGAGAGCATCTACACAGCCCCCAACTCTTTTGAAAGAGCAGGCCACAGATCAAAAATGAAGACTGTTTTTTCGAAAGAAGGGCCCTGAGGAGTTTCTACACATATTTACTTTCGAAAGAAGCTTTCAAAAGGGGGCACGCTTCCTGAAACGGGAAAGGAAGAGTGATTTTGAAAGGAGCATCACATTCCTTCAATTTACGGTCAAAAGAACGCTTTTTGTGTGTAGACGCTCCATGGGCTCTTCCAAAAGATCCCCCTTCTTTCGAAAGAACTTGCTAGTGTAGACACAGCCTATGTCGAAATAAACTTTGCTATAATCTACACAATGCAACCTCTATTTCAAAATAATTTTGAAATATCGGTTGACTTCTTTATTTTGAAACAGGTAAACCTCATTCCACGAGGAATAGCACCTATGTCAGCCTATTTCAAAATGGGGCTGTATAGACAGGGAATAGAGCCTATTTCAAAATAAGCCATAGTGTGTCCAGTAGCTACATTTTGAAACAGGCTATTGTGTGTAAATGCTCACAGTTGTTTCAAAATGCAGTGTGTGTATAGCAGCAGCATTTTGAAATAAGCTATTCTGGCATAGCTTCTAACCCACTTAGGCTGTGTCTACACTTGCATTCCTCTTTCAAAAGAGGTACGCAAATGAGGTAAATCAAAAATGCAAATGAGGTATAAATTGGCCTACCGGACACCTCATTTGCATATTCTTATTTCAGAATCGCTTCTTTCGAAAGAAGAAAACCAGTCTAGACACTGCTCTTTCAAAAGTAAACCCCATCTTCAAAAGAATCCTTCTTCCCTTTTGCCCCAATGCACATTCTGTTTCCAGCCTGCTAATCCATTTATATCCCCAATCCTGTCCCCAAAAGTAAAGTCTCACCCATGTCCAATTACTCATCTATTAAGGAACAACCAGTTACTGCCAAATCCCATCTTTGCCTAGGGGGACAACTACAACGTGGACACGACTCTAGTTTTTATTTCATAAGATCAATTCTTCCTTTCCACACTAAATCTTGTAAGTGTCTCATAGATCAAATAAAGTGTATTTGTCAAATCCGTATATTTGAAAAACCTGTTCCTCTTCAGATATAAAAGAACAAGATTATTTAATTCTGTAAATCCTTTTGGATGAATAAAATTTTCTAAATCTTCTTATTTTACAGTCTTCATCTCCACTAGCACATTTTCAAGTATCAGAAGGTATGACCCAACTTTTGAGACCTGAGTAACTCCAAAACACCTAATAATTTCTTAGTTATATGAATATACATATTTTTGAAACTGTATGTGTATTCCTCACAAGCATTCTGGGAGAAACCCAGGCCACAATGAAGTCAATGGAGTTTTGTCATTAACTTTAGTGCGGCCAGGATTTCATCCTCTACAGCCCTGATGTTTACTCATGTACTTAATGTTACTACCTTGAATAATTTCAGTTTGAATAAAGGAGACTACTTATAGGAGCAAAGTTAAGCTAGTATTTGAAAGATCGGGGCCCAGATACAGAACTATATCTTAAATCCCCTGTCTAGATGCTTGTGCACACTCACAACTATGTCTACTCTGAAATTAAACTTCTCCATTTTCTCTCTAAACCATTGTATAGATCATGCAGATCTTTATTTTCCCATACAAACACTACATACATTACTGAAAATTTATCATACAAACATTTAATCATAATAATCCCTTAAAGACAACTGAAATTTTTCAGGGGATTTGAGAACTACAAAATTACAACAAATAGTCATAAAAATTTAAATCACTAACCAACTAATTTCAGACCAACTCTGGAGCTATCCTATACAATACTTGTTTGTAGCAGGTCTTCACCAAGTTTGTAGAAGCATGTTTCCAAAGCCTGCTTCAAGTTCTGTCATCAAAACCTGAAAAAGAAAACCACAGACATTAAAAATATTTCCATGAAAGTCAACAGTTTGGGCACAAGAGCAGAGCATAAACATTCTGTTAAACTTCCATTTGGAAATAAAGGTTAAAATATTGACCTTTGCAGCTATGTGAACAACAACATAGCTTATATAAGATAATAATGACTAGTAGGATGAACTACTAAAGCTTTTTAAGTAAACTTGCTTATAAGAATTCAAAAATAATGCAAGATATTTCCAGCAAACAGCAAGTTTCAGAATAGTAATTTTACCATAACTGTCGGTAATGACAGAACAAAACCAGTACATTCAGTATGTAAAATGGCTAGTGGTATGGGACAGAATATAAAAAGCTCCTTCAAAAAAAATGACAACAAACATTTGAGCCACATTCTGCATTTGACTTTGAGCAGAACAGCAGTATAAAGTGGAAAACTCTGCATCAATCAAGGGCATTATTTTAGTTTGCCATTTTATCCACAAGATTAAAAATAGCAATTTTATTAAGGATTCCAAAATATGGCTCCATATAGTTTTGTCCTGAAAACAGACATGTTAAGACATGTGCCTGTGCAGAGCATTAACTCTCAATTAGTATCTAACGGCTCTATAAATTTTCCTGATTGTGACCTAGTAATGCATCTATCAGCACTATGTAGTGCATAACACGTTTGACAAAACAAATTAGTTTTACTATACAGTTGTTAAAGAAGAAAAAGGACTGAACAGTTAGAACTAGAAAATGTGGGAGAAAAAAAGGAAACACACAGACAAAAAGTCTTAACTGACATGAAAAGGAACAGGAAAAGAAAGACAAAGCAGGAAAGATGAATAGTTCAATTGCCAGACAGGTATAAATGGTCCTTATTCTGTACTGACACTTATCTGGTGGCTTCCTCAGTTTGCCTACCACTCTGTCTTGAGGATTTCTGAGGATACACACACTTCAGAGAGAGAATGTTCTGGCTCGGGCATATATGCACATGTGCTTGTCAAACCCACTGCCAAATATACATGCTATAGAGCTGCACATGTCCCAGGCCCAGCTACTCACATCAATGTTAACCCTGCATATGTTTTGCTCTAGGGTTTCTGGGGGCATATCCCAGGGTTTTTAGTACCTCATTAAATTGAGTCCCCACCCCAGAGGAATTGGTTGGTGTATTGTACCCTCCATACAGATGTGTTTTTAACGAGCAAACACACAATTAGCAAAATGCAATGTGGCTGTAGCCTTGTCAGTCCCAGGAGGTTAGAAATACAAGTTGATGCAGTAATAACTTGCATTAGCCCAACTTCTGTTGGTGAGAGAGATGAGCTTTTTTGCTACACAAAGCTCTTCTGCAGACCTGGAGAATGTATTCCAAATTTCACAGCTAAACATAAGATAAACTGTATTCTTTAACTTAAGTAATTAATATATATTCTAATCTAAGGGACCATTCAAGGTGACGTAACCCATTAACATCCCTAAAGTCCCAGGACAGAAAGGCTACGTCTACACGTGCACCCAACTTCGAAATAGCTTATTTCGATGTTGCGACATCGAAATAGGCTATTTCGATGAATAACGTCTACACGTCCTCCAGGGCTGGCAACGTCGATGTTCAACTTCGACGTTGCTCAGCCCAACATCGAAATAGGCACAGCGAGGGAACGTCTACACGGCACAGTAGCACACATCGAAATAAGGGAGCCAGGCACAGCTGCAGACAGCGTCACGGGGCGGACTCAACAGCAAGTCGCTCCCTTAAAGGGCCCCTCCCAGACACACTTTCATTAAACAGTGCAAGATACACAGAGCCAACAACTAGTTGCAGACCCTGTATATGCAGCACGGACCCCCAGCTGCAGCAGCAGCAGCCAGAAGCCCTGGGCTAAGGGCTGCTGCCCACGGTTACCACAGAGCCCCGCAAGGGCTGGAGAGAGAGTATCTGTCAACCCCCCAGCTGATGGCCGCCATGGAGGACCCCGCTATTTCGATGTTGCGGGACGCGGATCGTCTACACGTCCCTACTTCGATGTTGAACGTCGAAGTAGGGCGCTATTCCCATCCGCTCATGGGGTTAGCGACTTCGACGTCTCGCCGCCTAACGTCGATTTCAACTTCGAAATAGCGCCCAACACGTGTAGACGTGACGGGCGCTATTTCGAAGTTACTGCCGCTACTTCGAAGTAGCGTGCACGTGTAGACGCAGCCAAAGGGGAATTAGTGAGTTATGCATTTTTGTAGTTAGGCGTAAATCCAGGGTCTTTATTAAGATCACCATTTTCAGTGTCTGAGAAAGTTATTAATTTAAACTTGTCTTATAAAGTGTTTTGCAGGTTTCCTTTGACGATGAAGGCTGAGAGAGAGAGAGATCACTTTGGAAAAAGTGTTCACCCACAGGTGACAGGGTATTTCTGCCTTCTGTTATTTTTCGGTGAGAGTTCATTCAAGAGCACAGTGATCCTCTGGTTTCACCCACATAGATGTTAAGGCACTTTGTGTTTTGGATCAGACATACCACATGTGATAGGTATATTGTGTGTTGGGGAAGGGATGGGGGTGAAAGGGTTATTTATAGCCTTTAGCAGTGGCACTTTCAGCCCTTCACATTCTACACGTACTTCTGTTCCAGCTCAGGCCATGTCATGGACCCAGCACTATGGAATGAGAAGTTTCTATTTGTGAACGAACTGTTTTTCCAATAGGGTCCAGAAGATGGTGACTGACGTTTCAGCAGCATTTCCTAGGTAGTATCCATTCAAGGTGGACAGAGGACATCTGTTGTCTGCTACAATTGTTGAGGTCGCCTATACATACACTTGTTTCTGGTGCAGGACAACTAGCACAGTGTGATGGGCTCACACTGCCTACGTTATCAGCTATTGCTCCAGAATTTTCTCATAATGAACACTACTCTCATGGATCTGTATGAGGAGATTATCTCCAGTGCCAGGACCGCAACTGAAGGATGCCATGCCAGCCCAGTAGCCAGTTATTATTGCAGCCTGGAAGCTAGCTATCCCAAACTGCCACAGGTGAGTGGATAATCAGTTTACTATTGGTAACAGGCAACTTTCAGATAATGGTGATCTCAAAACTGCTGTGCTGGGAACACTGATGACACTCAAATGTCCATAGTTTGCCTAACACAAAGAGTACGTGAATATGACAACTGCATAGAGCAGGTTCATGAACACTAATGTGGGATGTATGGGAAAGATGCATAATACCAGGGCAATGAGGAGATTTTACATTTACCTGTTTGGACAAACAGTAACCGTATTTCCTCCAAATAACATGATTTTCAATGGGGGCATTTGTGCCCACTTCTCACTTACACTATTACCCTGGCTTGTGAGACCATCCCCTGACCACAGAGCACCTGGTGGAAGGATTAATTATAATTTTAGCAGCTGCAGATGGTGACAGTGTGTGCATTTAGCAAGCTGAAGGCAAGCTGATGCTGCCTACAAACCTGCTTGGCTGCCAATGCAGCCAACTGCCTCTGGGATGTGACCTGCACATCATCCTGGGTGCGGAACAGGGTTGTCAACTGTAAGTAAATTTACAGAAAATCCATAAAAAAAAATTAGCCAAAATTGGATATGACTGCAAAGTCCTTAAAAAAATTTAGATGTCCACAAATTTCATAATAGTGAAGTAAAATTTCAAAAACCAGCAATTATTTTACAGAAATTAAAATTCTTCTGTGCTGCTTCAGCCATTTTACTGCAGAGCAGCGGAAATTGGACATTTGTTTTTTTCACCTGAATGGTTGAGGTGATATCATGTGAATCACATGAGCCACGTGATGTTATCGTCTACATTATCCTACGAAGTTAGAGTCAGCACATTGGCAATTTATCTCCTGATGAAGAGCCAGTTACTAAGAAATCAAAAGGTAGAGCATGCGTGTTTTCATCCAAATGACTAGACAGTGAGTTCAAAGATTAGATTTATGTAGACAATGCAAGCAAGCACAGCGCCAAATGTGTTGGTGTAAAAAGGTGTTCAACATGGCTTTTGGTGGAGTGTGAGATGTTCATAATCATGCTGCAAGTGATAAGCGCCAAAGCTTGATGTCTGCAAGGAGATCTAGCCCTGGAATTATGAGTTTTGTTGCTAAAGTTTGCTGCTAATGACAAGAAATGGTCACAGAATGTGAACTAAAATTAGCAACCTTCTTAGCCAGACTAAACCTTCTACTGAGTTTTATGGACATCATCTCAGATAATGTTGCTGATTGGTTTCCTGATTCAATTCCAAAACTGGAAAAGATTTTGCTTGCAGAAGAACTGAAGCATCCATGTTGTTTAAACATCCAGGACCACGACTAATTAAATGAAAGTAAGTTAAATCTTGTGATATATGAATGATAATGACTACTTTTCACTTTTGGCCATTTATATTGTCTTAATATAGTATATAAATTATGTCCCTAAAAAAATGTGTCTGTCCATAATTTTTTTCGCTGTTTGTCCATAAATGAAATTTCTGTGGGTTAGCAACCCTGGTGGGGAAGGGGAGCAAGAATTGTCCCATGGAGTTGGCTGAAGACACTGCTGGTTTTCAGGCAGGCTCTGTACAAGCAACCAAAAGGTGTGCCTGTCATTAGGTAGGGCTGGGACCAGAGAAGCACAGAAAATAAAGGGTGCCTTGTGCACCCATATATTTGCACTGGTCTTTAAAAAAAGCAAAAACTAAAATCAAAGTTTCTCTTCTTAGAAGAATGTCCTGCAATACTAAAAGCTCCATGCACACAGCAATGGTAAATACATGGCTGGATACTCTGTATGCAGATAGAGTTGCTGGGCTTCCTATTGTCACCTTTGGTCTAGTGGTAGATCTTCAGGTGTCTGATGAGCTTTCTGCACTGAACCCACCAGTGCATAGGAGATGCGTGGGAAATAAGCAGGTAGAAGAGACAAATCACACGGGCCCCAAGAGTGGTGGCATGGCACTGGAGAACTATCTAAACCTCAAGATCAACAGGATGTGCCCTAGTGGGATCTTCATCCTGAGATGAGAGGGTAGGAGAACCCCTTACAGCAAAACTCCTCCTTTAATCTATACTCCCAACTGTGTGCATGAACATGTGTTCAAAGGGCATATATGGTCATGTTTAAGTGTTCTGCACGGGAAAGGGGACAGCCAGGGATAAGGAGCTGAGCTGAAACATGCATAAACACACACAGACAAGAACAATGATAAAAATAACTCCCCCCGCACCCTCATTATTACTCTAAGCTAGGTATTCAAGAAATCTCTATAAATATGACAATTTTCAGGATGATCTAGCTGTTTACATCAAATGTAGAGAAGGCAAACATGAATGTTTAGAATTGACCATAAAGGGGCATGAAGAAAAAGAACTACATTTCTGCATCCTCTTATTTGATCCCCATAATTGTCAGTGCTTCAGAAATGGGACATATACAAATCACAAAAGCTACGTCTACACGTGTATGCTACATCGAAATAGCTTATTTCAATCTAGTGACATCGAAATAAGCTATTTCGATGAATAGCGTCTACATGTCCTCCAGGGCTGGTGCCATCAACATTCAACGTTGACGTTGGGCAGCACCACATCGAAGTAGGCACTGCAGGGGAGCATCTACACGCCAAAGCTGCACACATCGAAATACGGGTGCCAGGAACAGCTACAGACAGGGTCACAGGGCGGACTAGCACTTCCGGGGCAACAGCTAGCCACTCCCTTAAAGGGCCCCTCCCAGACACACTCAGCCTGCACAGCACGCGGTCTGCAGAGCCACAGGCATGCACACCCATCGAAGCAGTATGGACCCCCAGCAGCAGCAGCCGCCGCCACCAGAGGTCCACACAGCCGCCCCTGCAGGAGCAGTGCTTGCCCTGCTCAATGCTATGCAGGAGGCAGCTGACCACCTTTTATTCACAGAAGAGGAGCTGCCCCCAGGGGAGGAGGAAGCAGCCTCAGACCTTGCTGTCCTCCGCAGCCCCGCTGCACATGCCGCCAGCTGTGGCACTACCCCACGAGCACCGACTGGTGCTTGGCGAGTGGGACAATGACCGCTGGCTCCAGAATTTCCGCATGAGCCGGCAGACATTCCTGGAGCTCTGCCAGTGGCTCCCCCCTGCACTGAGGCGCCAGAACACATTCATGCAGCGTGCCCTCAGCGTCGAGAAACGGGTCAGCATCGCTGTCTGGAAGCTGGCCGCTCCAGACAGCTACCGATCTGTGGGGCAGCAGTTTGGCATGGGCAAGGCCACCGTCGGGGCTGTCCTCATGGAGGTAAGAGGACCCACGAGGAAGGAGGGGGTAGGGAGCCCTGTGGGGGGAGGTCCAGACACACCCTGCACACCCCTCACTGGTGCTCTCCCATGTCCTTCCCCTGCAGGTCATCTGTGCCATCAATGCCCTGCTCCTCCACAGGCTCGTGCGGCTTGGGGACCTGGATGCCGCCATCGCGGGGTTTGCCAGCCTGGGCTTCCCAAATTGCTTCGGGGCTCTGGATGGGACCCATATCCCCATCCGTGCTCCGGAGCACAGCGGAGGATGCTTCCTGAACAGGAAGGGCTACCATTCTGTGGTCCTCCGGGCCTTGGTGGACAGCCGGGGCCGCTTCCTGGACATTTATGTTGGCTGGCCTGGCAGCACCCAGGACGCCTGGGTGTTCAGGAATTCGGGCCTGTGCCGCCGGCTGGAGGCGGGGTCCTACATCCCCCAGAGGGAGATCCCTGTGGGGGACACCACCATGCCCCTCTGCCTCATCGCAGACGCGGCATACCCCCTCCGGCCCTGGCTCATGCACCCTTACACGGGCCATCTGTCAGCCAGCCAGGAGCGTTTCAACACGCACTTGAACCATGCACGCCAGGTGGTTGAACGCACTTTTGGCCGCCTCAAAGGGCGCTGGAGGTGTCTCCTCACCCGCCTTGATGCAGGCCCCACCAACATCCCCCAGATTGTGGGCACGTGCAGCGCACTCCACAACCTGGTCGAGAGCAAGGGGGAGGCATTCTTTCAGGGCTGGGCTGTGGAGGATGGCAGGGCTGACATGCAGCCACCCGCTGCCCCCAGTCGCCAGGTGGACCCCGAGGGGATCCACATCCGGGAGGCCCTGCGGGCCCATTTTGACCAGGCCGCGGGGTGAACTCTGGCAGGCCCCCCACTGCACCTCCCCCATCCCCCACAACACAGAGCACCCAAGAGCACACCCCCCGCCTTTTCTTGCAAATAAAAATAGACCTGTTGGTTTTGAAACCAAAACCGGTGATTTTTCTTATTATTAATAGTACAAATAAATAGAGAGAGAGAGCGCAAAACAAAACAGGGGAACTATTTACATGGTGGGGCAGATACCATATAAAACAGAGCAGGGGTGTAACACAAACTATATACAACAAATAGGTATGACGGGGGATATGTACAGGGGAGGGGCCACGTCCTGGGCCCCGCAGCCCTCTACTGTCCGGCGCCCAGGGTTGGCGGGCACGACCCTCACCTCGGCCTCAGCCCTGGCCGAGGCTGGCTGGGGGCCGGGCGAACCGGCAGGTATGGCTGGCGGGTGTCAGCAGGCCCCAGGTCCCCCTCGGCAGAAGGCCCCAGGGTGGTGGACGGCGGTGGGAGGGCAGTCAGAGCAGCGGGTGGAACGGCAGACAGAGCGGGCAGGGCCGGCAGAGTGGTGGGTGGCGCGGCATGGGGGGCCAGGTAGTCTGCTATGCGCTCGAAAGCGCGCATAAAGGACCCCCATGCCTCCTGGCGCCAGGCCAGCGCCCACTCTTGAAGTTCCAGCCGCCGCTCATCCACCCGCAGGCGCCGCTCCGACACCTCCAGCTGACACCGGAGGGTCACGAGCAGCTGAGGGTCCGTCGCCGTCCTCTGGTGGTGGTGGCTCTGCCATCAGCCCCGCCCTGGGGCTGGTTGGTGCTCCGCCGAGGGGTTGGCCTGCAGCGATGGCCCCAGTGGGCTCTCCGGGACCACGGACACCTCGCCAGCGCTCTCTGGGCCCTCCGATGGTGCAGCTGCGGAACACGGGGGGCGGGGAAGAAGAGTGGACACAGCCGTTAGTGTGGCCCCCAAGCCGTGGCCCTTGTCCCCCCACCCCTCTGCTGCTGGTTCCCCATCCCCATCCCTGGGAGATGCTGCTGCTCTTGCTGATGGGTGTCCCACACCCTCCCCCCCTGGGGGACCCTAGGTTCCACTCCCCCCATCCCCAGGGATGGGGCATGGCACTGTCATGCTGGGGGGCAGGGGCTGATGCACTCTTCTGAGGGACATGCCACTGCTGTCCTTGGGGCCATGGTCATCTGGGCACGTGGAGGGCCCTGGTCATGTCTCTTGTCCCTGCCCCTCAACCCCGGGGGATGTGCACCAGGGGGGTACATACCTGATGCTCCGCTCCCACAGTCGGGGGACACCCTTTCGGCAGACACCCGGCTGGAGCTCCAGGATGGCAGGATGATGTGCAGCTCCCCGTCGCTGGAGGAGGATTCCCCCTCCTCCTCCTCCTCCGGTGCCCCAGGGGTAGGCTCCTGGGGGGGGCCCTGGGGTGCGGGGCTTGCCTCCGGGGCAGACTCCGCCTCCGGGGCCTGCTGGGGCTGGTCGGCCGAGGTGTCAAGAGTGGCCGGAGGGGAGGAGGTGTACTGGGGGCCCAGGATGGCCCTGAGCTCCCTGTAAAAGGGGCAAGTGGCGGGGGCAGCCCCAGATCGGCTGGCTGCATCCTGGGCCTGGGCGTAACCCTGCCGCAGCTCCTTAACCTTACCCCTGACGTGGTCAGGAGTGCGGGCAGGGTCACCCTGGGTGGCCAGGCCCTCGGCCAGCCGAGTGAACGCATCCGCATTCCGCCTCTTGCTCCCCATTACCTGGAGCACCTCCTCCTCGCTCCAGAGCCGCAGCAGGTCCCAAAGCTCGGCCTCCGTCCAGGAGGGGCCCTGCTGCCTTTTCCCAGGCTGGCTGGATGCCTGGGAGCCCTGGCTCCCCTTGGGGGAGGGGGGTGCCCTGGGGGCGCTTGGGGGGCTGGCGGGCAGCCATCACAGTGGGGGGGTGGCTTGGGGCTGCAGAGGCGTGAGCAGGCTAGCCATGTGGCAATGCTGCTGCCTGCACGCGCTCTCAGCTTCCTGCACAGGAAGGCAGGGGGCGGGGAGTTTAAGGGGCCGCTGCACGCGGCGACCATAGAGCTCAGGAGCTGGAGAGAGCGTCTCTCAACCCCTCAGCTGATGGCCGCCATGGCGGACCCCGCACTTTCGATGTTGCGGGACACGGATTGGCTACACATGCCCTACTTTGACGTTCACCATTGAAGTAGGGCGCTATTCCCATCCCCGATGGGGATAGTGACTTCGACGTCTCGCCGCCTTACGTCGATGTCAACTTCGAAATAGCGCTTACCCCGTGTAGACGTGGCAGGCGTTATTTCGAAGTTGGCGCGGCTACTTCAAAGTTGCCGGCACGCATAGATGCGGCTCAAGAGAAATCTTACTAAAGCTAATGTGAAAAAAAAAATCAGCAAAATATCCCTGCAAAAGTGGTGTAAGTTACACGTACCATGAGGAGTAACAGAAGACTAAGTGACCAAAAGGGTAACCTGTGCTTTACCAACAGCCTCTAATCTTACCTTTCCCCTCTTATCTTTGTCTCACTATACTTTCTTGGTTTCCGAATCCTTCCTCTCTATTCCCAGGCTCAGACTATAGTGTTTACTGTACGTTAGCAAGCGCACACATGGACTGAACTGGGATGACCTTTTGCGCCAGTACTTTTCATAGATGTTGCTCTCTTGGCTTCTAGAGGCCAATGTTTATTTTTAAACTTAATTCTCTGGACCTTATATTTGTGAACATTGCCTTCAAAATGTGAATTTGCTGTTATGCATCCCAGTAAGTTCAAATGAATCTGCAGACAGCCTGAAACAATAGCTCTGAGGGAGGAGACCTGTGCTCATTCATCTCATATGGGTGTTAACAATGAAGCTCCATAATGACTATTTAAATAACATTATGAATTATTCCACAGCTGAAATAGTTGCACTACTGAAAATGTTCAAGAAATGAATGGAACCATACAGGACAATCATACATCCACAGCACACAGCATCTTATTTAGGAGTCACAAGTAAGTGGAACTTGGTTTGCAAGCACAGTTTGAGAAAATGTCACATTTTCCTTCCCAGGTGCAGCTTCTCCTTCCTAGTTCTCTACCACAAAAGTGACAGAAATCTACATGAACCTTCCTTTGTTCAGACATATTAAACAGCATATTTTCTTTCCAACTAGCAGTTGAATTCTGGTACTGAGCAGCATTTATTTTTGAAGTGGATATTCAATAGCACATACTGAAAAAAAATATGCTCTCTCTCTTTATTTGTAGTGCTCTTCTTTCTTTACTGTCACTAACTTCTATTTTTACAAACAAATCAGGTTTTCCACCATTTTCCCTTATTCTATAAACATCAAACACCTCTCACAGTTACCAACATTTTCTTCATTTATCAATACTGACAAACTAAAGAACAAAGGCACAATCAAATGTCCCTGTCAGTAAGTTTTACAAAATACAGCTTAATGAATATATGCACATTCCTGTTGAATACAAAATGTCTGGTATCCCTTCAAGAAGCAATGTGCTTATGAAGAACTCTATAGAGAACAGTAAGATACATCAATCTAATTTGTCTTTGAAATAAAGGGATTTGGTTTTCTCAAGATATTTTTAATTTTTTTTTTAATGCCTGGTGGAGCGACAGTAAAATATTATATACAATGAAACACGTCATACTCGGGAAGACAGGATTATTAAATTGAAGAAAATAAGCAACAGTCATACTGGAAATGCACTGTTACATGCTGGTACACTTCAGTCTTTTCCATAGTTGTTTTGACATCTTGGCATTTTTAAAAATCATTACGTCCAAAGCTGTCAACTATAAACACACCCAATTTTTCACAGCTGCCCTAAGTAAGTTTTACCAGCATTGAAATCAGAATTTAAAGTAAGGCTCAGATTTGTGCTGTATTGGGATACGCTGACTTCAGAAATGGTCAGAAGACCAATTTGCAACTGCCCTTGTTTTTAAACAGTAGGTATTAGAGCTGATCAAATTTTCACCCTAAAACTGGTTCTTTAAGTGAAAAAATAGTTTGTCATTAAATATTTTCCAGGTTTGCATAATTAAGAAACAAAACCTGAAAATTTCGTAATTTTAACGTTTTTGAAACTTGAACACTGTTACTAAAAATTCTCTTTAGAAAGCATAATATATTGGTTTTCACTCTCAATCTCTTGCACAGAAAACAAACACAACTGTGGCAATATGTAAGGGGAAAATACTATTTTTAATTTCTGATCATAAATAAATGCTCTTTTTCAAGCAGTCCAGCAACAGAATATACCATATTCCTTATACTAGCATCTGCATATCAGCAACACTGGTATGAGACATAGAACTAAAGCAGGGGTCAGCAACTACAGCATGCATGCCAGGAGTGGCATGCCCGCTGATTTTCATCAGCAGATGAGTAGGAGCTCAGCCACACCCTTCCTCCCCCATGAAAAAGGGAGCATGCTCAAAGCTGTGCCACCTGTAGATTAACAAAAGCCCAGCTAATGCTACCAACCAACACCTATATGATAAACCTCAGCATCTTTATATTAATGAAGCTGTTGCAAGTTGGACTGTTTGTGACTTTAAAAAGTATCACCGATACTTGGATCATAGACAGAGGTCAAAAGGTCAAATTTCAGCACTCACATCTCAAAGAGGTCCTTGAGTCCAGTCCCCTGCCTTCTTGGCAGGACCACACATCATCCCTGACAGATTTTTTGTTTTGGTTTGGTTTTTTTTTAAAATATATTTGCCCCAGACCCCTAAATGGGCTCCTCAAGGATTAAACTCACATCCTTGGGTTTAGCAGCCCCATGCTCAAACCACTGAGCTATCCCTCCTCATCTCCACTGTGGAAAGGTTGCTGACCACTGGTGATACTAACGTATCTCCATGAGCTATGGTATACACTTTGAGCATTTATGCTAGAACTGGTAGTCCCACCAGGCCACATCACTATAATGAAGAGAACTGTGGACTATAATTGTCCAGCTGGAATTAAAGGCTAGGCTGGGGATTTCCACTCACAGCTTTATAACAAGAGGCCTTGGAAGGGGGAGCATCATATTTTTGGGAAAGCACATTGAAAAGATTGTATTCCAGTTGAAGGTTGCAAGTTTCCTGGACACCAATCACTCTGATTTTAGATGTGTATGAGACAGAAACAGAGATGGGGATTCTCACAGAGAGGCTACTTCTTTTAGATGCTGCATATCAGGTTGAGAAAACCCCACTCACATGGACACAGGTTATCAAACTCTACAGAATCAAGGTTTTCAGATGAAAGAGAAAAGTTTCTAGTGCTAGAATTGACAAGAAACATGCCCACTAATAAACAGGTCTGAGGTTATTAATAACGTTCATCAAGAGCAGTCTATTTTTTCATCAGAGCATGGATACTCACTGATAGCCTTAAAAACTGAAACAAACAGATTTAGTTGATAAGTGGCCTCAAGTAACAACTGTCAGGTCATCCTTTACCCATTTCCTTCTACTGTAGAAGTAATTACCATAGCTAAACACACAGACAAGTTTTACTTATCTCATGAGTGAAAATGACTAAATTGGACTGTGTACAATATAAAACTTTTGCATATCTGAATCAGAGGATCTGGACCAGCAGCAGGAATGAATTAAACTCTTCATAATAGAAAACTCAGATTGAAATAGAACAAAAATCACTCGAAGCACCTTATTCGCCTACTAAGAAATATTAATTTGTACCACCTTTGCACTTCTGTTACACTGAATATTCAATAGTATGACTGACAGACATAACAGAAAATGGCTCCTATGTTTCTACAAATAAATATGTGCTTCAGGTTGAACCTCTCTCATACGGCATGCTGGGGACCTGACCATGGCAGGATGAGAGAATTTGCCTGATGATGGGAGGTCAATATCTTCTAGCACACATACTAACACTTCCACTATTTACTGGGCTCTTAGAAGACGTCTATAGATAAATTATTGTTAAACAACAACAGCACAGAACATGGAGAGCCAGGACTGGTGGCTGCAAACAAACTTTATGGGACCAGGGAAAACTTGGCCACATCCATGATAAATTGTTGTCTGCTTAACTACAATCATGCCAGTTTATGGAGTTTGTTGGAAAAGAGTTCCAGATTAGAGAGGTTCAATTTGTAGAATGCCTTTTTGTAACATTAGTCTACAACTGTTGTTAAATTGTTTACACCATTGAAATATTAGCTGACTATCAAATATGAACTTCTTAAATAATCTGTTAACAAGGGTACCTGCTATAATACTTACGTCTGATTTAACCTTTAAATGTGCATGCTAGTGGGTTCCCTTGGCTTCAGAGAGCCCCAGGCACATGGAGCCAAAGAATGCAATATGAAACATAAATGAATATGCCAAATGTTGCCGCCCTGTACACCATAACACACCTCATTTTTCACACTTCTCTTGTTACCGACATCATCATTTGTATTTTCAGTCTCTTTTTAACCTAACCCTGAAAGTACACCAATATTTCCCTTCTTTTACTTTACCCTTCTGCTACATCAAGAGAAATAGATTTAGGCACGATGTAATTAATAAAGGCAAGTTAAGAAAACTCAGTCTCTCCCACCTCCTCTCTTATCCCCTGAACCCAGATGAAATTATAATCGTTACCATATATTAAATGAAATATTATAACTTTTCATTGGAAGAGGGAGGAAAAAGATAACCCCTAGGAGTCTACTTTCTAAAAGCTCTCCTAAGATGCAATGTCTAACAGATTTCAGAAAAGTCTGTATAGATTACTTCAGTTTTAGTATATTAAAAGAAAACATATTAGCCACTGCAGCACTGTAATGGAGTGTGCTGCAAGGTTATGAAATACGATTTTTAACCTATTAATTCATTATGTCTAACCAAGGACACTAATTTCTAAAGTCTTGGTGAACCTACTCAAGCAACAAGCACTAGAGCCAATCACTGACTAGACAGTTTTGAGCCCTCTGTCTATTAACCAATGCCTGTTGTTCTCTGAAGTACCAGCTGAATATTTCCAAAGAAATTACATACTCTGGATATCAGCTGAGGCAACAGCAACAAATGCCTCTGAAATCAAGTGAAGTTGACTATCAAGTGATAACTTATTTGACTACCCTTAGGGACAGGTTGTTACATACTGAGGTCTTCTTATAAAGAAATAAATTAACAGGATGTTTTTGATAAGAAAACAAACATACAGGTAAGGAACACTTGTTTCTAATGGTTGGGAACTCTTCAGAAGTCCCTCAAAAATCCACTAAGGACTAAGGTCACTGCCATAGGGTCTGCGTTAAACACAGAACCTGAAAATGCAAAGACTCCAACCCAAAATGTTTTGTGAAAGCACAAAGCTTTGTTCAGCCTTCTGATGCAGAAACATATCAAATGAAGCCGTTCTCCTACCTGTAGCCAGAAAGAAATAACAACCATACAAGAAGAATGGGTCCATTATAAAATAAGGCTAGGGAGCCATCCACTGCATAGCCTTTGATTATATAATGTCTGAGCTGTTTTGCTAGAGAACAGTAAAGGGCCTCAGATACACTGAAAAATAATTGCCGTTTTTGGCAATCTTGAGGCTGGAGCAGAAACTGAGGAGGGAAATAGGAAGATTTTTTTTCTTAGGAGAAAGGCAGGAACCATGCACAACAGAGATTGAATCTCTCTTGTGCAGCACCCTCAGGACCTAACCAGTGCCAAACAGGAAAATGTGCCAGACCATGGGAGGTCGGTATTGTCTAGCACATTACCAACACCTCCACAGCTTACTGGGCTCTTAGAAGACATTTAGGAGTAAATTGCAGTTAAATAACAGCACAGAACACTGAAAACCTGGACTGGTGGTTGTAAACAAACTTTATGGGCCCTGGGAAACTTGGACACATGCACGATAATTGGTCATCCAGCTAACTAAAATCATGCTGGATCATGGATGTTGCAAGACAAGAGAATTCCAGATCAGAGAGGTTCAACCTATGCTGTTAACCAGATAAATGACTGGATTAGGGCAGGGAACATGGTCGGTCCAATAAATCACTAACCCCCAAACCTCTCCAGCTGATGGGACAGCCACCAAGAAGAAAGAGATTCAAAGAATGGAAAAAAACATTAAAATGGGGAAAACTAACTCCAGGGATTTAAGTGAGTGGAATACAAGCTACAAGTATCAGCAAATACACAAGAGGAAGAAAAGGATTTTCTTTAAAAATAGAGATTCCTAAGAAGAATATAAATAGGATAAATATGAATACATTATACAAAGAAAAATTAAGTTGAGAGGAAAATTTTCCATACAATGAAGCATAGTCCATTGTTGACTAATCGTCTACAGGAAATGTCCAAAGTCCAATCACTTGATTCATCGAATGCAACACTAGCTGGAGATCCATAGGGAACAATCCTGTTTATCTGGGAGATGGACTAGATGACGCTTCAGCTCATTTTCATTTTTAAATTCCTATCATTCCACTGCATGAAATAATCCAATAAACTAAAGTGTGGGAGAAAAGGATATAGATGTGACTGCACATTTGTTTGCATGTCTTGTGATGAAGAAAGAGCACCACATATTCCTTTAGAAATGTAGGTAATGGTTGCGCATAAGAACATGCATGATAAAACATACATTTATTGTTCCTTCCTCCCTTACCTCCTTCCAACTCAAAAAAAAATATTACAAGAAAAAAAAATCAACCTTGTGTTGTATTGATCTTGATATTTGCTATGCCAGCTATTCATAATTGGATTAAGCTTTGCCAGCATGAGGTGCCTATTTATGTTAAGCAACACACACGAGCAAAACATCTGTTAAATACATCTCTTCACTTAACAGTGCTATGTTTGAAGGGTGGAAAAGCAGAATATTTACAATATAATGCAAAATACAAACATCTAATTGTATTATATTTTAATCCTATATAAAAGCTCACAAATTCTGAAGAGGTCAGAGGTTAATTTTACAGCTTCAAAAGAAAACTGAGGGAGACATATGTACTTACTGCTTTTGGTGTGTTATACTGCAACAGCACATTGGTGGAGTCTTCACAAAGAATCACCATTCCATTCAAAGGAATGTATTTCCCATAGCAAGAAACATTAGTAGCTCTCAAAGTCACACATACAAATATTCAGGAATGTGCTTTCAATTGTAACAGTAGCTTCTTACCAATCTACTATAATCCCACTTTTCCCACAGCACTTTGCCTCTAATGCAGAGCAAGTTTCTCCCCCCAAGACGAAGAGGCTCTATTTTCAAAGAATCCATTTAAGATGCAATAGCAAGAGACATTTTCATAAAAGCAATATAAGAAATGCAACTGAAGATGTGGAATGTATCAGCATGCTGTTTTGAGCCTGAAGCACTCAATTAACATAAAACAGAACTTGCAGCATTTCTGATTTTCAAAACATTAAAGGAAATCTATGCCTTCACAACTGGACACTGATCAATGCCTCCTTGGTCCTGTCCCCTCTCATTTGTTCCAGTTTTGTGTGATACAAATAGATTGTGCCAGATCCTTTCCATCCCCCATTCCTCTTCAGCCACTGGATTTTACCTCCCAAAACTAAAGTAATTTATAACAGGCCACAACTTCCCACACATACGTTGATACTAAGACAAAAATGTTAAATTAAAATACCTGAATTTTATCCTTTAGAATCATTTTTCATGTTTATCCTCAAGATAATTATAGGGAAGGAAAAGAAAGAGATACAAAGGTAAGACTATGTTCAGCTCCTATGCTGGTCCGTATGAGAGTGAAGCTCAAGGTAAACAACACAAGGAAGCTCCCCAACCTCATGTGCGCATACACGTACACGGCAAAATTTCTGTCTAGCGTGCACTGGTGTTCAGACACTGAACCGATTGCTACCAACATAAGATACTAGACAGGTGGATACATAGGGGTGAAACTAGTGCCACAGCTGGCCGTTACTTATGTAAAGTGAGCAGAAATGAGCTAATCAGGCCAGACCCAATAGGAAGCAGATGTTGCACCCTGTTCTGAAGTGACAGAGTGACACTCCCCCTCCCCCCGCCCCAACACATACACACAAGCTCCGAAAAGCATTGTGCCTGGAGCAGGAGCAATAATTCAGGCAGCTAAGGCAGTGTACCTCCACTGCGTCCCAAACACATGGCTATGCACTAGAGATACTAGTCTCTCTTCATCTATAGCAGGGTAAAACATTCACTAATCTCAGCCCTTTACTGCAATGCTTACTGTAACACAAGATCTCTGGCACTTATTGGCACAATGTACCTCACTTTACTAAGGGTAAAGCTCATGGTAGCAGGGTGGTCACACTCTTCCAGGAGGATAAAGAGTTAAATCCAGCCCTGGAAGAGGGCTGAGACTATGGAGCCAGTAGCTGCCAATGAATCCCGGCTGGGGCTATATAAATAGGAGAGAAGAGGAGAAAATTCTTGCTCCAGCAATGGAGCAGAAGGGATCTGGCTGTCAGGGCAGCTACAGAAGCTACAATTCCCAAGACAGAATTGTTCTGGAGAGCTCCAGCCTGATCCCATTCCCAGGCTAGTGAGCCTAAGATAAGAGCTGAGGGTACCAGGACTGCTGGGGGTAGGAGAAAGCAGCAGGTCCACAACCCCTTGCCAATGATGAGCGGCCATTTCAGACTTTAGTTTACCCCAAAGGTAAGGGGCTAAATAATGACTCGCACTGGGCCACTGATGCAATGCGGTTTAAGGGTCTAGGATTCTCTAGATCAGTGGTTCCCAAACTTTTCAACAACACAGCACACGTCAATTAGACAAGGCCACAGCACAACCGCTTTTTTCAGCTGAATCAGTTGCTCATAATTGTCACATACACTTACATTTACTATAGTTACAGTCTTATTAGAGAGGTTTGTGACATAGTAGGGCACATAACATAATAAACAAAGATCAAATGCATTAATGTTTCAAATCCACAACAGAATACATCGTCATAGACCGCAAGCACAGACACTTATTCAAAATCTGCTCAACACCACACTTCCCGCCAGCCTGGTGGAGCCAGGATGCACCATGTAAACACATCCCAGCTTCAACAGGCTCTTGTACTCCCTCCCGATCCCTTGCCCCAGCACGGAGTGGGGGCTGACTTCCTGCTAGCTGGTTTGGACCAGGAAGCAGCATTTCAGATGTCTCCTTATGCAAACAGAGCCCTGCAGGGTCAGCATCTACCTCACAGTCACTCTGTAAAGAGCCACCCCATGGGGAAAAAATTGACAAACCCCACACCAGCTGGGACTCAGGCAGCCTTGTTGCTTAAACCCAGCTAGCATGCGGTTGTCAATTTCCCCTCTGTGGTGACTCTGAAAATAGCCAGGGAGGTGAAATTGACAAAATTTCACTGCATATTTGGATATTTCTCATGTCACACCAGACTGCCTCAGCACACTGGCTGAAAACCACTGCTCTATGAGGGAGGACAGTGCAGAGTGGGGGCACGGAGGCAGGTAACAGTGGGTGAGACACCTTCAGGGAACAGCACTCCGGAGGCTGGACTGAACTAATTCTCAAGTGACCATGGTGGTGAGTCATGCCCAGTTACACCATCTGGGAGAAAGAACTTCCCTCAGAGGTGATTTCAAACTGTGAAATAAATTCTCCCGGGAACTAAGGACCATCACGAATCTGACCACTATCCACAACAAGTGCAAGGTGCATGTATTTGACCTGCCACCTTTCAAACATTGTAACAAATATATAAAAACAAAACAAAAATAAATAAAACCTGCAAAACACACTTGACCAAACTAAAATGCTTCACTATGCACATTTCTCCCCTTGGGGACAGAATGACAGAACAAGTAATATGTGACAGATGTTAGTCATGTCACCTTAGAAACTACAGGAAGGTGCTAAGAAACTATGGTGATGAATACAGTGTAAACACTCGTGCATAATAAAATAGAAATTTGGAATTTTTCTTCATATATACCTGAGCTGTGAGTACATATATATGATGTCCCCGTTTTAACAGCTTCATTATCTGTGTATTAAATACTGCTGAAGCATGCTCTTTTACATTATATGTATAGTATCAAATTTTATAGTCTTTATTCTGGCAAAGCCTTTGTTAACATGTCAGTAGGAAGTCTGTTTTAAATAAGGGACTCCAGAAAAGGCCATAGGATTTGATTCACAGTATTGCATCTCAGTTTGTTATTTTTCCCCCCAGTTTCCTTTTTAACTATTCAAGTTTTTAAATAAAACAGCTTTGCTATTCCCAACCTACTACCGACAGACCAATCTACTAAACTGGAAATTTCAATTCCCTCAACTTTTTAAATGACTGGGCAACAAAATGGCAAATGAATTTCAATCTTGATAAATATAAAGTAATGCATACTGGAAAAAGTAATCCCTACTACACATACAAAATGTCAGGGACTAATTTAGCTATAACCACTCAAGAGAGAGATCTTGGAGTCACTGTGGATAGTTCCCTGAAAATATCCACTCAATGTGCAGCAGCAGTCAAAAAGACAAACAGAATGCGAGAAATCATTAAAAAGGGCATAGAGAATAAGACAGAGAATATTTTATAAGCTCTGTATAAATCCTTGGTCTGCCCACATCTTGAATATTGCATACAAAGGTGGTCGCCTCATCTCAAAAAAGATATATTGGCATTGAAAAAGATTCAAAAAAGGGTAACAAAAATTATTAGTGTTTGGAACGGGTGCCATTTGACAAAAGATTAAAGAGACAGGGACTTTTCAGTTTCGAAAAACGAAAGACTAAGGTGGGATATGATAGAAGTCTCTACAATTATGACTAGTGTGGAAAAATTAAATAAGGAAAAGTTATTTACCTGCTCCCATAACAAAAGAAGTAGGGGTCACCAAATGAAATTAATGGTTGCAGGTTTAAAACTAAACAAAAGGAAGATTTTCTTCATACAGCACAGAGTAGGCCTGTGCAACTCCCTGCAAGAGGAGGTTGTGAAGACCAGGAATTTAACAGGGTTCAAAAAAGAACTAGATAAATTCATGAAGGTTAGGTCCATCAAAGGCTATTAGCCAGGATGGGTAGGAAGGGTGTCCCTAGCCTTTGTTTGTCAGACTTTGGACATGAATGTCAGGAGAGGGATCACTTTCATGATTACTTGGCCAAGATGATCCAGTCTTTCCACAAAGACATGAGAGGAACCATCCAATATGATGGAGCATTATCGGATGCTTTCAGAATCAGGAGCAGTGTCAAACAAGGATGCATGCTTGCTCCGACATTGTTCGGGATCTTCTTCGCACTCCTCCTGAAGCATGCCTTTGGATCTTCAACAGAGGGCATCTTGCTGCACACTAGATCTGATGGGAAACTGTTTAACCTTGCAAGGCTGAAAGCTAAGTCTAAGGTGCGAGAAGTCCTCATCAGAGACATGCTGTTCGCAGACGATACTGCTGTAGTGTCTCACACAGAAGACCAGCTTCAAAAACTGCTGGATCAGTTCTCCAAAGCGTGCAAGGACTTTGGGCTTACCATCAGCCTAAAAAAGACAAACGTACTCGGTCAGGATGTTGCTGAATCCCCATCAATCAGCATTGACAAATATACGTTAGAGGTGGTCCACGAGTTCGTTTACCTGTGGTTCACCACCACTGACACCCCGTCATTGGACACTGAGCTAAATAGGAGGATCGGAAAAGCGGCCACAACTCTGTCCAGACTCAGCAAGAGAGTGTGCAATAACAACAAGCTGTACACTCACACCAAAATGCAAGTCTGCAGAGCTTGCATCCTCAGCACCCTCCTTTATGGCAGCGAGACTTGGACCCTGTATGCCCACCAGGAAAAGAGGCTGAACATCTTCCACTTGCGCTGCCTCAGGCACATCCTTGGAATATCATGGAAGGACAGAGTGACCAACACCGCCGTCCTCGAGCAAGCTGGAATCCCAACCATGCACACCCTCCTCAGGCAGCGTCGGCTCCGCTGGCTTGGCCACGTCCACAGGATGAATGATGGAAGGATTCCAAAAGACATCCTGTATGGTGAGCTAGCCTCTGGCAAAAGACCTCCCGGATGCCCCCAGTTGCGCTACAAAGATGTCTGCAAGAGAGACCTCAGAGAGGTAGACATCGAGCTGGACAACTGGAAAGAACTAGCAGACGACCGCAGCAGGTGGAGGCAGGGGTTACACAAGGGCCTTCAGAAGAACGAGATGAAGATCAGACAGCTAGCAGAGGAGAAGCGAGCGCACAGAAAGCACAATAAGGACTTCCCAGACACCCACTACATCTGCAAGAGATGCAACAAGGACTGTCACTCTCGTGTGGGTCTTCATAGTCACAATAGACGCTGTAAATGAAGTCCTCAATTGAAACTTTAAAGGGCGCGATCCATAGTCTATGCAGAATGAGGGATGCCTACTACTACTACTACTCCTCCTCCTCACTCCCTCTAGGACACCACGCATTGGCCTTTGTTGAAAGACGGCATACTGTCTAGATGGACATTGGGGCTGACCCAGTAGAGCCATTCTTATGTTCTTAGGTCTAGTACCTAAAAGGGCCTAGCAGCTGAAGCAATTTCATCCTTCCATCTGAGCAGTGGAATGCCTAGTGCACCATTAGTACCTCAAGGTTTGACATACCACAGCACTGCATAGTTGTAATAAGTTATTTTTTAAACCAAATTCCTTTCCAAAAAGATCTCAAAAACATCCGTCCATAATCAGACTTGAAGAAACAGAGACTAACTTTACTAATACAGTTTTTAAATGCATGCTAACTACACATGTACATATTTGCATGTATTAACTGGTTCTCAAATGTTAGTCTTTGCATGTACACCCATGTATCCAAATTATCCCACCACTGTCAACTTTATTCATGCAACACAGGCACATCCTATTTTAAAATTATCCCCAATCTTAGACAATACTCTCTCCTGCACAGCAAGCCACTAAATATATTTTAAGGGAAGCAAATCTTCACAGCTTTCCAACAAACCCCAGGAGGTTTGGATTTTTCTGTTTAAACCTCCCTAAGACACAGAAGGCTCGATATTGAAAGCATTATGCAGAACTTGTGTATTAGAAAATGGGTTCTTAGAGGTACAGATCCTCGCAAATTTCCCAAGAGCAAAGGATTAAACATGAAAATAAAACACACACACACACACACACACACACACTAAACTCTTCATCCACTATATGGCATTCCCTCAGGATTAGATTTCTGTACTCAGAAGAGACTGGTCATTCTGTGTCACAAGCCAAACAAGTTAAATACCCTCCCCACGCACATCCCCCCCTTTAACAGGATGCACACAGCTAATCAAAAATTATCACTGAAGTCTTAATATAAAAAGGCATGAATGACTAAGCAGTTCTCCTCAATGCATTAAGCTGACCCCCAGCAATTATCCAGAGGTTGCAGCACTAGTTGAACAATGGATGTTTTGGGGACAATGATATCTATTTTCAGGAGAAAACATTATCTCAAAATTGTCATTTTTTAAATTCACTGAATCATTTAAAAGATGGAGATCTGGGTAAACAGAACCATGCCAGTCCTCATCTCCTGTTCCAGGAACTGCAATGTTTACACCCCTAGTCTGCCACCTTTACTCAAGATGAATAGTATCTGTCACAGTGGCAAACCACTTACTCATGCCAAGGTCCATAGGCCTCAACTGCATGCAAAGCAATACAGAGCTGGAAGCCAGGCTGGTTTCCAAATAATTCAAAATAGATGCTTTCTTTGTTAATAACTGTTTAACTTGTTTATTATATGATCAACAGAAGCATTATCTTTGGTGCAAGATCTAAAGTGCAATTGATCTGAGATAAGCAAATGGTCCTTTTGGACTGGAAATAACCTGAATATTATTGTGCTTTTTGATGTAAGGAACCATCTGTCACAAAGGCAGGCTTAGGTGGGTGGCAGAACGGGCTAGAGTGCCCAAAAGCAGTGGTTCTCATTTAGTGGTACATGTACCCAGAGCTCTGGTATGGCTATGGTCTGAAGAAGTAGGTCTGTCCCATGGAAGCTCACCTAATAAATTATTTTGTTAGTCTTTAAAGTGCTACTTTACTGCTTTTTTGTTTTGATAGTATATCTAGACTAGCACGGTTTTCTCTCTGTTACTCTTCAAGAAGGTACATTAACTCAGTGTCTCTCAACCTTTTTATTAATAAAAATTGGACTTATTTATGTTCATCTAAATTGTGTGTGTCTAAAAATTGTAGGTGGTGGGGGTATTTTTTAAAGGGGTACTTTGAGAAATACTGTCCAAGAGGACCATCTGAGACTCCACATTAAGGCTGTTGCAGTGCTTGAGAAGTTTACACATGATATTTAGTCAGTAAAATCTACGTATAGAACTCACCAATTTAAGGATGTGCCCTGCTTCTTAACAGTCTGCCCTGAGGATGGTACTCACGTGTTTCAGTAACATCAAACAGCTTGACAGTGCCTCCCTCTGCATGTAATATAACTAAAATCCAAGGCCTGACATCTCTCTCACACTAGACGCAAATGGTCAGTCTCACACCAGACTCACAGAATAAAGAATTTCCTGAGCAAAGGTGGCAGAACTGAGTTTTTGGAATGTTAAACCATTGTAAAATCTTCTATAGGCATTACCTATATTGATGTAATCTTTATTGATAATATTCGGCAGAAAACTAATTAATATGCTTGATTTCCTATCCAGGAATAGCAAAAACACCAACTAACAGATAGCTTCTGTAATATGCCACAATTTCCACCTGACTTGGATGGTGCCAGATGCGCATACAACCTGTTCCTTGGACATTCATTGTAAAATGAGAACAAATGAGTGTGATGTGCAATGCCAAGTGTCCAGTCTTGGATAAGCAGACAAGCACCCAAGGTCATGTCATGAAGCACATATGTGAAGAAGCAATCAGCCTTTCATTACTACTTTGAATCAGAGAAAGCTCATATAGGTGACTAATGGATAACTCTGCATCTGATTGCCATCTCTAGCAGCCTGACTGAAAGACTTCAGTTGATGACACTAAACTTTAGCTATCACACTCCCTAAGATGTCTCTCTCTGAAGTCTTGACTTACTACTAACTTTCTTTCTAAATCCCCACACAGTTAAGTTCTTATCTATGTCAGTTACAGAGTGGGTATATGTCAGTCTAAAATTGATTTTCATGGTCCTATAGAGCTGAATGGTATGTTTTTCTGCAGACCAAGATACTTGTGCATGCCATGTTGTACATATCATAGCCAGTAACTGATCACTACTGTATATCAAGGGGAAATTAATGCATCAAATCTAAGGCTGTGTCTACACTACAGACCTTACAGTGATACAGCTGTACCACTGCATCTGCGTGCACTGTCAGGTCTCTGGTGTAGTGGCTCTATGCCTACAGGAAAGGCTTTTCCTATCAGCATAATTAAACCACCTCCAATGAGTGGCATTAGGTATGCTGGCAGGAGAGCATCTCCCACTGACACATTGCTGTGCACACTGATGTTTTCATTTATGAAACTTTCGTGGCTCAGGGGCTGTTTTTTCACACCCCAGACCAACAAAAATTTTACCAAGAAAAGTGCTAATGTAGACATAGCCTGAATGGAAGAAAGTGCAAGAACCTCTTACGTCACATTTCAGAACATTAACTGAGGCCAAGGAAACAGGGAAGTGATTAACGGCACTCAGTTCTGCTGGTGGGCTCTTAACACAATGTTTACTCAGCAGCACGAATATGGATTTTGTTTAGTTACAACACCAGGCCATGGGGATGCCAGATCAGATGATAAAACAAAAGCCATAAAACACAAGCCTGTACCAGGGAACGTGTTTACTGACACAACCAACTCAACAAATCTCAGTACAAGAACCAAAGTAAATAGAACAAACCAACTGTCGGCTTACCTCTGATCTCACCAAAGCATCTCAGTGTTTACCTTGTGTCCCTAAACCAGACTACTATTTAAATTAAGTATGCCTAAGTAACAGGCTCTCTATGATTTACTCATATGTCCACAATACTAATGTCAATGGTAAGAAAACTGGAAAGTGACATAGGGAAAAAGTGTCTTATTCCAGTCATTCAGATTTTTAGTCTAATTTTTAGAAAGCTTGTACATTTTTTCAGGATACCCATAACCCGTGGATGCAGCTCCACAAATCTCTACATGATCCCTTCTAATTGTGGGGTCTGTCTCCTCACTACCTTATATTAAGAGAATACTCCACACCTTCTTTCGACCATAGGTTGGTAAATTTTTGCCTGACCCTGTCTGCTCCTCCAAGGTCTCTCTGATGAGATCACTCACTGACTTCAAAGTGCTTCAGATACACCTGGAGGGCTATGTGAAAGCCATTTCTAAGATGCGTATAAAAGCCTGTTCTAAGATCCCCTGAGAAAGTGAAATCAGAACTCAAAAGTTGTCTTCCTCCAAACTGTGCAACACATTAATGCTGTATTCTTTTTTTCACTCATTTGGTTCCTAAAAGGATATTTCTAAGGATTCTTTTGAAACAAATAAATAAATAAATGGCCCAACCTCTCCATGACCTTTAGACCTAGATACTGCAAACAAACAGTTGTACTTGGAATATTTTCTACTAGAAACTGATACTAGAGAGAAATCATGGATCCAGATTTTGAAATCCTTCCCTTCCCTCATAGCTGAGATTTTGTTTATACCCATCCCTGTTTTCACTGACAGTTTCTCAACATTTCCCTGTAAATTGACTTAAAAAAAAGTTCATATGGATCTTAAGACAGAGCATCCATTATCTGAATGTAGCAGAGAAATGCTGGTGTCAAAAACTGGCAGTCTACAGGTTTCTGATTAAAGGCTGTAACAATGCCTCTGAGTCATCAAGCTTGGAACCTAGAAGAACTTTTCTGCCTCTTTATTTCAGTGGTCTCATGAGTCCATTCCCCCCCTCCCCCAACAGTCTCTGTGAATCCTGCTGCATCATCCATATACTTAATTTTCCCAGAAAATATTTCATCCTTTTTTTTTTTTGTGCTGAAGATCTGCAAAGAGTAAACAGGTGCAGCATTCCACTAGAAATGACAGGCTGACAGGCTATCCTCTGTCCTTTCTCACTGACAATTATCCTGTGAGGGAAAAACATTCTCTCACTTTTGAATGTTTTAACACTTGGACTCTGAAATGTCTTCTCAGCTATTTGCTGATTAAGAGAGGCTCTGTCAGAAAAAGTGTGACTCAGACATCTCTCAACTTATTTCTTATTTAAAGTGTGGACACCACAGGTTCAGACAGAAACTAATGAGCATCCATATAGATTTCTACTATACACAATATTGTAAGGAATGTGTGGCCAACTAGGAACTGCTCCATTTGCACGATAACCTACTTGTGGCCATTGCGTCTTTCGTCTGGGAAGAATTGCATACCCTGTTCTAGATAAGAGTTAACATAAGGCTCAGTATTTATTGAGGCATTATTTACAGATATATATAAGAGCTATTTGAAGAGCTTCTGAGTTTTGTGTTTAATGCAGCCCTCCATTTCTTTTAGGGAGCATTAATCCCTGGGTTTTATCCATGCATATCTTCCCTACTTGGGATCTTCCCATATTTCATCTTTCCAAAAGCAGAGAGCTCTACCCTGGGACAAAAATAGGTATGTCTTCCGTTAGAACAGCCGCCTAAGGTGTTATCTGCCAGGACAGAAAACTATGCTTTTTGTTTTACATGCACATCTTTATGAGCAACACCGAGACTGTATATGCTACTCAGGAGGCTTTGCTTGCTTGCCTATTTCACGTGCCTGCACATCTGGAAACTGATATGTAGGCTTCATCCTTCCAGAGCACATCTAAAAGTAGACGACAAAAATATCTCTGCAGTTAAGATTGCCAGAAATCCATAGATTAATTGTTCATGGCTTGCATAATTGCTGTTTTTTATCCTGCTATCTACATTTGCACCCATTCATTGGTTCATTTTATACACAGCTTGTAGCAGGAGATTGGCCTGCATACCAAACTTCCAATCTGGAATCAGCAAGAAATGTTACACAAAATAAGCCTACTCATGGTTCACTTTTTCTTCTATGTCCCAGCCTACCTCTTGCTAGGCTTCCTTCAAATCCCCCCTCCCTCCCACTCCTCTGAACATTTTTTTTCTGCTATTTGTCTCAGAAACCAAGGCATCAAGTCTAGTGAAATGCTCTTTGCTCCAACACTTCTGCATGGTGAACTATCAGGCACAACTGCTGACAAGAGCAGACAGGTTTATTTTCAGGCTCCCCATCTTCACTTTCTTTATGACAAACTAGTGCTATCCCAAACAGAAAATTCAGCACATCTCAACCAAGAGCAAAATGAGAACAGCAATATAAGAGAATGTAGCATTTTGACACGTTGCCTGTGAAAGAGAACTGACTGTTCTTGTTGTTAATTTTTCCTGCAAATCCACAGATGTGAGTGTGCGCACGCCTATGTGGTAATTTAACAATACAAATCACTTAAGAACTCTCTGCCATCCCCTTACAAATTATCTGCTAAATTACCTGTGATTCAGATAAGTGATGTACTTCTAACTAGCACAAATAATCAAATCTCTTTCTTGGGGGGGAAAGGAGTCCAGTATAACTGGTGAAAATAAAAATAAACACAAATACAGAGGCACTTTTTGCTTTGGATTCTTCCACCGGTTTTTATTATTTCCAACAAGTCTTTGTTATTGTCACTTTTATAGGGCCATCATTACCCAAAGTCTATTTACTTCAAATATCACCATCTGCCGTCTCTAATGTAGAAATTTAGTTACTATTAGAAATAATATATGAAGTAGGAAGATTGCAGGTTGTTTTTATAGACTGGCTCACATTTGTAATGTTGACTGCAGGCAAAGTAAAAGAATATATTAATGAGTTTAAAAATAAGCAAACTGTAGTAAAGAGAATAGGCTTAGTGATGTTGTAAGGAAGTATCTTTGAAAAACCATGGTCATGTTGTCAAACTGAAACCCTTTATAAACATGTATAATTACTCTTTTAAACAGTGTTTATTAGCCATAGGTAAGAACTGCAGTGAGTCACTGTGGTCCTTCTAGAAACAATTAAACTCAAACCTTATTTACAGCAACCTTTCCAGTTTACATTACTGCTACTGATCAAATGTACAGTCACCCCATGGTCATGCATAATCAACTTTATTTCCTACTCTAATTGAAAAATGGAGCTGTTAATGTCAAGAAACATAAAAAGGAAGCTGCTCTACCGATTTTTCTTGGCATACGTATCTGAAAGTTCTCCTGAGGAGAAGTACTATTCAATATGAACAAATCAACATTTGGAAATCAAGTTGTAAGATCTAAATTGGTAATTCAAAGCATACTACTCATGATTATGACCCTAACAGTAACTGTTGTATAGATACAATTTTATGTATGAAAAAATTAAAACTGTATGTAAAAACTATTTCATTTTCACAGTGGCTTCTGTCACAAATTATTCCAGAATATTTTACTCTCCTCCCATCCATATACACGCACAGTGAAAGCTTATTGTAACCAGCTCTGATACTAAGGAGAATCTGAATTTCAGTGTGCGCAAATGTGTAATTTGCATATTGTTAAATATTTAAAAGTCTTCTGTATACAAAGACTAACATCTATAGACAGGAATCATTTCTGTCTTATTGGTGGCACATATGTGGCCCACAGTACCATGGTATCTGAGCACCGCACAGTCTTTAATAAATCTATGGTGAAGTAGAACCATGCAAGTAGGAAACCACCATAGAATACTAGAACTGGAAGGGACCTCAGAAGGTCATTGAGCCCAGACCCCGCCTAAAGCAGGATCAACCCCAACTAAATCATTCTACCCATGACTATGTCAAGCTGGGACTTAAAAACCTCAAGGGTTAGAGATTCCACCACCTTTCCCTGTAAGGCATTCCAGTGCTTCACCACCCTCCTGGTGAAATAGTTTTTCCTAATGTCCAACCTAGGAAAGAGACTAGACCAAGGGTCAGCAACCTTTCCGAGGCAGAGTACAAGAATTCGACCTTTGGACCATCATGTACAGTCCAAGTGCCAGTGATACTTTTTAAAGTCACTAATAATCATACTTATAACAGCTTCATTCATAAATAAAGATGCAGAGTTTTAACATTTAAATGGCGGTTGGTACCATTAGCCAGTCTTTTGTTAGTCCATAGGTAGCATGGCTTTGAGCAAGCTCTCAGCTGCATGAGGTGGGAGTGACGGGGATGAGCTCCCATCTCACGTCAATGAAAATCAACTTGCTCCTGACCCCTGGACAAGAGACTGATTTGTTTAAGGTTACGCACAAGTCTAGAGCAGAATAACTCCTATGTTAACACCCTAGCTAGCATATGTCCATTTGAATACTTGCTGGCACATTTTGAATATCCGAATTGCCTGTGCTGTTTCAATGTGCCAGCAAGTGCTCAAGTGGACATTTTCCCACAGCACTGGGGATATTATTACTTCTGATCTGAAAAGTACCAATTGAACTTTAACAACTGTAAGTCATCAGCATCTAATACGTATGGGTCAAACAAAAAGATAAGACTCTGTTCCTCTTATAACATTTAATTGTCTTCTATGGAGTGGTTAATACTTTGCCCTACTGTCAGATTAGAACCAGCCCCACAGCCCCCAACACCAGAAGACTTGGTACATCACTAATTTAAAGGAAGCACCATCTGTTGTATTACCAATACCAGTAAAACAATGCTTCTCCAACTTATACACAGTAATTGCCAACTTAGGAAATTCAATTGCTGGTTTAATTTTGTTTCCAGTCTATGGAAAAAAGTCTCTTTGGAGTTGGGGCAGTTCCACTACCACATAAATACTGAAGAACCTTACACAGACATCATGAATTTTTAGAAACTAGTTTTGAAAGATAAAATATTAAACAATTTCTATGGGGCATAAGAACACTGGAAATTATTTACTTTGCTTTAATTATGTTAGCACATTGCTAGATTAGATTTTTGTATACTAGTAGATTTGGCAAATGCGAAGAAGCAAGTTCCTGTTCTGAATATGTAAGGTTTGCTGTGATCTGTGTTATGTTGTCCTAAAATGGATTTTTTGCCAATCTAATATTCAGTCTCATGATATTTCCACTTTTATTTTTTATTGTAGATGGTGCAAACTCTAACCTCAGTTTCTACTCGGGTTTTTCTTTCTTTCTTTCCTGGCACTTGCTTAGGCATGTATTGTGCAGGGTCCACTGATATAGTAATTTTAAAGGCAAGATTAGAATCACACTATACACCAGGTTTTAACTCAAGACTTTCATTCTAGGTCATGCTGGGTCACCCGTTCAACTCTTCTGCAACATTTTTCCTTGACAAGGAACTACTGATAACACAGTTTCTGATGGATTCTAAATTATAAATACAAACTAACATTTGTTAAAGGATTCCCTAAAGGCTTTATGGAGTGTTTAATAGAGCCTAACGTTTATGAATCCTGTTAATGCACAACATTAATAAATCCAATTTTAGATTTCTCATTAAACAAAGTGTAAAGAACACAGTGTTATTTAAAGGAGAATTCTTTTGCTATTTTGATACTAATGAGAGATGTGCAAGACCAGTGCAAAGGACTTAATGACAATATGTACAGTTTCCTTGACACTCATCTACAGTCTATTTCAAGAGATGTAATTTAGAAAAAGTGATTAGAAACTCTACTTCCTGCAGGAAATTTGGATATCTACTGACCAAGTATAAACAATATTTATGTATCCAGGAAAGGAAGCTCCAGCTGACAACCAATGCAGGTCTAACCACAGACTTTGCTTCCTGCTACTCTGTCGCACTGAGACAGGAAGAGACCCAGTTCCAAGCTGCAGAGAGGACTACAGTGCACTTTGGAAGGCTCCGCCTACTAATACAGGTTGAACCTCTCTAGCCCAGAACCCTTGGGACCTGACCGGTGCTGAACAAAAGAATTTGATGGTCCATGGGAGGTCAATATTGTCTAGCAGCACTACCAACACTTTCACTGCTTACTGGACTCCTAGAAGGCATTTAGGTAAAAATTACAGCTAAACAACAACACAGAGAACTGAGAGCCAGGACTGGTGGCTGTAAACAAACTTTATGGGACCACAGGAAACTTGGCCATACCCATGATAAGTGGTCATCCAGCTAACTAAAATCATGCTGGATTACAGATATTGCTGGATGAGTGAATGCCAGATTAGAGAGTTTCAACCAGTACTGGTAACACTTTGCTGCTTCTTGAGCTTCTCCCTTTACACTGTCATACTTAAAACTGCCCCAAAACATGCAGCCCGACTGCCTCTGTGAGTGACTTGCTTCCTTCAGTTCCCTGTTAATTCTGTAACTGGTACATTCAAATGGATGTCTAATTCGCAAAGTATCCTTTCAAAGCACCAAGCAGCTACACAAGGGTGTGGCAGGAGACAGCAAAGAGTAGTCCTAGACAAGTAGAATACCACAGGGAAGAGAGTTGCAGTTACCTGAAGGCAAAAAGATACGATGTGGATTTCAACACAGAAGCATTGGGTACAATGAGTAATGTTGTGAAGGTGGCAACAGTTAGAAGCGCTAATGAAACATACTGAATGAAAATGAGCTCACTCTCAAGGCAGAGACAGACTGGAGAAGCCGATGGAAGTTCTGCATCAAGAAAGGGGGGTTAAAGGGGTACTCGAGGGTACTCTTGTGCTGAACAACATATCTGGGGGTATTAAATAGACTGAAAAGGAAGCAGAGGTATAAATTTAGATGGCCAAGCAAGCAGAGTAGAAAACCTAGAGTTAAGTTAAAATATCAAGATATACAAGCCTATGTCTAAGTACCAGTATGAAAGCAATGGTTAAGGATAAAGGTCACAAATATTTTATTACAGTGATGTTCAGCACCCAAGTTTGAACATTTCGGCTTCAGTATTTGTCATGGCATACTCCCCAGATGTCTCAAGAAAATATCATAATAAATACCATCCTAAGCTATTCTAGCAACTTGATGATGCTGTAATAGAATTGGAGACTTGAGACCTGAATTCGAGACTCTGGGTTGACCGTATATGAGCATATAACAGAAGTGATCCAAATGTAATCCAGCAAAAAGTTACTGCGTTCGCACAGCTGTTCCACAACATTAAGCAAAACAACAGTGCTGTCAGGCTACAGCCATGCTATAGCGGAAGATCAACCCACTGATGGTCGATCTTCTGGGGTTTCATTTCATGCACGCACAAAATGATGTTCCCGGGGGATGATGTCAACCCCCATACGCCTTGCGAGAGGCAAGGAATAAGGAAGGTTGATGGGAGAAATGCTCCCATCAATTGTCCTCTGTGCGGAAAGACATGGAAGTCAACCACAGATAAATCAATTTTAGCCACACAATTAGCAAGCTAAAATTGCATATGGGAAGACAACTTCTATGTCAAGTAAAGACATGGCCTAAGACACTAGCTCTATGACTTCAGCTAAAGATCACATCCACCAGCTGAATGGAAGAAATCATCATGAGACAATGTAACACTTCTGGTGAGATGAAGCTTAAAGAATGTTGTTTTGTTTTTCTCAATGTTTTAGTTACGTGAGCGCCCATGGGAGGTACAAAGTAGCACAGTAGATCACTATTCCCTTTCACCTGTATGTCCATGTAGAAAAGCAAAAAAACAAAAAGATTTTAGAAATGAGCAGGGGATATAAATTCTACTCACAAGATCATTTTTTGTTATTGCTCACAAAATATTGCAAAATTCTAAAACATTAAGTGAAACCAAAAGCTGCAAAAATCTAGGGTAATCTACAACTTCCAAATGAGATCTTTCACAAAGGATTTTCCCTCAAATTGTATATATGCTCTCTTAGTTATTTAGCATTTTTTAATAAAGCATGTAAAAGATTCTCCTGGAGTGTTCATTTGTGTAAGAAAAAAATAAATTGAAGGAGACTAAAAAGAGAGGGCTGCATGTTTCTGTAGAATAATATCACTTACCCCAGGGGGCAGCAACCCCTAGCAAAAGTGCCAAGAATGGTACACTAGGCAGTTTTCATCAGCACATGAGATGGGAGCTCAGCCCCACCCCTCCTCCCGCATGCAGCCAGGAGCTTGCTCAAAGCCACGCTATCTGTGGCTTAAAAAGACCAGCTAATGCTACTGAGCAGCACCTAAGTGGTAAAGCTCTGCATCTTAATTTATGTAGTAATGAAGCTGTTGTACATAGGACTGCAAGTGATTTTAAAACTTATCACTTGTGCTCAGAGCGCACACAGAGGTCAAAAGGTCAAATTTTGGCATTCCGCCTCGGAAAGGTTGCTGAATCCTGTTCTACCTCTTATATGATATATCCCTTTACAACAGTAGGTCTCGAAGTGCAATATGAAGGAAGTCAGTTTTGTTCTCCTCCTTTTACAGATGGGAAAACTGAGGCCCAGAGAGGTGAAGTGACTTGCCTAAGGTTAGCAGAGGGCCAGTAGCAGTTAAGCACAGAACCCAGGTCTCCTGAGTCCTCCTCAAGTGTAGAGAAATGACTTTCTGGTATATCTCCTCATTCCTCTGCAATATCTTTATATTTAAAATCTCAATATACTATTTGTAATACATATCTGCTCCCAGTGTAATAGAAACATATCTGCACTGCATAAATCACCCATGACAGCACATTATGTCTTTTAAATAACATTGTGAACACCAGGAAAGAATCCATTTTTCATGCTGTTATTAATATGATCCAAATTATATTACCTATCCGCCTATTGATTTAATTTGATTAAACACATCACAAGCACACGGCAAGAGCTTTCAGCCATGAAGGGCAATGGAAAGACCCACTTATGCAATTGAAAGACCCACCACTCAGCTCTTTGCTGGCACTGTTGAGTTGTGTGGACCAAAGCAAAGGGAAGAGACTAGAATAGTTCACCTCTGTATCATGGAGAATTTCTTACAACCATCTTCTCAAAGTATCTAAGCACCGTATGGGCAAAACCTCAGAGAAGAGGCGACCTTTGGTATTGCTCTTTCCCTTAGACTCCGGATGGTCTATGAGCAAGGCCATGAGTTTTCTATCCTGTTTGTTTCAATGGGAAGGTAAATCTGAAAAAGTAACCATTTTAAATATCAACATTGTTAACCATTTCATTGTTATTTATTATAGCTACGGTGCTTGTCCTGAAATCCTAACTGCCTTCCACCCCTCTCTTAGGGCCAATAAGCCTCAACTTCTTCCTTTTCGAATACCAAAACCACCAGCTTCACTCCTGCAAAGTATGATGTGTTATCTACTCCCTAAACCTTCGGCATATCCCAACTGGGAGGGCTATGCAAAATAATGAATGTACTATGAAAATAAACACCATGGATATTAGTGTACCAACTGTATTATCACATATTACAACCCTGTATTTTTTAATATAAATTGGGCAGAATTTCCAGTCTCCACACGAGAGTGGTCTAGAATCCAGGAACAACGCACGGCGATGACACAATTTGATGCTGAGCCTTAGTTAGAGTTATAAAAGCTTTCATGTACTCGGGCATAAATGCTGAGTGACATTGTGCGCTGCTGAATTGAACTGAGCGTTCAAAGGAATAAGTCTCTCACGTGGGCCTGAAAGCAATCACTCCAGTAGCCTGTGGGAGCAAGTGCTATATGCACATGACAGCAACCAGGAAAGCACTGTCTCCCACAAACACAAGTCTTACGCTTGAAGCAGGCAGCTTCATTGTTCCTGAGCAGCATAGACGTTGAAGACCTTGGAGGCTGGCTCCATCTTTCAAAAGATTTTTTGAAAGAAGGGGGTTCTTTCAAAAGATGCCATGGAACTTCCACACACAAAAAGTGTTCTTTTGAAAGTAAATCGAATGAACACTGTGCTCCTTTTGAAATCACTCTTCCTTTCCAGTTTCAGGAATAGCGCCTTCTTTTGAAAGTTTTTGAAAGTTCTTTTGAAAGTTTCTTTCAAAAGAAAACTAGGGTAGACACTCCACTGGGCCCTTCTTTAGAAAAAGTAGTCCTCATGGAGCCTGATTTTCGATCCCTGGCCTGTTCTTTCAAGAGAGTGGGGCTGTGTGGACATTCACTTTCAAAGAAGCAGATCACTCTTTTTGTGTGTGGATGCATTCTTTCAGAAGAGATCTTCCGGAAGTGCTTCTTTCAAAAGACCTCTGTACTGTAGACGTAACCCTTGAGTTTCCTAATATCTAGGACAGTGGGCGTGGGTGCAGGTATAGTCATAGCATATATTCCGATAAAGGAGGACTGTGTCTACACTTGCATTCCTCTTTCAAAAGAGGTATGCAGATGAGGTGAAATTGAAAATGCAAATGAGGTGCAGAGTTGCATATCTGGTGCCTCATTTGCATATTCTAATTTCAAAAGAAGAACACCAGTGTAGACACTGCTCTTTCAGAAGTAAACCCCATCTTCAAAAGAATCCTTCTTCCCATAAAAAAAAAAAGGGAAGAAGGAATCTTTCAAAGATGGAGTTTACTTTCGAAAGAGCAGTGTCTACACTGGTTTTCTGCTTTTGAAAACAGAATACGTAAATGAGGTGCCAGATACGCAAATCTGAACCTCATTTGCATTTTTATTTCCCTCATTTGCATACCTCTTTCGAAAGAGGAATGCAAGTGTGAACACAGCCAAGGAGTCTGCCTTTTGCTTTTTCTAGGCATTTACTGTGCCTGATCTTGAAGGGCGAACCCTCCATTCACACTGAAGTCAACGGAGTCACATGTGTTGTGGGGCACATCACAAGATCAGGCACATTTCAGCAGGAGATGAGGATACTCATGTCAGGATCATTCAAAATCAGCACAACTTGCTGGTTGCCTTTTTTCTTTTGGAGTGCAGAGTCAACTTGAGGCCCAGCTCAGGTGGCCTTATTTCAGAAATGTTTAATCCAAGCTTTCTGGAACAAACTTGTGGGTGAAAAATCAGTTAAAGTTTTACACTGGTAAGACAGATGACTGCCTGCCTGAAGAGTTTGATCAAAAATGTTCTTGCAGTAACCAGATCAATATTTCATAGAGCGGTTCAGTGTTCCCTCTATTTTTCCATCCATATACAAAATAAATTTTGTTATGCACACCAATGCAGAAACAGATGTGCACCACCAATAGAACCATATGATGCTGGCTGTAGACAATTGCTGGTACGCTACCAAGCAGCGGGGTGACACCTGAATCTCTCCTGGATGGCTGTCCAAGCGCTCAGCTTACAGGGAACACTGGAGCTGTTTATAAAATTCCACAGGAAGCTGGGTTGATTTATCTATATTTTTATGTGGGTTAAAGTTTTAATAGTGCCCAGAATTTACTTCTCAAATTGGCAAATAACTTTGTCATTCTTATTTATTCTCAGTTATTCACCCCATTTGAAATAGTCCAAAAAATCCTTCTAGGTTTATATGACAATTTATATGAAACCATGAAAGATAGATACAGCAATGCCTCTAACTCTTTTTCTCTCCCCAGGAACAGTTTCTCCAGCAGCGGTATATATTGTGGAAACTGTATTTTCAGCTTTCTTACAGGGAATGAAGTTAATGAACTGAATTAACATCTTCTACAAAGTTGAAATTAACCCACACACAGGGCCCTACATGCCATGCAAGCCCTACTTAAGCCCTTACCGTGTAATTTAAGTGGTGCTAAGGGCCTTGGAGGAGCCCTCTGCATTCAGCCAAACTTCATCTTATTATCATAGCAACAAGGCCTGGCTCTGTACTCAAGAAGTGTTGTGTCAACAGCAATTAACTCTCAAGGACTTTCTCCTTCCTGTCCCACTGTTTTTTTTTTGTTTTTTTTTAAAAACCTAAGAAATACTGTCCTGGAATAGTTTGTGAGTCTCTTTTAACTTGTTAATTTTGCCTGCAATTCTCCGTATTTACTTCTTTGTCCCTTTTATATTTCAGCACCTTGTTTAAGTTATCAGCTAGTTTCTTCACATAGAGTTAAATGATTCCAGCTGTGTTGCAGCAGAGTTCAGTACAGCACAGTAGAAAAAAAGAGATATAGTCAGTGCTAAATGACTTTTCCATCCCCATTACCCAATTCTGGGGCTGACTGAGCCTCCAGTTCAAGTTAGAGTAGCCTGAAGGCTGCACTAACTAGTGTCAGTTTGTAATTGGCCAGAAAGGCCATTCCATGCTAGCAAGGCTCACCAGCACTGAGAGTTCTCTAGTTTTACCATAAAATCTTTTTTAATAAAATACCCCTTTTAAGTATCCCCAAGTACTCACAATTTTCAGACACACAAAATATTTCTTCTACCATTGCAATGCATTTGTTTAAACAACTTAATCATAATTGGTTGGTTGGAAAAAATTGCCTAGGCAATAAACTTGCCATCATACTTATGATTATGCAAAAAGGATCAATAAAAACATTATGTAATCCAAGAGGCACTGAGACCACTGACATGGGAGAGTAAAGTCCCTGCTCTACAGCCTTGGCTGAGAGCCAGCTGGCTTTTAGCTCATGTTGTAGAGCACCATGTTTTAGCCCCTAAGGTTGCAGATTCATTCCCTCCTGCTGATGACCTGGGTGTGTCAGCCTGACAATTAGATGAACGTAATGTAAGTCCATTTTTTTTTAATCCATAAAAAAAGACTGAGAATCACTGAGTTAATGTACCCTCTGGAAGATCTCTGTGTACCCCCAGGGCTACACGTACCCCTCGCTGAGAACCACTGGTCTATTCTGTGTAATACCACACTCATCGCTGTAGTATCGGATCACCTTCCAGTAGACATTAACCAATGCAACTGATATATATCATGTGCTTGCTTTTCTAATCCTCCCTCCAGGAGAACTGTGCTTTATTTTAGTAGAGATTTGTTTAAAATATGCATAGAGCCCTTTATGCTGTTGGGGGGAATGCGAGGAAAAGAATGGAACAAGAGTTGCTGACATACAACTAATATCACCATCTTTACACCAGCTGATGATTTTCCCATGCTGTGGAAACCTTCAAGCTCACAATCCATGGCTCACTATAAAAAGATCCTTTTGTTTTGCTCCTGCAGCACAAAATGGACTCAGCCTTTATAACAATATCTCCTACCAACCCTGGGATCAAGGAGACAATACAGCAGGCTCTGTAAATGAAAGAAGAACCTTGTTAATTCCACTTGACATAAAATGCAATAATTCTCTCACACATCCACACAGCCCTCCAGCATCCTCCCTCACTTTTCATCATGGATTAAACAACAGTGAGATGCCCTATTACTACTTTGCTTATAAATTATACAAGAGCAAACTACCACTATAGTCACAAGTACCCTAAATTAAAAATGACACTTGTCAAAATAAATGAAGGGCCCTACGATGCAGTATACTTAAGTTTCCCTTTCAAATAGGGGGCTTCTGCCTAATCATTACCTCTCAAATTATATCATCAGAAGGGATCTACTAATATTTAAACTGAAATCAACTTTGAAAGATTTTTCTTATATCATTTGTAGCAAAAACTCCTAATTGGGAATGACTTCATTTGAAACATTAGGTACTTATTTGTAAATGTCCTAGAACTATTAGAATGAGAGTCTACTATCAGACAGGATATACTACCTTCATTTAGTCAAGGTTAATCTTACACCAAGATTCCTACTATTTTTTTTAATTTCAAGATTAAAATCCTCTATTTGACAAAAGTAGCTTCCTAGAATAAAACTGGGCCACCCATAACAGTCTCATCAAGGTTTGCAAGTATATCCAATACCATATGCTTCAGATGAATTCTGACCTGAACACTCAGCTCTGTTGTAGACATCGAGCCAGCTGATGTAAAAGGCACAGATACTGACTTCAGTGGAGCAATGGGCAATTTATAGGAAGTGAGGCTCTTGAACCTATCACTAGGGATGCATGTTTGTCGACAGGGGGGGACAGGTGTCAATCATATCATGGTTTTCGCATGAGTCTGTGAATTGGCTTTGTATCCTGTGGTGCCTCTCCCACAGGACTGGGCCCAGCTTTTAATACCAGGCACAGGAGGTTCCAGTGCCACTCAGGTTTGGCTGCATCAAGACCCCACACAAAACGTTTCAATGTGGCCAAACCATACAATGCTGCAACCTCACGGACAGCGTCCCAACTCCAAGAGCAGGGAGCTGGGCTCAGCCCTGCTTGACAAGGGCCAAGGAGCCACTACTGTGCTGTGAGTGTGCAGTGGAACTTGCCATCCAGTCTCTTCTCTGGGGCCCCTCCTCCTCATTTGTCAATTGTGTAAAAGTCAAATTCATGAAAGCGGTGACATTTACTAAGCTTACTATGAACACACAGTGACTTTTTTTATTTTGAAAAATGCTGAGACAAATCTGCAGCCCAACCTACAACTGAGTGAAACCTACCCACACGTACTCTCTTTCTTACATAGCACCTCCTGAAGCCCTAAGGGACCCCATTTTTCCCATCTTCCTGCCTCCTAATTCTTAAAGCTTGCATAGTGGCCATCATCATTCAAGTCAAAGAAGAATTGGTGCCATTCTCTTTGAGGTCCATCAATTCTTCTGAAGTGGGCAGATAAAATAAAAGCTAAACTATGGAAGGGGCTTCTTCCTTCCACTGTAGTATTTGCCTCTCCTATAAACTCATCTGCACGAATGTTTACATGTTTTCCTCAAATCCAAATGTCAGAAACAAAATGAAGAGTTACTCACATAATATCCCATTTTTATACTCCTCGTGTCTTTACCTTAATTTGTCCCATATAAAATATTAGATCCTGAAGCCCCGGTCAGCATGACTTATCAACATAGCTTAGTTTTATGCTGCAGAGAAACTTTTAATCCACTTTCAGAAGAATCCAGTACTTTTCATATCCATTCCATTTTCTACTGGAACTGTCTGGTACGTTTAAACTCCACCATTGATGCAGATGATACGATTAGTTTGCTCAAAGTTGACTCTCAGTGAGCATTATTAAATCACCTCATCAGTGTCATTGTACTTCAGAAATACAAAACTTGCACTGTAGTAACCTCTACCAGCACAACCATAAAGTAGGACCATTTTTGTAAAGCTCACTGAAACACGTCTTCACTAGCCAAGTAATATGTTCTGCCCATTTTAAATTCTAATTCAAGGTTATTTCAAAACCATGCTTAACTGGGTAGGGCAGACTGCAGCTAACTCTCTCAACCTATTTTTCAGTTTGGTATCCTAAAGATGTAACTTAGAGTACTCCCCAGCCGGTGTGCAGCCCTCTGATAGAGCCACTTTCTTCTTCACAACGCTCATGCTACTACTATTAGTCATCTCGTAGAAGGACGTTCAAAAGTAGCTACAGACTAGTAGTTTCAGCCATCATTCTGCTGTTCTGGAAGACAATTCCCAAGTACAGTCTGTATCGTAACAACCTTCCACAAGGCTGATGTGTTTCTTCATTTCTGTTCTCTCACACAAGTCTTTGTTGAGGCTGCTCCTGAATCAGACCCATGCCATAGTGATAAGTGTGGCACACATGGGTAGACAGATTAAGAAGCTTTGGCCCATATAAACAATGCAAACACCAGAGTAGTCTGTAACACCTTCCACAATGGACAGGAAACAGCATGGACACGACAGTTCTGTGACTAAGAAATAATCATGAGATGACTGAAGCAAATTAAGAGAATATCTTTAAGCGCTGCTATTGTTGGGGTGGGGCACTTTTTCTTGTTAGTTTCTTTTTATGCCAATTGACAAAGTACAGTTAGTGTTCATAAATCTGAGTGCACCACAGAAATTCAGATGCATCAGTTAAATTTTTATACATATAGTACATGTATTTCCTAACATATAATTAATTTCACTATATACTGCACATACAAACACTCCAAAAATATCCTCTGCAAAACAATGTCTAACAATGTGAAAATCTACTACTTCTGCATTATATGTGTACATAGCCCTTTAAAACATGCCAAACATATTTTCAAATCTCAGAAAATAGGTCTTGAAATAGAAAATGAGCCCCCTTCTTTTAATACCTTTTCAAATAAATTCACCTCCAGCTATCTGACACATTCCCAACTATTAAGCACTTAGCAGCTAATAGAAGCAGCAAAGAGACAAGAGAATTCAGTGCCTACGATTTCATACACTGTTAATTTAAAAAATTCTTACTCAGATTAATTCTCATTAGCTGCCAACTTGGCAGGCTTTTCTGACACCAAGTAGTTTAGTATCTGTTCAAGGACCTTGCAAGAACAAGCCTATATGTCCTAAGATCTAATTTTTGTCTGCCCACAGTTAAAGACCAGACAATATACTCTTTAACTTTACTTTGCTATTCCAATTTTAACAACGCAATCTTATGCATGTCTATATATGTAGGTCTTCTTCCTTCACTGTCACAGTGTATTAAATATGTTGCAGCTTGAGCCCAGGTCACTAAACAGGGACAGCATACATTACTAACATAAATTAGATTTTACTGCACAAGGGCATGTGTGTGAATGAAAGACAGCTCACACTTAATTGGCTGTGTAAATCTAAGGAAGTCTTCCAGTTTAACTCCTTGCCTCATGAAATAAATTCTTCCTAGTATAAACACAGAGAGGCTTCCCAGGCAGCCTGATTTTTTTTTTCTTTCTCGTTAACTTTTCTATATACAGCAAACTCTTTCACATCCAGCAGTCCCGGGACTGGGAGATTGCCAGATATTCAAATATCCTGAATAATAAAGAGGTATACCTAGCAATGCATAACTATGAAGAAAAACAAGATTAGATGTTAAGAAACAAACAAAAATGTATGCAGAGTAGTTTATTTACCAAAAACAGTAGTATTGTGCACTGTAAACTTATACTGTTTTTACTGCATTTATTTGTATATACTTTCACTGTACTGTACCTATGGAAAATGCAACTAAAATTTACTTATGGTTAAAATGCCAGTTATTTGAGAGTTCCGGATAATAGAATGCCAGAACTCAAAGAGTTTACTGAATTAGGGCAAGGGGCAGGGTAAACATGACATGGGTCTACATGAAGGAAAGACATACAGAAGGAGCAACAATTCATATCCAAGTAGTAAGAACAACAACAAAAAGCTCTCCACATAACAGTAACAAACCAAAATATCTTATATTCGCACAGTGGAAAAAAAATTGAAACAATATACTAAACCCTGCACTGAAGTCCACTGGGTGGCAAGAGGTGTAAGTCACTTCCTACTTTAGCTTTCTTCTAACAAATACCACACACATGCAATGTGCCATTCTGAAACATTCACAACAGAGTCAATTTCAAATGAAAAATGTATAAAACAAAACACTCAAGTGTCTTGGGTTGCACATGTGTATCACCAGCCTTTACGAACAAGCTAAAATAAGAAAGAGGCTGTTTTATTCTCCCACCATTTGTCTGGAAGCATCAGCTACAGTCTTAAGGCAAATTTCTCTCCAACAGAGCAGTGTTTCTTTCTGGGAAATTATCTTCATTCCATTAAGCACTGGATTTAAGTGCAAAATATGTAAGCCAATTTAATAACAGAAAACAAGTGGAAATCAATGGCATATGTTCTCTGAAATGGCTAATATTTTTGCAGTAGTAAGATGTGGGAGAAGGAGAGGAAACTGATGTTAATTTTCTTCTGAACTTTAAGTCCTTTGGCAATTTTTGAAATACATTTAGCAAACGACTGTACTCTATACAAGACAAATCAAGCTAGGGAGTGGATAAACATTGTCAAGAATAATGTCTAGGAAAAAGAGTTGATCTTTACAAACCCATATAAGGCTAGAAAAAAAGATAGATTTAGTGACCAGCCCAAAAATACTTTTTTCCCCCCCACACATTAGAGACTATGACAGTGCAATAAAGGTAACCAATAAAACTCACAGCAGTATTTACAAAAGTGAAACAAACACTAAAATGTTCATTTTACCAGAATAAGTGTTTTTAAAGAACTATTGTTTAATGGTAAAATTCTACATTATACACACTGTAGAGGGGAGAAAAAATTATGCTGAGATTTTCAAAAAAGCAGTAATCCAGAAAAACTACATTCATGTATTAATGATCTGATATAAATCCACAACAGCAAGCAAATTTAGAGTTAAGGATGAAAATTATGTCTGACATTCTGTCCTTAACTCAACCTGTTGTGTCCAAGGACTATAGCATGCATAATATACAAGATCACCCATTATTCTTTTGGATACCAACGTAGTAATAATGAAAAAAAAAAAAGAGCTGAGGGATAATTATCAGGCCTAATTTTCAACTGTAAATTATGGATTCTTCTTTTTCAAGGTTTAAGAAAGACAGTGAATCTTAACTTTAGTTAGGTTTTTTGGAGGGAGAGGAGGGAGGGGGGTATGCAGAAGAGAGAAAAGTACAGAACCCATCAGAGTTTAAGAAACTTTATCTGTTGGAGTCATCGTGGTTTTATGGGACTTTTCAGAAACTTGAGCAATGTGTTAGTACATCACTGACACGTAACCAAAAGATGCATTTTTGGAACTCTGTAGCCACATGTGGGGAATGTTCAGTGTGCCAGCTGCACACAGTTCATCAGTGTTAGCCACTGGTGGGCCACCAGATGATTTGTTTACCTGAGCATCTGCAGGCATTGCCACTTGCAGCTCTCAGTGGCTGCAGTTCACCAATCCCAGCTGCCAGAAGCTGTAGGATGCAGCGGAGGCTGGCTCACCACTTCCTACAGCTCCCATTGGCCAGGAATGGTGAACCACAGCCACTGAGAGTTATGGATGCTGTGCTTGCAGATGGTCTGGGCTAACCCTGATGAGCCAAGTATGGCCCATGAGCCTGACATTCTCCACCCCTGCTATAGGCTTCTGATTCTCTATTTTGACCTTGGGAATATTTGTCTTCATAACACCATCCGCAAGAGACAGAAAATATTTTGACCGTCAATAATCTGAAACCTGGAGGAAATGTTCATTTGAAAGAGATGCTGTGACTTTCAGAGGACATCCACCCAGGATGCAGTGAACTACATCAGAATGAGGTTGCTCTTTTGTGGATGATGATGCACTCGCATCTCTATAGCTACATCTACACTAGAGGGTTTTGTTGACATACGTCACAAAAAAAGGGGTTTTGCCGGCAGAAACTGTCAATAAAAAAAGCCATGTAGAGACTCAGGAGGGCCCTTTTATCGACAGACTGGATCAACAGATTGATCCACCTTTGCGTATAGACTTGGTCTGTTGACAGAAGTTTTATTGGAACATCTCTTCCGACAGTAGAAGCATCTCTGTAGACAGATGCTTCTAGTGTAAACGTAGCCTATGAGTACAGCTATGTTGGTTGTTACTTCAGCGACCTCTCTGGTGTTGTACTAAAAAAAAAAAATTAAAAAAAAAAAAAAGATGAGAAGGTAATTCAGGAAGGGCAATGTGCACCAGCTTAAAAAGGGGCAATACTAACTAACAAGACATAGTGGAATACTGTCTTGGGGTAACTGGCAATCAGAGCAATACCTTGTATCAGCAGCCCCTGATCCTGCAGCGTATAATTCATGGGAAATTTGCAACAGAATTAAGCATATACTTAAGTGTTTATTAAACTGAATCCTAAATCATGCCATACCAATTTGGAGAAGCAGATGGCAGAGGCCTGATCCTGCTGATACTTCCTAACTTCTTTTATGAGAAGATCTGAGAGTCTGATTTAGTCTTTCAGTACAAATAATCCTAGACCACTGTTGTTATGGTTTGTTTTCTATCTACTGACACTTTGCCAGTTCAATTATGAGGACCCTTGAAAGGAAATGAGGTGCCTTTTAGAAAGTAAAAAATATCAGGAGCTATCCATTTAGTCACTTGCTCATAGATTATCCTTTCCTTTCTGATTGACTGTTTTGATTAAATTACAAGACAGCCTGGATTCCTTTCTTGATAGTACCAGGGAAATATTTCACTACTTGTGAAATTATTTCCTCCTATTCCTGCTGTAAGTGGAGGACTAGAGAAACTATTGTAGCAATGTGCAGCTGGCAAATCACTAGTTCCACGGTGTTCAAGGGAAAGTAATTTCTCCTGGGTTTTCATTTCTGACTTTTCAGATTCCAGCTCCAATAGATCACTGTCCTCGAGAAAAGAAAAAAATTCTAAATTGCAAGAAGTGGAGTAATCTTCCAAATTCTAGTGCCTACTACATTTATTTTACTCTTTCCTGGTAGCCTTTTTTTAAAAAATCATCCTAAATTTTGAGGGATTTCTTTTTAGGTATGGCCTGTCAGACTTTGCTTCATTGAAGAGACTTAAATCATTACAGGTCAAGAACTCTGTTGGCTCATGTATCACCATTCCTCTACTATCCTAATGCCATGCAAAACTATAAAGTGAACACATCACATCTCCTTCTCTCTCTTACTCACTCATGCACACATAAAGCGGAGGCAGGATGTGGTGCTGTGCACTAGAGTAAAAAGGTTAAGTCAAAGAAACAAGTGGTGTTTGGATTTTGCTGTAAATTCACCAATATTTATTCCATTCTTGTCTGTTCATTCTCTTTTGGGTGTTAGTTTCAGATTCTTTTGTTAGTTTCCAAGAGAGACCTATCACCTGCATATACACATTTCACAGTTGACAGTAAGTCTGACAATTCTTTTCCAGTAAAATATAGCTGTTATGGGAAGTCATGATCATGTAAAGCAAGACCCTAGCTCCAGAGAGAAAGCAAGAATTAGAGAAAAACATCACAGGCAAAACACCTTTTGGAAGAGTGAAAAAAGCAGCATGTGAAAATTTTGCTTCCATTAGTATTTGTAGGACCTCTGTACATGTCATTTCCCGCCCCCCTCCACAAACTTCTCTTGTTTATCTTATTTTCTGCTCCTGAGCACCATAATTCCTCCTTATGATCACCTATGAAATCATCATCTTTGTCTTTAGCTTTCCTATTTATTTCTCCCTCACCCGTTACAAAAAAAGTCTCTGTTACCCTAACATCCAAATCCACAACAAAGAGGTTTTCCGGTTCAGTTTGAAAACATGGAATCACTGGCAGAAGCAACTCTCTGTTGAAGCTAACAGCACTTTCCTAGAGAAAGAGGGGGATGAAAAGTAAACTTTTTTAGAAATAAATCTGCCGCAATTAGTAAGATTTAATGAGCAATACCTTAATGCAATAGTATAACAGACAGATGTTAAAATAGAGTATCACATATATTAACCCTCTTATTCACCACTGCACATTTACTAACTAAAACACCATTGTTACAAAGTGCCATCATATTTAAGCATCGGAGGGGTAGCCGTGTTAGTCTGGATCTGTAACAGCAACGAAGGGTCCTGTGGCACCTTATAGACTAACAGAAAAGTCTTGAGCATGAGCTTTCGTGAGCACAGACTCACTTCATCAGATGCTGGTCTTGGAAATCTGCAGGGTCAGGTATAAATAAGCCAGAGCTAGGGTGGGGATAACAAGGTTAGCTCAGTCAGCAAGGGTGAGGCTTACTACCAGCAGTTGATCTGGAGGTGTGAACACCAAGGGAGGGGAAGCTGCTTCTGTATTTAGCCAGCCATTCGCAGTCTTTGTTTAAGCCTGAGCTGAGGGCGTCAAATTTGCAGATGAATTGTAGCTCAGAAATTTCTCTTTGGAGTCTGGTCCTGAAATTTCTTTGCTGTAGGATAGCTACTTTTAAGTCTGCTACTGTGCAGCCTGGGAGATTGAAGTGCTCTCCTACGGGTTTTTGTATATTGCCATTTCTGATATCTGATTTGTGTGCGTTTATTCTTTTATGTAGAGACTGTCCAGTTTGTCCTATGTATATAGCAGAGGGGCATTGCTGGCACATGATGGCATAAATTATATTGGTAGATGTGCAGCTGAATGAACCCACGATGGTGTGGCTGATCTGGGTAGGTCCTGTAATGGTGCTGCTGGTGTAGATATATGGGCAGAGCTGGCAACGAGGTTTGTTGCATGGATGGGTCCCTGAGTTAGAGTGACTGGGGTGCGGTGTATAGTTGCTGGTTAGGATTTGCTTCAGGTTGGCAGGTTGTCTGTGGGCAAGGACTGGTCTGCCTCCCAAGGCCTGTGAAAGTGGGGGATCATTGTCCAGGATGGGTTGTAAATCCCTGATGATGCGCTGTAGAGGTTTTAGCTGAGGACTGTAGGTGATGGCTAGTGGTGTTCTGTTAGTATCTCTCTTGGGCTTGTCCTGTAGTAAGAGGCTTCGTGGCACATGTCTGGCTCTGTTGATCATATTTCAGCTGTGAATTTTTGCTGCTGTTATATTACTCCATCATCTAAAAAGGCTTGAATAAATGAGAGTATGTGCTGTAAAAGGACTGTGTGTAGTATTTCTTTCATGATCAATTTCATGCTATCCATAGTCCTTAGTTCTTTTCCACTTTCTTCTTCTAGATGTTAGAAGAAGTCATATCCCTAAATCAGGAAGCTAACCTTTTAATACTTCATGTAAGGGATAGAGTACTCATAATTAAAGTCCCAAACATGCAAAAACTTATATAGGTGCTTTATTTTAAGCACAGGTGCAGTCTGACATCAGGGGAACTACTTCCATGTTTAAAGTTAAGCACATCTGTAAGAAACTGGGAATGGTAAATCCTATTTAATTGGTTAACCAATTCACAGGTGTAGGGGGTGGCTTCTCCAGCCCAGCTGGGTTGGAGGGGCCACCACTGCCTCAGACAGGGCCTGCTCTGGCCTGGCTGGAGCAGCCCCTGTCAACAGTGCCCCCAAGCATGCTGCAAGACAGGAGCGCTCAAGCCAGGCTGAAGCAATCCCCACCTGTGGCAGACAGGACTACTCAGGCCCAGCTGGAGTCCTCCACTGTGGGGCTGGACGAACAATCTGCCCATGGTGGGCTGCTCCAGCCTGTACCAGTTAACCTTAACCAGTAAGCTTCATTTGTTTAGGATGAAGCTTACCCGTTAAGTGGCTACACTGTAACATACCTCTAAGAATTGCAGGATTGGAACCTGAACAGATTTGCCAACCCTCCAGGATTGTCCTGAAATCTCCAGGAATTAAAAATTTATCTTTAATTTAAAAGTAATGTAATGAAATGAATGTAATATGATGAAACCTCCAGGAATACATCCAACTAAAACTGGCAACCCTAGGTGTAAGAAGTCATTTCCAAGATGATCTTGGATGATTACGTTTGGACCACAGTAAGCATTCTGAATTTTATTTTAAGGTCATATGTCTTTCAAAAAAAGGGGGGAGGGGGTTAAAATCAAGTGTACACAGACTAAACAAAAGCAAATACATCACTACAAAATGATTAAAAGCTAAGGAAATATAACACAGCAAGTGCAGAAGAAGAATGAAGGAGGAAAATCCCACAGGAAAAGATGTTACTTTAATTACTGTTTATTTCTATCCTCCCATGCTGTATATACATTGAAATGAAAATAGTTTGCAAATTACTTCTAAAGAAAGATGTATCAAAAGATGTTTACAGTACTATTTAATGACCCAGACTCAAGGACATGCATAACAAAATAATGTTTTTGTTACTCATTTACAAATAGCTTTATAATATTAATTCTTCAATTCCATTTCATTAGAGAGTTTTTAGAAATATAAAGGAGGTGAACATCACATGGGCCAACCAAGATGACAAACCGTACACATGCATGGAAAATTAACTTATTGATAAGGTCTTCTGTTTAAGTAACTTTATTTATTGTTCAAGATTCAAAGGTATTCATTGTGGGCTGAATACGAAGTCTAATGAGGTCAACTGCAGTAATTTTACCCTAATTCACTACACTTGAAATTAAGCTCTATACCACTAGGTGCATGTTCCTGTTCATATTCACCTGTAAGGTTGAACACCTACCTGCAACAATGGCCAGATTTTTTCGCCCTGTCTCTATAAAGGCAGTGTTTCACCCACTTCACTCAGAGGCAGACTAACCCCAGTGATCTGTTCCTCTGTCACATCTACAAAGACATGACTCTCATTCCCTATTTCCAGCTATCTACATAAGCTTTCGCTTATAAAATATGCGGTCATATGTCTCCAAAATGGAGCCAGCAGTTGAGGATTGGAGGAGCAACAATAATCGCACTACAGCTGTGTGCATTAAACCAGCTCCCAACCTACTACTAGATGAAATTTGAGGGTTGTGGTCTGACAACCTTTAAGAAGAAAAAAAAAAAAACACCACCTACACTCCTTATGCTACTTCAAGAAATGCCGCCAACAACAGGAATACAGCTATCCCTCACATTACAAATGTAATTCATTCCATGAAAACTGTTTGTAAGGTGAAAAGTCAAACTGAAAATGAAATTCCCATTAATGTCCATGTAAAAAATTCTGACTGGTTCCCGACTCCCCCCCCGCCCCAAAAAAAAAAATCACCGAATATTTTTCCCACATATGTTACAATAGTATACAATCATAAAAGTAAGAACAGAGCTACTTCGTTGCTTTTTTATGACATTTATTACCACTAGTCTGTACGCAGATTTTGGTGAACAAGGTGATGTTGATGCGAGTTCCATGGCGTCATTTGCATCATCATCAGAAACAGCTTTGTAGCAACTTCAGCCTCCTCAGTTGGGGTTGTAACTTCAGCTTTTGAGATTGAGGGTTGAGGATCAGCTGTCGGTTATGAGGGTTTAAGAGGAGGTGATGAGACTGAGGACTGAAAAAATGATAGAATTTAAGTTTGTACTGCAGCCCTCTTTTTCCTGTCATACAACTCCTGATAGCATCAAATGGCTTCATGAATTTGTCACTTGCATGCTGAACAATGCTCCTGGTTTGGGTCATTGTCATCGAGAATTGTGAGGCTGCCTCCAATGCACTGAAGGATTTTGAGAGTGTTTTAGTGTCCAGCTTTTTTTGTGGTTCAGCCAATTCTTCCTCCTCTTTTTGCACATAACCTGTCTGCATCCAGCTGAATTAATACATTTGTCATTTCCTCAACATGGGACAATAATAGGTCTTGAACATTATATGTCTCTACCTCATTGAACCTTACTTGACTTGCCAGCTACAGGACAGAATTTGAATGTTTTTCACGTTACCCTCAGAACCACAGAACTCATATTTCAGCAATAGCTTTTTCCAAACGCCATTCTAAATACTTTGAGTTATTTTATTCCATGAAGTTGTGATATTTTCTATAGCCATCTTTACACTGTAGTTCTTCCACAACTGCTTAATTGTTGGTTTGTCTTCTCCATCTGATGCAGATACAAAATACCACATCACCAATTGCAGATTGTAAGCTTTAAATGTAGCAATGACATCTTGATCCACTGGCTGAAGGATGGAAGTGCTATTTGGGGGCATGAAAACCACTCAAACATTCTTGCCATAGTCTTCAAGAGTGATAGGGTGACCAGTAGCATTATTGAGGATCAGGAGACATTTATTATGCAGATTATGTTCAGAACAATATTTAGAGATGAATGATAAAAGGTAGCTTGTTATGTAATCATCAAAATCCTGCTTTGTCACCGTGACTTTTGATTAGAATGCCAGATCACAGATAATGATGCCTTGTTTAAGCCTTTAAGCGTCCTCAGATTTTCCAAATGGTAAACAAATAGAAGCTTCAATTTCATGTCTAGTCCCAAATTCCCACCAAGAAGTAATGCCAGTTGATCCTTCGAGGCCTTGAAACCTGTTGCCTTTGTTTTATCCCTCGAAATAAAGGTTTGAGATGGCATTCTCTTCCAAAAAAGCCCCATTTGTCAACATAAAAGATCTGTTCTGAAGAATATCCACCTTCACCAATTATTCATTGCAATGTGACTGGGAAAATGTTAGCTGCCTGAACATCAACAGATGCTGCTTCACCTGTAACATGCAGCAACGAAGGGTCCTGTGGCACCTTATAGACTAACAGAAATGTGGGATGTTGGTATACAGAGCCTCTACATCCATGGTTGCTAGGACAGTGTTTTCTGGTAGGTCACCAACGTAGGTGCCACAGGACCCTTCGTTGCTGCTACAGATCCAGACTAACACGGCTACCCCTCTGATACTGTAACATGCAGACTATCATAATGTGAACACACTTTTAAAGCGCTCAAACCAACCATGGCTTGCTTTGAATGTTACTTTGGCTACCCGAACTTGCCTCTCTTCCTTGGCTTTCTTCTTTAGATCCTCAAACAAAGACAGGGCTTTCTCCCTTACAACGAGGAAGCTCAAAGGAATGTTGTGTTCATTATGGCTGTCGATTCAATGTATTAAAAATCTTCCAAGTTTACCCATTACTAGATCCCTGACCTTTGTTATTTGACGCAACTTTTAGCTCCACCATATGTTTCTGACATTTTTTATCTTTTCCTTCTGCATGAAGATCATACACATTGTTGATGCTGTCTAGTTCATTGCCAAACGTATGTCTTTCAATTGCTGGCCCTCTTCAATTATTTTAATAACATCAAGTTTGGTAGCCATGAATATTGCTGTCCTTGGTTTCTTGGCCTTAGTGAAGCTCCTGAAGAAGCTTTTCCATGTCTAGGACCCATGATTATCACAAATAACAAAGATATTTGAAAATGAATATCACTCACAGTGAAGATGATACAAACGCAATGATGCACACAAACCAATTGGGAAGAGCTGGACAGTTGAGGGAAATGAGTCAGCCTCGCACTGCATTCTGCTGTATTATTCTGCGTTCACTACTTACAAAGTGGATGCTTGCACAAAGGTTGGTTCTTCTTTGTAATGAAAATATGCTCATAAATTGAAAAATAAGTATAAATTTACATTGTTTGCTGTAGCAAAAATTAACAAATCGAAAGTTTGTAAATCGAGGGATAGGTGAAATGTAGTTTGAAGAACACAGGCCTAAATTACCTAGCCATGCACTCACTACTGCAGAAGCTCAGGAGGGATTAACGCATGTATTCCTTTCTTTTAAAGGCAATGAAACAAAGCTCTTGGCAGAGGCCTTACCTCAAAAGAAACAGAAACTTCTTAATTGTCAAGCAACATATCTCTCCCTTAAGAAACAAAATCTATAGAATGTTTCCTCCATGGGTGGGTAGAGAACATAGTCCTTCTATGACTATGGCAGAGACATTAATTCTTGTATGTAGCACCAAGACACTGTGGTGACTGGCCTGACTAAAAGCACATATGTCAATAGATAGACCACAGCTGTTGCAGGGATGCATAGGAAAGATGACCTGTGAGGTAACTGTGGCCTGACCCACCATTCAGTATAAAGTTCCTTGAATTAAAACTAGACAGAACATGAAGCTAGATGAAAGCCAGTCCCACTGAACAACAGAACTGTCATATACTGGATCAACTGAAGTTTCCAAGTGGCCTACTACTATAGCTCCATGAGCACTCCACTGCAGCAATACAATCCGGACATAACACAATGCATAACTGCAGTAAGGACCACATCCAAAAGAAATGTTTCACAGTCACTGCACCAAGCACAGATGAAAATGCGTCGTCTTCTTTATCACTATAGGTCACGTGGAATCTAAAAGCAATCAGGAATCCAAAAAATAAATGTGGAATGCCAACCCCCTGAAGAAAGCGTGAACACACATTCTCAAAAATTGGAGGAGGAAGTTGCTGAAGGAGAAGATGATGAAGAAAAGGTGTACCTCTGCTTAATGCTGTACTTGTTTCCACAAAACCACCATCAGCCCCTCCAAATTACCTGGACTGAGTTCTATTAGTTTACCTACGACCAAGTCTCTGTCTCAGTCAAGCACTGGGAAATGACCATCAAGATCTAAAGAAAAGAAGGCAGACTGGAACATCATCAGCATACCGACAGCACCATAGCCTCTAACGTGATTTGTTCCAGCTCTGTTTCAGGGACATTAAGCAGCAGTGGTGACAGAATAGAACCTACCTTGCAGAACTGCTCCAGATAAAAATATCTTAGTGTGGATAATTATTCATCTTCACCTTCTGGGAAAGGAACAGAGACACTCAAAAATAATCCTTTCCGCCTACGTCAGGATCAGCAGTCAGTTCAACAAAGAGCATTGTCAAAGGCATTATATATCTGTACCAACAGCTTTTGAATACACATGGACAATTGATCTTTATCCACTTCTAGGAGGGGTTCATCAACCAACACAGCAATGCCATTTGTATGTCAAACATAAACCTGAGCCAGGGAATAAAGACATTGAAGATCACAAATACTCAGTACCTTTGTCTGAAAAAGGCAGGTTAGAGCCAGGAAACATTACTACATTAAATGCCTTGTATATTTGTTTATTAAGAAACACTAATAAATAGTTTTTAAAAAATTGCAGAAGGGTCTGTAAGTGTTTTTGAAGCTCCTACTAGCCCAAAGATGGGGGAATGGAATCAGCTGCACTTAGTTTCACTTATTTTTTAAGCCCTCTCAGACTAACTCTGCAAGATATGGATCACGCCACATCTGAAATAAATGTGAAGTCAGAGAATTTCTTTGATTGCAAGAAACAGAGAAAAACGTAATACTGTGTAGCTGTAACAATACCCAGTGATCAAAGCTGGCTGGGGTTAGCCCAGAGCTGCACTCTACAGGACAGGGATCCTGGTCAGGAAGGTGGAATGCCAGATAAAACCTTTTTTGAGATCCTGGTGGATATACTTCTGAAGAGCAGCTAATTTGAGCTCTGATACAGAGAATAGCTGCCCAAAAGGAATCTTGCTCCAGATTGTAAGTCAACTGGAGCGTCATCTTGCTGGTGAGGGGCAATGTGCCAGTGCTTTGTTTTCTGAACACGTGTGAACCTTCTTGGTACTTCATGGGTAGAGCGATGACTGAACCTAACAGCAGAGAAGCCTACTCCGAGCATCTCTCTCCATTTCTGGAGCCCAAGCAAGGTGTCTGACCTTAGGTTCCATGGCCTTGAGTTTGAATGTCAGGAGGCAGTCATCCCTGCAGAATTCTGAATTAAATCTCATGTCAGTGTATCATTTTGCCAACCAGGGATATCATGTGTCAAAGGGAAATGTGGAGATCAGATCAGACCAAACTAGAAGAGCTCATGGTGCTCCTCAGCAATCACATCCCAAATTGTAGTTTCTTGACTGCTGGGACCCCAGACAAGCAGTGTCAGTCAACTGTCTTGATCAAATCATGGTGGCATTAGGTATAGTCAGGCCAAGTACTTGAGCTATGGTATGATCCAGACAGCTAACATCTGTCCCAGTGTCCAGAGGCTTTTGTATCAAAGAGATAGCCATGTTAGTCTGTATCTTCAGGAACAAGTCCTGTGGCACCTTACAGACTAACAGATATTTTTGACCATAAACTTTCATGGGTAAAGACCCGCTTCATCAGATGCATGAGTTGGGAGAGGGGGAGTTCAGAGGAATATTTAAAGTGTGTGGTCCCAGTAAAAGGAAGGGCCAGAGCTGACAAGATCTATTCAGTCAGGTGGAAATAGCCCATTATCAGTAGTATACCTCAAGAGAGGGGAAAAAAAAAGTCAGATCAGTCAGTGGGGATGTGGCCCATTGTCAGATTCTAATGTGGAGGTGTGAACTTCCAGCATAGACAAACTGCTCTTTGTAACAGCCACTCTCAGTCTCTGCTTAATCCTTGGTGGATGGAGTTAAATTTGCAAATGAATTGCAGCTCAGAGATTTCTCTCTCCATTTTATTTTTGAAATTTTTTTGTTGTAGGACTGCTACTTTTAAATCTGTTACTGAGTGTCCAGGGAGATTGAAATGTTCTCCTACAGGTTTGCATATGTTGCCATTCCTGATGTCTGATTTATGTCCATTTATTCTCTTACGTAGAGACTGTCCAGTTTGGCCAACGTAAATTGCAGTGGGCCACTGCTGGCACCTTATGTAGTAGCAGTAGGCATCCTTCAGTCTGCATAGACTATGGATCGCGCCCTTTAAAGTTTCAATTGAGGACTTCATTTACAGCGTCTATTGTGACTATGAAGACCCACACGAGAGTGACAGTCCTTGCTGCATCTCTTGCAAATGTAGTGGGTGTCTGGCAAGTCCTTAGTGTGCTTTCTGTGCGCTCGCTTCTCCTCTGCTAGCTGTCTGATCTTCATCTCGCCCTTCTGAAGGCCCTTGTGTAACCCCTGCCTCCATCTGCTGTGGTTGTCTGCTAGTTCTTCCCAGTTGTCCAGCTCGATGTCTACCTCTCTGAGGTCTGTCTTGGAGACATCTTTGTAGCACAACTGGGGGCGTCCGGGAGGTCTTTTGCCAGAGGCTAGCTCACCATACAGGATGTCTTTTAGAATCCTTCCATCATTCATCCTGTGGACGTGGCCAAGCCAGTGGAGTCAAAGCTACATGAGGAGGGCGTGCATGATTGGGATTCCAGCTTGCTCGAGGACGGTGGTGTTGGTTACTCTGTCCTTCCATGACATTCCAAGGATGCGCCTGAGGCAGCGCAAGTGGAAGACGTTCAGCCTCTTTTCCTGGTGGGCACACAGGGTCCAAGTTTCTCCGCCATAAAGGAGGGTGCTGAGGATACAGGCTCTGCAGACTTGCATTTTGGTGTGAGTGTACAGCTTGTTGTTATTGCACACTCTCTTGCTGAGTCTGGACAGAGTTGTGGCCGCTTTTCCGATCCTCCTATTTAGCTCAGTGTCCAACGACAGGGTGTCAGTGATGGTGGACCCGAGGTAAATGAACTCGTGGACGACATCTAACGTATAGTTGTCAATGCTGATTGATGGGGATTCAGCAACATCCTGACCGAGTACGTTTGTCTTCTTTAGGCTGATGGTAAGCCCAAAGTCCTTGAATGCTTTGGAGAACTGATCCAGCAGTTTTTGAAGCTGGTCTTCTGTGTGAGACACTACAGCAGCATCGTCTGCGAACAGCATGTCTCTGATGAGGACTACTTGCACCTTAGACTTAGCTTTCAGCCTTGCAAGGTTAAACAGTTTCCCATCAGATCTAGTGTGCAGCAAGATGCCCTCTGTTGAAGATCCAAAGGCATGCTTCAGGAGGAGTGCAGAAAAGATCCCGAACAATGTCGGAGCAAGCAAGCATCCTTGTTTGATGCCGCTCCTGATTCTGAAAGCATCCGATAATGCGCCGTCATATTGGATGGTTCCTCTCATGTCTTCGTGGAACGACTGGATCATCTTGAGTAACCGTGGAGGACAGCCTCTCTTGTGGAGCAGTTTGAACACACCACCCCTGCTGACCAAGACAAAGGCCTTGGTCAGGTCGATGAAGGCTATGTAGAGTGGCTTCCTCTGCTCCCTGCACTTCTCCTGCAGCTGCCTTAGAGAGAAGACCATGTCAACGGTAGACCTCTCTGCGCGGAATCCACACTGCGATTCGGGATACACCCTCTCAGCAATCTTCTGGAGTCTGCCAAAGATGACGCGAGCGAACAGTTTACCAGTGACGCTTAGGAGGGAGATTCCACGGTAGTTGTTGCAGTCGCTTCTGTCTCCTTTGTTCTTATACAACGTTACAATGTTAGCGTCGCACATATCCTGTGGAACCTTACCCTCTTTCCAGCACAGGCACAGTAGCTCATGTAGGGGTTCCAGGAGTGTGTCCGCAGCACATTTGATTACCTCGGGTGGTACACCATCCTGACCAGGGGCCTTTCCTGCTGCAATGTTGTCGATGGCTCTCTTCAGTTCATCCACAGTCGGTTCTTGATACAGTTCGTCCATTACTGGTAGGAGCTCGACGGCATCGAGGGCTGCGCCAACCACAACGTTCTCACGTGAGTACAGTTCAGAGTAGTGCTCAACCCAGTGCTCCATCTGTTTGGCTTTGTCAGCAATGACTTCACCAGATTTGGATTTCAGAGGTGCCATCTTGTTCTGGGTGGGTCCTAATGCCTTCCTCATACCCTCGTACATTCCTCTGAGATTACCAAAGTCGGCACAGGTCTGGATGCTGCTGCATAGCTGGAGCCAGTGGTTGTTGGCACAGCGCCTGGCTGTCTGCTGTACTGTTCTTCTGGCCTCTCTAAGTGCTTGCTGGGTACTCTGGCTCGGTGAGCATTTTTACTCCAGGAGTGCAGCGCACTTCTTTTCAATGACTGGAATCATCTCATCGGAGTTAGCTTCGAACCAGTCATTCCTGTTTCTAGCTCTTCTTCCAAACACCAACAAGGCCATGTTGTAAACTGTATCCCTCAGATGTTGCCATCTGGATGTCGCATCGGCGCCCCCAGGGCCGCTGCGCAGATTTTCCTGGAGGGTCTCTGAACTTTTCAGCTTTCTCCGAGTTTCCCGTCTTTCTGGCATCAATGCGGGGCCTTCCAGCAGGTTTAGAGCGGTACAGCTCCTTGGGTCGCAGCTTGAGCTTGGAGCAAACTAGCGAGTGATCTGTATCACAGTCAGCACTATGATAGCTGCGTGTCAGAAGGACGTTTTTGAGGTTATTACACCTAGTGATGACCACGTCTAGTTGATGCCAGTGCTTCGAGCGTGGGTGTCTCCACGACACTCTGTGCTGTGGCTTCGTTCGGAAGAATGTGTTTGTGATGCACAGATTGTGGTACGTGCACAGTTCAAGGAGACGCTGTCCATTGTCATTCATTTTTCCCACACCGAAGTGTCCTAAGCAGGAAGGCCATGAGGCCCAATCAACTCCAACTCTTGCATTGAAGTCACCCAAGATGTACAGTTGTTCACGAGCAGGTATTTGCGCTACAGCAGCACTAAGCACATCATAGAACTTGTCTTTTACTTCTGGTGTGGCGTACAGGGTTGGAGCATAAGCGCTGATCAGGTGGACAGGACCGGCACAAGTTTGAAGAGGTTGGGTTGATGTTAGGTCCTGTGATGATATTGCTGGTGTTGAAACCACAGTTACAGCTGGAGTTTTAGATGGACAACTTGAAAGTATGGGGCCAGGGGCACCAGCTGATGGAAAGGCCTTTGTGTTTTTTTTCCCCAAGTATTTCCCAGGCTCAAATCCCTTATTAAGGCTGGACACACATATTTTCCCTGTAGCTGACAATTCAGGGACTTGACAAGGCAGAAAGTCAACCCACATGACTAGTGCCACAACAGTTAAAAAACATACTTTTTCTCACCATCAGCATTCCAGTCTGCATGGGTCAAGGAGGACTTATGCTGAATCTACTCTATCTCCACAGGGCAAACCCAATGAGGTCATTACAAAAGTGGTTGCCAGGGTCCAACTGCTCATTACAGGATAAGCCAGCTCTAGAAGAGGGGACACCCAGTCTGAAGTTTCTCCTGGTCAAAAAGGTGATAACCCTTCCCACTCTTGCTTGGTCTGTCTTTTAGGCCTGGGGCTGTACTACAAAACAGAGCCTACACTGGTTCAACCTCAAAACTTGCAACCGGTGTCAGGGTAGTGTTCTGGTAAAGGTATGGTAGGTTCAGAAAGTGGTGTGAAATGCTGCTTACGGTTTTTAATCTCTTCCTAAAAAATGTGATTTTCTGCCTGAAGTTGCTCCAGCATCGCCTGCAAGGCTTAATTTTCCATATATATATATATATATATATATATATATATATATATATATATATATACACACACACACACACACACACACACATGTATGGGCCAACTGCTCGTGGAAGCTCAGCATCTCCTGAGATGATGCCAAACCCAGGCCTGAGGCTTTTTTAGACTTTTATAGCCTTTTAGGTAGGAAAAAGCTAGGAGGACTGAAACTGGACTGAGCATATTGACATGAACTGTGGCTGAAGTTGGGTAGGGGCAGTCCAGAACAAATGGGGGTCTGGGTGCGGGGGGGGGTTGGTAGCTGGGAGGCCAACTGGCAATTGTCAGTTCTTGCAGGGGTCAGCAGCATTTCTGCCAGAACGAAGAGGCTAGGGTTGCCATCTGTGAACCTGGGAGGCCTCAGATCAATACCTAGATCTGAACAATAACAGCCTCTGGGTGGGACACTAAGTTAACTGAAAATTTAATAAAATACTGGGCATCATCTATTATTTATCTGTAAAGTGCCATATGTTTTTATGGAACCATATATGTGAGTAGGAAGGCCTGGAACATAATGTCATGTAAAGAAACAAAATCATATTAGTCTAGTGAGGTGAGATTTTTATGTCCTCTGAGGGATGGAAGACCAATTTTTTAAAAGGAAAATATTAGCGGGAATCTTCGAAAAAAATTAATTTGGATCAAGCTGTAGACACTTTAACATCAGTATCCAAAACATGCAAGTCATTTACTATTATTAAGTTAAAACAGACTCAGAGATGTTAAGGCCAGACTGGATCATCAGGTCCATTTTCCTGCACATTGCAGGCCACAGAACCTCAGCCACACACTCCTGTACTAGACCTTTAATCTCTGGCTGAGTTACTGAAGTCCTAAAATCATGATTTAAAGACTTCGTGTTACAGAGAACTCATCATTTACACTAATCTAAACCTATAAGTGACACGAGCCCCATGCTGAAGAGGAAAGCGAATCCCTTCCTCCGAGATCTCTGGTATCTGATTAGGGAAAAATTCCTTCCCAAGCCTCTATATGGTAATCTATTAGGCCCTGAACATGTTTGCAAGACTAACCAGCCAGATACCTGGGAAAAATCTCTGTAGTAACTCAGACCCCTCTGCAGCTAGTGTCCCTTCTCCATTTGTTGGGGTTTTTGCTTGTAGCAATCACAGATCAGTTTCATTATACCATTCCTGCCATAAATTAAATCAAGATCAATCCTGAAGATGGTTAGGATTTTTGCTCCTCACTGTTACCCTGAGAAAGCTTTTTCAGAACTTCACTCCTCTGATGGTTAGTAGTCTTTGTCTAACCTTAAGCCTAAACTTGTCGATGAACTATTTAAAGCGACTTGCTCTTGCATTAACATTGGCACTTACACGTCTTTCCCTCACAATATTATCCCTTTGATGTATTTGTAAAAAACAATCATCTCTCCCTTCAGCCTTCTTTTGGTTAGGCTAAACAAGACAGGCTCCTTAAGTTTCCTCTCATAAAGATTAGCTTTTCATTCTCTGGTTCATCCTAGCAGCCCTTCTCTGTACCTCTTCCAGTTTGAATTCATCTTTCTTAAACATGGGACCCCAGAACCATAAACAGTATTCAAGATGAGGCCTCATCAGCATATTGTATAATGGTATGGGTTGAACCTCTCTAGTCCAGCACCCTTGGGAGCTGACCAGTGCCAAATGAGAGAATTTGCCAGACAGTGGGAGATCAATATTGTCTAGCAGAATTACCAACATTTCCACTGCTTACTTGAGTCTTAGAAGACACTTAGGCGTATTACCCATGATAAGTGGTCTTTCAACTAACTAAAATCATGCCAGATTATGGATGTTGCTGGACGAGAGTACGCTATACGACAGAGGTTCAACCTATATTAACACTTCCCTGATTCCACTGGAAATACCTTGCGTGATGCCTCCTAGAATTGCATTAGCCTTTTTTCATGCCTGCATCATATTAGCAGTTTATAGTCATCCTCTGTTCAACAGGTCTGCCTTCTCATCTGCCACGTCTAACTGATACATCTCCTCCTTATAGGAAAAAAGGTCCACAAGTGCATGACCTTCCACTCTGCATTAAATTTCATTCCATTTTATTACTCCAGTTCCACTTCTTTTTCCCTTATTTTCTTTTTGCTTATATGGCTATGTAGCCTTTAACCAAGGGTTTAAATTTCTTTTTAAGCATTTAATTCTGTTTGGATTTTAACTGTTCTCAGATTTTTCCTACAGCTTCCAACCTCCAAGAGCTAACTTTGCTTGCTGAGCCATCCCATTTTTCACTCCATGTAGGAGTCCTGCTCGCTCTTAATTTTCTATCTGAGATACTTGCTTCTTCAGCTTGGTCTGCAAAATTTCTCTACACAGTCTTCCTTGTTCCACATTCAGATAGTTGAATTCTTCAATCCAGATCACTTCCTAAGTGATTACCTTATTTTTTTATTTTTAAAGTTTGCTCTTTTGAAACCAGAGACCCTGGCTGCAGACCTATTTTCGTTTATGATTCCATTTACTTACAACTGTATTAACTCATGATCATTCAGACCAAGGCTGTACCCTACAACCAGTTTTTCCTATTAGGTCCTCACTATTTGCCTGTAGTGAATCTGAAATGACATCACTTCTCGGTGGTGAAGAATCCATAAGCTATCACATCAAGGAAAATCTGGGCCCTACCGTTATTAATAGCACTTGTCCTCCAGTTTATATCTTCTGTAATCACACAATTCCAGACAGTATTTATTTAATAAAAATATTAAAGAGGTAATCAGATCTTACACCTCTCTAGCACACTCCAAGCACTGTAATAAAGTATTCTGTTTTCAGCCATTATGGAACAACAGTCAATCAACTCTTGCCAACAATATGAGACACAGACCTAAACAGGATACATTTACCACTGACCTTGAACCCAAACTAAAACACAATCACTCTCCTTGTTGCTTACCTACCTAAGGAATGTGATGAATCAAAGTTTGCTATATAAATCATAGCTAAACAAGATACTAGCATTTATGTTTTATCAACAAAATAAACTAGCCAGGGAGAAGGCAGTGTTCTCCTAAGGAATTCAGAGACGAAAAACATGAGAAATCTTACTCACAAAATAAGTTTTATGTTGAAGTTAGGTTTAATATTTAAACTTTTGGAGGGACTAAAGTCTTCCAAGGTAGCACCTCAAAGGATCACAGGGAGACATTACTGCGTAAGTCACGCAGACTTGTTGGCCATATTAGAACTGGACACTGAAAAAAGCCTTTTTAGTGAAACATGGGTTTATGAGAAGACATGTTACATATACATCCACAGACTCTGACCCAATGTGTCGACTATATTTGCTACTGTTTGTGATTCCAGGAAGTGACAGTCTAGATTTTTATCCCATTAGCTCTACAGCAGAGTGGAGCTATACAAGCAGCTGATTAATGGATTCTGCACTATGGAAGCTCTAGTTACTGTCAAATGCACACTTGCTAAGGGATTTCAGATCTCACAGACAGAGAAGAAACTAACAAGGTCTACAGGGCATTAATTTTGAATTAATATTTAGTAGCTGACAAATACAGTCATCTATTATTTGGTTAAAAAAAAGTAAAAGAATAGATTCACCCTTAATTTTAAGTAAAGTATTTGTTCTAATTCCTGGTGATTCAAGTATGTGGAATAGTTGAAAGTGCAAATAAAAAATAAATACTATGAAACAATATGCATTAAAAAAACCTGTAAAGTCAATATCTCACATTAGCTTAAGTACATGGATTGGAATCTGATATTGTATTTTTGCACTGGTTTCCAGATCTACTTTTACTACTTTCCAAATGAGCATCTGAAATAAACAAATGACAAATCACCCATTGGGGTAGCCATATTAAGCATGAGTATAACAACATGTGGTCTAAAAAGCATCTTTTAATTAGTTACGCTCTCTTTATTCTTGGGGCTCTGATTTTTCCCACAGGTGAGTAGAGACAAATCTCTATTGAATGGCTTACAGAAGAGTAAAGTAACTATAGAAATGTGCTGCTCAGTAAAATAGTAATACTAATACAGTAATTAATTAACAGAGTAGTCAAAAGAGAACCCCCACTAGTTCCCAGGAGGAAAACCAGATTCTCTCCTCACCCGATACAATGTGTTTTAACCTAAACTTTTAAAATAATCAGGGAGAGATCATTTCCTTAACCTATAAAAGGCACAGTCGACCATATTCTGCCTTCAGTTTCTCCCAGGCAATTCCAACGGGATTATACAGATAACTAGGTGAAAAATCTGACCTAGTAGACACCAAATACTCGGTTCTTTATCATTTGTATTTAAAACTCAAAAGATTTTCCTGAAAATCTGTCTTGGGGCATGATAATCCATATTCAGTAGTCTGTCAGTAATACATTAAATAAAACAAACACCATACAGAGAAACACATATTCAAGTAGGATACATATGTAAACAACTGGGAGTTTCAAATTAAGTCAGTGATACTTTTGCACTGCAATATATATCAAAACCCAAAACCTCAAGCCACACTTTTTGGATGTCATTTAAAAAAAATCAGTTTGGAAGAAAGGATATCGTCATTTTGCTGCTTAGTACATTTTGATGTTGATACCTAGGATTCTTTATCAAAAAACACTAATGAACTATTTTGACTCCAGTCTCTCAGCAGTGTTGAGGGGCTCTTAAAAGTATCGTCCAACTTTCTTCAGCCAACAAAGAGCATGGGCAGAGGGTGAATTACCAATTTGGGTAGACTAGCCCATAACCTGACCCAGGCACCTTTGGAGAACTGGGCATCTCCATCCCAGCCCCAGAAGGCTTCCCCCTTCCCTGAAGAGCAGCAGCCTACTTGGGCATCTGGGACCAATTAGCAGCAGGAAGGGGCTTCAGGTTGGAGTCTGAACAGGGCCAGGTGGGGCTGCTTGGGAGGCACAGCCTTCCCCAGCCTATTATATGTGCCACCTGTGAAGGAGAGCTTCTGGAAATTCTGGTTTAGGGGCAGCTGGAGGGAACAGGAAGCCAGGGAACATTTGAAATAGAATAACTTCTTCATCTTCCTTTCCTTTTCAAAATAAACTGAAAGAGCAGTGCTATTTCAGACAACAGTTTCCTACTGTGCACACTTTTTGATGCCCTCTGCACACAGATCTGTGGAAAAATGATCATGCAGAGACATAGCTGAAGATGTCTCCTCCAAAATGTTAAGCCACAATTATCAGTGACCTTTCTAGAAGTAAAGATCAAAATTTATATCCCTTTGGATAATTGTCCCATTCACATTATTTATGGAACTAGAACAAAATGCATACCTAATAAAAATGAAGTTGCACCATTAGTCTTCTTTGTGCCACAGTAACAACCTCCCTGACTAATGTGTTGATCTGGTTAATGTGCTGGTCCTGATTGCGTTAGCTTCGAATTCAAACTGAAACATGAAGAACCAAGCCCATCATTACCAAATTCAGCACTGTTGTGACAACTGGGCCTACAAATTTACCGAAATGGTGATCTCAATTGTAAAAAGCATGTAAAAGTTAACACAACATTACAATTACCTATAATAATTAATGTTGTTGGGAGAAGGTATGAAAGGGAGACAGAATAACTTAATCTAAACAAAAAGGCCAAATTGAGATGATTTAAAGACTGCATTGAAATTATGCTGCTTTGAAAAGAAAAAAAAAACTGGAGCTCGGCAGCAGAAATTAATACGCCTAAATCACCATGTTGCATATTAAGCCTAACTGGTGGACAAAACAGCAAGAGAATGGGCTGTTCCACCTACCACTCAATTTTTGGGATCGTTAAAAGAAAGATTTTGTGAGGAAAATATGAAAGAGCAAAAAGACTAATCAGAAAGAACACACAAAGACAACTGAAGCATACCTCACCATTATGGCCACCACACCCACCATTTCCAGGAATCCCCGGCCTTCAACATCCTGATCCAGACCGCACTAGGGAGAGAAGGACCCAGATGACATCACTACCCTTACTGGCTTCAGCTGAATCCCAGACACCACATGGAATAACAATTACCATCTTTTACACTAACGAAGGGTCCTGTGGCACCTTATAGACTAACAGAAAAGTTTAGAGCATGAGCTTTCGTGAGTTAACTCACTTCTTCAGAAACTCATGAAAGCTCATGCTCTAAACTTTTCTGTTAGTCTATAAGGTGCCACAGGACCCTTCATTGCTGCTACAAATCCAGACTAACACGGCTACCCCTCTGATACTTTTACACTAAGAGACTGTCATGCAAGGGTTGGGTTTGTTTATTTGCTTCATCTCTAAGACTGGACTTTAACAGCAACAGCTGCAAGGACATCTCCAACCCATCTCAGCTAAATTCTTCTCCTCCTCCCCAAAAGGATCATTATTACCACCCAAGAGACTGTCAAACAGGGAGAAATGGGGAGGTTCCTTCTAAAAACTGTCTACAGCTAACAGGAAAGGGAACAAGTGATGAAGTTAAAACAAAAGCCTTACTTAATATGTCATATTTCGAAATGTGTTAGCTTTATTTTCCTTCATCTTTAAAAAAAAATTAAAGTGTTTTTAATGGCGCATTTGCCATGGTGCTAAGTAGGGGTGAAGTCTTTATACCAAATCCTGGGTATTGATTAACACTGTTTTAGGTTGGACCATGCTGGGGTTAATACCTTTGGCCCATTTATTTAATCTAAATTAATGTAACAGGAGTCACATTCTTCTACATTCCAATTTTGTATCTTTAGTTTAGCTCTATGACGTAAGCCAACATTTAAAAAAAGATCAAACAAGGTTTTACTAACTATAAATAATAAATTGATAGAGTGAAGGAAGCTTTATTATTCCCATGAAAGCTTATTCTAGATCCTGATATCTTACCCTGAATCATTTAGAGAAACAAAGCAGGTAAAGTAATATCTTTAATTGGACCAAATTCTGTTTGGAGAGAGACAAACTTTCAAGGTGCACAGCTCTTCTTCAGCTCTGGGAAAGGTACTTTAACTGTCACAGCTAATTATAAGGTTGAACAGATAGTTTAAGATGAGTAGTTTCTCATAGAGTCTGTGCCTAGACTAGAGGGATTTATCAGCAAAACAGACTTTGTGTCAACAAGACCCACAGAGCACACACAATCCCAAGAGCATTCTGTCATCAGTAAGTGGACAAAATGCAGCATGTTTGTCGACAGCCATACCCCACTTGCCTTGAGGAAGAACGCCACTCTCAACAGAGATCTGTTAACAAAATGCTGGTCTGGATGTTCCAGGGGAAGCGGGGGGCGGAAGGGGGAGGGACTTTTGTTGATAGAAGATGATTCCAGGACACCACACAGCCCTGTATGCTGTGCTTCTGGGTGTCCATTTTGCCGGTACAGCAGCCATGCAGTTCAGCTGCTCTCTGTCAACAGAGTGGCTCTTCCTTTCAATCCACTCTGAGGTGTGGATGCAATCGGTCAACAGAAGTTTTGTCAAAAGACATCTTCTGACAAAAACTTCTGCTGACAAATCCCTCTAGTCTAGACATAACCTTAGGGAAAGGCACATGAAAAACATCTGAGACGAGACTAAATGAGACTTAGGTGGAAGGTCATAAGTATGTTTTATTACATAAATACTGAAGTCTCTTATTTGGGAACACTGGGCTCAATCTCTGGGTTTCTGAGCTTCGCGTAATGTGGAAACTAGAGGAGGAGAGCCCTTAAGTCCCTCCTTTATGCTGCTCTGAATCAGGGGGCCCGCACAAGGACCAATTCAACCCCCCAAGCAATTTACAGCAGCTTCAATACTACACTAACACACAAGCTAGTAGCACTCCCAAGGAGACATGCTAGACAGAGACTGGCCAAGTGCAGCACTCTTCTGGCCACACTATATCTCTACCCCTTTATTATTTTGTATTTTAACATTATGAAGTGTCAATAGCTTGTGTACAATTCAAGATTGTCCTCAAAACTTTTCCGGTAATGCTGGATAGACAGATTCCAAATAAAACAGAAGGGGTTCATGGCACACACTGGACAAGAGATATGCATTAACAGATACCGCTGCAGTCATCTGAGAGAGTCCACTCTGCCAGAAGAATTACAGACCCTTGCTTTTTCTTAGGAGCTAGGGAAATATGTATTCACACCCCACTTCTCATGCCCTCATCCCTTATTCTGTCAGACTACTGCCTGATTGGGTTTATGGACATAGCATATAGCTGAGTAATGTGAGTCTTTCAGAAGTTTCTCAGTATTGAAGAGCAAGTTACATATTACTGTGAGAGATGAAATAATGAGCTTTGATATATGGAAAGATTAATTAGTTGGAGCTGCTATTACAACAGAAGAGAAGATTGAATGGCTAGTTTTATGACAAAACACTGTAGAAATTTAGTGTCCCTCCCACCCCAAAATATGTAAAATGCTAACACTCAATGCACCTCCCACACAAATGGAAAACGGGCTTTAAAAACATTTAAAATGTTTGAGTAAATATTATTTCCCATCCCCACTTGCTCAAACTACTATTATTATTGTTGTTGTTGTTTTCTCCCCTGACATTCCCAATCATTTGGAACATATATTTGTTGGTTTTGTGACATGCTGCAAAGACCATCTGTCCAAACAATCTAAGGTAGATGACCAAGGCAACAGAGGGTGGAATATGTCTGATGGAAAGTACAATGGGGGTTGTAAGCCGTATTGGTTACATGACTGATAAGCAAAATGACCTGCATTAAGTAAAAAGTAATGTTGCTGCTTTGATCCATTTTTAATGTATTTATGTTTACTTATGCTATTGTGTTTTAAAAATATGTCAAGGACACCTACAGATTTGGATTGGTGTTGTTTTAAGTGGTGGGAACAAGAGTTCATGCAGGACCAAAATAAAGCATTATATTATATATAAATATATAATTGATTTTGGTCCTGAATGAACTCTGGCTCCCCACCACTTAAATATATATATTAGCATATGATATTCAAAAGTCTCCCTGTTGTAAAAAAAAAAAAAAAATGTACCTGATTAAATCATAGGATTCCCATATCAATAGTGTATAGAAATGCAAAATATTGACACAAATTCTCAAATAAATATGCACATCTGTAATTTGAGTGCAACATTTATTCTTGCACACACAATCTTAAACTGTGCAAACCAGTCTTCTCTCTCATCTTTTGTGTCCATTTGCACAATGACATCTATTATATGTATCAATATGGAGATGATTTATCACATAACAAAAGTCATTCTGAACATGGACAGTGCATGGCCAGGATGGGGCAGAAGGTTAGGATGCAGGAGGGCGAGAGCTCCAGCTGAGGTAGGGCTGGGGATGAGGAGTCTGGGGTACAGGCAGGAGCTCAGGGCTGGGCCAGAGGCATGGAATGTGGGCTCTGGCCAGGGCTTCAGATGAAGGGTTTGGGGTGCAGGCTACCCCTGGAGAGAGGGCTCTGTGCAATACTCTTTCACTGCCGAAACTCGGACCAGATGAGACGTGTCTCACCATGGCAGTGGCAGTTCTAGTGGGCATGGCTGGGAGAGGGGCTCCTGTCCCCAAGCCTGGGCATTTCTGGGCTAAGGTGGGAGGAACCCAGAAGAGAGAGGTGCCTCTCTCCCAGGCAAAGCTGCTCCCAGGGCAGGTGTCTAAATCCAATATATAGGCACGACTGACATCCTCAAGTTTCCCTCCTTGTCTGTCACATAACCTTACAGACACCTATAATCCCTCAGCATCTTTAGCTTTCACCATAAAGGTGTCTCAGTTTCTGCCACCAAGCATGTGCCCAATGTCTCACCAAGTGTACATCAAAGTGCCTCATGTCTAAGCCCCAAAGGGATCCTCAAACCCAGATGAAGATAGGTTTTCCTCATTGTGACAGTTTGGGACTCCTGGAAAGTCAACTGAGGTGCTTAAGATACCACGTTTCCCCCTCTTCTCTGCCAGCCTGGACCAGGACCCCCTTTTAAGTGGTCTTGCTAAACCAGACTCTCAAGCCTCCTCCAGTAAAGTATACAGGCTGGGCCACAACCAGCTGCTAATGCAGACCCTAAGATCAGCTCTGGGAGGACTCAGCTTAAGGAATATACTAGAGCTCCAGATGTTCACCCCCTCTTAGGGCACAAGCCCAAAGTTATATGAAGACATTAAGGAAGAGTGGTACATTTTTCTCATGCCCCCCAGCTAGGAATTACATAAACTGAGTCACATTATAAACCAGACATGAGAAGTCATTCTTCCGCTCTACTCTACACTGATTAGCTCTCAGCTGGAGTATTGTGTCCAGTTCTGGGCACCGCAGTTCAAGAAAGATGTGGAGAAATTAGAGAGGGTCCAGAAAAGAGCAACAAGAATGATTAAAGGCCTAGAGACTGTGACCTATGAAGAAAGGCTGAAAGAATTGGGTTTGTTTAGTTTGGAAAAGAGAAGATTGAGGAGCAACATGATAGCAGTTTTCAGGTATCTAAAAGGGTGTCATAAGGAGGAGGGAGAAAACTTGTTCTTTTTGGCCTCTGAGGATAGAACAAGAGTCAATGGACTTAAACTGCAGCAAGGGAGGTTTAGGTTGGACATAAGGAAAAAGTTCCTAACTGTCAGGGTGGTCAAACAGTGGAATAAATTGCCTAGGGAGGTTGTGGAATCTCCATCACTGGAGATATGTAAGAACAGGTTAGATAGATGTCTATCAGGGATGGTTTAGACAGTACTTGGTCCTGCCATTGGGGTAGGGGGCTGGACTAGATGTTCTCTCGAGGTCCCTTCCAGTCCTAGTATTCTATGATTCTATGATCATGAGTCATCCTCATCCATCTCATTCGCCAATTGGTTTTGTCTAGTTAAATACCACGCGATACTTCGGGAAGTGGCCATAACACGCTATGCAAAGGCTATAAGTTGTTCAGGATCCATGCTAACTCTGTGCAGTGGCATGAGGCAGGGGCAGGCTTTGGGAAAATGACCCAAAATTCCTTGGGCTGGCCATCTGTTTTCCAGTGGCAGAGGTATGGGGGTGCTGCACTCTGGGATTATGCCATGAGACACCCACAAGCACTTGTGGAGCATTTTTTCCCATAACCCACTGGCACAAAAACTCAGAATGCAATGGGGCTATGGGCACTGTTGGATACATACCCACAATGCATTGCTAATCCAGTTAAATGTAGCTAAGGCAATGGAGACATGCTATGTCAACTTTCTGGACATTCATGGACACACCTTCAACTTCATAAAATCTAGAGGTAAAAAGTCAACGTAATTAAATTCAACTTTATTTCACAGTACAGACGTAGCCTGAGCTAAGTTCACTAAAAACTGGTTACAAATAACTTCTCACATTAGTTATTGTTTCTAGTAGATTTCTTCAAAGACCAGGAAGCTCTTAGGCAGAGCTTCTCCTCCCCCAATGACAATCCTTTTGTTTTATGTGATTTTGGGTTTCTCTCTGGGATGGGGAGGCAGAGCTAAAGCAAGCTGAAGACCATCACTGTGTTCCCCTCATACCTAATACAGAATTCCGTAAAATGGGAACAGGGCTGGTGACAGACTTTGCAGGGCCCTGGGCAAGGCAGTGGGAGGCTCAGCTCCAGACCCCCTGGAAGGGGACGGACTGAGAGGCTAGCCTCACACACACACACACCCCTCCACACTGTTCTGACTGCACCATGCCAGGCTCTAACACAGATTTAAAGGGTTCAAGGTATCTGCCTCCTTTGCCTCCCTGTCGGCAGTCCTGAGCAGGAAACCTTTGTTTGACTCCCCACAACCCCATTTGGAACAGTTCAGCAGTACAAGTTACAAGTAAGTATCAAGTGTCCAGGTCACCTGAGTCAGTAGTGTTATGGAACATCCTCAAGAAGCCCCTGCCTTTTCACAGTCAATTATACTAGCTGGTGGGCCATCAAGCCTTGGCCGGCTTTTCCATTGTATTCCCTGAGGTGTCAACTATGGGAGTGATCCAAAGCAATGCATATGAACCACAAATACGTGGGTCAATATTCCTAACTTCCAGTATAAAAGTACATGCATGCAAATAGCATAATCATATTAAGTAAATCGTAACCTTTCCAATTACACCTTTCATGAAACATCTTGTATAAAATATATCTCAGTTGTATCATATTCGTATCATAAGCATGTATAAGCATATTTTCATAAAGCAAATGGAATGCCTCAGCCCACCTGTCCCCTGTCTCACTTGAGAGGCCTAATTCAGTAAACTTGCTCTGAGCATACATTCAAAATCTGGCCAGATGAGGTGCTGACGGCACCTGCCTTACAACTTTTAGTCCAGTGATTAAAGTAATCACTCAGATGTGGGGGAGACATGGTCGATCCACAACCACCTTTATCTCGATGGAGAGGAAAGGATATGAACCAGGGTCCTCACTTCTCACTGACCTAAGGCATATTCTCATTTGGATCTCTTACAATGTTTACTGGTGATGCTATTCCTCTTTTTTTTTTTTCTTTTCTAAAGCTTAATAGCTATGTCTACATGGAGCATGCTGCCGGCAGCGTGATGCAAAGAAGGGCTCTCAAAAATGCAAAGGGACACTCATTTGCATAGTCATGCAGCTAATTTGCATACTCTTGCAGGATTGCTCTGCAGGTAGAGGCTGCTGTCCTCAGAAAATGCACCATGTAGACATGGTTCTGTCATCCCCTTATCCCTGATCTTTTCCAGTGATAAAAGACTGCCACAAAGGGGGTTTTTGCCGACAGGACCACATCTACACGGCGATGACAGCTGCTTCTGCAGGCAGGGCAATACAGTGGCAGTATGCAAATTAGTTGTGTGACTACACCAATGAGAGGCCATTTGCATTTTTGAAAGCCCCCTTTGCATCACACTAACAGCAGCATGGCTCCATGGAGACATGGCCAATAAGTGATGGGAAAAAGCGTTCTGGACCCTGGACCTCCCAGTTGAGTGTGCCCTAGCCACAGCACTAGAGAGTCATTCCCTCTCTCTCTTTTTCTCTGGTACAGTGTCTATTGGCCTGAACCTTGCAATCTCTTTATAGATTCAGGTCTATGATTCTAACCAGTGTCAAAAATTAGAAAGCTGTAAATGGGATCATCTTCCTCCCAAATCCCTGACACTACCAGCATTTCTGCGCATCCTAAAAGGAACTTTACTGGGCATTTATTTTGCAACATGACCCAGTTTAATCAGTTTGTGTTTGAACCTTTATTGACTCCATCCAAAAATGGCTAATAAATAAAATTAGATTTAATACTGGTCATCATGCAGCGTGCAACGACAGGATACTTAATGTGCATAAATATGGCTTGTGAAGGATATGACTAGAGAGCGATGTCTACAGGAAATGTTCGCTGTTAGTGAAAACTGAAGGAATTCATCTGGCAACATTTCTTGTAAATGAGAAGCCCATAAATTAATATTGTCCAGAGGCACTTAACTTAGGCAATTGAATTATTCCTGTTTCCTCAAAGAGGAGACTACACACGCATTACTTGATGGAGATAATTGCTCATATTTTGTGAGATTCTCTGCCCTTCTTTACATAGAAAAGATTTATGTCATTAAAACAGATAAAGACTGTTTGCATAGTTACATTAATTGTAACCATGTGCATTATATAACAGCTCTGGGTCATGAATAAAAACTGCATAAAATGAAGAAGATATTTTTATATTCTAGACTTAACATTATTTTCCCAATTTAAGTTTTTATTTTTTTTTTCTTTAAATGCAGGAAAAAACTGCCTAACTGAAAAGACTGGCATGTTCCTGCCTGGTGAGAATTAAGCCATCCAAGTACTCGCATAAACACAATTCATAATGGAAACACCAACAGGCACCTTCAACTATAGCAGCACTGCCAGGAGCCACTATAATTAGGCTAGAAACATTCTCCTTTGAGTCGTGAATAGCATGCACTTAGTCTTGTTTGTTATACAGGACCATGCCATCAACTGCAGGCAGCAACATTTACTGCAAAATTCACTGAAAGATAACAGGTGATTTAGAAGGGAACCGTGTAAGTCTAGTTAAAGAGCAACTTTAGAAGATTATTTTCAATTACTGAGATAACATCATGGCTTTTCTCTGGAAAAAAATGGAAGACTTGTTCCATGTAGTACACACATTATATGAAAGGTTTAAAAACTCAGCCTACTACTAATACTCCTCAATTCTACTTTTTCCTCCCCTGAGTCATTTTGCCAATTATTTTCCCCATTTTCTTTTATCACTGAATAAAAGCAGCTTTCCACTGGAGAAAGCAAGTTACAGAATGCCCTTTTTCAGATAATGTTTAACCTGCTCTCAGAAATACAAGCTGATGGTCTTCTTCAACCAAATCTACAGGGCCACAGTCTAGCACTGACATTTTGCATAGAACTCAGCGATTTCAGATGACCACAAACTTTGTGGTTATCCTCTTAAACTTACGTGAGGACCTGCCTGTAATAAAAAAGTCTCTTGTAATTGGAGTAAAGGAAGCAACCACATCTGGGAATGCTGGTGACCCAGACTGCTGTCCAACTTCCCTCTACAAACTAATTTATTGATCAGCCTATGTGCCTCTTTTGTTATTAGAAAAGCACCATCCTCTGCTGGTGTAGGTATATATACAAAGCATCCATATACCCAATATGGTGAATCCTCATGTACCCTCACGCTTTCACATCCTTCTGCCTCACACCATTACTTACTTCTTTGTGTTCAAGAAATCCAGATGTGTTACAAGTTCAGCCTTCTTTGGGCAGAGTTAAAGGGCAACACGTATATAAATCTGAGATTTAATTTGTTTGCTATAGCAAACAGGAGGTACGTCAAAAATATGTATTAGTCCTCTTCAGGTGATTTCTAGAGACAATGATGGAGTTAACCATAACAATCTACTAACACACCCTTTGGGCCACCCTCACACTTTTGTTGGTGCTGTTCAGGGCGGTAGCTTTACAGTATTTTCGCTGCACTAATACGCTCCACTTCTCTTCTGTGGTGGTTTCATCACTGCAGAAATCAACAGAAATAATGTGCATTCCCAATGGCCTGGTCACTGAGAAGAAACAGAACTACTGGAAGTCAAATAGATAAATAGGAATGACAGGGCAACATAATTGCTCAGCAGAATGAAAAATCTTGGGAGAGAAAAATAGTTCTACGGTGCCTACATTGATCAACGTAACTGTCTGGCAGCAAATTAATGCAAAAATTATTGACTCATCACCTGCTTTAGTGCATGTGCTTCAGAATCTCAGTTTGTACAGCACAATTTATTCATTCATGTTGTCACAATGAGTATCTAACTTTTAAAAATAATCAAACCATTGAAAATAACTTCCTAATCCACAATCCTTTCAACAGAACTGAAGTGCACTTCACAAACACAGCACACAAGAATCTTGAATTAGCAGGGAACTATTTTTAAAACACATGAAGGGTAAGATATGAAATTAGTTTCACGGGGAATGAGAACCTTGGAGATTATTTACTTTCCCTTAATTACACTGACTCACCACTAATTTACCTTTCCTATAGTATTAAATATTTCACACTAGGATTTAGAAACTGAAGATATGGGAGTACAGTTTTTGAACATTTAGGATTAGTGACATTATTAACACATAAGAGCATTTTTCCTGTTGGCTTAGCACAATGATAACAGATAAGCGGTTACTCTACTATACAAATAATATCCACTGTGTAGCTACTACCTAAAAGTTAGGATCCCTATTCAAAGATAAGCAGTCTGGCAGTACCCCCTCCCCACACGGGAGCCAGGATGCCGGACCTCCCCTCATTTGGGACCACTTAGGTCCCAAGGGTGCCAGAGAATAGAGTCACAACCTGTAGTCCACTACCAGCACGCAACAAACACAGTGGGCTACAAGCACAGATGAAGTGGCATCTGAGAGGAAGAAAATGTCAGAGGAAAAGTAAAAGAGAGTTTTATTTTTTTTAATTAAAAAAAAAAAACCCTGGCATCCTACCCAATTTTCCTTTACAGGAGTAAAATAACTCAGATGCTAATGAGAAAGACCCTGAAAGACAGGAAAGCAAATTAAAAATTAAAAAAATACAATGGGAGGCAAATGGGGAGAAAATTAGGAAAAAGTCTGAAACAGAAAACAGGAAGGAGAAAGTTACACAAAATTCAAAGTGCAGCATGAACAGATGAGAAAGGAAAGAGGCAAGTCAGAAAGGCAAGAAGAAAAGGGGGAAACAGACCAATCTAGAGAAAAAGAAAGAAGGAGAGTTAAACAGAAATAAAAGAGGACAATGTGAAAACCAAGAAAGGATGGAGAGGAAGAGAAATAGATACGAGACATACAGTAGTGAACATCCAACAGTGCTGCTCAATATGTTTTTTCCTTGGATATCAATATTTAAAGGCAGAAGTGCCAAGAGGTGCCACAAGCCCTAGGGTAAGATGGGAGGTGGGCCCAGCTCTGCTCCCTAGAAGAGGCAGAGCCAAGGGCAGAAAGGGTACAACTTAGGGCATTAGGCCTTTTGTGCCACCTAGACCACAGCATTTCCCCCCTCACCCACTTCCTACTGCTCAATTCAAAAGGGCTGGGAGCTCCAGCCACTGCTACATTGGCAGTGGCGGCAACTGGAGCCCCAGGCCCCTTTGAAATGTTGGACCCAGGGGCAATTGCCTCCTTTATCCCACTGTCGACAGACCTGTTTAAAGGAATTCTAACCACGTGTGAATTCCTTCAGTCCATGAAGCTTCCACTCAAGATCTACGTTCGTGTCTTCCTGTCCAGCAGCGGGACTTTGTGCCAGATCCTTTTCAACTCCCATAGGAATAGCATTAAGTAAAGAAGAAACTCATGACTGCTCTTCCCACTTGTCGTATGCCTGACGCCATGCAAAGCATAAAATCAGCTCTGCACCTTTGGTGATGACCTGCTTTCAACAGGCAAGTAAATAAACAATGCACCGTCTGTCCATCACAATTAAAACTGTGCACCTGTAGTTAAGAGGTCTGTCACTAAAAAGAGTTAACAACTTATTATGGTGTACAATACTAATATATCCTTCTATCATCTGTCAATGACTAACTTCGCTTATAAGTCCATAACCTGTTCTGATAATTAGCCAAGCAATTGCATTGAAATAGCTTTACTAGAAGTTTTCAAGGGAGTTTTTGATAGGATAAAAGGTTCTTATTTAGGACACACCAATGAACATTTTAACATGCCAGTTAGGTGGCTGTTACAATAGAGAGAGAAACCTTTCTTCAGAAAAAAAAAAAAATCTGAAGAGGCTAACAAGAAAATAAAGAGTCCACTCAATAAATATTTAAAAATACATTAACAAAGTGTGTCTTCTTAGATTACGACAAGCCCAAGCATTAGCTGGGAAATTCCAGTGTAAAGTGCCACTTCACAGAAAAATTAACAATGAGAGTGCATGAAAATGCACAGCTGATGTCATTAAAGCAGACCAGTGCCTCAATAGATATGGAGTAGGAAACAGTTCCTGTCCCAAATAATATTATAAACATTTTTGCATTTTATTTAACGTTTTTATGTCCATTAATGAGATGCAATTGTATTAAAGCCTCCATTTCGCTTTGTTCTCAGAGTGATAAGGGCAGTTAATATTATATTGGTGACCTTTATACTTAATTACACATTTATATCATTTAGAATGCCTCCTTTATTTTGTAAAATGAAACCTTAACTTGGATTTTTTTTCCCTCTCTTTCTCTCTAAATTGAGGGAGGGGGATTACAATGTTCTCTTATGGCTTTTTTTTTCCCATCTGACATAACAGATTCTTTCAACTTTAACTGCAGTAAGTCTTTATGTCCTTGGAATGGCTCAGGCTAATAAAATATTTTAAGAACTACTCAGTGAGAAGGCTCCCTTCAGACACTGCAAGGTGCTCTGATGACCTTTCAAAGTATACAGGGATAAAAGACTGCTGTGTCATATTTCCCATGTGGCTTTTCCTCATGCTTCCTGAAAGCCAGATCCACCTGTCTTAGCCTACAACTACACTACAGGCTAGAGGTGTGATTTCCTCTATTTGTGTACTCATACTCTAGCATGAATATAAAATGGACTAGTCACACAGTGGCACAGGTACTGGAAGCCAAAACACAGTTTAGCCATGCTGAATACAAACCCACCTAGCACAGGTAGGTACGCACAGCGGGGCCAACAGTCACCACAGGCTCCAGAGCAAGGTGGGAGAGGGACCCAGCTCCATTTCTCTGGAAGGGGAGGGGCTGTGGCTCTGGGGCCACCCTACCTCCCTCAGAGCCACACAGAGGTGGGGTAATAGCGTTGCTACAGCATTTCAAAGGGGCCGGGAGCTCTGGCTGCCGCCACTGCCGAGCCCTTGTGCAAGTGTCCCCTTTGCCTCCACTGCCATCAGCGGGTCTGGGTACATACTCACCACAGCTGAACTGTGCCTCCACTGATATTACCCACACAACAGCAGTTACACTGCTATTTCTACTCATGGTAGCTGCAGAAACTGCTAGTACAAGTATGTCTATACACGCAGATGAGAAAAAATAAATCACACTCGTAATTTGTAAGGTAGATAAAGCCTTGGGGTTCTATATAATCTACTCTACTCTGTAGCTCCTGGCCAGTCACTTTTCCATCTACATATAAGAGTCTTCACTATCCAAGCTGACAAAGTATGTGTTTATTTGGTGCACATAATATAGTGCACTCATTGAAATTACACATGTTAAAAGTATGTATAGTAACAGAGAGGGAGCTGCGCTAGTCTATATACTATCAAAACAAAAAAGCAGTCAAGTAGCACTTTAAAGACTAACACAATAATTTATTAGATAAGCTTTCATGGGACAGGCCCACTTCTTCAGACCATAGCCAGACCAGAACAGACTCAATATTTAAGGCACAGAGAACCAAAAACAGTAATCAGGGAAGACAAATCAGAAAAAAATGATCAAGGTGAGCAAATCAGAGAGCAGAGGGGTAGAAGGCAGAGGGAAGGTCAAGAATTAGATTAAGCCAAGTATGCAAACGAGCCCCTATAGTGACTCAGAAAATTCCCATCCCAGTTCAAACTATGTGTTAATGTGCCGAATTTGAATATAAAAGACAGTTCTGCTGTCTCCCTTTCCATAGTGGTGTGAAAATTTTTCTTCCGTAACATGCAAACAAGTCATTAACAGAATGGCCCACTCCATTAAAAATGTTGACTAACCGCTTTGTGGATCTGGAGTGTTTTTATATCTGTTTTGTGCCCATTAACTCTTTGTCTATGGGAGTTAGAAGTCTGTCCAATGTACAAAGCATCTGGGCATTGTTGGCACATGATGGCATATATGATGTTATCTGAGGAACATGAGAATTTGCCCATGATTCTGTGAACAACCTGGTTAGGTCCAGTGATGGTATTTCCAGAAAAGATATGTGGACAAAGCTGACAGAGGGCTTTGTTGCAAGGAACTCCTACCTTTCTGAAACTTCTTTCTTGATTTGACCCATATCTTTCAGGAAAAAAACAAACCTGAGATGAGATGTCTCTGGGGTGGACTGATTTGATTTTAGTGAAGTCCTCAAGTTAGCCTAATAGTTGAGAGTTACCTTTGCCCTAATTCTGCAAGCATCCATGATCTTCCAAAATACTGTACTAAATAAATGCATTTATGTTCTCATTTGACCTTTGAGGGCTGGTTTAGTTGTGCTTTTGTATTTTGTTTTTATTTTTGGTCTGTCAGGGAACCATGCAACAAATCAGAACTAACTTCAAAGTTAGGCACTACATTGAAGTAGCCGGCAGAGAGTCTACACACATTTTCCCTTACTTTTAACTTCGAAGTTGGGCTTGCTACTTTTGAAGTCCTTATTCCATTCCTGGGAATGAAGTAGGGTGTGTGTAGACACTCAGCTTTGAAGTTGCTTACTTCAAAGTACAATTTTGAAGTTATTTTTGTAGTGTAGACAGTCTTAATTTCACAGAAGTGGTCAAAAGCATCTACTACTGTTTACAGATTTTGTCAAAACTGTCCTAATAAAATAGCCATTATTGTCACTCATAATTATTAAACTGAATCAGTTCCCTGACAGACATCCAACTTATGGACTTCAGCCACCACCACACAGGCACTGTGTTTTACATCTATAAGCTAAAGGGAGAATGTGATAAGCTTGAATAGAAATGGAACAGAAGCTACTCCTACATTAATGAGAACTCTTTTGTGAGATTTCTATGTTACTCAAACCTAAGGGAAACAGCCACAGATGAAGGGTAGGGCTACATTGCATAGAATGGGTAGAAAAATTGGGTAGAAACATCCATGATTACAGAGCAACAAACAGCAACACAAATGCAGGGGCAATACTTAGCAATAAAGCAATGTTCATTCCTTGGGTCCTCACTGGGCTTGCATAGCCTGTGCTTAAGCCCATACCTTTGCATCTACACTCTAATTTTTGCCATCCTAGCTTGAGTAAAGTCAGCACTGATACATTTGCCTGAGCTGCAATCACATCTTAGGTTGCAAAGTATGCATATGGGGAGAGGGATCACACAGCCATGCAGTCACGTGTTTCTCCATCACCATGGCTCTTCCGTGGAAGATTACAGACAGTTTTTTACATTGAACTGGAGGTTAACAACCTCATGCTCCTTGCTTCACACCATACAAGGATTTACATGAGCCTGGTGAAAGTGGCTTTCCTGATTACCAGTCTTGTCTTGAAACAATTTAACTGCCTCCAGCAAGGAATGCGAGCCATGAGTGTCCTCTGAAGGTTAACCCTGCCCCAGGTAAATGAAGTTTACTGTACTGTAGACATGAAGGCCTTCTCATTGCTATTATGGGCACAAACAATACAAACATATTATACAACTCATTCTACACATGCTAGATGCAAGAAGAGTATATATAAAACTTACTTTTACATAATTGTTCAAACAAATGTATTCTTTCACCTGAACACTGCACAACAAATAAGTTGTATTGGGAACCATAATTTATTCTTTTTAACATATACATGACATGCCTCAGGTGGCATGTGACCAGGATCCACCACTGAATTTGGTCTGCTGGTTGGATCATTAGCTTCCCTAAGCTAGGCCGGGTAATGACAAGGAGTGTGACATGAATGATGATCCTGTGACAACTGATTTCATGCCACTGGATGTGGATAATGCTTTTCATTAAATCATTTGCTCGCAAAAGTGATCAAGAAACAGCAATGCACCAAATTTTATCCATTTATTCTTTCCATCCTCCAGAATTCTATTAATAACTGAAACAATAATTCTGTCTTAATAGTCACACGGCACTAGTAAGTCAAATGCTTTATACTCACTTTTTTGACAAGTATTATGAATCTCATATTAACTTCAGTATTAGCCCCTGAGTTTCTAAGCCTCTGTTCTCATCTACATCACCCTGGATCTTCTGCAAGCAGAAGCAGCGTGCAGGTTTTTTGAGTTAATTGAATACTTACTGCAAAATAATGTACTTTTTTCATTACAACAATAGGGTTTCTCTCTACCTTAGTAACAGAAAATAAGAGTAGTTATATTGCAACTCAAGTTATAGATAGCTCTATAAATCTGTATAATTATACAATTAGTTAAGGTCATCACTACGCATTAGTTATGTGGTATTTCAAACACACAAAAATGCAAGCTAAGCAACTTCACTCCAGAATGAATATAACATTGGATTAAGTAATTTACTCATTAGAGATTTAGAAAATTTGTACAGGTTGAGCCTGTCTAACCTGGCACTCTCTCATCTGGCAACCAGCATGGTTTTAGTTAGCCAGATGTCCACTTATCCAAAGTGTGGCCAAGTTTCTCTGATCCCATAAAGTTTTTTTTTACAGCCACCACTCCTGGCTCTCAGTTGTCTGTGCGGTTATTTAGCTCTAACTTACCCCTAAATGTCTTTCTAAGAGCCCACTAAGCAGTGAAAGTGTTGGTAATGCTGCTAGACAATATCTACTTCCCAGGGTTCAGCAAATTCTCTCATTCAGCACCAATCAGGTCCCAAGGGTGCCAGACTACAGAGGTTCAGCCTGTAGCTGAATATCCTTTCACAAACCTAGAACAAACTTAAAGACTAAGAACCAAATTGTGATCAGCTTTGATGTAAATCATCACAACAAATTCCATTGTAGTCTGTGAAATTACTCCATATTTAAGCCAGCATAGATCAGAATCTGGCCTCATAAATGTTAATTCTGCCTGTACACTTGCCTTATAGGTACCTCAAGTGAGGAAATTTCTATCAGTGTGCCATGAACAGGAACTAATTTTTTTTCACAAGACAGTCCAGAAAACATTGCAAAAGGAGTTTGCTTGCCCTGATGCTCCTGCTATCACCTGCATCTTTTTTTATTAACCTAAGTGCTACTTTCTTCACAATGATGTGAATGCTATTGTGTATTTTAAATTGTTAGAAAATGGGGGTCCACTATCCACCCTCTTCTGCAGAACACATCTTTCTCCCTCTCCGCAAGTACCCAGCTAGAGAGAAAACAACATCCTAATAAAATAAGTGTTTTATTAAATTAAAACACAAAATAAGTTATCCATTTCACTATGTAAGATGCGAAAATGATCACAAACTGTCCAAAAAAAATAAATAAAAATGCTTGCAACTTTTAACTAAATACAAGACTACAACAGTTGAGAAAGGAGTCTACTATCAAGTCAGGTTTCCTGCTCTTTCATATCTGCCCTTGGATACACTTTGAACAACTTGTTCATTTTCCCAGCATACCAGCCCATTGCACTGTTTCAAACAAATCAGAACAAATGTGCTAAGAGAATGCATAATTGGTGAATAGGCTGGACAAGACAGCAGATCTTTTCAAACCTAAATATTGTCTGAATTTATGTCTTGTCTTCCATGATTTTACTTCCATAATTTCTCACTATTTGATGCAATGAATTGTGATCTCCCCTCAAACATAGAGTGGGAATGCAGATATTCAATTTTAAGTGATTGAAAGGAATTTTGTTCCAAATAATCTATATTTCAGGTTTCTTCTTGCATTCAATCTTTTGCCTTTATGTTTAGCATGTAATCTTGTGATTAAACTACTACAGCTTTCCTTGAATCACTTTCCAATTTTTTCTTTGTGTGGCTTCTGTGTGCTGCTTACTAACTAAATCAAGCCAGACCTCCAGTGAGACTGATGTACCTTCAGCCTGTAATCTGGAAAATTCTTTCCAAGATCTTCTTCCATTGCGTTGCTAACTTTTGATATTCTTTACAGAGTCCCCTGTTGTACAAAATTAATATTTTTAGAGTCCTGCAAAAACCATATTCATTGCCAATTTATATGCACATATATAGTAAGTGAATCAAATATAGAGACCATCTTTCTGAGGGTCCCAACAAGTATCACTGGGATGCTAAGGCACAACTCTTCCTTTTACCAATGAAGATGATGTGACTGTGGAAGAATTCTTGAAATACACAGTATGCTTTAGGACAGTTGTTGCATGAAATTCTAACAGTGGCCTAAACACCCAAACATCAGAAATTGAAGGAGACTGCACTTGAAGAGATCTCCATTCCTTTACCTTTTTGTGGGGAAGGGAAGCAGTTCTTCTTAGAAACCACCTCCTTGTTCTTTTTTTCAGCATTCATGGTTGTCCTATTTAAAAACTTGGACACAATATTTTCTGGTTTTCTTTACAGGAGATATAATCAATAGCATTAAGTGGGAATGCCTTTTTCCTGCTACAGACGCTTGTTGCCACTGTCAGGTCATTTTTCACATTAAACCAAATCGCCTTGCAATAATGTCAATGTTGATTCTTTTCATTCTTTTTTCAACATTTCCTGTTTTTTCAAATACAGATTCTACTAGTGGGCTGAAAAGCCTAGATCTGCCTAAAAGATTTGTCAGTTTTCAGATGTTAACAAACCAAACTCTCTACTTTCTAAGCATGATTTGAGAATACAGAACAGATTTCATAGGAGGAGAGATTAATAAAACAGTGACTTTTAAGCTTGGAAAAGAGATGACTGAGAGGAGAAATATGATAGTTATATATAAAATAATAACTGGGATGGAGAAAGTAAATAAGGAAATGTTATTTATCCCTTTGCATAACACAAAGAACCAGGGTTGCCCAATGAAATTAATATACAGCAGGTATAAAATAAACAAAAGGAAGTACTACTTCACGCAAAGCACAGTTAACCTATTGAACTCACTGGGAAGCAATGTAATGAACGCCAAAACTAAAAGTGGATTTTAAAAAAGGATTAAATAATTTTATGGAAGATGGGTCCTTCAATGCCATTAGCAGAGATAGTCAGGAATGCAACCCTGTGCTCTGGTGTCCCTAACCTCTGACTACCAGAAAGTGGGAGTGAATGATAAGGTTGGATCACTCAAAAATTATTCTGTTCTCTTCATTCCCTCTGAAGCACTTGGCTTTGGAAAACACTCTCAGAAGACAGGACACCATGCTAGATGTGGACCATTGGTTTGACTCACTATGAACACTTAGCACACTTAGACTGAAAATGCCAACTGATCACTCTTGTGAAATTAGTGGTTGGTTCATTATGATTAAGAGCTCAATGACCACATTTCAGAATCCATATGATGACTCCTGGTACTTCATCACACCTCTAAGATATTTGCACTTTCTAATTACCTAATCCACCAAAGGTGTTTTTCTTTTTATTTTTCAAGAAGAAATGTGCCAGAGGAGCACTTATCCTTAAGACACTTAAACATGTGAAATTAAAATTAATTTCTCTCTTTTGTACTTAACAGTGTTTAAAACTGTCATTAGAATAAAACTGCCAACCATCCTTCTGTTTACTTTGTAAGTGGGTAGACAGTAAAAAACATTAGTGTACATGGGAGGCGTGAATAAGTACAAACATGCTACATCCCTGCACTGAGTAAATCTGTCAAGAGAGTTTATGTGTATGTGCCTGTCATCCTCATCTACCAGCAGAGGACTGTAAAAGCAATCTTTTTTGCATGTGTTCATACCTATTCCATTTTAGTCTGTCACTTCAAAGACTCACAGCTAAGTTGGGTCATGCTTCTAAGTAAAACCCTCACAGACTACATGGGTCGTTTAACCCTTTCCTCTGAGTAAATCTTGAAATAATGCCAACACTTGTAACAATCTTCAACATGGATCATCAGCAAGGTTTTAAACCAAGGACCTCTGGCACCAATGAACAGGCCTCTACACTTGAAAGTAATTCCATTTGCTGATAGAAGTAGTAAGCTCTTATTTTGTGAGCAGACCAATCAGTATAAGGTGACAGCTCCCTTCACCCTCCTGTCATGTCAGCATAATATCAAGAGACTTTTAGGTCTTCCATCTGAAAGTAGCAATCTGGCATCATTAAAGGTCCCACAACATTCTTCATAAGAGCTGGTATGTTAGCATAATAGTTGTGGGCAATTTAATTTAAGTAATAACATTCTATCCTTCTAAATTCATCCACTAATTGTAGTTACTATATAGTTTCATTTCTTCTTCACTTCCCACTATAGAGTTTTTGTGTATAACCCTAATAAGTGCACTAGAAATGTCTAAATGGAATTGCAGTATGTTGTTAAGCCCCTGTCATGTTCCTCTCCAGAAGTGTCTGCCCTTCAAGTGTACATGAGCTATTTTGATACAAAGCATGTTAGCATCCTACAGGATATGAGGTGCTATTGAAAAAAAGTTTTTATTGAACTCATGACATGTATGGTTGTATGTGCTTTCTTGAATTTGTTTTAAATAATCAGATAACAAGGATTAAGACTGGAAGAAGTCAACTCTACTCTCACATTCCCCTTGGAATCTTTTGATTTTTTTGAAAGGGCATTAACAGTGATATCCTGTACAAACTCCAACTTTACTAATCACATTCTGCCGATATAAATTTCTCCGGTTTGGTGGGGCTTATGAGCCGCACTCCCCTTTAAAATTCAAACAAAAAAAAACCCAACTAAATATATTATTTGACAATTTACCTTTTTTGAAAAATCACATGGCAGAGGAACAAATATTTAACAAGAACACATTTCCTATTGTTTATGGATGAGACCAAATATACCTAAAGCATAATATGCCCAGCATTGATGCAAAATTACAAGTATCTGTATGCCATGCTAAAGTACTATTAATTAAAAAAGAAATCATCTGTGTTAAGAGTAAAAATAAAGACAAAAAACTATGTAAATGTTAAACTCTAGCTAAGGCTGCTAATGGCATTGTTTCTCTTTGGAGGAGAGGCAAACAGAATAATAATCTTGTACTTATATTGTACCTGTCATTCTAATGGATTCCTACACATAAGCCCAGATCCTACACACTTTTTTATAACTGTAACACACACATAAGTAATCCTCTTAAAGCCAAAGCAATCTCTGCCATCTCACTCAAATACCTATTTTGACCAATCTGTAATTCTGCTCCCCATTCAATCATTCTCCGTCTTCTTCAACTCCATTCTATTCAATTCTCTCTGACACAATCCCAACCCTTCTGTGCCCAATGCTCAGTTCACTCATTGCCCCACAGGCATCCCTCCAGCAGCCAATCCTCCAACTTTGGCAATGCACTGCTATCCCCAGTCACTGCAACAACCCCAGCTAGCCAACCTCCTGCCTCCCTCAGCTCGGAGAAGTTGGCTTTCCCATCGACCTGCTGATTCTTTGACTCCATCTGAAGTGCTGTGTATCCCAAGAGTGCAAAATTCATGAATTGGAGCCCACCACAGCCTGAGACAGATTTAGGACACATGGGGTCAGTTTCTACATGGGACACTCCAGGTTAGTTTTCATCAGCCCACAGGGCTCCATATCTTTTTGGTGCATGCACATCACACTTCAATACTTGCTCTGATGATGGGACAGCCTGAAATGCTTGTTTTTAAAATGAGTCCAAAGATTCTTTGGTATTTACATCATTGCAAGGCCTGGGGTTTTGAGACCAATACCAAATACGGTGAGAACTTGCAACACAGCCTCTCACCTGCAGGCTTCTCTGCATGCTTTCATTCTCTCACAAGAATTTTACAGACCTCTCCCCACTGATCCCACTTTGGAATTCCAAAAGAAATTACAACAAATACTTGAGGAACTCCCTACTGCTACTTGGGACCTTATTCACTCAGACACACCATCTGAGCCCCAACCTGGATTATTCTATTTACTTCCCAAAAATCCACAAACCTGGGAACCCTGTATGCGCTATCATTTCGGGTATTGGCACCCTTATCACCGGACTATCCAGTTATGTGGACTCCCTCCTCAAACCCTATGCCACCAACACTCCTAGCTATCTCTGAGATACCACTGACTTCCTGAGGAAATTACAAAACATTGGAAAAGCTCCTGACAACACTATCCTTGCCACCATGGATGTAGAGGCTCTGTACACAAATATTCCTCATGAAGACAGATTGCAAGCTATCAGGAACACCACCCCAATGTCACCACAGTCAGTCAATCTGGTGTTTGACCTCTGTAACTTTGTTCTCAGCCACAATTATTTCCGATTTGGGGACAATTTATACCTCCAGATTAGTGGAACTGCTATGCGCACCCGTATGTCCCCACAATATGCTAATTTATTTGTGGCTGACCTGGCACAAGAATTCCTCAGCTCTCATCCCCTATTACCCCTCCTCTACTTATGATACATCGATGACATCTTTATGATTTGGACCCATGCTATAGAGACTCTAGAAGAATTCCAGAAAGATTTTAACAATCTGCACCCCACCATTAACATGCCTCGACTACTCCACATGAAAGATACATTTCCTGGACACTGGAGTACAAATCAAGGATGGCCTGATCAGTACCACACTACCGGAAACTCACTGATCGCTATACTTACCTACACGCTTCTAACTTCCATCCTGCACACACAACTAGATTCATTGTTTACAGTCAAGCTCTTAGGTACAATTGCATTTGCTCTGATCCTACTGACAGAGACCAAAAACTACAAAATCTCTACCAAATATTCATAAACCTGAATTACCCACCAGGAGAAATAAAAAAAACAAAATCGACAGGGCAAGATGAATACCCAGAGACCAGCTACTCCAAGATAGGCCCAAAAAAGCCAAGAACAGAACACCACTGGTCATTACCTACAGCTCCCATCTCAAACCACTGCAACGCATTATTAAAGATCTACAACCCATCCTTAAGCAGGATGCCACGCTCCAGAAGGCCCTAGGTGACAGGCCTGTTCTCTCCTACAGACAACCTCCCAAACTTATGAGGATTCTCACCAACAACCACAGTCTATACCGCAGGAACAGCAGTCCTGGAACTTTTCCTTGCAACAAAGCTTGTTGCCAACTTTGTCCACATATCTATTCTGGAGATACCAGCACTGGACCTAACCAGGTTAGTCACAGAATCACAGGCACATTCTCATGTTCCTCAACTAACACCATATATGCCATCATGTGCCAACAATGCCCAGATGCTTTATATATTGGACAGACTTCAAACTCTCATAAACAAAAAATTAATGGGCATAAAACAGACATAAAAACACTCATGATTCACAAGTCAGTCAGTCACCACTTTAATGGAGTGGACCATTCTGTTAATGACCTGAAAGTTTGTGTCCTACTGAAGAGGAATTTTCACAACGCTTTGGAAAGAGAGGCTGCTGAACTCTCTTTTATATTCAAATTTGACACATTAACACATGGTTTGAACTGGGATGGGAAATTTTTAGGTCATTGTAGGGGTTCTTCTGCATACTTGGCTTAACCTAATTCTTGACTCCTCCCCCACCCCCACTGCCTTCTGTCCCTCTACTCTCTGATTTGCTCACCTTGATAATATTTTTCTGATTTGTCAATCTTGATTACTATTTTTGGTTCTCTGTGCCTTAAATATTGAGTCTGTTCTGGTATGGCTATGGTCTGAAGAAGTGGGTCTGTCCCACGAAAGCTCATCACCTAATAAATTATTTTGTTAGGTCTTTAAAGTGCAACAGGACTGCTTTTTTGTTTTGATAGTATACAGACTAGAACGGCTTTCTCTCTGTTACTTCTCTCACAGGCTGTGTGAAAAGGGGAGCTGAGTTAGATGATCTTTTCATCAGGGCTCTAGCAAGAGCAGTGCAGAGCCTATCCTATTCTCTGAGGCTTGTGAGGTGTCTCTCTCCTCTCCTCTCCTCCAGAAGTGTGGCAGGCAGTCAAAAGGGGACAGCTGCCCAAAAGATAAGCAGCTGCCCAAAGTCCACCCAGATCACATGAGGCAGATGCTGTGAGTTCAGAGGAGCTGGGAATAGGGATGTAGCAGCTCCAAATGCCGCTTAGTAACACCGGGTCTAATTTTATTTCTCTACTAAGACTCCAGCACCACAATGTCCCTTACCCATACAAGTTGTTGGTTGAGTAGAAAAGTCAGTATCATTCCGATGTCATCTACTGAAAGTGATTCTTGCATGGCCTGTACTCACGTTCTAACTCCGTCTGGCCATGACTTGGGACCGAATCACAATACAGTTTTACAAAGCTCTGAACAATTGTTATCACTCTGGAAATTACTTTGCTACAATACAAATACTGTAGGCATAGAGACACTGTGTCAAAAATGCTAGGCCCAAAATATTTCATATTTCCACCCACCTTAAATTACAACAATAAATTTACATATGATCTATTATTTCTTCCACTTCATCACCTGGAAAATGCAGGATTATTCTCTATAGTACATGTATTAGTGATTAGTCCAATCTACTTTTAAATATGTCCCAATCAATGGAGCTTTCACTATTCCCACAGCCTAATAAAATTTACTGTCAGGCGGTTTTTCCTGATATTCAGACAAATATATCCTTTTCTTAATTTCATCCCATTACTCCCAGAAATTCTCCCATGTACCACATTAAATAATTATATCCCTTCTTTACATTAACACTGTTGAAATAGCTGTACACTGTTAGCCTTACTTATTGCCAAGCTCACTCTTTCTATTTATATGTATCTGTTAACTTGTTCTCATAAGCCAATGCCTCAAGGCCCCACAGTAATTTTGTTGCTCTTCTCTGAGCTCCATCCAATTTGTCAACAGCTTTCTGATAATACTGTGCCCAGAAATTCCAGGTGTGCTCACAGCAGCATCTTACAGAAATTGCTTGCTCTCCAATACAGTGCCCTTTCATAGTCCTCTCAAAGGTGAACTAGCATTTTCTGCACCCACACCAAACATATGCATAATTTGCTATCAATCTGAGGCTGCATCTAGACTATGAGTTAAAAATTGAATTTAAATGACTTATCTCGACCTTAAGACATCACTGTCTTCACTATCATTAGCTCAATCTAATCTGCGCTAAATTCAATAACAAGGGACGAGTATATAGAACCAATCTCGATTTTAGAATCTCAAATGCAGGCTAGTGTGGAAATGCCATGTCTGTAATTCAAATTCTTCAGCCTCCAGAGGTGTCCCATACATATCCCACAAAGCTATGCGGTGACCTTTTTCATACGTCCGCTTCCATCTCAGTGCAGAGGAAGAGGGTCACAATTTGATTTGATTTTTGCGCTGACCAGTGCTGCAACTATAGACGGTTCACACAACGTAATAATTCCTTTGTCTCTTATATTTCACCCCAGCAGTATCAATCGCATCAATACCTATCTACCTACTCTTAAGATTGTTATGTTTTTGCTGCTATTTTAGCCAAATAATTTTCATACAATACAGATATATGTTCAAGATTTTGGGGGTTTTTTTTGTTGTTTTTAAACACAGAATTTTTCTGGCTATATAATATTTAATTTCATAATACTTCAGTGATTACACGAGCTGCACCATGGACTCATCAGGACATTAAGTCATTCCCCCTCTTCCCCCACTCCTCGTGCTGCAGCTAGGCAGTACAAAGGTTGCTCTTGCATAATAATAACAAACTTATTTCCATTTCCATTTTGTCCTCTACCCCCCACATCCCCTCCCTTCTGTCCCCAAGAGGCTTTGCATTATGGGATTCAGACATCAAAATACCCACAAGCAATCAGGGCTAAGACATTGTGGGTCAGGTATCCAGAATGCATTGCTCACAAAGGTCAAAATTGGATAAGGAAATGAGGACACAGAAACCTGATGCGGAGACATGGTGGGTCGATTTTCTAGAATGTTTGTAAATGCTTGAAATCAAAGTTATAAAAACAAATTTAAACAATCACCTCTCATAAATATTGATTCTAATTTGTAGTCTAGATGCAGCCTTAGCTTTCTTCCAGCATTAATTGCTTCCCAACTTTCTCCCTCCCGTTAAATGTGTATGTTTCAGATACTTGCCCCGATGAACTTGCACGTCTCCCCAATTTTGTTATCTTGCTATCTGTGTTCTTCTCACCCTGCCAATCATTAATAAAAATCTTCTTAGTTTGAAAGGTAATAGGTTTTTTGCCTAAATTGTAAATGCTTCCTTCTCCATCCCATTGTCTGATCCCTCCTATAATTTCCCACAACTGTGAACATTTAAGTATACAGAAATTGGAAAAATGCTCAAAACCCAAAATTCTGTGCAACTGAATATTTAAATTGATATAAAAAGAAGATATATCATAAATAAAGTTTGTTATTTGTCACATTTATAAAAAAAATGAAAATTGAGTTCTGCCAAACCAACATAAAACACATGCCTAAATTCTGAGGTAAGTATGGAAGGAGGAGGGAACAATCAAGTGGGTTTCCTGGGTGAAGAGGAGAAAGTGGACCAATCAGCCACTTCTCTAAGATGCTTGTACACTAATGCCAGAAGCCTGGGGAACAAACAGGAAGAATTAGAGGCCCTGGCACAGTGGCTGGAAAAATGAAGACTGGGGGAAACAGTTCGCATAATTGGAGCATGGTCATGGAAGGTTATAAACTGTTTAGGAAGGACAGACGGGAGAAGTGGAGGAGGAGTTGTGCTGTATGTGGGGGAGCAGTATGATTGCTCAGAGCGCCAGTATAAGGATGGAGAAAATCCAGTTGAGTGTTTTTGGGTTAAGCTTAGAGGCAGAAGTAACAGAGGTGATATTGGAGTTGGTGTCTGCTATAGACCGCCAGATCAGGGAGATGAGGTTTTCTTCAGGCAGCTAAGTGAAGCTTCCAAATCACGGCCCTGGTTCTCATGGGAGACTTTAATAATCCGGACATTTGTTGGGAGACCAATACATCAGCACACAGACAATCCAGGAAGTTTTTGGAGAATGTTGGGGATAACTTCTTTGTACAAGTGCTGAAGGAACCAACCAGGGGCCATGCGCAACTTGACCTGCTGCTCACAAACAGGGAAGAACTAGTAGGAGAAATAGAAGTGGGAGGAAACCTGGTCTGCAGTGACCTTGAGATTGTAGATTTCAAGATCCGGACAAAAGGAAGAAGGGTGAGCAGTAACATACAGACCCTTGGATTTCAGAAGAGCAGACTTCGACTCCCTGAGAAAACTGATGAGCAGGATCGCCTGGGAAATGAAGATGAAGGGGAAAAGAGTTTAAGAGAACTGTCAGTATTCTGAAGAAGTCTTAGTGAAGGCATAGGAACAAACAATCCTGCTGCATAGTAAGAAATGCAAACATCGTAGGCAACCAGCTTGGCTTAACAGGGAAATCCTTAGTCATCTTCAACTTAAAACGGATGCATACAAGAAATAGAAACGTGGACAGTTGACTAAGGACGAGTATAAACATACGGCTGGAGAGTGCTGGGCAGTAATCAAGAAAGCGAAAGCAAACTTGGAACTGTAGCTGGCAAGGGATGTGAAGACGAACAAGAAGAGTTTCTACAGGCATGTTAACAATAAATGGGTTATCAGAGAAGGTATGGGGCTGTTACTGGATGAGGGAGGTAACCTAGTAACAGAAGACATAGGAAAAGCTGAAGTACTCAATGCTTTTTTTGCCTCAGTCTTCATGGACAAAGTCAACTTCCACACGATGGTCCTAGACAACGCAGTATGGGAAGGTAGAGGGCAGCCATCTGTGGGGAAGGAACAAGTTCTGAGCTATCTAGAAAAACTATATGTACACAAATCCATGAGTCTGGATTTAATGCACCCAAGGGTACTGAGGGAATTGGCAGGTGTCATTGCTGAACCTTTGGCCATTATCTTTGAAGACTCTTGGAGATCGGGGGAGATATCGGATGATTGGAAAAAGGCAAACATAGTGCCCATCCTTAAAAAAGGAAAGGAGGACAATCCAGGGAACTATAGACCAATCAGCCTTACCTCAGTCCCCGGAAAAATCAGAGAAGGGATTCTCAAGAAATCCATTTTGAAGCACTTGGAAGAAGGGAAAGTCATAAAAAGGAGCCAACATGGATTCACCAGGGGCAAATCCTGCCTCACCAATCTGATTAGCTTCTGTGATGAGGTAACAGGCTCTGTGGACATAGGGAAGTCAGTGGATGTGATATACCTTGACTTCAGCAAAGCTTTTGATACAGTCTTCCACAACATTCTTGCCCATACGTTAAGGAAATATGGATTGGATCCTTGGACTATAAGATGGATAGAAAGCTGGCTTGACAGTTGGGCCCAACGGGTAGTGGTCAATGGCTCTCTATCTGGATGGCAGTCAGTTTCAAGCGGAGTGCCGTAAGGCTCGGTTCTGGGGCCGGTGTTGTTCAACATCTTTATTAATGACCTGGATGAGGGACTGGATTGCATCCTCAGCAAGTTCGAAAGAGGAATGCAAGTGTAGCTGCACCCTTTGAGTCAGGGCCAACATGCTCCAGCTTGCAGGGCTCACACTGTGGGATTAAAAATAGCAATGTGTATGTTCCTTCTTGGGCTGAAACCCAGGCTCTGAAAGCTCTGTGAGCGGGGAGATCCTCCAAGCCCCAGCTCCAGACAGTGCATGATTGTCTACAATGCTAATTACTCCTCTGTAACAAGCCCCACAAATCCAAGTACCCCAGGCTCCAAGGCTTACTGCAGTGGAACTTTTTCTCTGTTTCTCTACCCTTCCCTCAACCCCACACACTCTTCAAAAGAAAAAAAATGAGAAAATTTAAAAAAGGAAAAGTCAGTGTCAGTCAGGAGGCTGACACCAACCATTTTCTAAATGGCACCGGGGAACCTGTCCTCTTGAGAGAGCATCTCATCCCTGTGAAACTTTGTAAGTGTACATGCAGAGTGGGGTTAACAGGTAATGCTGTTGGCTTTGGGACACCCCAAACACTGGCTTTAAATTTGTTATTCTTCATGATATGCTGCAAAATCCATTTTTTTACCCATGACGGTTTTTGATGTAGGGTAGGGGTCAGGATGTGTGAGAGTTAACATGTCTGGGAGGTCAGTAACTGAAGAGGGTACAATATATTCAGTCTTTCCTATTTATAACTACTCAGTGGGGAGTTATTTTGTTTTTATTTCATGCTTGGTATTTGGTGTGGAATGTCTGCTAGGTTTTTTATCCCCAATCACAGGGATCATAGTTTTTTTTTTTTAAATGTGTGAACATTTCCTATATCTCAGGTGAGGGACTCTGCTCCTTCTTTCTTCTTTTTACATAAATGGAAATAAACATGCAATTGGGTAACAATTATTCAGATTTTAGATTTAAATTTCCAATAAGTGACATTAAAAGAAAAATATATTAGTGCAAAATCACAAGTCAAGGCTACAGCACATTAATCTCAGATAAAGCCTAGGATGAACATGTTGCTTAGTCCATTAGTATGATGAAGTGGGATTTTGTCAATATTATTTTATAAAGATTGTGTGTGCCTATGTACTGCATTTTAAATTGGGTGGTGGGAATAAAGTGGTGTATTCTTCTTATCTATCCAAGTGTGACTGTCATCTAGATGTCTAGGCTCAGATATTTTGTAACCCAGCAGCTGATGACCCTGGAGCCTGGTCATTCCTACCCTCTCCAGAAAGCCAACCTATTTCAGCCAGTGGAAGAACAAAGAACTAAGAGGAATGATCACATGAAAAGAAAAGAACAAAGACCTGAAGAGCTAGGGGAATAGTACCATATGGACTACTGGAAACAGGTCATACACTTGAGGAGAGGACTCAGGAGAGGGCAGACGAAAGGGACTCAGGACTCACCCAGATGAATTTTTCTGTTCTTTTTCCATTCTCTAAGCTGATATAAGAATTTTGTATACTGCATTCCAGACAGTTAATAAATCCTCCTGCTTTTATAAGCAATTTACAGGATGCGGGAGGTAACCTGGTGACAGATGATGTGGGAAAGGCTGAAGTACTCAATGCTTTTTTTACCTCAGTCTTCATGCGTAAGGTCAGCTCCCAGACTATGGCACTAGGAAATGCAGTATGGGAAGGAGGTGAGCCATTGGTGGTGACAGAACAGGTTAAGAGCACACAAATCCATGCATCTGGATTTAATGCATCTAACGGTATTGAGGCAATTGGTAGATGTCATTGCAAAGCTCTTGGCTATTATCTCTGAAAACTCATGGAGACCAGGAGAGGTCCCAGATGACTGGAAAAGGCAAAGATAGCACGCATTTTTTAAAAAAAGAAAGGACAATCCAAGGAACTATAAACTGGTCAGCCTTACCTCAGTCCCCGGAAAAATCAGGGAAGGGATCCTCAAGGAATCTGCTTTGAAGCACTTGGAAGTGGGGAAAGTGATCAAGAGTAGCCAACATGGATTCACGAAAGGTAAGTCATGCCTAACCAATCTGATTAGTTTCTATGATAAGGTACCCGGCTCTGTGGGCAGGTGGGAGTCAATGGATGTGTTATACTTTGACTTCAGCAAAACTTTTGATACAGTTTCCCACAACATTCTTGCCCATAGGTTAAGGAAGTATGAATTAGATACATGGACTGTACAATGGATAGAAAGCTGGCTATATGGTCGGGCCCAATGGGTAGTGATCAATGTCTGGTTGGTGGTCGATTTAAAGTGGAGCGCCCCAAAGATAAGTTCTAGGGCCAGTATTGTTCAACATGCTTATTAATGACTTGGATGAGGGGATGGATTGCACTCTCAGCAAATTTGCAGATTACACTAAGCTAGAGGGTGAGGCAGACACATTGAAGAGTAGGGATAGGGTCCAGAGTGACCTAGATAAATTGGAGGATTAGGCCGAAAGAAATCTGATGAGGTTAAACAAGGACAAGAGCAGAGTCCTGAATTTGGGACAGAAGAATCCCAAGCACTGTTACGGGCTGGGGACCAACTGGCTAAGTAGCAATGCATCAGAAAAGGACCTGGGGATTACAGTGGATGAGAGTCTGGATATGAGTCAAGAATGTGCCCTTGTAGTCAAGAATGCTAACAGCATATTGGGGTGCATTAGGAGGAGCATTTTGAGTAAATCTAGCGAAGTTGTTGTTCCCCTCTATTCACCACTGGTGAGGCCACTTCTTGAGTACTGCATCCAGTTGTGGGCCTCCCCAGTATAGAAAGGATGTGTATGAACAGGAGCAGGTTCAGCAGACAGCAACGAACATGATTAGGGGGCTGAAGCACATGACCTATGAGGAGAGGCTGAGGAACTTAGACTTATTTAGTTTGCAGAAAACTGATGGGCAATTTGATAGGAGCCGTCAACTTCCTGAAAGGGCGGGGTCTAAAGCGGATGGAGAGAGGCTGTTCTCAGCAGTGACTGATGGCAGAACAAAGAGCAATGGTCTGACGTTACAGAAGGGGAGGTGTAGGTTGGTTATTAGGAAAAATTATTTCACCAGGCGGGTGGTGAAGAACTGGCACGTTTTACCTAGAGAGGTGATAGAATCTCCATCCCTAGAGGTTTTTATGTCCCAGCTTGACAAAGTTCTGTCTGGGATGATTTAATTAACGTGGATCCTGCTTTAGGCTGAGGGCTGGACTAGATGACCTCCTAAGGTCCCTTTGAGTCCTACGATTCTGTGATACAGCATTGCCTGAAAAGTCACTCCGGTTAAAGGAAGTCTTGGTGCATTCCTCTCTTTGGGAGTGCATGCCTTCCCTGGGTGCCCAATTCAAATGGACCCACTGAAGGGAGCTCATGACATTATGTGGCGGTGCTGACAGCTCTGAGGGTCAGTCCCAGGTGAAGCCAAGGGGCTTACCTGAGAGAGAAAGAACGCACCCCTCAAAGGACGGCCTCCCAGGGACTATTCCAGAGCTGCTTGAAGAGCTCCAGACCTGTGAGTCTGGAACAGCTAGTCAGGCCCATCATTTCAGACAGCAAACAGGGGCCCTGAGGAACAAAAATATCAAATTCTTAATTCATGCATGCAACACAAGTTTAGATGAAGAAGCACAGACTGATATTAGGGCCTTTATCTTATATAGGCAGCTATTTTCCTACCACATTACCGCTCTCCCACATTCTGATTTTTCACTTCTGCCAATCAATCACTCTATTGCTCTTTGCCCCTTGAATAGGAAGGAACTTAGGAGGGAAAAAAGAGCACCACACTTTGGATGTGAAAGGCGAGGTGCAGCAAGAACTAAAACTCTAACACACAGCTGTTTTAATCCACAAATTTACATTCACCACCAGTAAAAGTCATAGCAGTTGGCAGACAGGAGTTTCATAGAGAGTATTTAAATCTCTCTCTAAATTCCTTAGTTTTATGCGCAGAGCTGCTAAGTTGTCATTCTCTTCCTGTTTTTGCTTTTCTTTCTGCCCTTTTCTGTAGGATAGGAAGGGGATTTGGGAATGTTGTCACTATTCCAAGACACGGCGAGATTAGTCTGTAGGTCCCCTGGTTTCAGGATTCCTAAATTCAGGAGTGCCATTTTAGAAAAATACTGCAGAACTTATTATTTGCTACAAAAAATGAGTACCAAACTCATCACACCAAATTGCACACATCTGATTTTGAAATGTATATAAGAAAATAGCTAGTCATTGGTACTGCAGAGAATTATAATTACAATATTCTCTCACCACCCAACTTCAATCATTTTTATTCAGAGTGTTCGTGTATTTGAATGTGTCAAATGATCTTGAAACACACCTATGTGTAATATAAATTAATCATATATGACAGCATATTGAATCTTTTAAAAAAAAGTTCTGAACCCCCAGAAATCATTGAGGGTATCCAGTTCCCAGCTGAACACAAAATGTTGATTAATAATGCATATACAAAGTTTGCTGCTTTCCCAGTATCAAATTTTTCTTGTAATTTTACAGTTTGCAAAGACAAGATGTTTTAACTCTCCTGCATGTAATAAATACGTCTATTTCACTTGCTTCACAACTGCAACCAGCCTGGGTGTGACTAAGACAATTAACCACAGCACAACATAATTTATTTATATTACAGAAGGTAGTGCTTTTCTTTCTTTGTAAAAAAAAAAAAAAAAAAGGGAGCCAGTATGGCTCCTCGCCTCTCTCTACTCCCTGCCGCCAGCCAGGTTCCCGCAACTGGGGTTGCCACAGGGCCAGCAGGGGGCTCCGGCTCCTCACCTAACCCCGCTCTGCTGCAGGCTGGTGGGGACGCCAGTTCCCAGCCACTCTGAAAAAAGATAACGCTACACCTACCATTATTTAAAAAAAAGTACTGTCAGAAGGTCAACATATAAAGCTTTATGAAGAATGTTTTGTAACTTTAACAGGGTGCCTTGCTAGCAAGGAGGGATCATCCCCCTGCTTATTAAGGAGGCACAAACAAGCTGGAATAATCCAACCTATAACAGCAAGAGAAAGAAGCCAAGCTGCTTGCAGCATAGATGTCTCTATTTCACTCTGTTCTTTCTGGGACCTCTCTCTCTCTCTCTCTCTCTGCAGGGCATCTGGGAGGGAGCCTCCCAGCCCAAGCTATCAGACTCGTGTTAGTGTGCTAAAAACATCTGTGTAGATACTGGAACTTGGGCTGGAGCTTGAGCTAGGATGAGCCCTGAATCTCTAGACTTGGTCTGGGAAACTTGTTCCACTGACCAGCACACCATTACACAGACACCCTCCCAGCAGCACAAGAAGAATAACTCCACGTGGACTCCTCCTGAGGGTAAAAATAACAGTCTGGACCTATATATAGAATGCTTCTGCCGACGTGCACAGGCAGAAATTGTGGAGAGACAGCATCCTTTGCCTTACAACCTCAGTCATGCAGAACGCAATGCCATTCACAGCCTCAGAAACAACCCTGACATTATAATCAAATAGGCAGATAAAGGAGAAGCTACTGTCACCATGAACAGGTCTGACTACCAAAAGGAGGCTTCCAGACAACTCTACAATACCAAATTTTACAGGCTACTTTCCTCAGATCCCACCAAGGAATACACTAAGAAACTACACCATCTGCTCAGGACACTCCCTGCACAAGCACAAGAACAGATTTATACCAACACACCTCTAGAGCCCCGTCCGGGGCTATTCTACCTACTACCCAAAATCCACAAACCTGGAAATCCTGGACGCCCCATCATCTCGGGCATTGGCACTCTCACTGAAGAACTGTCTGGTTATGTGGACTCTCTCCTCAGACCCTATGCCACCAGCACTCCCAGCTATCTCCGAGACACCACTGACTTCCCGAGAAAACTGCAATACATTGATGACCTACCAGAAAACACTATCCTAGCCACCATGGATATAGAGGCTCTCCATACCAACATCCCACACAAAGATGGAATAAATGCTGTCTGGAACAGTATCCCTGATGCTGCTACAGCACATCTGATGGATGAGCTCTGTAACTTTATCCTCACACACAACTATTTCAGATTTGGCAACAATATATACCTTCAAATCAGTGGCACAGCTATGGGTACTGGCATGGCCCCTCAATATGCCAATATTTTCATGGCTGACCCAGAACAGCGCTTCCTTAGCTCTCATCCACTAACACCCCATCTCTGCTTACGCTACATTGATGACATCTTCGTCATCTGGACCCATGGGAAGGAGACTCTGGAGGAATTCCACCGGGACTTCAACAGCTTTCACCCCAACATCAACCTCGGCCTGGAACAGTCCACACAGGAGATCCACTTCCTGGACACCACGGTGCTAATACACAATGGCCACATCAATACCACCCTGAACCGTAAACCCACTGACCGCTACGCCTACCTTCATGCCTCCAGCTTCCATCCCAGACACACCACATGATCCATTGTCTGCAGCCAAGCACTAAGATATAACCGCATTTGCTCCAACCCCTCCAACAGAAACAAACACCTACAGGATCTCTACCAAGCATTCTTGAAACTGCAATACCCACCTGAGGAAATGAAAAAAACAGATCAACAGAGCCAGACTTGTGCCACGAAGCCTCTTACTACAGGACAAGCCTGAGAGAGAAACCAACAGAACACCACTTGCCATCACCTACAGTCCTCAGCTAAAACCTCTACAGCACATCATCAGGGATTTACAACCCATCCTGGACAATGATCCCCCACTTTCACAGGCCTTGGGAGGCAGACCAGTCCTTGCCCACAGACAACCTGCCAACCTGAAGCAAATCCTAACCAGCAACTATACGCCGCACCACAGTCACTCTAACTCAGGGACCCATCCATGCAACAAACCTCATTGCCAGCTCTGCCCACATATACACACCAGCAGCACCATTACAGGACCTAACCAGATCAGCCACACCATCGTGGGTTCATTCAGCTGCACATCTACCAATATAATTTATGCCATCATGTGCCAGCAATGCCCCTCTGCTATATACATTGGACAAACTGGACAGTCTCTACGTAAAAGAATAAACGCACACAAATCAGATATCAGAAATGGCAATATACAAAAACCTGTAGGAGAGCACTTCAATCTCCCAGGCCGCACAGTAGCAGACTTAAAAGTAGCTATCCTACAGCAAAGAAATTTCAAGACCAGACTCCAAAGAGAAATTTCTGAGCTACAATTCATCTGCAAATTCAACGCCCTTAGCTCTGGCTTAAACAAAGACTGCGAATGGCTGGCTAAATGCAGAAGCAGCTTCCCCTCCCTTGGTGTTCACACCTCCAGGTCAACTGCTGGTAGTAAGCCTCACCCTTGCTGACTGAGCTAACCTTGTTATCCCCACCCTTGCTCTGGCTTATTTATACCTGGATCTGCAGATTTCCAAGACCAGCATCTGATGAAGTGAGTCTGTGCTCACGAAAGCTCAAGCTCAAAACTTTTCTGTTAGTCTATAAGGTGCCACAGGACCCTTCATTGTTGTTCCCAGAAGCAGCAGAGACAGGCCCATATATAGGCTGCTGGGAGCAAGAAGGCTCCTGAAGTGAACCTGCAATTTGGAGAGTGAAACAACAGGTAGGGAAGGCAGGTGAGAATGGATGGACTTGAAAACACCACTAAATCAACAAACACTCAAAATAAAGTGGAACCCTCAACTGGGAGATATAAGGGACGAGAAGAGGAGGAAGATGCTGAGACAGGTGAGATTCTGGGGCCTGTGCCCAGTTTAAGGCTGGAGAGAGACTTTTGAGTTTATGTTTGACCATTTCAAACTGAACCCTAATGACAACAGTTACTGGATTTATAAAAGCTATATATTGAGGCAGTAAGAGGGGAAACTGAGGTGAGGGTCTGCTTGCAGGATTGCCTTTAGGCCACAAGGTGGCACCCAGTAGAAGGCTACCTAATCACAGTAACCTTTTACTATAGAGGGACAGGAGCAAGAAGTATAATAATGCACAACCCCCTCATCACATTAAACTATACAACTCCCTTTGTTTCCATAGTTCAGTATCACCACCTGAATTCTGAGCACAAAAGTTCACCTATCAATTTAGAGCTTTTTAAACAAACACCATAGATACCAGGCTGGATTTACAACGTGCCATAACAGATATTCTCAGATAGATGGCCATGCACACAGTGCATTTAAGATTAAAATACAGCCCGCTTTCAAGATTTCATTTCGGCATTTATAGTCTCAAAGGTGGTTCATTATTACACTATCAAAACAGCTTTTATAAGGATAACAGTTTAGCACCCAGTGTGGCAGTTCATCCATTGGTTTCAATGGAAGCATATCAGGTCACAAGATTTTAAACAAGGCAGAGGCACCATAGGTTTTACTGACTAGATTTTGTGTCACTCAGAGAAATACAAAATTCTAATAAATACAGTGGACAGAATAATGCTATACTTTTTCTATTCTTACATCCAATAAATATTGCACATTACCTACACTGAGTAATATATACATTTAGGTAAGATTTTATAAGTTTAGTAATATTTTATTATAAAACAGTGATAAAATGTTGTAAAAGCTATTTAGAACTGTTACGTCAAAACTTTACAGTTACTACCAGTCTTGTGCCCTTTTACTCTAACATTTAGAACTGTCAAGCTGTAAGCATTTGAGTGAAATTTTAATTATTTATTTCAGAACATTTTAAATCCCTTCTTTGCCAAAGTGAAATATTTAAAAAGCAGCTTTGAAGCAAACGAAGAGGAGCAAGTCTCACTTGTAGTTCTGCACCAGCTTTAGGGTTTCAATCGATTACTATTATGATTTGGAAGCATCCACCATCCTTTTGTTTCTTTTGTTTTCTTTTCACAGTGGGTGGTTGCTAGGGAACAAAATACTATTGTCTGATATCATGATCCATTGCCTGGTTTGCCTGACAATAACGCTTTCTAAAATTTAAACAGGAGTCACATCTTAATTTTTTACAATGACTAAGAGAAATATGGAGAGAGAAAGAGAGAATGACTTGAAACCTATTTAAATTGAAGACTCAAGAAGGATGCAAATATCCCTGGACAATAAATAAAAACTACCTTAAGTACTCTTTTTTTCTCTCTCTCTTTACTTACACACGCACACACACACAGAGTCATTTTCTGCAACCATGTCTACAGTTTGTTACCCTAAATTGTCAAAGACTATAATATTCTTTACAAGTGGAACAAGCCTCCCCTAACTACCTTAGAGTTATGATAGTGGCCCATAAAGTTCTTTATAATTCCACTTAACAGAATGGGAGAAAAAGAGAGGCAAACAGTTTATAATTCCAATGGGAGAAAATTTTGCTATTTAGATTGTACTCATTTTGAGGATTTCCATTTATTTACATAATGTTGGGATAGGCAAAAAAGTCAAAAAAAGGTATACAGTATAACGAACCACACTGCAGGATACTGTATCTAAAATTCCAAACAGCAATACTAACAGTAAATAAGTCACATATTTTTACACTGACAAAGCTTCCTAAACAAGGGATTTTTTAAAAAAATATGAGTATTTTGCCAGATAATATTAGAGCTTGTGATGGCATCATCTGAACATGATGGAATCAGAGCTTAGGAGAAGGCAATCACACTTAGAAACAGAGTGACAGATGAATAGATGTATGCTCAGAGATAGCCACAAAGAAAGATTTTAAATAAAACTAGTGGAATAACTGATACTCTTTCATGGACATCTGAAATTTCACATCCTACACAACACATAATATTTCAGAGGCCTTTCAATATTTTTCTTAAATTTATCGATGCATATTACTTTTTGTTGCATTAAAATTTGAGAGAAAATGAATGAGTTATGCTCCAAAAGACATCAAAGCTTTGACATATTACAATGGAACTTCTGATATTAAAAGTAACACACACACATATAAAGCACACAAATCACACTAATGACCTCAGAGCTCCTTTTCTCAGCCCAGAGTGGAATTCATCCTAATGTCTACCCTCTCCTTAAAGAGCCCATTACTCATTATCAATGCCCACTTAAAATGAAGAGCAGGAGTGAAATATAAGCCAGCTCTCTCCATGTCACACAACAATAAACCACCCCTAGTGATGAGCATAGAGAAATTAGAGCTGGATAAGACCTAGTGCACCAAGTCCATCTTCTCGCCAAGAGGCAAGACATGCTCCCAGAAGGGATGTTGTTCAAGTGGTAACTAAGGGTCTCTCGGTCCCTGACTGGCGCACACCCAAGTCCCGTCATTTGCAACTTCGGTGAAACCTGCCTTATACACTCACCCAAGGGACCCAACGGGGGAAGAAAAAAAAAAGTCAGTCACCTAGTGCAGCGGCTCTTTAGTTACAGCCAAGTTGTCCTGGGAACTGCAGCGAGAGGGACTTTGCAGGGATGGCTTCACCCAGGCTCCAGGTCCTCAGGGCAGGCAGCATCCCAGGCTGGAGGGCTGGGGAGGCTCTGCAGCCAATGAGCGGGAAGGAGCCCTGGGCAGGAGGGGTGCGGTCGGAGGGGCCAGGCGCTCGCTGTCTGCCCCACGCGTGCTGCCGGCGGATTGATGCCCAGCGGGCTGGGGGGATGGGGGAGAAGAAGCCCGGCGCGGGAGCGGGGCACAGGAGCAGCGGCGCGGGAGGGACCAGCCCGGCCGAAGAAACACCCCCTCCCCCAGCAAACTTTCCGGCTCCCCGGGGCGGGGGAAGCACCCACACCCGGCGTGGGGGGGGGGAAGCTGGCAGCGGATGGGCGCTGGGAAGCGCGGCGAGCCCCTGCGCGCCCCCGCAGAGCTGCGCCGCTGGCCGCGGGAAGCGGCACAGCCCAGGGCTGCTGCTGCTGCTGCTGCTGCCGCCGCCGCCGCTGCGCCCCCTCCCTTGCTCCCCTCTCACCTGCGGCGCGGCGCAGCGCGGCTCGACCCCTTCCCCCTCGGCCGGCGCCGCGCAGCCCCCAGCCCCGTCCCGGGCGGAGCGCGAGCCCGGCCGCCGCAGGTTGCGAGAGGCGCTGCGGGCAGAGGACGCCCCGGCGAGCGGCGCCGGCTGAGGGGCGCTGGAGGAAGCAGCCACCACTGCTCCCGGGCGGGCGTGTGTGTCGGAGCCGGGCTGGGCGCGCGCGAGTGCGAGGGCTGCGGCAAGGGAGCGAGGGAAAATTCCCCTGCTCGCCAGAGCCGGAGACGAGCGGCGGAACAGGTGGGGCAGGGGGCGCGCGGGGGCGCAGCGGCGACCTTGAGAGGAGCCGGGCAGCCGCCCAGCGGGCGGAAGGAGCACAACGGGCCGCGGCCGAGGGCTAGGGGGGGAAGGACAGAAGGACCGGCGGCTGTGAATAAAAAAGCTCCGAAATCGTCCCTAGCGGCAGCCTGGAGCCTCCTATTGTAGGGAGCGCAGGGGCAGCAGGGGCTCCTCGGTTGCCTCCCGTTGGGGGGTGATTAAATACACCCACCACCATTTACCCCCGGGGAGCTCTGTTGCCTTAGGCCCGCCGTAAAGGGGGCCCTGCATTGGGTTCGCTTCCTTACAGCCTGGCTCAGCCGGCGGAGCAGAGATGATCCGGGTGGGGGGAGGGGTGCCCCACACCAGGGCTCTCTCCAATTTTTTTCTATCTATGGGCCGGGATAAATGTCCTTTTGTGCAGCCAGGCATGTGCAGCTGCGCACCACCAGTAGAAACCCAGGCTGTCCAGAGAGCGTGGGTGGGTGGGTGGGTGGGGGCATTCCACGAGCAGGGAAGGCTGCCCCACAGTGCTGCCTTCAGGTGGGAGGAAGGGGTACCTAGACCATGTCACAGAGAAGAAATAAGTGTCCTCAACAGCCAAAGGCCAGAACCACCTGGTCTGTGGCTCAAACTGTAGAAGTGCCTGCAGTGAGGTCCTGGGTTCAGGACTACCTGTGGGCCACAACAAAAGCAAAAATATAATTCCTCTTTCTGCTCATTTCGTCTGGCATCTTAGGGCCACCTGAGTTTACACACTAGTCTCCATGAAAGAACGCCCATGAATGGTTTACATTTGCAACCGTGTCATTGTCTTGGTCAGTTTCCCAATTAATGCCCAGTTTGACTGGGTCAGTAATTATTTAGAATGCTGCCGAGGAGAATCTGGATGCTACAGGAAGTAATAACCGTAGTGGTACTCTGACCTCATTAGTGGTTTTGGAGTCTAAATCAGTATCCTGAACATCACCTCTATTCCTCTCAGACATGAAAGATCTTGATATACTGCAGAGGGTTCAGGGAAGAATCATGAGAATGATTTTAAAAACACCTTATAGTGGTATGTCTACGGATAAGTTATCACTGGAGGTGGTGGGCTGGAGCCAGCTGACCTGTATGCACAGGGCGTAGGCTACAGGGCTTTGGAATTGCAATGTGGAAACTGAGCAAGAGCTCAGTCTCCAGTTTAAGCTTCTTCATCGCTGGGGCCCAGAATCCAGTTTCCTGCCCAAGCTTGAATGTTTACACTGCCGTTGTTAGGCCCTCAACCTCATTGCCAGGTCAGCTAACACAAGTCAGCTGCACGTTTTATTGCAGTGTAGACATGCCCAGAGCTTAGATTTCCAAGGATAAGGGGTGACTTGATCACAGTCTGTAAGACTGTGTCTAGAGTGAAGAGAACTGTTGGCAAAAGATACGCAAATTGTGCAATGTATTTGCATATCTCCTGCAGACAGTTCTGTTGGGAGAGGCTCTCCTGACATTTGGCCCATCTACACAGGGCCAAATGTCAGGAAAACCCCCTCTGCTGACACGTCCCTTCTTCCTCATGGAATGAGGATAACCCAGATGTCGACAGAGGGCTCCCAGAGCAGCAGATTTCTGATCACAATGGTTTCTTCTAGCTGTAGAATCTATGAATCATGATGTGAGAGTTCTGCTGCTGGAGGTGCTTTTCTCCATGGGACATAAACCTACAATAGGTCTTGATTGCTTATGGCAGTATTATCCAGCAGACAGAGCATTATACTGTGTCAGAAAACCTTGGGTCATGTTTCTAACAATATATGTTGTGATTTTGCACACGTCATATCACCTCAGTGCTTCCTTTATCCCATCTGTACAAACGTACGTATCTAATGACCTATAGTGACCTAGGCTCAGATCTTCAAGGCCACAACATCTTTGAGAATCTAAGTCCCAGAGATGAAAAGTAAACTCTGTAAGAGCTAAATATTACTATTAAACAATATTAATATCAAATAATAATTAGATGGCACTCCTATGATGAGCAGAAGTGTGAATAATGGTTTTGTAGTTGAATTTCAGCTGAAGCACAATGTGTTTACTAATCTAAACATATCCTGTAATTTCAATTGGAGAAGTGAATTCTTCAAATCCTTTACTAAATAGTGGTGCAAAATTGTCATGTACTGCAAATACCTGAGGAGTCCAGGTTTTATTGCTACATAAAGTGGTGTCTTAGTATATCAGTTTATAATGTGGTTCAGAATCCTTCTGGTTGATAATTACTTTGGTAAGTGTAAAATAATTGTAGCAAACATGGATATTAATAAAGCACGTTAAACATTTCATAATGCATCCTAAATTGACATTGGTGGAAAGCTGCTGGGTATTTGTTTCATAATTTGCTTTCATTTCTGAGGGTCTTCTATCTTAAAAGGAACACGACAATATATGCAAAAATGATGTGTTAATTTTGTATGTACATCACCAGATTGGTCTGGGTTTAGCAGTAAATACATTTTCTGCAACAGAAGTCATTTCCACACCAGCAGGCTTCCCTGATTTGAACAATACTGGCTTGTGCTGCCTCTGTGTGTGGCTTTTTTCCCTGGCTGGCAGGGTTAGTGTCACATCTTCAGTGTGAGTAATGACAACAACCAATACTGACACAATTTATACCAAGGAACACAAGGACATCCATGTAGAGGACAAAGCATACAAACTAATTCATTGCTCTAGGTAAGCGCTAACAACTTATACTCTTAAAAAAACCAAATAATAATCATGCAACAATGCAAAGATGGGAATGACCGCCCTGCATTTTCTCATTGTAGTTCATTTTCCGACAGTTTGCCTTTGTTTTGGATAGGACAATGACACAGATAACTGTAGCTGCTGGAGGCATTTCTATCAGATGCAGCCTTAGTGAAAGGAAGTCATAATTTTAATGGTCACTCCAATATTATTTTCACTGGAAAAAACCTATTGAATTATGTTACAGAATTTGTAGACGACAATACTTTAAGTACTTACCACACGCTTAAATGTATATACATGAGTACTTTCCCTAACATCCATTGTTGTGAAGGGTCTGTTCATGCTGGAGTAAAGCATAAGTGATTGATTGATTAAAAAATATGTCCTAAACCCCAGTCTCTGAAAGTACGTCTCCAGTTGTCCTGTGTTTACTCTTGTTTATTTTTCTTATTTATCTTCCAGCAACAAAAATGATTAAGGGTCTGGAGCACAAGACCTATGAGGATAGGCTGAGGGATTTGGGCTCGTTTAGTTTACATAAGAGAAGACTTAGAGGTGATTTAATAGCAGCCTTCAACTTCCTGAAGGGGAGCTCTAAAAAGGAGGGTGAGAAACTGTTCTCAGTGGTGTCAGATGGCAGAACAAGGAGTAATGGTCAGAAGTTGAAGAGGGAAAGGTGTAGGTTAGATATTAGGAAAAACTACTTCACCAGGTAGGTGGTGAAGCATTGGAATGTGTTGCCTACAGAGGTGGTGGATTCTGCATCCCTTGAGGTTTTTAAGTCCCAGCTGGACAAGGTCCTGGCTGGGATGACTTAGTAGGGATTGATCCTGCTTGAAGCAGGGGGCTGGACTCGATGACTTCCTGAAGTCCCTTCCAGCCCTGTGATTCTGCTTGTTCAGTTTGGAAAAAAAAATAAGAAAAAAAAAGACTTCCCCTAGTAAAAACAATCTCCATTTTACAATTGTGTAAGTGGAAACTGATATAAAACAGAGCTAATATAAATCTACCAGTGACACTGGAATTGTTTAATAGATCTGACTGTAGTGATGACATTTTTAAAGGATGTTTTTCCAAGCAATTGAGTGTTATTCCTTTAATTCTCTAATACTCTCTCAACTGTACTCACAGAATTCTTTTCATGTGCACACATCCTGAGAAGCCAGAAGGACTTTATCAATTATGAATTTCACTAGAACTAGTCCATTTGAACATTATTGTTACTTTTTGCTATTTGTACTTCAGTAGCTCTTAAATGTCCTGATAAGGTGTAAAATCAAATCTCCCTTGTGCTAGGCACTGTACACATACAGGAAAAAAACCAGCCCAGTCCAGAACACACCACAAACTTTAAAAAATAAAAAAAACTGATTTGTTAAAAATGGAAACACTTTAGTTTTGATGGCATCTTCATAGTTGGAAGGGTGAATTGCCCTAGGCATGGTCTGGAGCTTTGTTTTTAGCACAAAATCTGACTGATAATGTAAACAAAAAAAAACCCACTGGACCAGATGCATGCACTCCATCACCTGACTTCAGTAGGAATTGCACAGGCACATGTAAGAGCACAAGTAGGCACTTTGGACTTTTAAAGCTTCAAAAATAGTGGTGTAATTTCTTCTTCTTTAGGTACTGCAAGCTTTAAGAGATTTTTTTGAAAGCTGTAAATTCCTGTTTAGCCACTAAGAAGCTCATGGGCAATCTTCCCCTAATGGAAATGGAACTGTAAAGCTGAAATATTAATATACACAATATGATACATTACACTGGAATGGAACTGTCTCAGCCAATCAGTGGACAGTGTTGCTATGTACTCAGAGAGGCATCACCAAGCTGTTTTCCTCCAGATACTCAGTTCCCTGCATTCTAGTTCTTGGTATCTGATTTATACTTTTACTGCATGGTTACTTTTCAATAGCCATATGCTATTTGAATCCCTGAACTGTCAGCCAATCAAACTGCAGGGCATTGTACACTCACTATACCATGATTTTCCAATAAATGTGCTGTGAATATGCAAATGTCACTATTCCACCTATTATAATCTCTCTGCTGTGACTGCCTGCTGTGCTTAGATTATTCAGGTTACTAGCCAGCAGCCAAAACACTCCCCTCCCATGTTCCCTCCATTATGGGATGCATAAAACTTCCAAAATGTACAAAAAAAGAGATTAAGAAAATAACAAACACGAAAGGAAATGGGGGCATGAAACCAATCAAAAACACTTCTGGCACATTTCCTTCTTTCTGGCCTTACTCTGCTCCCATGGGAATTTTGTCAGTGACTTACACAGCATCAGCTTTGCACATTTCTTCTCATCCCTTTCTCATGCTTTCCACTGTACAAGTCACTGGAGGTCCTTGTTCCTATAACAACTGCCATATATTTATGTTTCTATTGCTTATCTGCACTGAGAGAAACCCACCGTCTTTCTCCAAATTCAGCCTGGAAACAAAATATAAACAAAAAGTACACAATTTTTCTCATGAGAAAAAAAGAGATTTGCCTCCCAATAGGGAGAGAAAAATGGAGGTTGGAAAGAGATACCATGGGGATTGGATAGGTCAATGTATTTTTCAGCCATTTAGGAGTTATCTCGACCACTGCAAAAATCATCAGCGAAACCAGCACCACATTGCCATTTGTATTAGTGAACCCAAAACAGAATAAGTATTGAAGACAGAACCACCTGAAGACTTTTGCCATAGCAGAGCTCAAGCACACCATCAGATCTCTTGCACTAAACTAATTTTACTGTATGAAATCAACAGAGGACTCCATTTTTCATTAGAGCTGAGCACTTCATTAGGTGCTTCCTAAAGATGGGGTGGGCCAATACCAGTCCACAGGCCAATCCAGTTCTGCAGGGTTATCCCCTCTTGAGCTACCTCCACTGTATTTACATGTATGTATGTATGTGTGTGTGGGTGATTTCAGCCTTCCATTGGCCATAGATCACCATTCCCAGTCAATGTAACCGGAGGGAAGTGGTGTCCTCATCCACACCACTTCCTGCAGCTCCCATTGACTGGGAGCAGCAATCCACAGCTAACAGGAGCTATTGTCCATATCAGTGGAAGCACAGGTAAATGTAGCAACAGTGGCCTGCCAGGAACCAACCCTGGTGAACCACCACTGTTTTACTGCCCACTCCTGTCCTTAGCACACAAGGATAAGCTCTATTCCCACTTAGGCCTTGTCTGCACTTACTGGGAGATCGATGCTGAACAGATCCATCTCCTGGGAGGTCAACTGGACCCGCTAAATCAACTGCTGATTGCACTCCAATCCACTCCAGTACTCCACCAGAGAGAGAAGAGTAAGAGGAGTTGACAGGATAGTTTACACACACACCCCTCCTGAAGGGGGACAGTGCAGCAACATGACTTAAGGTACATTGACTCCAGCTATGCTATTCACATAGCTGGAGTTGCATAGCTTAGGTTGACATTACCACCTGTGTAGTCCAGGCCTTAGTCTGTGAAAATGGGGAGTTACCTGGGATTTAAGCCTCAGTACAAGGCAGAAATAGGACAGGAATAACTAGTCAACAAGCAGCATTATGTTGTTATTCACTTTTGTACATGATTTTGTATATTTCACTTGACTTCTGCATTACAGGTTTTCTGAAAATACAACTCTCCTCTGCAGCCAGGAAGTAGCATTCTCAAGGCTGTGCAGATACTACTGATTCCTCAGATGATGCCCTCTCTCCATATGAAGTGACAGCTGACATTCTCAAGATAATAACTGTCCTTTGATTCAAATATCTGTCCCCTGTGAAATTCTGTCCCCTGTGAAGTTAATGAGAGTTTTGTCAGCGATATTAATAGGCTCAAGATTTCACCCTGAGATAGTTATAGCAGAATGCATTAAGTGGGTGGCTGTTGACTTTTCCGTACTAGACCAACAGGGTGAACTCTTGACATTTAGGAAATGATGTCAGGCCCAGCTCTTTCTCCAGCATATGACTGAGTTAGAGGTTGATACAGCATGACTTTGAGTTGCAGGGATGGGAAGTAGGCTACTTTTGATTATTCAAGTTATCAAATATGCACTTCTTTTTAATTCTGGACATGTATCTCAAGAGTGTATAATTCAGTTATTTTACAAATATAAAAAACGGAGAGAATTCACCATTGCCAATGAAGAAACCAGCAGAAAGAGGATGGGGGAGAGGAGACTAGCTATCTGCTAAGCAGAGCTTTCAGGAAATTGCTCCCAGCATAAAAGGGCAAATTTGGGGGAGGGAAGCAAGGGGACATAGGGTGGGCAGGGACCATGGCATCTTGTAGCATGTGCACACCCAGGCAGAAAAGTTCCCTCTATTATAAAGAAGTCAAGGCAGCTCCATGAAGAGGATGCCCTTCCATGTTGCTGCTCTTACTCTTCTCTTTCCACTTGAAATACTATGTTTATGACCTTGATTAAAAAACAAACAAAAAATCCCCAGAGGGAATAGAATAAAAACAGCATAGTTCTGGCAAGAGTCATAGTGCCTTTCCCACACAGCAGCCATTCCAGAAGGGACTCTGCAGGAATTAATGCTACTTGACTCAACTTAAACTCCCAGGGAGGTATTCTTTTATTCAATTTTTTAATAATCATTTTGAAAAAGGTAGAATGCATGCACTTGTCTCCTTTTTCAGAAGGTTACAGGGTATCTTTAAAATACATATTAGACATAATAATAATGCTAATTCATAATTAACCTTGAAATGAATTCACCCTTGTCTTGCTCTGAAAATACCATAGCAGCCGGAGATACAAAAACAGCCAACCAGATAATTGACACAACAGATGAGCCAGCTCTGTGCTAGCACTCTGTTTTAAACTTCCTCAAATCATCTAGGTTTTGAAACTATGTAATTTAATTGGACTGGTATGGAGCTGACAGTTCCCCATGAACTGTATGCTAACAATTGCATCTTTGCTCTATGCCTCTATACAAAAGTTAATGCTGTCAGTTCGGAGAACTGTTATATATTGTGACAAGCCTTGCATCCTGTGTTTACTCTCCCAGTGGCCAATAGGAAAGAAAAACAACAAGATGAAGTTTTGTTCTCCCTCCCCACCCCCCACCTTTGAATACTTATATTTGTTAAAAACAAAAAACACTTGACAGGATGAGAGCCTGAAAGCCCTAATTCACATGGATGATTTCACACATGCAAGTGGCTCCACTGGAGTCCTGATGAATTCAAGGAGGCTCATCGTAAGAGTAAGGATTACTCAGGTAAGTCAGGAGCCACATCAAACTATATGTTTTGTTATTAAGAGAAACTTTTCAGTATTCACAAGAACAAAAATGAAAGCAATCTATGAGGAAATGCTAAGTAATCTAAATACGGAAATAAAATCAATGCAGGTGTTAACATTAATAAATTTTAAAATACAGATTCAATTATTTTTAATTTGTTGCTTAGTCATTACTATTCCACTACCTTCTGTTAACTCACATTTTCTATTTGACTAGGTGGTAAATTTTCTAAGACGCAAATGAGAGGTGCTTGCTTCTCATTGATAGTTAATGGGAATTAGTCACCTAACTGCCATCTGTACCTTGGAAAAAATTTCCCTCATTGTGTAATAAGTGCTCTTTTGAAAGGGGTGATTGCTGTTTTGACCTTTGTGCCATCACTTTTCTGCTGATCCCTGCATTCCAGTTGTATTTTATTGTCTCTGCCAATTTTGTAATATGGGCTTCATTTCAATTACAATTCACTCAGAGCAAGATTCTGGAAGGGAATGAATAATCATCTTTATCACTATGTATAGTTCTAAGACATTTTCACTGTACTATCTAGATACCAGAAGCGATATTAGAGGGTGGGTTTGTTTTTTTTAAATCATTCCCACTTTGAAGTCTCAGTGCCTTTTCCTCTTAAAAGTCAAGGCTGAGTGCTTTGTGGATAGAGCTGAATAGATGCTGAATACTTCTGAAATTACCACTCTTCAGCTACCTCTAACTTCTTTAAACAACATAACCCAAATTAGATATCTGGAGGTAAAGCATTTGTATAGAGTCAAGATTGGCTGTTTCATCCATTTTTATTTTCTCAGACAGTGGGATCTAGTCTCATCTTGGGGACTATTAGTTGGACCTAACATTCTTTACCCAATGGAACTATTCACTTCCATTATCCTGTCTTCCAAAAGTTGTCAGTGCCAGGTGGCCCCAGATGGAATGAAAAGAACATGTAATCATCAAATGATCCATTCCCTGTCAGTCATTCCACAGCTACAAAACAAAACAGAACAACCAACCACCAAAACAAAAAATTCATAGCTCACCAAAATATGGAGGCAGGATTGATAAGCAGATTCACTGTTTGAAGTCAGGGAGAAATATGTTGTGATTCTACAGTTCTTTTCATCTAAGTATCTCACAGCATAGCAAACATTTGCTAATTACATTTAATAATTTCTCTGGAATGTATAGAGATCAGTTCTCAAACCACCAAATGCAGCAACCTCTGTGCTGGGAAGCAGCTTTTTACTGATGCTGAACATCTTCCACACAGGAGAGAAAATGAAGAATAAAGTATTCAGATTAAAACTGTAGGCAGAATATATGCAGGCAGAACATAATTATCTGAATTGGAATTATGCCAGGATACTGGGGTTAACATCCATACTCTAGCAACACTTCTGCTTAAGCAGAATATGGGGAAGAAGGAACAACAGGAATTCTGAATTAAACTGGTGTGAACTGAACTGCTGCAGATTTCAGTCCAATTAAAATTGACAGCCTAGTGAAGCAAATACACATAGCACAAAAATAAATCTAGAAAATCCAAGGTGTTGGGTTTTTTTTTTTAAATCTTTTCCACTCAGTATTTCATCCTCTGGAAATTTTAGTTCATTTTCTTAATCTTTTGATGCCAGAAGACTATCATTAACTGGAAACACTTACTAGCCTTTTCAGACAGTTTTTGTAACTTAAAATAAAGATGGAAAAGTGTATCATGGTAAATGTTTCAGCACTGCATTTCTCTCCTCTTCCTAGGCTTTCAGTATTAAAGTTTTATTGGCTGTGGAGCAGAAGATTAAAGAGAGCAACAGCTTTTAACCTTAAACAGTAAATTATGCTGAAGCCACTAAGTCTGACTTTTAAGCACCGTAGTACAAACATTGCAGATTTAAAGCTTATAGCTAAAAGATGCCCATCCTGAACCACAGACAAATACTTTGCAAGTGCTAATTCCTACAAGGTGCAAACAACAAACTTCCTCCTTTTTTCTCTCCTGGAAAAAATAGCCTGCAATAGCAGAAAATATGTGACAGTATTTACTTCTGATCCTTCAGTCCTTAACCTTATCACTAACCCTTACTCATATGAGCAGAGCCATTGGCATCCCAATGAGGTCAAGAGGATAACTGTCATGTTAGGATTCCCTGTCTCACACAGGTGTTGTTCAATTAAGTAATGTTTTTGAAGTACTTCGAAACCCCTGGGTAACAGCGGCTGTATATTAGAAGTGTGTAATGTTATTTAGTATTATAAACGGCTACAACCGTGTTTATATCTGACGATTGGCCAAACCTCTTCTAAATCATATTGGTCAGATTGGGAGATGTGTCTTGTTGCAGCTCAGCTGTTTAACAGAAGAATGAAAAGAAGCAACCTGGTATTTTTAAGAGTAGAGCAGAAGAAAACTCCCCTGGGCAGCATCCAATTGCCCTCTACATCCATTATTGTTTCTCTCCATATATATTTTTTGTTTTGTTTGTTTTTCCATTTAAGGGAGCACCAGCAAATCTTCCACAAGAAGCACCGGAAAGAAAATAAAGTTAGGGCTATATTGAGCTTTATAAGTAACATCTCTTAAAATGAAGGCTTGATTTATGTTCTACTAAGAAACATGTTTTAGCGGTGGGGAGCCTCTATCTTGTAGTTGTAAATCTCTTATAATGTAATCAATGGTGCCATCTATTGGTTGCTTTTTGATTTGGCTCAACAGCAGGGTTTTGATTATTCAGTATTGCTATTGCAATAGCATTAAAAGACAAAAAGAAATCACGCTGATATTATTTGGCAGGATGTTTTTCATGCACATTGCCTCTCTGAAGGCGTTACAGCAGCTTCTGTAAACCAAACAAATTCTGAAGTTAAACAGTCCACCCTGGCTGTGTCTACACTACAAAATAACTTTGAAGTTGCTTACGTCAAAATATAACTTAGAAGTAAGCAACTTCAAAGTAGAGCATCTACACACAAAAAGCACCTCCCCTTACTTCAAAGTTGGCTCCCCACCACTTTGAAGTAAAATGTCTGCACACAAGTAGCCCCTACTTCAAAGTAAAAGGCCAGGAAATGATGCAGGCAGGGGGGTCATGTGGCTGATGAACCATTCCGGGCTCGCAGCCAGACGACCCCTTAAAGGACCCCACCCTGCACATGCTAAAGGCTGCCAGGCTGCGGACAGCAGTGGAGCACGTGCTGGGGAGAAGAGCTGGAGACCATACCCACTCACACCCTCCCCCAGGACGATGTCCTCTCCACTCTGGCTAGCCTGCTGGCCATGCTGGCCGCCCTGCTACTCCAGCAGCACTGCTGGGTCACCTGCATGGGACCCATTCTCCAGGCCCTGGCCACAGCCCTGCTGCCCCTCTCCGGGGCACCCCGAGCTGGAGCCAGTGGGCCAGCTGGTGCTGGAGGACTGGGACAACAAGTGGTGGCTGAGGAACTTTCACATGACCCACCAGACATTCGAGGACCTCTGCCACTGACTCACCCCGGTCCTCCAGCACTGGGACACCCAGATGTGGCCAGTGCTCCTGGTGTGGAAGACGGTGGCCATCGCACTATGGAGGCTGGCCGCCCCCAACAGCCACCGGTCTGTTGGCCACCAATTCAGCATCAGCAAGGCCATCATCAGAGTGGTGCTGATCGAGGTATGTCTGACCCCCACCATGGACCCACCCTGGGGAGGTGACAACTGGAAAAGGGGAAGGGTACCCCTAGCAGAAGGGCAGGGGGACCGCCCAGTCAGGCATTCATGGATGTGTCTTCCTCCACACCCCAACCCCAACAGGTTGTCTGAGCCATCAACACTGTGCTCCTGCAATGTGTCATGACCCTGGGGGACCTGGATGCTGCCCTCACAGGGTTCACAAACCTGGGTTTTCCCAATTGTTTCGGAGCCCTGGACTGGATTCATGTGACGATCTGGGCTCTGGACCACAGCGGGGATACCTATATTAACAGGAAGGAGTACCAATCAGTGGTTATCCAGGCCCTGGTACACGCGAGGGGCTATTTCCTGGACGTGTGTGCAGTGGCCGGGCAGGGCCCATGATGCCTGGGTGTTCCGGAATTCATGGCTGGGACACCAGATGCAGGAAGGCACGTATGTCCCCCCCGTGGGAGTTCCCACTCAGGGACATCATAATGCCCCCCTGCATCGTGGCCGACGCTGCGTACCCACTGCACTCATGGCTCATGCAGCCCTATACTGGACATACCATGCCGGCCCAAGAGACCTTTAATGTTCGCCTCAACCATGCCAGGGGCACAGTAGAGTGGGCATTTGAGAGGCTAAAGGGGAGATTTCACAACCTCCTCACCAGGCTGGATGTCCCCTTAGTCATCACTGCCTCCTGTGCCCTCCACAACCTTGGAGCCCTTAATCCAGAGCTGGGCCATGGAGCCAGGGGCCAGCTATGAGCGGCCACCCACTGCCCCGTGCCACAAGGCTCAGAGGGTTGGGGTCAGGATCTAGGAGGTCTTGTGCCAGGCTTTTGACCAGGGCCTGCTCTGACCCTCCCAGCCACACTCCACCCCACACGCCACCCCACTCCCACACCCCTTATGTTCGCCCCCTCACCATTCTCCCTCCAAGCACCAGGGATATCAGAATAGGGTGGGAACAATGAACTTCATTGTGGGGGATAAATGTATTTAAAAAAGCACAATGGAATGTGTTAACCTACTTACTGTGCACAGGGGAAACAGTCTACGGAACGTAGGTGGGGGGCCTATGTGGGGGGAACTGAACTGGGAGGGGGCCTAGGTGGGGGGACAGAACTGGGAGGGAGGCTGGAATGGGAGAAGGGTCAGTCGCCCAGAGACGTGGGGGGCTGGGAGCCGCGTAGGCCATGGCTGCCCCTACCAACCCACGTCCAGGGCCCCCAGTGGGGCTGTGATGGGGCTGGGATCGTGGGCGGGTAGGGCTGGAGTGGGGATGTCATGGGCTTGGCCTCCGCAGGGTGTGCAGGGGAGCCACTGGGGCTGGGCCAGGTGCGCCTGCCTGAGCCAGTGGCCACCAAGCCACCTCGAGGTGGGTGGCTGGTGCCAGGTCTGCCACACAGCGGGCGGCTATGGGGGGGTGGCTGCGGTCCAGGTTGGTGAGGGAGTGGGAAGTTGGCCAAGGTGGGTAGCCAAGGACTGGGCCACGGCGTCCATACTGCTGGCCAGCCACACCCACACGCCTCACTCGATCACCAGCCAGTCCCAGCACCCCAGTCATCTCCTGCACGATCTTCCGGTTGGCGGACGCCTCCTTGTCCCTTCCATGTCATCTCTGAGAGGCCTGGCCACAGCCACAGGAAGATGCAGGCTGAGGCGATGGGGTGGCCTCCCAGCCCCGTGTGACTGTGGCCCACTCCAATGGGCTGTGATGGCTGCCCATTGATGGACCTGTGGAGAGAGAAGGGGACAGGAGGATGACCTGTGAGTGCTGGCTCCCAACCCCAGGAGGGGGGCTGGGGTTCCCGCTCCATTGCCCCCTGCCCCACTCCTCTGCCACCCAATGGCCTGTGAGCCCCATGGGGTCCTGGATGCCCAGAGGTTCCCATCTGCTGAGGGTCTAACCATGTTCCCTCTCCCTTCCTGTCCCCAGGCATATGAGCTGTGGGGCTGTTCCTGGGGTTGCCCATGCCTGGCCCTTGCGATGTCCCGCTCACCCCGTACACACCAGCTGTGACCTCCCAGGGATTAGGCAAGGCTCAGTTCGACAAAGCTTGGCTGTGTGTCCCAGAGGGGAGGGCGATGATGAGGGTCCCATCGCTAGAGCACTCGTCATCACCCAGTCTCTGTGGGCCAGTCCCTGTGCGGGGGGGCACTGGTGGTGCCAGAGGGTCCCGCCTCCTTGTCAACTGCATGCTCCTGGGTGGCCACCTCCCTTGGTCCCAAGAACCTGTGCAGATCTCTGTAATGGGGGCAGTGCACAGGTGGTGCCCTTGATAAGCTGGCAGCATTGTGGGCCTTGACATACACCAGTCTGAGTTCATTGACCTTTGTCCGCACGCTGGCCTCGGTGTTGCGTTGGCAGGCACTGGTTTGCCAAAGGATCTCCTCCTCCCCGCACAGGGCTAGGAGGTCCTTCAGCTCCGCCTGGGACCAGGAGTGTTCCCTCCTGGCACGGCTCTTGACTGGGCACTGTGTGCCTTCAAATTCCTCGTCTGGGGATCCTGGGGTGCGGGGGGGACAGTGGGGTCCTGACCTACTGCCATGGTGGCCACAGACTGCGGAGGCTGGCTGATGCTTCATGCAGGGGCAGTCTGAGGGAGAGCTCATGCTGCCCATGCTTGTGGCACAGTGTCAGCTTCCTGCCTGGGGTTGCCAGGGAGCTGCCTTCTTTAAGGCAGCTGACAGGGACCATAGAGCCCTATCAGGGCTTGGCAGACTGTCTCTGTCCTCCGGGGAGGTGCAGGGGGAGCTGCCTCCTTGGCAGACTCCTTACTTCTAAGTAGTGAGTGCAGAATGTCTACACACACTCTACTTTGAAGTTAAACTTCAAAGTAAGGCACTACTCCATTCCTGGGAATGGAGTAGTGACTTTGAAATTAGCTTCCCTTGCTTTGAAGTAAAGAAAAATGTGTGTAGATGCTCTGCAGGCTACTTTGAAGTAGCCCCTTTCTTCAAAGTTAACTTTGAATTTTAACTTTGAAGTAACTTTGTAGTGTAGACGCAGCCGCTAAGAGGAAGACAGAGAAATTAAATGGTGTGTAGCTGAAACATGACAAGTTAAAAAGTGGAATTAGATGAAGGCTTGACGAAGAACAGGAATGGCAGGAAGGGCATAGGGGAAGGCTGTTACCCCAACAGTGACGAGATTGTACAGAGAGGAGGCTGTCCAGAGTTTCCTAATTTATGTCTATGTTTAAAAATCTCAGTAAAAGTATATACTATATTTACTATATACTGATGCTGTTTGTTTCATTCCTGGCCTCAGCTGTTTTTAACAACAAAGCAGCACCCACAGAAACAGAACAGATAGATACAGAAATTATGAGCCTGTGGCTGCTCCCAGATCTCACTGTAGTTATTCCTGAAACACAGCTGTGTGATTGGGAACAGAAGTTGCCCCATGAATGCATCTCAAATGCTGAGCCATGTTTTAAATTCAGTTACAATCTCATTGATTCTCAGGAAGCTGTGGTGTTGTATCTGGGAACTGAATTTGGCAAAAATCTTCCTTTTCTTTGTTTTTTTAACATCCGAAGATAACACTTGTTATCCCTCTTAAAATCTATAATAGTATGCAAATCCATTTTTGTAAGAGTGGTTGTAATCTATCCACAAGCAGCTTAACACAGGACTTGGAGGAGAGATCAGAATTCCTGGGATTAATTGCTGCCTGTGCTAGTGATTTGCGATGTGCTAATGGGCAAGTTATAACTTCTTGTATCTCAGATTTACATCTGCAAAATGAAGATCACAGTTGTGCCTCATAGATTCATCTGAAGTCTTTAGACATGCAAGGTGGGCTAGACTCCATAGTTAAGAATGCATAATAGATGTCAGTTTAGTAGGTTTACCTCTTCATTTCGTAATTAGTATTAGATACTTTCTTTCAGATTTGAGCCTGCCTACTCTCCTAATGAGGTTATTTCCCATTTTTCTTTAAACAAAAAGAATTGTGACTGTGACAAGAAGATCATCCCTATGGTAGAAGACCAATGGGCGCCGAGCTCATGGTTGCTGATGATGATAATGATACGCTAGAAGGCAAGAGGCTCCTTGGTATTTAGCAGTGAGGTTTAGTAGGCCTGACGAGCTCAGTGTACCAACTCACTATTGTTATAACCCCTCTCTAAAAGGTGTCATGTGACATTTAAAGCTAGTCACTCACTGATCATTAATATTCTTGCATAACCTATGTATGGGATTATACTGTCTGGAGTCAGGTTCATGATGTGAATGTCAGCTTCAGGGCAGACTATCAGAAAGAAGGGAAGAAACCCCCAGATGTTCTGTAATTAGATTTCACCAACCCAGTAATAAACATGAATTCTTGAAGCACTGTAACAGTCTTACCCTTGAATCATGGATGCTCAAATCTATCTCACTATGCAGGCAAGGTGGACTCAGTGATGAATGGTCACATACATTAAAATTCACAAAATACTCAGGTTGCTACCATTCCCAAGAAACCACTGTCTTACTCCAGATCAATTGGTATCTCTCACCTCAAACCAAAGGCAATGCTGGTACCAATTCTATAGTAACCTACTTATTTATGTACATATTGGATGCCGGGGGAGTGGGCAGGCATAGCCTGCCCACGGCTACAAGGCCCCTCTCACGATGAGAGGGGACCCATTAAAAACAGCCCGGTTCCAAGTAAATATGGGGGACAACGAAAGAAAAACCAGGAGCGGGAGTGAGGGTCAAAGGTTTAAAATGAGGGAGCCAGAGGGGGACACCGAGCAGAGGACCCTGGACAGCGCCCACCGTTCCTCAAAGGCGTCCAGGGAGTTGGTGGACGCCGCCCAGAGGAACTCTGCTCGGATTCATGAGTGGAGGGAGGAACGGAAGGAGGCCCCACAGTTGCAGGTCGCCCCCCCTGCCAGCCTCCTCTCCCTGGTTTTGTAAATGGCCATTTTGGCCGTGGCCAGGAGGAGGCTGACGAGGAGGTCCCGCGACTTTGTGGGGCCACGGATAGGGTGTGAGAGGATGAGAAGGTGTGGGGAGAAGTGCAGCCAGAACCTCAAGAGGAGGTTCTGGAGGAGCCGGAAGAGGGGCTGCAGCCTGGCGCACTCGATGTAGATGTGCGCCAGGTTCTCCCTCGTGCCACAAAAGGTACAGGTGTCTGGGATGGGGGTGAACCGTGCCAGGTACACGCCCGTGCTCACCGCTCCGTGGAGGATTCTCCAGCTGATGTCCCCGGCGGGCCGCGGGACCAAGGTGGAGTAGAGGCCGGCCCACCGGGGCTCCCCACCCTCCGATGACGGCAAGAGGTCCCGCCATTTGTGATCGGGGCGGGACACGAGGGTGGGGAAGTGGAGCGTGTGAAGCACGAGCGCGTACAGAAGGTGTCGAGGCGTGGTTCGGAAGGGGACCGGCTGGAAAGTGTGCAGCCGGCTGAGGTGATGGGGGGGAGGGGGGCGGGCAGGATCGCGAAGCCGGGGGCCCACGAAGAGGTCTGGAGGGCTAGGAGTGGGAGGGGGGCGGGGTGCACCCTCTCGCAGGACCCGGCCGAGGTAACTGTGAGCGGTGGAGGGCAGGGCAGCCTTCACCTCCTGGAGTACGAGACGGGGGGAGCGTAGGTCGGAGAGCCCCATGCACCGGGCGAGCGCCGGGGCCTCCATCCAGTCCCCCCGCTCGTAGTCCAGGAGGTCTCCAACCCTGGTGATTCCACCTAGGACCAGCCTCCGGTGCACCGTGCGAGACTCCGCCGCCTGCACACGAAGGTGGGGGTTGTGTAGCAGGGGCTCCGCGAGGAGGTCTTCTCCCACGGTGGCCCCTAAGGACCTAGAGGCTGTTAGCAGCCGCCAAGTGCGGAGGAGGTCCTGGTAGAAGGCCGGCAGCTCCGAGAGGCCTCGCGGACGGTCTCTGCAGGATAAATAGAGGAGCTGCCGGTCGCATCGGAGCCCTCGGTAATGGTGGAGGAAAGCGTGCGCCAGCATGCTCCACGCCGGACTATCTGCACTGTTGGTGTTGAGAAGCCTCTGCAGGGCCCGGAGGCGGAAGACATGGACCTGAGTGCGTGTGCAGGTCAGGCCCTGTCCCCCCTCCTCCGGGGGGAGATGTAGTACCCCTGCAGGGACCCAGTGCAGTCCTGGCCAGAAGAACTCCAGGATTAACCTCTGGAGCTGGTCCAGGAACCCGGGGGGTGGGACCAGGGTGCTGAGGCGGTGCCAGAGCATAGACAGGACTAGTTGGTTCAGCACCAGCGCTCTCCCTCGGAGGGAGAGACACTGGAGTAGCCCTGTCCACCTCCGCAACCGCTCAGCGACCCTGCTCTCTAGGCCTTGCCAGTTTTCCGGTGGAGAGGGATGCGTGGCGGAGAGAAAGACGCCTAGATAGAGCAGCGGACCCGTGCTCCACCGGATGGCCTGAAGCGCGGGTGGGAGGCGGCTCGTCTGCCATCCGGTCCCGACCACCAGGCCAGAGCTCTTGACCCAGTTGACCCGGGCGGAGGAGGCTGCCAAGTAGATAGCTTGGCAGGCCTCCAGATGTGCCAGGTCTCCCGGGTCCTGGACCACGAGGAGCATGTTGTCGGCATACGCCGACAGGACTAGCCGCAGCCCTGCCTCTGGAAGCGCCAACCCCGTCAACCTTCGCCGAAGGAGGCAGAGGAAGGGCTCGATGGCCAGGGCGTACAGCTGTCCTGAGAGCGGGCAGCCTTGTCGTACTCCCCGTCCGAAGCTGACCGGAGCGGTCAGGGTCCAGTTGAGCTTGACCATGCACTCCAAGGCAGCGTACAGCACCCGGAGAAACCCGACGAAGCGGGGTCTGAAGCCGAAGGCCTGCAGGGTGCCCAGGAGATACTCGTGGTCCACCCTGTCGAACGCCTTCTCCTGGTCCAGGGACAGGAGGGCGAACGACAGGCCGTCCCTACACCCAAGCTCTAAGAGATCCCGGACCAGGGACAAATTCTGCAAGATGGTGCGGCCCGGGACGGTGTAGGTCTGGTCGGGGTGGACCACGTCCTGCAGCACAGACCCCAAGCGACGGGAGATGGCTTTGGCAATGATCTTGTAGTCCGTGCTGAGGAGCGAGATGGAACTCCAGTTCTTGAGGTCGCGGGGGTCCCCCTTCTTGGGTAGCAGGCTGAGGACTGCACGCCTGCACGAGAGGGGGAGCACCCCGCTTTGCAGGGCCTCGGCCCAGACGCCGAGCAGGTCTGGGCCGAGGACGTCCCAAAACACGCGGTAAAACTCCACGGTCAGCCCGTCCATGCCCGGGGATTTATTGGTGGGCATGAGACGGAGGGCTTCCGAGAGCTCGGCCAGAGTGAGAGGAAGCTCCAGCCGGTCCCGGTCGCCCGTGCTGACCGACGGGAGTTGGTCCCAGAGCGCCCTGCGGGCGTCGGCGTCGGTCGGATCCGGGGAGAAAAGGGCGGCGTAGAAGGCGCGAGCCCTCTCGCACATCTCCACCGGATCTTTAAGAGGGGTGCCATCCTCCGCCAGAAGGCAGAGGATATGTTTTTGGGCGCCCCTCTTTTTCTCCAGGGCGTAGAAGAAGCGGGAGCCGCGGTCCATCTCCCGGAGGAGTTGGATTCGCGACCTCACCAAGGCCCCCTGTGCCCGATGGGCGTCGAGGGTCCTGAGCTTGTCCCGCTTCTCCTGGTACGTGCCGCAGAGGGATGGATCTCCAGGGCTGGCGACTAGACGCCTCTCCAGCTCAAGGACCTCCCGTTCCAGCTGCCCTATCAACGCATCCCGCCGCCGGCTGGCCCCCCGAGTATAGTCGCAGCAGAAGAGCCGCGCGCGCACCTTTCCCAGGTCCCACCACCGCCGTGCTGAGGGAAAGGCGTGCCACTGCTCGCGCCAGGCCAGCCAGAACTCCCGGAAGGACGCCACGAAGCCCACGTCCTCCAGCAGGCTGTTGTTAAAATGCCAGTAGGCCGACCCCCGCTTCCCCGGCGAGAGGGAAGCCTTCACGGCCACCAGATGGTGGTCCGAGAAGGGGGCCGGCCATACGCTGGAGGCGTGGGCCTGGGAGAGATGGTGCCGCGAGATGTAAATGCGGTCCAACCGGGAGTGTGCAGATTTATGGCCCACCTCCCGGACGTAGGTGAAACCGGCGTCCTCCTCCAGGTAGTGGCTGCGCCAGACGTCCACCAGGGAGCGACGGTTAATGAGCTCCCTGAGGACGTCCGCAGCGGCCTGGCACTTCTCGGTCCCCGTGCGGTCCCGCTCCTCGAGGGTGCAGTTGAAATCCCCGCCGAGGACCAGGCACTCGCGAGGATCGATGGTGTCGAGGAAGGCCGCCGCCTGCCGGAAGAAGGGGGTTCTCTCCGGGCCGAGTGTCGGGGCGTAGATGTTGACAAGGTGAAGAGGCAGCCCCTCCACCCGCACCCGGAGATACAGCAGGCGGCCCGGCACGACCTCGACGCTCCCCAGCACCTCGGGCTGCAGGTCTGGGGAGAACAGGGTCGCTACCCCGGCCCGCTGGGCCGAGAGATGACTAAAGTGGACCCCGTCTCCCCACTCCAGCCGCCACTTGGCTTCGGCGGCCGGAGTAGTGTGGGTCTCCTGTAGAAAGGTGACCGAGTACCCGCCCTCTCGGAGGAAGGAGAGCACTCGGCACCTGCAGAGACCCGACCCGCAGCCCCTGACATTTAGTGTGGCAAGGATGAATGGCGCCATTTGGAGGGCTGGGGAGGATCCTCGCCAGAGGGAGCGCCGGCGGTTCCCGTGGGGCCACGCAGCAAGCCGTGAGCCACGCCAAAGGTGACGAGGGCGTCACGGAAGCCACGGGCCCGTTGGTAGACCGCGGCGTCCCTCTTCCCGGTCCCCTTGCCCTCCCTCAGAAGGGCCCTCGCGGACTCCAGGGCAGAGTGAAAGTCTCCCCAGCGCTGGAGGGCGAGAGTAACCTTGTTCTTGGAGCCGCGAACGTCCTCCAAGAACTGGTGCATCTCACCCGCCAGCGCGTGGGGTGCCGAGGTCTCGGGGTCTTGAGAACCCGTCGGCCTCGCGTTCTTTTGGGCCCCCCGGCCAGAGAAGAGGTTGGGGTAGGGACTGGGGCCTGAGTTTGGGAGGGATGAGGGCGGCGGGGGGAGAGCAGCCCCAGAAGTGCTGGGAGAGGGCAGTGCAAGAGGGGCCTCCTGAGGGGTTACGACCTCGGGGGCAGGTATGAGTGGGCAGGGGTAAAAAGGAGGGGGAGGGATGGGGGCAGGGGAGGTAGAGATCAGTGGGGGAAGAGAGGGGTCATGGGGGGGAGGGAAAGGAGGGAGTGGGGGGGAGGAGGAAGGGGAGGGTATAGAGTGGGGGGGATTGCGGGTTCTGGAGCGGGGCATTGGCCGGGAAGGAGTATGGCAGGGGTGGCAAGCAGTGAGGCCAAGGTGGGAGCAAGGGCGGAAATACGGGCCAAGGAGGTCTCCAGGAGGGGGGCTTCCTCAGGCAATGGCAGGGTAGAGGTTGAGGTGCCGGCACTCTCAGCGGGAGGCACCGGCAGGTCGGGGGAGAGGGTATCGGGGTTTTCAGTTGCGGGGACGAAGGGGGGGGGCAAGGGGAGCCCTAATTCCCCTGGGGCGTCCAGGGGCTGGCCGACCTCCGCCGGGGGGTCGTCCCTAGTTGAGGGACGGGTTGCCCCTTCGGACAGCTCAGGGCAGAAGGAGGTGGCAATTGAGGGATCGCTGGTGGGAGGGGTGGGGGACAGTGGGAGGGGTGGGGGAGAGTCCATAGGTGGCCCACAGGCCTCTAATAGCAGGCCTTCCATGTCCAGGGCCACCGGGGTGAGGCCCAGGGCCTCGACCTCCTGCGAGAGGAGGGCGAGGCCGGGAGCCACCTCCTCCGGGCGCTCCATTACAGCCGCCTGGGTAGCGGCCGGAGGGGTGTCGGAGGAGGGCACGGGCACAGGGAGGGCCATCTCGGCCTCTTTTGGCTCTGGCTCCGGGGCCGAGGGGGTGTTAATCTCCTCGGCTGCCGTGGTGGCAACCTCCGTTGCCCCCGGCAGGTGGTTGGTAGCTGGGGGTTCGGCGGGTGGAGTGGGGCTGGCGGATCTCTTGGGTGCCTTGCGTGGCACCTCCACCCCGTCCTCCGGCGGGGTGGGGTGCCGGACGCGCGCACCCCCTTTTTTCCTTTTCCCCCCCACCAATACCCAGCCCTCCAAGGAGGCGGGCTGGGCAGTAGAGGAGGAGGGGCCAGGGGATAGGGCCGACAAGGAGGGAGGGAGGGAGGAGGGGTGGCGAGGGAGAGGGGCGACCCGCCCTGGGGTGGGCCCTCTTTTGGTCCTGCCGCCGGCCCTGGCTCCCTCTCCTCCACGGGCCCGGCTTTTGTGCCCGCTCGGGCGCTGGCGCCCGCTTCTTCTCTCCCGGCACCATGCTGCCGGGCGCCCTCCAACGCCCGAGCGGCGATGGATCCGTCCGGGCCTAAAAGAAGAGGGGCGGTCCCAGGGCCTGTCGCGGTTGGGGCGCCGCCGGTCTCGTGGCTGACGCCCCCCGGGTCGGAGGAGGTCCCAGGCTCCTCTTCTTCGTGCTGGGCCAGGGGGCAATCCCTCCGGACATGCCCCGCTGCCCGGCACCCAAAGCACCGGGCCTCCCCCAGGGTGTAGAAGACCCGGTACTGGGCCCCTTGATAGGGCACCAGTATAGTCCCCTCCTGGGCCACCCTGCCCTGTGCTGCTGCCGGCGGCAGTTGGACTCGGGCCTGCCGGCGGAATGAGAGCACGTGCCGGAGGGCGGGGTCTTTACAGCCTAGCGGGAGGGGACTCAGGACCGTCAAAGGCCGGCCCAGGGCGGTGAGGAAAGGCAGAAGGGCAGCGTTGGGAAGGAAGGGGGGGACGGACGAGAACACCACCCGCACACCCAGGTCTTCCAGCGGCTCCAGGGGCACGTGCATGCCCCCAACTGCCAGGCCCCTCTCCACCGCCTCCTGGGCGGCGGCCTCCGAAGCCAGGAAGAAGACGATCTTCCCGAACATCCGGGAGGCCGCCACCATGGCTGTGGACCCCACCACCCGTGCCAACGCCCGCACGTAGGTTTCCACGTGGGGCGAGGCAGCCACCAGGAGGCAGCGGACCCCGTGCCTCCTGGTGAGCGCGGGGAAGGGGCCGCGACCGTCGGGGATGGTAGTCCTGGCGGAGGCGGAAGGAGCAGGGTGCAGGGCGGCGGCCGCCGCCTGGGCATACAACCTGGGGGCCGAGATGTCGGGGCCCCAAGGGGTGGTGGAGGGAGCAGGGGGAGGGGGAGAAGGGGAGGCTGCAGCGAGTGCTTTTGCAGCCGGGGGGAGAGTCCCCGCCGCGGGGGGTTTAGCCTTCCGGGCGGGGCTCTTGCCCTTCCTTTACCCCTGGCCCTTCCTGCCCTTGTGGGGGGGTGGGTTCGGGGCCAGGTTGCTGGAGGACGCCGCGGCGGAGGTGGTGGGAGCCCCGGAGCCTGTGCCCGCGCCCTCAGCCGACATGGCGGCAGAGTCTTGGGCGGCCCTGGATGAGTGGGCCGCCGTTTCGGGGGTGGGAGGGGTGACAGTGGAAGACGAGGGGAGGAGGGGGTCACTGGATGACCCTCCGGCGGGTGTGGGGGTTATGGTGGTGGGTTTGTAAGATGGGGGAAGTTTGTTGGGCGTGGGGCCTTTAAGAGAGAGCGGGGGAGGGGAGGAGAGTGGAGTGGAAAGAAGGGTGGAGGCGTGGCTGCCCCTCCCCCACCCGCCAGGCTGAGGACCCAGTCAGGTAGGGGAAGGGCAGAGCAAGGGCAGTGAGGTCAGGGGAAGGTCAGACCTAAGATGGCCACTGCTCCCAGCACAAGATGGTAAGATGGGTCCTTTTCTGCACTGGGATGTGAGGGAGTAAAGTTTATGCGTGTGTGGTGGGGGGCGGGGGGCTCAGGCGCTTAGGTGAAGTGAAAAATAAAGGGGGGTGGGAGGGGCATGGGTACAGCCAACCTGGTGGAAATGGGGGGGTGGGGGTGCCCACGTGCGCCTGGGGGGGGGCCCACAGCAGCTGCTGCAGAGCCCTCAGGAAACCAGGGGGAGAAGGAAGGGGCAGCTGGTTAGAAGGGGGCCTAGGTGGAGGAGGGGCCCCCAGAGGCGGCTGGGTGTGGGTGGGTGGGGGGGGCAGTAAGGGGGGGGTGGCTGCAGGGGTGGGGCAGGGGCACACCCTAACACCCCACCCCTGGCTATGCAGCCACCCCTCTGGAGCCCCGGTGGAGAAGAAGGGCTCTGCCCAAACTCACCCCTCCCAGGCCACTCCACAGGAGGAGGCGGCCTGTGGAGGGGGCCCAACGGCTGCTTTAAGAAGCCCCTTACCTTTCCGGGGGGGGGGGGGGGGGGAGGATGCAGCAGCTGCTGGATGAGGAGGTGGGCTGCTCAAGTGGGGGGCAGCAGCAGTTGCCCTGCCCCAGAAGATGGAAGGAGGAGGGGACAGGGAGCTGCCTCCAGAGGCAGGAGAGCAAGCCAGCCTGCCCCTGTCTTTGGTAGTGCAGGGAATGTGGCAGAAGGAGAATGCAATGCTGCTGAAGGCTGGGAGGAATGTGTCTCCCAGAGGTCATCTGCATGAGAGTGCAAAGGACTGCAGGTGTGATACTGAGGCTGGGAGGAATGTGTCTCCCAGAGATCATTTGCATGAGAATGCAAAGGTGTGCATGTGTGATACCTTGTCAGGCAAAGCCTAATGGGTAGCAAGTAAGCCATGAGATTTGGTCTATTGTAAACATGTAGTTGTAAAATCACAATTTAAGCTGACACTTAGTGCGGGAGTTGTGAGATCTCTGGGTTGTTGTGGGGGACAGGGCAGTCACCATAGCTGCATAAGACATTGATTACACAGGGCTCCCTTGTTTAAAGCATTGCAAAGGAGAAGGGGAGGGGTGTTAGTTGAATCAGCTTGTTGAATGCTTTGGTCCTGCCTATGCCTTGGCCATATAGCTGTAAGCCTGGCTTGATTAACTCTCCCTATCTGTTGAAAGGTAGAGCTGCATACTAGGGTGTTTGTGAAACCCTCCACTAGGGGGTATCAAGAGCTGAAATCACAGAGTGGCAGCTGAGGCTAGGCAGAGCTGAAATCAGAGGGTTCTGCCTCAGGGTGATCCCAAGCAGTGGGGTTTGGAGCAATGACGGTGACTGACAGGCAGCTGGTAGGAGCAGCAGCAGACAATGGTGACTGGCGGGTGGCTGGTAGGAGCGGCAGTGGGTGACAGTGACTGGCGGGTGGCCGGTAGGAGCAGCGGTGGATGATGGCAACTGGCGGGCGGCCAGTAGGAGTGGACCGGTGGACGTTGGCAACTGGCAGGCGGCTGGTAGGAGGAGCAGTGGACAACGGCGACCAGCAGGAGGCCGGTAGAAGGAGCGGTGGACGACGGCAACTGGCGGGCGGCCGGTGGCAGCAACGGGAGGCTGCAGACAAGTGAACAGCTAGTACTGCCCTGGTGATGTATCTGTGGGCTTTGGCTTTGGGACTGCACTGCAGAAGGTACACCCTGTAACTGTCTGTGGGGTAAAGGGCCAAGAGCCCCAGCAAAAGACTTGGTTCTACTGCATATGGGGGTGGTATCCTGGTAAAGGGGTTTGTTTCTTCTTTGCTTAGATATACTGCATCTGTCACTGTAACCTTGGGGTAGGCTATGGTCATTAAACAAACCATTTCTATCTCACACTCTGTGCTTGTGAGGGGTGTGGGGGGGAGAACTGCCTTACAGGCACCCAGCACAGGGGTGAAATTGTCCCAGGCCACTGGGTGGGGGCTCAAGCCAGTTGGTTTTATCCTTGACAGGAAAACCCCACAGGAGTTGAACCTGGCCCTTCTGGCAGGCATCTGGCATCAATAGAAGGGTTACATTTATTACCTAGGGAAAAGAAAGGAGAGGGTTATTTACAATTTAAAGCAGACAACATATAAATACAAATGATTCAGAGTCTATGTTTACCTTTTAGGGCTAATCCAAGTTGACCTTGGCGAGCTCTGCTTTTTGTTTCCTAGCTCCAGACCTTCTCAGAGACCAAACAGCAAAAAGGTCCCCATGTCTTCTTGTGAGAATCTTTGTACGCTCTACCCCAAGAGTGCAAACTAATGGGATGAGCAATCCTGCATGTAACATCTTCATGGGCTGATGAGACAATTAATAAAGTTTTTGTTCTGCAGTGGCTTATTTAGGGCAGAGGGATAGCTCCATGATTTGAGCATTGAGGTGCTAAACCCAGATTTGTGAGCCCAGTTGTAGAGGGGGCCTTTAGGATCTGGGGCAAAATAGATTTGAAAAAAAAAAAAGAAAGAAAAAGGGATGGTGCTTGGTCCTGATAAGAGGATAGGGGGCTGGACTAGCTGACTTCCTGAGGTCCCTTCCAGCTCTATGAGATGTGTATCTCCATATATTATTTAGTTTTGCTAGTCCTTTAGATGGATGGTGAAACCACTCTTCCTTCCTGGGTTCACCAGTTCACAGCAGGCATCTTTATAATTATAAAGCAAAGCATAAATATTATCTTGTAGCCCAGATATAGCCATGGAAAATAAAATTAATGCGTGCAGCAATTTACAAGCATTTTATAGAGACTAAACACATCTCTACAAGTTTAACACCTATCTGGAACAATATTAACATTTGGATGAACTGTTTGCATGCCAGGCAAACAAAGCCATCAGGAGAGCAAGTGAAAAAAAAGCGTTCATTTAACAATCTTGGTGGGGGATAGATGCTATTCCAAGCAAGCTTTCCTACCTCTTCAGACAGTGAACTTCAAGAGAGAGACTTTTTTTCAAAGGCTTACTGGTCAATAAAGAGATGGGCAGAGAACCCCTAATTTATCCTTCTCCTGGGCAAACACAGAGAACCAGCCCCTTGGATTCCTTGGGAGTCCCGTCTAAGAGCTAATCGGCCACTGTGGGAAAGGAAAGACTGGTGAGGAATCTATCTCGAACAGAGTCTGTAGTTTGTCAATTTAGCTCTAAGAACCTATTTTTACTTTTGTGTGTTTATACAAGGATCCTCGATGAATGTCAGGGATAGAGTTCATAAAGTTGTGGCTTAAAGCAAAACAACATATAAGGATAAAATTTCCCCATAAGAAATAATGTAAATAGAGGGGGATAGGTACAGTAAGAGTTTAAATGTTGCCTATGTGGCCATTTAAACCGTAATGTACCACTCACTTATCATACCACACATTTAAAACATTTTAAGCAACATTTAAATAAATGATCCTAACCCAAACTACATTTTAAAACCATCTTTAGCCTGCGTGCAGTTTTTTTACTTGCTGTTACCATACCTACATTTAAAGCATTTTAAGCACCATTTAAACAAAATTATCCTATAGTGAGGGTGTGGGGAGAGAATTAAGTGGAGGACGAGGATGGAGATGCAGCTAGAGGATCATCAACTGCCATCTCAACACCACTAGCATCAACAACATCCAGTGTTTCAAGTTCTATAAGATGCTCAGCAACGGTTGAGGGTTTAGGTTTTGCCACATGAATGCCAGAAGGTCCCTGGTTGAGGCTAATCTGTGAGTGGCTTGGGTTCCTTTTTAAAGAATGTGTCCAGTGTTGACTGCTTTTGCAAGCAAAGTTTGATGTTAAGTATTGTGCGGTAGCATTGCCCAATTCTCTCTTACAGCATGTTCTACTTTTGACGATCAATCTAAGAGAGTGTCATGTTCCTGGATGAGTTCGATCAATGCATCAGCTTTTGCAAACGTTTTTCAAAGAACTTCAACTGTGAAACCCTTCTTTTTGGAATCACCTCCCCCACCTCTTCATCATCCCAACCATGCTAGTCCAATTCTACTAGTTCTTCATTAGACATGAAAAAGCAGTCAAGTAGCACTTTAAAGACTAACAAAATAATTTATTAGGTGAGCTTTCATGGGACAGACCCACTTCTTCAGACCATAGCCAGACCAGAACAGATTCAATATTTAAGGCACAGAGATCCAAAAACAGTAATCAAGGAGGACAAATCAGAAAAAAAAGATCAAGATGAGTAAATCAGAGAGTAGAGGGGTAGAAGGAGGGCGGGGAGTAGAGAATTAGATTAAGCCAAGTATGCACAAGAGCCCCTATAATGACCTAGAAAATACACATCCTGGTTTAAACCACATGTTAACGTGCCAAATTTGAATGTAAAAGACAGCTCGGCTGTCTCCCTTTCAACAGTGGTGCGAAAATTTTTCTTCAGGAACACGCAAACTCTTAAGTCATTAACAGAATGGCCCACAATGACTCTGTGCCTTAAATATTGAGTCTGTTCTGGTGTGGCTATGGTCTGAAGAAGTAGGTCTGTCCCATGAACGCTCACCTAATAAACTATTTTGTTAGTCTTTAAAGTGCTACTTGACTGCTTTTTTATTTTATAGTATATAGACTAGCACGGCTCCCTCTCTGGTACTATTCTTCATTATACAGGTTGGCCATGGCGATTCGAAGTGCTCAGTGACATTGTATTCAGCTTCTTCAAACCAGCCAGGGAGTTGTTGCATAGCTTAGCTACAACAACACTCCAATGAAGTGGAGGGATTTTGCAGGGAGCATGGGCCGTGCTTGAAACCAGACAATACGAGCTGAAAGATTTTTCTGGGGAGGAGGGCAGCACCCACAGCTCTCCCCACCTCTGCAACACTAGACTGTGAGGGACTGTAGATCTTGAATGCAGGACTTCCCAGGCAGTACTTAAACTGCAGTTGCCACCTAGGAGCTTGCTGGACCCTAGCCATCCCTAGGCTCTGATTGGTTCACAAACTATTTAAGCCAGAAGGAGGAACTGGAAGTTATCTGAGCACCTGGGTGGATCCTGGCTGACTGCTGTATGGGATTCTGACTGGGTCTCAGGAGACCTGGTTTGGTTTGCCTGTGTCTCTTGCCTTGTTCCAGATCCCTTATTCTAGATCCAGTTCCTGACTATTGATGCCAGCTCTGATCCTTGGCTTGTTTTCTGATTATGACCTCTGCTTCCTAACTGTTATGATGATCGGTCGGCCTGACCACCACTGCTCTGGGCCCTAGGTACGGCCACCTATATTCTGGTCTGTGACATGGACAGGGACATTATTAAGTGGTCTTTTTGGTTTCAGGCCCTCCATGGGCAGAGGACTCAGTCTCTCCTCTTTTCCATACCAAGAGACAGAAATAGTTGAAACAAAATAAAATAAAATAGGAGAGTTGAGTGCTAAAAAGCATTTTCTTTATCTATACTGTGGCATTTTGCACTTGGACAGGTTATTAATAGATTAAATGATGCATGCCAGTAATTTTTCTCTTTCCACACTGGTGTTTCCTGTAAGCTGAGTGCATGAGTAGCCACCCAAGAGATATTCAGGTGCTGCTGAGCTGATTAGCAGAGCACACACAGCTGGCAGCATGTGTTTCTACTGGTGGTGTACATCCACCCATGGCTTGGTGCACATAACAAAATTTATTCTGCACATGGATTAGAACACAGAGCAAACATTACTCCATATCATATCAAGTGAAAGATGTATTAAATATATATTACTGTCACACACTAATGTTCACCTCATTTTAAAATCCTGATTGCCATTATTACAATGGAAGGCTTTCTGAATGGGCTGACATCCATGAAAACCATCGTCAGACTGTGGGACTGGCATATCACATTAAGCCACTTTGGTATTTCCTCCGCTCCTGAGACTTGCAAAGAAATACTTGCCTACAGGAGGAGAGCTCCTGCAGCTGAGGCTCATGGTGTCCCCGTCATCTGTGAAGACACAATTGTAACGCTTGGGCAGAGGAACCAAACCCAAAAATTCAGTTTTATAAGCTTTTCCTTCTAGAGCATGGTGGCTAATTTTAGACTGTTTTTTCAAGGAAGAGGCCAGAGTGTTTCTGTCTTACTTAAACTGAAATACACAAAACAGATTAGTCACTTAACAACTTCAAGAAATAAATAAAAAGGGCTTTTGAATTACAGAGATGCAAAATATTTGCCACAAATTGACACTATCTACAAAATATCTGCCACTAATATCTAAGAAGATGAGATTAAACACAAAAACTGCCACATGGATTTGTTTTATTATCTAAAATGAAGGTCATGCTCAGTCTGAGATCTTATAGGGCAGCCTCCACATTATGAAGGAGCTCTGTAGTTCTAAAACTAGGAGTTCGCAATGTAAAATGCTGGCAGAGTCACCAACACAGTACCTCAACGTAAATGGCAATGCTGCAATAAATCAAAGAGAAAAGCTTTTCTGTCCTGGCTCTCCTGCATGCCACCATTTCAGTCTCAACAAATTCAAGACACAAGATTATTCTTAATAGTGTTTTAACAGGCCCTCCCCGAGTAGTAGTGATGTTGGGTACTGGCAGATACGTGTAAAGGAGGAAGAGTCTATGTTGTGTGGCGCAACTACAAAAGTGAGCTGTGGTAGCCTGTGGAGGGGCTTATCAGCCTTCCTTATGCCCCTGGTCATCAGGAGACAGAGAATTCCCACAGTTCCTATCCTATAGCTCTGGTCATGTCCCAGTTTGCACTGCCCAGATGTGTGGCTGGGCTCTGAGCACATACATCATCCTCATCATCATAATCAATAACCGTGAGCTCAGCGCCTGTTGGTGTCTGATGCCTCTCTCACTATTTCCTTCCATCATTCCCGATCCAGTGCAGAGAGGCTTAGTTTCTGTAGACTAGCTCCACACCAATCTACTACATCATCTACCCATTCTCTGTGGGGTCTACCTCTCCTATTCGAACCATCCATTATGCCGAATACCAGGGTTTTGATTTTCATTCGTCGTTCATTCTGCAAATATTTCCAAATAGTTGTAGCTTCTGTTTTATAACCTTCTGCAGCAGGTTCTCTTTCGGCTGTATCTTCCTATATAATTCTTCATTGGTGACCTTCTGCATCCATCCTATTCTCAGAATCTTTCTATAACAACTCCTTTCGAATGCCAATATTCTTCTTTTCGAATCTCATTATCACCCATGTCTCACATCCATACAACATGCTGCTGAATACACACGTTTTCAAGATGCCCAGCTTTGTTCTTAAGCTAATTGCTTTGCTTTTCCAGATCTTATCCATCGCCTTCAAACTCGCTCTTGCTTTCGCTATTCTAGTCGCTATTTCCTTCTTACGGTCTAGATCATACATTATGTTGCTCCCCAGATATGTGAACTTCTCTACATTTCTAGTTCAATACCATCCACACTGATCTTCCTTCCTATTTTCTTATCTCCAAATACCATTGTTTTTGTTTTATCAATGTTCATAATCAGTCCATACCGCTTCCCTTCTTCTTTTAACACCTGCACCATTTTCGCTAGCTTCTCCTCATCTTCCTCAGTGATAACTATATCATCCACGGACCTCAAGTTAATTCTTTTCCCGTGCACAGATATCCCTTCTACCTCTTCCTTGATCTTGTCCATCACTCTCTCCAGATGTGCGATGAAGATACTTGGTGATATTGGATCTCCTTGTCTCATACCTCTACTTGTTTTAAACCAACTTCCCAACTCCCCTCATGTTCTCACTGCTGCCTCCGCATTATCATTTATATCTTTCAACAACCGTATTAGTCTGCTATCCACTCCATATGACTCCAAAACCGCCCAAGTCACTTTCTGATCTATACTGTCAAATGCCTTTTGAAAATCGACAAAGCAAGTGTATACATTTTTGTTCTTTCATTGAGCTTTCCCCGCTACCAGTCTTACTGCCAATATCTGCTGTAAGGTACTTCTATCTTTTCTGTACCCTGCTTGCTCATTTGCTATATGTTCTTCTATCTGCAGTCTTAATCTCTCAGTCAGTAACATCAGCAGCACCTTACCTAGATGACTCGTTAAGGCAATCGTTCTGTAGTTCTTGCACTCCAATGTACTTCCTTTCTTGGGTATTGTCACTGGCACAGATCTTGTCCATTCCTTAGGTGCCTTCCCTTCTTTCCATTCTACATTACATAGTTGGTTTATTTCCTGAATCATGCTTTCTCCACCATATTTGATCATCTCTCCTGTGATCTTATCATTTCCAGGGCTCTTGTTGTTCTTTAGTCGTTTCACTGCTTTTTCTACTTCCTCCTTTGAAATATCGGTCTCACTCTCAATGCTCAGGGGAGATATCTCTTTCAATTCTTCAATCAGTCTCTCTGAGACACTTGGGTCCAACTGTGCTTTGTATAGATCAGTGCAATATCTCGTCTGTCGCTGCACAATCTTCTCCCTGTTCATGAGCACTTCTTCGTTCTCATCTTTGATTGCCATCTGCTTCAGTTGCCATTTCCTATTAATATTCCTAATTGTCTTATACACCTCCCTGGTCTTACATTCGCCATAATACCTCTCTGTATCTTCACGTTGCTCCTCTAACCATTTCTCCTTCTTTTCTGGCTGCTTTGCTTACCTCTTTGCATTTCATCCTATATTGCTGTTCTGCCATCTCAGAAACATCTCTTCTGATCTTCAATGCTCTTTTCTCTTGAACCAACTTCAGTCCACTTCTTACTGATCTTTTCTCCTGGAACAGTCCGCTCAGTTGCCTCTTCTATAGCGATGACTATCCCTGTGACTCTCTTATCTAGGTCTTTGTCTGTGGCAATATTCTTAATATTCTCTTTGAGTGCTGTTTTGTATGCATTCCCTGTTTCTTCCTCACATAGCCTCACCACATCTCTTCTTTTCTGAAACTGTGTCTTACATTTTCTTTTGAGTTTTATCTTGATGTTTTATCACTAGACTGTGGTCTGAGTCTTTATCTGCTCCTTGGAACATTCGGCACTCCTGTACTGATGTTATCCATCTTCTTCTTATCAAAATCATATCTATCATGTTCTTGGACTTCCCATCATTCGATCGCCATGTCCACTTCCTACAGTCCTTTTGTTGGAATCTCGTGTTGCAAATCACCATCTCATGCTCTGTAGCAAACTCTTAACAGTTTCTCACCTCGTTCGTTTCTTTCTCCATATCCAGACCTTCCCAGGACTCTCTCCCAACCTTCATTATCGGTTCCAAACTTTGCATTCCAATCTCTTCCGATGATCAACACTCTTTCTTCGATATCTCCTCCACCGTCTTTATCAAGTCTTTATAAAATAGCTCAATCTCTTCCTCCATACTGTGCAACATGGGTGCATACACCTGAATGACTGACATGTTGAATGGTTTTGCTTCGAATCATGCAACCATCCTTTTTGCACTCACCGGTTTGTACCCTAATAATGCTCTTCTAGCTCTTTTGCTAAGAAGGCATCCAACTCCTGCTTCATGCTTCATTTCGTTTCCTGACCAAATGACTTCGCAACCGCATATCTCTCCTGATCCCATCCAATGCATCTCTGCGAGTCCAAGTATATCACATCGATATCTCTCCATTTCCTTCTGAAGCAGCTCTAATTTTCCAGTTGCCCACAGTATTTGGACATTCCATGTTCCAATGGATAGCATATGTGTTTGGTGTAATTTTCTTTCGGTAGCCAACTTATCGACCTAACCCTGACCGCTCGAATGGTATTGCGGACCTTGTTTATCCGGGTGACGTCTGAGCCAGAATCTTTTAACATTTGGTTGTACTGGCATCAGATTTCATTCATATTGTTGTTTGACGGTCAGTGTATCGACACACATCTGACCAACCCTCCGCCTTCATCCAGGCTTGGGACTGGCATGGAGCTCTCAGTGGCTTCATGGCAGAGTTTCTGAGCACATACGGGGTCTACATACTCATGATTTTCTGCACATCTTATCCCTATCCCTGCTAGGGGAACAGCATCAGTTCCACTGCTAAAGGGATCTCTCAGCTTATGGTGGGATGGAATAGGTGCGCTACTAAGAGTTCCAAGGAGAGAGAATGTGAATTTTGCTTAAAAGTCATTCAGAATTCATGACTAGAACTATGCAAAATATTCATTTATTTAGCGAGTAATGTCCATCACACTCAACGGCCGTGTCTACACGTGCCCCAAACTTCGAAATGGCCGTGCAAATGGCCATTTCGAAGTTTACTAATGAAGCGCTGAAATGCATATTCAGCGCTTCATCAGCATGCGGGCGGCTGCGGCGCTTCGAAATTGACGCGGCTTGCCGCCGCGCGTCTCGTCCAGATGGGGCTCCTTTTCGAAAGGACCCCACCTACTTCGAAGTCCCCTTATTCCCATCAGCTCATGGGAGAAAGGGGACTTCGAAGTAGGCGGGGTCCTTTCGAAAAGGAGCCCCGTCTGGACGAGACGCGCGGCGGCAAGCCGCGTCAATTTCGAAGCACCGCGGCCGCCCGCATGCTGATGAAGCGCTGAATATGCATTTCAGCGCTTCATTAGTAAACTTTGAAATGGCCATTTGCACGGCCATTTCGAAGTTTCGGGCACATGTAGACGTAGCCAACATGATCTCATCAGGCACGCTTACAAAAGTATAAAACGCTGGTCTCAGCAGACCATTCCTTTTCATCACTGCATACTTGCTGCTGAAAAGGAATACCCAACTTGCTATTAACCCAAAGCAACAGAGTCAGTTTCTACAGTTTCTTGTTCTACGCCCTATAGGCTGCCACTCTTGAAAAATCCTCAGCTGCGATATTTCATCAGGATTTTCTATTTTTCTATTTTAGTTTTAGGTCCCTCAACTTTTCATTTCAGAATGTTCTCTTACCTTTTGTATGAACAGATTTTGTTTGTTTTTTTGTTTCTTTTTTGCATGTGTAATTAAAGTTGTTAGCATCACAATAGGTCTGCTCTTTATGTGTTCCATTGCATTTTAACAATGTTCCCAGTACTGTTTTTCTTAGCAGCTGCTCTTTTTTATGCTTTTATATGACAGATTCTTTGTTTGTTTTTTTCCTAATGTACATTATTTTCCATACGGATATACTAAAAGCAAATATAATTACACTAAATGATATCAGAAAATTAAAACATCTGGGAAATATCCTAATGAAAGCTAAAAATTTCCTTTTGTACAAGGAAATTAGCTCTCTCGAAGGTCTAATAAGCTGGTTAAGGATTTCTCTGATGCCAACAATGTAAAAAAGTAATCAAAATCCCCTGTGCCATCAGCTAACAGAATAGCTGCAAATCTACAGGCTATTCATAAAGCTATTAAAATGAAAAGGATGCCATCTTCAGCTGAACAGACTGTATGAGGGCAAAAAGAGTTACATACATTGAAAAAGTCATGACTGTATCCTATACAGGTCATATTAGGAAAGGCACATTGCTTGACTAATTAGAGGATTACTTTAATTTTATGCTGCTATAACTCCAGTGAAATCAGTGGAGTTAGACGGTAAAAGACTGGAGTACCACAGCAATGAATCTGTTAGCTTATGCCTTTCAGTATCATAATGGAGAGTTCTCAAAGGGTTAAAAGATACACTTTTGAAAACATAACAAAAATGCTGCATAGCTTCTTTTTAAATATTCTTAATAACTAAAGAATTCAGAAACACAGAAATGGTATGGTCACAGCTATAAGAATTCAGGCTCTATTAGTATGTTTATATTTAATTGATTTTGATGTGTTACTTTGATCCCTCTTCCTGTTACACAGAAACTTAGAGTTCTGATGTGTTCCCTTGTTGTCTACTGGGTGCTAATTGCCCCTGTGCTGTGTTAGATGATTGTTATGTTGGTTTGCTTGATCTGCAGGTGGGATAATTGAACAATTATAAAGGACGTGTTCATTAAAATTGATGAGTATATAAAAGGGAGATTTAGAGATCTTTTGGTTGTACAGGCTCACACAAACATGCTGAATAAATTTTTTTCTTAACTACACAATGATGTTTTCCTGATGGACAAAGTCTGTTTCGGACATAGGACAAGAAGTGACATTTCTTCCAGTGGTATGAATCTTTTTTCTGCATGGCTGGCCCTGTGCCTTATACACAACCCTGGTGGGATTTACGGCTCTGCCACAAACTTCCTTTGGGTGTGTCTACACAACATACTTATTTCAAAATAACAGCCGCTATTTTGAAATAACTTTGTGAGCCCCTACACAACACAACCCTCTTTTGAAATAATTTCAAAATAGCGGACGTCTTATTTCGAAGTTGGTAAACCTAATTGTATGAGGGACAGCACCTATTTAAAAATAGATATTTCAAAAGAGGGGTTGTGTGGACAGGGAATAGGGGCTATTTCAAAAATAAAGCTGCTGTGTAGACAATCCGACGCCTAATCTGATGTTTCTAGGGTGTCTAACCATTGTGTGTGGACACACTATTTTGGAATAAACAACAAAAAGTCCTATGGCACCTTATAGAACAACAGATATTTTGGAGCATAAGCTTTCATGGGCAAAGACATGCTTTGTCAGATGCATGAGTGGGGGTTCCAGAGATGGGTCTAAATTTATAGGCACAAGAAAAGGAGGGAGTCCCAGTCAAGACCTACAACACCTACAAGACCTTTACCAAGCTTTCCTGAAACTACAATATCCCCCTAAGGAAGTGAAGAAACAGATTGACAGAGCCAGATGTGTACCCAGAAGTCACCTGCTACAAGAGAGGCCTAACAAGGAAAATAACAGAACTCCACTGGCCATCACATACAGCCCCCAGCTAAAACCTCTCCAGCTCATCATCAATGATCTACAACCCACGCTGGACGACAATCCTTCACTCTCACAGACCTTGGAATGCAGGCCAGTCCTCACCTACAGACAACCCACCAACGTAAAACAAATTCTCACCAGCAACTATAGACCACACCACAGTAACTCTAAATCTAGAACCAATCCCTGCAACAAACCTCAGTGCCAACTCTGCCCATATATCTACACCAGCAACTCCATCACAGGACCTAACCACATCAAGCACACCATCAGGGGCTCATTCACATACACATCGCCTAATGTAATATATGCCATCATGTGCCAGCAATGCCCCAGTGCAATATACACTGGCCAAACTGGTCAATCTCCATGGAAAAGAATGAATGAACACAAATCAGACATAATGGTAGCATACCAAAACCTGTAGAAGAATACTTAAATTTCCCTGGACACTCAGTAGCAGATTTAAAAGTAGCCATCCTGAAACAAAATATCTTCAAAAAACAGACTCCAAAGAGAAACTGCAGAGGTACAATTCATTTGCAAATTTGACACCATCAACCAAGGTTTGAACAGAGACTGAGTGTGGCTGGCCAACTACAAAAGCAGTTTCTCTTCTCTTGGTGTTCACACCTCCACATCCACTGCTGATAATGAGCCATTTCCACCAGGACTGAATTGACCTTGTCTACTCTGGCGGTCTTCTTGACTGGGACTCCCTCATTTTCATAAGCCTATGAATTTAGACCCTCCTCTGGAACCCCTACTTATGCATCTGACAAAGCAGGTGTTTGCCCACTAATGCTTATGCTCCAAAATATCTGTTAGTCTATGAGGTGCCACAGGACTTCTTGTTGTTTTTGAAGATACAGACTAACTTGGCTACCCCTCTGATATTTTGGAATAAGTTTTGCTTATTTTGAGAATTCCCTTTAGTGTAGATTAATTATTCCGAAATATCTTATTTTGGAATAATAACTCCAGAAGAAGCTATTCCGGAATAACTATGTAGTATAGACATATTCTTTGTGACCTTAGACAAGCCCCTGAAACTCGCAGTGCTTAAGTTCACCATTTGAACAACATAAATAATAACACTTCCCTGCCTCATATATGTAAGCAAGAATTCATTAATGTTTGTACAGTGCTTATCTCAGGTGGCTCCCAGGAGGCAGAGCAATGGGGCTAACACTGCTGGCCAGTCCCTGAAGCCCCGGGGTGGTCGTGAGGAGGTACGTGACTCTGCATGCTGTCCCTCCCTGCAGACACTGCCCCCACAGCTCTCATTACCACTGTTCCCCACTTCCAGCTAGTGGAAGCTACAGAGTCAGAGCTCAAAGCAGGAGGGGCAGCACACAGAGGCTGCGTCTACACATGCACGCTACATCGAAATAGTCTATTTCGATGAATAATGTCTACACGTCCTCCAGGGCTGGCAACGTTGACGTTCAACTTCGATGTTGGGCAGCACCACATCGAAATAGGCGCTGTGAGGGAACGTGTACACGCCAAAGTAGCACACATCGAAATAAGGGTGCCAGGCACAGCTGCAGACAGGGTCACAGGGCGGACTCAACAGCAAGCTGCTCCCTTAAAGGGCCCCTCCCAGACACAGTTGCACTAAACAACACAAGATGCACAGAGCTGACAACTGGTTGCAGACCCTGTGCATGCAGCATGGATCCCCAGCTGCCGCAGCAGCAGCCAGAAGCCCTGGGCTAAGGGCTGCTGCACACGATGACCATAGAGCCCCGCAAGGGCTGGAGAGAGAGCGTCTCTCAATCCCTCAGCTGATGGCCGCCATGGCGGACCCCGCTATTTCGATGTTGCGGGACGCAGATCGTCTACACGTGCCCTACTTCGACGTTCAACTTCAAAGTAGGGCGCTATTCCCATCCCCTCATGGGGTTAGCGGCTTCGACGTCTCGCCACCTAACGTCGATTTCAACTTCGAAATAGCGCCCAACACGTGTAGCCGTGACTGGAGCTATTTCGAAGTTGGCGCCGCTACTTCGAAGTAGCATGCACGTGTAGACATGGCCAGAGAGATGCTGGTGAATTCCAAGAGTTGCACAGGGCTATGCTGGGCAGGGGGCCTGCCCTTAGCCCCCAGCATCCTGACCTTTTAGCAGCTGAAAAATCTCTCGATTGGCTGCAGTAGCTCCAGGAGATCGAGCTCCTTTCCAGGGAATGCAGCAAAACCAGGAGTATTGGAAACCCTTTGGTCTGCTCACTCTTCCATCCTGGCAGCGAGGCTGCAGGGCCAAATTTCAGGGAGTGAATTTGGAACCCTGCTTAGTGACTCACAATCTTGCTTGTTTTGGGGGACTTCTCAATCAGAGGGCCTGAGGTAAACTTCCCTTTTGCCACCCCTTCCTGCTTACATGGCTTATTCTTGCTGCAAACAGGTAAGCTCCCGCAGGGAGTCATTGCTAGCGTATGCAATACATCCCAGAATCTGTAATGTGACTGATATCCAGGAGACAGAAGGCTGCATTTCTCAGAGGGAACAATTTAAGATATTAGTCACTGAGACAGAATTACTGAGGCTCTCTGCTTCTGTTCTTCTATTTCCCCCACCCTTACAAAGACCATGAAGGACATATGAAAAGCAAAGGGACAGCCAGTGAGCTGATCTCCCAGATGCAGAAGATAGTGTACGTGCTGGATAGGGTGACCAGAAGTCCCTTGTTTAAAAGGACAGTTCTGTATTTAAGCCCACCTGCAGGTGTCCCAACTTTTTCTTAAAAATAGGCAAATTGTCCCATTTTCTATTTCCTCCCATCAGTACTGGTGGGTCCTGATGCCAGGCAGATCTCTGCTCCCCAACCACCTGCCCAGCAGTGGGGGCCAGTGGCCAGTAATAGGGGTGGGTGAGCAGAGCTGGTAGAGGCAGAGATAAAGCACATGGGGTGGGCCACTCTCAATGCTGGTCCATCAACACAGCCCCCACTGCTTGCCAGCTCTTGGCCAGCAGAGCCCTGGCCCCACCACCCTGTGTCCAGCTGGCATTGGCTGCAAGCAGCTGTATGGTGGGCATGGGCAGGCACCAGACAGCAGTGGGTTACCTGTTGCTTCTGCTGCCCAACCATTTATGTGGCTCTTTAGCTACGTCTACACATGAAGCCTACATCGAAGTAGCTTATTTCGATGTAGCGACATCGAAATAGGCTATTTTGATGAATAACGTCTACACGTCCTCCAGGGCTGGAAACGTCGACATTCAACATCGACGTTGCGCAGCACCACATCGAAATAGGCGCTGCGAGGGAACGTCTACATGCCAAAGTAGCACACATCGAAATAAGGGTGCCAGGCACAGCTGCAGACAGGGTCACAGGGCGGACTCAACAGCAAGCCGCTCCCTTAAAGGGCCCCTCCCAGACACAGTTGCACTAAACAACACAAGATCCACAGAGCCAACAACTGGTTGCAGACCCTGTGCATGCAGCATGGATCCCCAGCTGCCGCAGCAGCAGCCAGAAGCCCTGGGCTAAGGGCTGCTGCACTTGGTGACCATAGAGCCCCGCAGGGGCTGGAGAGAGCGTCTCTCAACCCCTCAGCTCATGGCCACCATGGCGGACCCCGCTATTTCGATGTTGTGGGACGCGGATCGTCTACACGTGCCCTACTTCGACGTTCAACTTCGAAGTAGGGTGCTATTCCCATCCCCTCATGGGGTTAGCGGCTTCGACGTCTCGCCGCCTAACATCGATGTTAACATCGAAATAGCGCCCAACACGTGTAGCCGTGACGGGCGCTATTTCAAAGTTAGTGCCGCTACTTCGAAGTAGCATGCATGTGTAGACACGGCTTTTATGTGCTTCCCCTCCTGTTATCCTCCCTCTGCTTTGCCTCTTCCCATCCCTCCCTGGCCCCTGCAGTTCCAGCAGAGGGCTATCCTGCTCCCAGACCTGCAAGGAGAACCAGTCCTGGCTGGAGTGCTGAGCCATAAGCAGCCTGGCTGGCAGGGTCCTTCCCATTTCCTCCAGCCTGGGGCAATGGAAGGGAATGGATACGGGTATGTGTCACCCTCCAAATGTGAACACTAGAGCCTTAAAGATAAGAAGGTAAATAAAAAGAATCCAACTACACAATATTTCTTTTTAATGGGGGCTCAGTCAGCCTGATGTTAATTTGAACATTTGTACAATTGATTGCTGTTGAGCTTATTTGAATATGAATCCTTTTACTAGAAGTCCCGTATTCAGAATAGGGAAATATGGTCACCCTACTACATGGGGTGATTAGTACCTCAGTACATGCAGTTCTATGGATTGCAGATAGTCCCTTGTTGCAACAAGAATGGCTGACTCTACCAACTCCATTTGGGAAGTGTCTTCTTCTTGGCAATCACTCAACAATGAGTAGGATGTCTTCCTGTCAGCCTCCTATTTGTCAGTCTGTTGATGGCTGACCAGCCCGATTGTGGAGTTGCAGGTCTTATCACAAAAATACCTTTTCAAGTCCCCTCCCCACACTGAGTAAGCAAGGTGCATCCCAAATAGGGCTGCTCAGTTGTGGATGCAGCTGACAGACCTTTCTACCACCTTGGTCCTCAAAATGGAATGACTCATACACACATCCACTGCCTCCGTTCTGGTCCATAATTAAAAGCGTCCGGATTTCACATCACCATTCACCAGTCACCATATGGCTTAAGCTTAGGAGAGTACTGTGCATAGGAAGATACCGGTGTATGACTTCTTTTAATCCAGGGGCAGCGGGGAGGGTGGGAGTGGGTAGCTGTTGCACTGCAGCCACCATGTAATCCTTGACAAATGGAAGGCCCAGGTCCAACGGCATTAGATTCACAATGGCTGGGAGTCTCCCATCTGCTGCCACCTTAATCAGCTTTCACAGCGATTGTAACATTACCCTTGTTATCTTCCACCTGCACTGGTGTTGAGGACTTTTAGGATCATTCTGCACTCGGTCCCTCCCTCTTGGCCTTGCCACCCTGGGTGACCTGCTCGGAGTATCAGACTTCCAACAACCTCGTTCTAGGGTTCATTGGAATGCACAAGCTCACTGACCATGACAAGGTGATGATCTGGAGAGTGGGTTGGGAAGCATATGTCAGCAGTTTAAACACATCAGGATGGAATGATCCCCATCTTAATTATAGAAGTCATTAAGAGCAGAAGAATGATTAGATGTGTGTGTGTGTGTGTGTGTGCATGTGCGTGCCAGAACCACAGAGTAGCACTGAGAACAGCAACTGCAGGGAATGTGCTACGCAGGTCCTGTAGCTGTGGACTAGATCATTCTCAGTACAGATGGAATCTATGGGAAATGTAGTCGCCAGTCTCCAATCAGTTTCCACTAAGCATATGTGGATTGAATTTTTTTCTGAAGCTGATCATATTTGGGAAGTTTTTCATGGTGACAGCAAAAGCACAACCCTCACCAAAAGACCAACCACTTCTCTGTCAAATTTCAAGTCTATGTTTTAAAAATCACGGTTATGCTAGAGCTGCTCAGTGGAATGGAAGTAAAAATGTTTTAACTTGGGCAAAACAATGTACAATATTATCTCTTAATCAGTCTTGGAAATAGCTGAATTATTTGTGTTGAAACTTTTCCAGACCACTTCAGCCCGAGGCAGCCACTCAGTCAGCATGGAAAATTTCTGTCTAAATGGTTAAAGTCTGTCAAAGCTATAAACAACTAAAAAAAGACTCATATACTAGACAGTACCCTAAAACTCTACAATGGAGCATTACCAACTTTAATCATTTTTAATCAGCTGAGTTTCTTTTAAGCAGTCTTCAATCTGTTTAATGCACAGCACATTTTTCAAAATAGTTAATAGTTCTAAGACCAACATGCAAGGCTGTCTCTAAACCAAACAGCACTCCCCATTTCTATTCATTAAATGTTGAATACCTTATTTTTATTGCATTTGTACCCCATTTCATGACTTTGATGTATGATCTGCACATGATTTATCCCTATTTGACTCTAACCCTAACTCTTTGCACACTAGAGCCGTGTCTACACGTGCACGCTACTTCGAAGTAGCGACACTAACTTTGAAATAGCGCCCGTCACGTCTACACATGTTGGACGCTATTTCGATGTTAACATCGATGTTAGGCGGCGAGACGTCGAAGCCGCTAACCCCATGAGGGGATGGGAATAGCGCCCTACTTCGACGTTCAACGTCGAAGTAGGGACCGTGTAGTCGTTGCGCGTCCCGCAACTTCGAAATAGTAGGGTCCGCCATGGTGGCCATCAGCTGAGGGGTTGAGAGACGCTCTCTCTCCAGCCCTTGCGGGGCTCTATGGTCACCGTGTGCAGCAGCCCTTAGCCCAGGACTTCTGGCTGCTGCTGCCGCAGCTGGGGATCCATACTGCATGCACAGGGTCTGCAACCAGTTGTCGGCTCTGTGGATCTTGTGTTTTTTAGTGCAACTGTGTCTGGGAGGGGCCCTTTAAGGGAGCGGCTTGCTGTTGAGTCCTCCCTGTGACCCTGTCTGCAGCTGTTCCTGGCACCCTTATTTTGATGTGTGCTACTTTGGCGTGTAGACGTTCCCTCGCAGCGCCTATTTCGATGTGGTGCTGCGCAACGTCGATGTTGAACATCGACGTTGCCAGCCCTGGAGGACGTGTAGACGTTATTCATCGAAATAGCCTATTTCGATGTCGCCACATTGAAATAGGCTACTTTGATGTAGGCTTCACGTGTAGACGTAGCCTAGGAAGTGTAAATCTGTATCTATTCTTGCCATATAGAAGGAAATATATCCCTGAGGACCTGGCTGACAACATTCTAGGAGGTTTGAGGAAAATGTAGTTCTCAATGGGAGAGTCTGGGGCAACTCCCAACCAGCAGCCCTGCAGTACTCTGAGACAGGTTCTCTGCTGCAGCCCCGGAGAGTTCCAAACTGCTTCCTGGCAGAGGGGAAGGCTTTGCACACTGCCCCTATCCTTCAGCAAAGTCTCTCTGCTCCTATTGGTCAGAAACTGGCCAATGTGAGCTGAGAGATTTTGAAAGGGAGTGGGAGCAGTGCATGGTACCTGCCCCCTCCCCCCAGCATCCTGATCAGAGAGCTACATGGAGCAGGAAGCTACTTAAAACAGTGATTGGACGCTCTGTGCCTGAGGTGGTCCGCGGACCAGGCCTGGTGGCTTGGTGGGCTGGATCCAGCCCATGGGCTGTATCTTTCCCATCCCTGTTCTAGGAGGTTAGTGAAAAGTGAGCCCATGCACAGAATACGTGAAACTTTTTACTTCAAACATTTTATGTGCCCTTTGGCTGCTAATAACAGAAACCAGCTTGGCACCCACCAAGCTCAGTGCTCCCGTTGATCATCCAGATTGCTTATCCCTAAACCCAGCAGAGCCAAGAGTAACTATTAAGACAAGTAAGTTGGACCCAAGCATATGTTAGTTTTACTTTTAGCTCAAGAAAACACTTTTAAAAAGCTTTTGGGGAAAAAAGAAAATTTTCTATGTTATTCTTTGTGAAGTTTAAGTCATTAGGTTGTAGAAAACAATGTTGCTTTTATTCATGGCTTTGCCACTAGCCCAATGGATGATATTGGGCAACTTGAAGCACTGTGTTGTGCCTCAGTTTCCCCATCTATAAAATTAGGGTAATGTTACTGATTTTCTTTGTAAAGCACTTTGAGTGCTACTGATGAAAAGCATTACATAGGAAGTAGATAGTAGTGATAATAAAAGAGAAAAATTCAAGGCAACTGTTGAAATGTCTTTTCTTTCTCTTCTGTTATTTAGGGCTGTCTTAAATGGAAGATTCTACAATTTGGATAGGCCCCGTTGCTCAGTTTTAGTGAACTAACTAAGAAAAAAAATCTAAATCTGATGCCGTTGTCTCATAGTTACGAAAATTGGAACTTTGCTTGGAACAATCACACAGCTCCTTCACAACTGTACACTTTACACTGTAAAATAACATGCAGAAGAATAATTTACAGTACTTGATACGCTGTTTTAAAAGTACTAATAGCTTCCCATAAACCTCAGATAAAAGACTTTCATGTTACCTTGTGTAAAGACAAAATTTGACCACATGAGGGAACCATTAGACTGAATTTTGACCACAGAAATCTGAAATGGCAGAAAATCTGAATAAAAGAATCCCAAACAAATTCAAATAACACATTTCAAGTAAATAATAATATTTTTACACAAGAAAATCATTTGTAACTTAACAGAAAATAATAAACCAGAGAGTGTTTCTATCAGAACTTGAAAACTTTTTTATTAACACAAAAATAGCAAATACTGAAGTATAGTAATTTTTATATAAAATTAGAGATTTTTTTTATTATGTAGCTTGGTAATGAGGGAACTTAGAATGAATTAAATGATGTATGTAAAAGTTGAAGGGGTTCCTTGAAAAATATCCCCTAAAATAAAGGGCCTCTCATTTAATATAATGACATGTAAACATTTTCTGTTCTATGTCTTATACCATGCCTACCACTGTAGTATCCACGTCCCTTCCAGAAGAACATTAAACAATGTGACTAACAGCAGTCATATGTTGTTTATTCTCTCCTCCTCTCTTTGGGAGAGAAGTCTGTGCATTAGTTGGTAGGGTGTTTGTGCAGTAGTTTGTAGGATGGTTTTGTTTTGGTACCATTTTGTTTTTCAAACATAAACATTACTGTGTACTTATGTGAGAGAATGCTGGTCAAAGAAATGTGGCTTGCATTGAAGATGGCGATGTTTGTGTTGGCCCTCAGATCATAGAGGAGTTAGTTCCGCAGTCTTAGCCTGGCCCTAGAAAAAGTTCTGGCTCCCACACTGTTGAACAAATAGAAGTAAATTATTTCCACAGACTACTTGGAATTCCTCTTTTGGAATTGTCCACCTCCAGAGGAGAAAGAGTTAAATACTGTTGCTTAATTTTGTGAGAGGGCTGGATAACTGTGTTACCAGCACTGAGATTAGGGGAACAGAAAAAAGTAAAGAAGTAAATTCTTATGTGTCCAGGAGTAAACTGACTAACAAAGTGATGGAGAAGGAGTTTTTTGCCCATCAGCAGCATTTCACAATAGACCAAGTAGATTATGGTGTTTTTCTCAACTCTTTCCTCTGAGGCATCACATATGGTCTATGGTAGAGTACTATACTCAACTGACCACTCATATCATGCAGTATAGAAAGATCTGGCTTCATGCTCCATTACTTGGTGCTGCTCCCCTAGGTGTCACAGGAAGCATGCCAGGATATGTTGGAGAGGAGAGGTGGCATGTCCTTTGGATGCCACTACAAGGCCATGCAAATGAGGGCAGCCCTGAAGTTGCTCTACAGGTTCAACCTCCTTCATCTGACACCCTCAGGACCTGAGCAGTCCCGGACTCGGGATTTTGCTAGACCGGGGTGGTCAATTCTGCCCCCCTACTGGCCTCAACCCCTGCTCCTGGGCTCCCTGCCTGTGGCTTCCCAATCTCCTCTCCCCTTGCACAGGCTCCCCAGCTGCCAGCTTCCAGCCCCAGCCACCCCTCCTCAGCTGCAGCTTCCCAGGGCTGTGGCTTCCCACAAGGCCCTGGCCATGGCTTCATGTGTAGCCTTGGCTGCGGCTTCCAGGGGCCACTGGTAATGAGTTGCCAGCTTACCAGCCTGGGCCACTACTCCCTGCTGCTGCCCCTGGCCCAGGATCCCTGGCTGCTGCTAGCCTCCCACCCTATTGCAGCCAGACCAGCTGTGGCTGCCCTCCCCTGGGCTCCTGCCACTGGTCTGGCTGGCCCCTCCTTCTCCTCCCAGCCCTGCTCCTGCCAGACAACAGATGTTGCTGGATAAGAGAATTCTGGATATGGGAGTTTTAACCTGTAATTTATTCTAGGGTAAAACTACATGCTGGCAGCTGTATAACCTGTAATAAGAATAGGTCCATGAACTGGACAGAGGCTCAGATATTTATTTACAGGGCAAAAAGGGAACAGAAAAGACCAGCTTCAGCTTGATGTATATATCTGGGTCTGGACTGGAAATTTTATAGATCTAAAGAAGTGGGTCTGTCCCACAAAAGCTCATCACCCTATAAATGATTTTGTTAGTGTTTAAAGTGCTACATGACTGCTGCTTTGTTCAACTTGATGTGTTAGGATATGGTCACATACTGAATGTCTGTGAGAGTGTGAGGACTCCGTACATTTGACATGTTCTGAGTTACCAGCTGTTTAGTTTCTTGACATCGTTCCTCTGGAAACTACGTTAAACAGATAATGGTGAGTAGACTGTGGGGGCCCTTTCATGTCAGAGTTCATTGCAAAGGCAGTGTCCCTGGGTCTGCTTAGTTCATTAATAATTTACACACAAGAGAGCCAAAATAAACAAAATGAGGCAGCCAGCTTCCAGCATTGAAGACTGTTGATTTTTTATGAGGGTTGCAAGGCAGCAAACTTATCGTACACCCACCAAGACTATCTCACACAATATTCCAGCAAAAAATAAATACATTAATAAAAATAAAACAAAAGCTGCACGCTCTTACTTTGTACTTGTTACGCTACTGTGAACGTGCTATCACCTTGTGATCCTACCTCAGACTGTATGTGTAAGTAACTGTAGGCCCGCGTCAGACTGGAGTGAACTATAATAATACGGGATATTAACACACACAATAGGCCCAAAGCATGTGACCAAAAAGCAGGAGACCCTGAGAAAGACGAACTGCTGTGTCAAACTTGTAGTTACCCTTCAAAATACAAAGGTTATCTTATTAAAGCTTTGAGTTAACCTACTGGAAATAAAACACAGTTAATTGACTACCAGGTGCAGTAAATAATTGGCCAAGTAATATAAGAAAATCCTTCATCTGCCCTTAGATAAGGTCCTGTATTTGGCACTGATATTATTTAATTGTGAAAAGGTTCCAAAGAATAAACCCTTAATGATGCACTGCTGGCCAAATTGGAGCTGACCAATATGGGTCCAAGCACCTCCAGTGTTTAGTCCCTTTGTAAGAAACTTGCTCAGATACTTGTAAATGTTGTGTTTACTCTTTGGAGGCAGCAGTTGCTCATTATTTAAACTTTTAGGCATTTTTATAACAATTGTATAAACTCATTCCATCTTTGAATCTAAGAACAGTTGATTGTTAAATTAGTGTTTCAGTAATATCCAGCATAAATAATTATTCCAACAGTAAGTGTGTCAAATATGTCCTAATCAGTGGGGCACAAAGCTGGTGCTATAGTCCCCTCCCCAAACACCTTGTCAAGGTGACCTGGGAGGACAATGTGATGGGATATGTACCAAGGAGCACTTGCACAGATGTTTGAGGTTAAAAGAGAAGCCTTACCAGGGCTAGCAGCAGAGCAAGTTCATGTATACACATATCCTTTATTCAGTGCAAAAGAAATGTATAAAGAAATGCAAACTTGGCTGCCTAATAATATGAGCATGCACTGAAGATTTCGAGACTTCTTTCCTGATTTGGACTTTTGCAGCTTCAGCCAGCTGGGGGTGTAGAGGCATTTCAGTAAGACTCTGTATACACTAGAGGTGTTTGTCAGCAAAACGCATGAAGCATCCAGATTCCCAAGGCATTCTGTCAACAGTAAGTCAACAGAATGCAACACTTTTGTTGACAGCCCTATCCCACTCCCCACAAGGAATAATTAATGCATCTGTTGACAGAGATCTGTCAACAAGAAGCCAGTCTGGACACTCTGGGGGGCACTCTGTCGACAGACAGGGCTTCCAGGACATTGGACAGCACTGTCCGCTGTGCTTCCTTTTTACCATTTTGCAGAGAGAGTGGCCAGGCAGTCCAGCCTCTCTCTGTCAACAGAGCAATTCGCTCTTGGGAGCATCTTGGCAGTTTGGCCATGATCTGTCGACAGAAGTTGTGTCGGAAGAAATCTTCCAGCAAAAAATTCTGTCGACAAATCCTTGTAATCTAGACACTGCCAAAAAAGAGGTTAGGAGAGAAGAAATGCTTCCCGTCCCTCAACAATAACAGTAGTTTGGTCTTTTGAGAAGATGCAGAGTTTATATAGTGTGTTGTGAATGGAAAACTATTCATTCATCCCCAGTAGTGCAGGAATAATGACATCTTCAGCAAAGCGCTTAATCATGTGTTTAACCTTATGCAACAGCCAGCATAACGTTAGAGTGGTTTTGGTAGCCAGATACAGTAGAGGAAGCAATATACTTTACTGGAAAAATTTCTGTTGGTGAAAGAGACAAGCTTTCGAGCTACAAAGAGATCTTCAGGTCACCTCTATATGGTGGACAGTTTATTTATTTTCCCAAGAGCTGGACCTCTTAAAGATAGTGGCCCACCCATCTTATCTCTCTAATATGCTGGGACCCGATGGTACTTATAGCCACCACAGGCCCCAGGGCAAGGTGGGAGGGGGGCCCAGCTCCACACCCCAGAAGGTGCAGGGCCAAGGACAGAAGGGTTGGGGCCTAAGGCATTCGGCCCTCAGCATCACCTGAACCATGATGCTGCCTTCTCACTCACTCACAACCATGCTCAGTGGCCCAGCAGTGCTGCCTTGGCACTTCAATGGGGACTAGACTCCGGACCCCTTTGAAACGCCGGGCCCAGGGGCCACTGCCTCCTCCCCCCGCCCCCACATCAGCAGGCCTGCTTGGGACCAGCATGGCTATAACTATACTGTACATATTGCAAACAATTTTGATAACCAAAATAGTATTAACTAGGTTTTAACTTTAAGTACATGTTTAAATACTTGGCTGAATTGGGACTTAAAGCAAGATCACTGGAACAGATTGTCTTGATCTAACACACTTAGGATGTGCCTCCATAGTTGAAAGTCTGAAGATTAGTACAGGAAGACAAGAACTACTGAGAAATATGCAAACTACCCCTTTTCCTAAGGAAAACAAAATGGTAGTGGTCAGGGCCAGCCTTAGTGGTGGGTAAACTGGGCTCATACGCAGGGCACCATAGGCAGGGGGCTCAACAAAGTGCTTGGGCTTCCCCTTGCTGTTTGTGGCTGGTCTTCCCTTGGCTGCCTGCAGTGCAGTCTCTTCCTTTCCAGTCCCTTCCAGTGCTGGGTTGGTGGGTTTCTCCCTGGCCCTTGCCCTGTGCCTGCTCATTCCTCATCTGAGGGATCTGGTTCCACCCTAGTTCCCCCAACTCCAGGAAGACCAGAGCAGCTTGACCCCTCACTGGTGGTATGGCAGCCTGGTCCACCACCCTTTGGAGCAGAGCCAGAGTCCCTCCCTGCCTGGGCCACTCAGTCTCCAGCTGTGGCTGGGCCATGTCCAAGAGCAAAATCTTCTCTCCATTTGAGTGAGTGTGAGGATGGGAAGAGCTGTGCAAGGCTGGGAACAGAGTAAGCGAATAATAAGAGGCTGGAAAGAGAGAAGGGAACTAAGCTCAGGGTGTAGAGCTGCGCGCAGGATGTCAGGGATTGGGGATAAGGAGGAACCGGGGAGAGATGGCTGGAAAGGGGTGGGCAGGGCATTGAACCCTGAATGAAATGGGGGACAGGTGTGGAAGGATGGAAACAGTGAGTGTCAGGGGTGACAGAATGGAAGGATGGGGATTACGGCAATATGAAATAATGGAATTACATATATAGGTTAATCGTATACATATTGCTGAGGTTCTGGAGTCACCTTAAAATATTTGTACATATTATTCTTTAAATCATTTTAAAAAATCCATCTGCCTGGACATGTTGTTTCATTATTTGCAATATTCTGGTGCCAGATATTTGCCCCTTTCAAAGAAGAAAACTTATAAAGGAAGTGTTTAGATAAAATTGTCTTTCTGCTGTTGCTTGTATGTGTTTAGCACTGGTGAAAAGTGCGCAGCTGACAGCTCTGTAAAGTAATTAACTTTTTCTATGTAAGTAGGAGTAACTCCCTGCCACTTCCTGCTTCAACCAAGACCTAGGAATAAGGGAGTAATTCATCTCTTCTCTGCATTTGGTATTTACCCTGGTCAGAGAAGTCAGAAGAAATAACATAGGATAGCTGTAAGTCAGTTTACTCCTGAGGATGTTTTGCACCAAAAAATTAAAAATTCTGCACCAAAAAAATTAAAAATTCTGCAAAGTTCTGTCAGTTTTATTTTCTAATAAATAAATGCAGAGGGGATCCTGCATGATATTAGGGGGCACAGGCCACTTGCTGCATGAAGGTGGAATATCACTCTGCAGCATTCTCTGCCCTAGGACAGGCACTCAGTGGTGAGGCTGCACCAGACCCTGAGAGCACAAAGTCTGGGCCAGCCCCAGAAACACACTGGGTCCATGTCCCTCTGTGTTAGGTGCACCAAGTGTAGCACTAATAGCTTCCCTCAGGCCAGTCCAAGTATGGAGAAGTTCAGTGAGCGGGGGAATCCAGAAGTATGGCGAGAGGATTCTCTGTGTGGGGGTTAGGAGTGGAGGGATCTGGAAACACAAAGGTTATCGTGTGGGTTCCAAGCATGGTTGCAATGGCAGTTTCCAGGGGCTTCTAGAGAAAGGCTGTTGGAGCACAGCTGAGGAATCTGGGTGCTGTGGGAGTGGGGTTTGATGGGGCAAGGGCCTGGGTGCAGCCAATTGGCAATCAATGACATGAGGGTCTACATGTGTGGGCTCAGAGTGGTGCAAGAAGTGGTGCACTCAGGTGGGGTTTTGAGTGCAGCGAGCACAGTAGGGGAGGTCTGGGTGCAAAAGTGTGAGGCCATAGGCAGCGGGTCTGAATTCAGAGGGGCTCCAGATGAAGCAACTGAAGTGCAGTGGAGCGGAGTTTGCATTTGGAGAGCTAGGGTGGTTCTGGATATGCCAGGTGAGTCTTGGCAAGGGAATCTGGGTGCAGGAGCTCTGGATGCACAGGGTTGGATGGACAGAGAAGCCGCTCCCCATGGACTCCTACCTCCACAGCTGAGGAGTGATGGCAGGAGGAAGCAGGGGAGGATACTGAACTTCTGCAGCTGGGGGAAGCTTCTGAGGGTGGGTTTGACACAGCTCCAGGCATTCCTTGCAGGGGAAGAGGAAGTCCTACCAGGACTAGCATCTGATCCTGGCTGAGGCTTGTAGCCACTGGCTGGGGTATCCCCGACCCCAAAGTGGTTTACCTCTCTGCTGGCTACTCTGGATGCCCAAAACATTGTACCTGCACAGCTAGGGACTGATGTATGGTTTCTATTTCAGTTTGCCTTTGCTTCCCTGCCAACAAGTCATATTTCTGTGGAGAAGCAAAGTAATCTATGGGAGATATGAATTCTACGCATGGGCAGTGGTGCAAAATTCCACCAGAAGTAACAGTTGCTTAATGGAGGATGCTCAGATACTGGGGTAATGAACCTATTACAAGAACCTATATAGAACAAAATACAGTAGGACAGTGACTAGCCACGTGTGTAGCTGCTTCATAGCAAATGCCTAAACCTTGCTCTTCCTAGGCAACGAGGTATTTTTTTATCAGTTGTTGGCTGACCCATGGTAACTAACCAAAAGACATCCTGTATGGTGATCTAGCCTCTGGCAAAAGACCTCCCAGACGCCCCCAGTTGCGCTACAAAGATGTCTGCAAGAGAGACCTCAGAGAGGTAGACATTGAGCTGGACAACCGGGAGGAACTAGCAGACGACCGCAGCAGATGGAGGCAGGGGTTACACAAGCGCCTTCAGAAGGGCGAGACAGCTGAGGATCAGACAGCTAGCGGAGGAGAAGTGAGCGCACAGAAAGCACAATAAGGACTTGCCAGACACCCACCACATCTGCAAGAGATGCAGCAAGGACTGTCACTCTCATGTGGGTCTTCATAGTCACAGTAGACGCTGTAAATGAAGTCCTCAATTGAGACTATAAAGGGTGCGATCCATAGTCTATGCAGACTGAAGGATGCCTACTACTAATAATGAAATACCAGTGTGGAAAAGACAGCTGTAGTATGTGGTAGCTGGAGTGCGAGTGGGAGTAGGAGAGGATGAAATAACACCAAAAAAAAGACAAAGACTGGGATGGCATAACTGGGGAAGTTTCCAATCTTCTATTTATAGGGAAAAGGGAGAAACTGGCAGCAAGGGTAGGGGACAGAAACAGTAGATGGGTGAGGCTGGAAAGGGACTGAACTTCTTAAGGAGAACATGTGCAATTCAAGAATTGGTTCCTTTTTTATTAAGCTGAACAACCCAAAAACCTCTTTACTTTGCAGGATTAGATGGAAATACTCTATTTTAAGGAGAACAAAAGGCCACTTGGGAGGTGATGGCCCACAGACTGGAAGACAAGGGCCTGGATGAGGGCTCGACTCAGCCATTGGTATCAGCTATTTCTTTTGTATCATTCAGATAGATTCCGGTTCATGGCTCACATCCCAGCCATCATGTAAAACGCTTCCCAGTGGCCTGTAGCCACGCACAAAGAGGAAGCTCACTGTCAAGCCCCTATCCTAGCAGCGGAAGGCAGAGGTAAGGCTGCAGGGAGATCTCCCTCCTCCATGCAACCAGTGGCTGATGCTTTAAATTGCCTTGCTGGAACCTCCATATTTATTCAGTTCCAAATATAATTTGCAGAGTTTTGCAGAATTTTTAAATGTTGTGCACAGAATTTTTAATTTTTGGTGACAAATTCCCTTAGGAATATGGGGTGTGGGGCAGTTGTCTGTGTGTGTGCGGGGGGAGGTGTTGGTGGAAGGGCACTAGGAATAGGGCTCTGTGGTGTTGAACTCTGGGTGAGGGGCCACTGGGCATTGGGGTTGCTGGGTATAAATGTTGGGAGGTACTTGGCAGTAGATGGTGTGGAGGGCACACTGGCAGTACAGGACAGGAGGGAAGTACAGGGGTTGGGAGGAGAAGGCAGCATTGTGCAGTGATTATAGATAAAGAAGGCACAATTCAGGGGTTAATGGCAAAGGGGACACAGGATGGAAGTGCAGGGGTTTGGGAGGCCCTGGGGACCAGGTGAAGGGTGGGGGGCGGGGGTGTGTGCCATGAACAGGGAAGCTGGGAGCTTTATTTTCCTGAAGGCCAGTCCTGGAAGTGTTTATTCCAGCAGCTCTTTTTTCCTGATTTGTGCAGCAAATTGGAACTTGGGCATTGGGCCTGGTGGTTGGAGTCCGTGTTGGGAGTTGTAGCCAAAGGCCAGGATGCTAGCAACCAGAGCTAAGGGGTCAGAGCCAGAGTAAGGAACCAAAGCCAGGAGTCACAGCTAGAGTCTGGGAGCCATTAGAGAAGCAGGCTAGAGCAGGTGTGATTGCAATTGCAGGAGTGTATGTTGAACAGCCAGCAATCAGCTGATGCCGTTGGGCTGATGACTGCCTTGGCCAGTCTGGAGGAGTGCTCATTCAAGATGGCTCAGTTGTACTCACTGGCTGCCTGGAGACTTACCAAACACAAGGGCAAGTCCTCCTTCCTGATAAGTGGGATCTCATTTAGACTTAATTTGTCTCTTGTCCTTAGCCCCAATGCAAGTCCTTTAGCATAGGAGGCTTAAATTGGGATGTTCCTCTGGGACAGAGAGGTGAAAAAATGAATATATAGTGTCACTGTTTCAAGGTAGTTTGATCTGTATTTCTCCCCCTGCAAGCTCTCAAAGGCCCCCAGTGATGGGTCTCCAGCTCCCAGCTGTCACCTCTCCTGAGCATAGACTGGCATCTCTTGGGCAGAGACCCCTCTTACTAGGGTTTTAATGCTGCACAGCTACTCCCTGATCCACACTATAATGTTGCCAGCAAGTTACTCTGCCTAAGAGACCAGCACTTGCCCTTTGCTTTCTCTGAGGGCTAAGGCTACCATGTTGCCAGCAGTACACATTTCTACTTGGTACCTTTTAAGCAAGCACCTTTCATTCCTACTTACAGGTCATGCCTACACTACGGCTATCTGTTGACAGAAGTTTCTGTTGGACGATATCTGCCGACAAAACTTTTGTCGACGGATCATGGCCCAACTGCAAAGGGGATCGAAAGAGCGATCCACTCCATCAACAGAGAGTGGCTGGACTGGCTGGCCACTTTCTTGACAAAACAGCCAAACAGAAGCACAGCAGACAGGGCTGCCAATTGTCCCGGAAGCTCTGTCTGTCGACACAGGGCCCCCCAGAACATCCAGACTGACTTTCTGTCTGCAGAATCTGTTGACAGAGGTGTTCTGCCTCATGGGGGATTGGTGGAATGCTGTCAACAGAAGCACCACATTCTGTTGATTTACTGTTGATAGAACTCCTTGGGAATGCGGACGCACCCTGGGGTTTGTCCACAAAACGCCAGTGTTGTCGACAAAACACTCTAGTGTAGACCTAGCCACAGAGAAAGCATATTGTTATGCTCAAAGAACCTGCATGCATGCTGAAAGCGATCTCCATCTCCAACATAGGGCTCTGGGAAATGTCAGTTCTTCCAGTCCCACAGCTGGGTTTTCCCCAGGGTGACACATTCATATCAGTCCCCAGATCAGTAATCAGAATAAATACCCTTAATCATTTTGAAGCTTCTGCTATTTATGCAAAAGCCCTTCCTTTGTCTCTTAGTCTCTGGAGAATCCTGTTTGAACCAACACAAGATGCATCACTTCCCAGGAGGTAGAGCCTCCCTGTAGGTGTTATAGCCTGAGTAATTTTCCTTGACGATCCCCTCCTGTTTTCATTTCCTGGTGCAGCTGTGGTAACCCTCCTCCCACACCACCTGGGGTGTTTACAGTCCCGACCTGCCACAATGCTTAATAGCACACGATTTTCCAAAGATATTGCAGAAAGTTGCCTTCTTTATCACACTTACTACATAAACTTAATGTCTACCATATACGAGTCACTATTAAATGGTGCAATGGCTAGAAAGAACAGAATGTAAAAGTGGGCATGTATGTGCACTGGATTATTTCTGTTTATTCACCATCATTCTGAATTGTACATGTCTGTTTGCTAAAGGAAAGACAACCCCTGGGAAAAACTATAACTGTACAACATTCTAATTTTGAAAAAATAGCACCGTGCAGTATGGATAAAGCAGTAAATGGACTGAGACCTGGCTAACTGTCAGAAGTGACGCTCAGATAGAGGGTTTTCCAGTGGAGGTTCACGGGGATGAGTACGAAGCCCAATGAGATTTTAATCAATGGATTGGATAGCAATAAGAAATCACGACTCATAACATCGCTGATGCCTCACAGGTTGACAGAGGGGTAAATAGTGAAGGGAACAAAGCAGCAATGCAGTGATCTGGATAGCATGGTAAGCTGGGCCCAGTCAAACCAAAACACATTTTAATACTGTAATTGTGACGGTCAGACATCTGTCAAAGAATGCCAGCGGTGTTATCCTGGAAACTGTGTCTGAAATGGATTTAGGAATCATAATGGAGAACCAACTGAGCTTGAGCTTCCAGTGAGAGGCTATGGTTAAGATAGATAGTGCAGTCATTGGCTGTAAAAAGTAGTGAGTTAAGAGTAGGCAGGTGATTTTCTTCTGCATATAGCACTGGTGAGACTGACAATGGCATACTGTGTCCAGTCCTGATGCACACATTTGTAAAAGAATGTTGAAAAGCTGGCAGAAATGAGCCTTAAAATTGCTGGAGAAATCATCTGATGATGAGTGGCTTGAAGAGATCAATCTGTTCATTTTATGAAATAAGAAGAGTTAAAAGTGACTGGAGCACAGTCCTTCCACCTTCATGAGGAGAAAATACTAGGTACTATCAGGTTCTTAGATCTAATGAGGAAATTCATAGCGAGCACCAGGAGCTGGTAGTTGAAACCAGACAAATTCAAATTAGAAATAAATTTTAAAAATGTAACAGTGAGTATGATTAACCCTTGGAACAAGCTGCCAAGGGAAGAAATGGATTCTCCATCTTTTCATGTCCTCAGATCAAGACTGTATGCTGTGATGAGGTATACAGACACGACAGCAGAATACAAGGGGTTAAGGAGCTGTTTTAGCTTAGCGTGATCTCACCATGCTCTTCTCCATCTGCACATGATGCAAGTACTGGAGAAGGAGTTAAAAACAGAGAACTCCACTCAGCTGCGGGTATGCCTGACAAGGGAACAAGCTGGTCAACTTCCAGTGACAGAGAGAACTCTGGTGACCAGCAAAGCCACTGCCATCACAGAAAGGAGAATACCAATTCCCTGGGCTAGTAAGGGAACAATAACTTATACTGGAGACACCCCACCTCAGGGGATTCTGGGCTACATAGTGTTGCTTTTAAGTAATATTTCTTTGTCTTCTTTTACAAATCATAAAGTGTGATTTTTAACTCTGCAAATTATTCACCTCAGGCAACTGCAGTAGGATAAAGAACTTTACATTTCTAGGTTGATGCGTTTAAGATATGTCTTATGTGGAAGTATTGAGAACTAAACAAGTGACAGTGACCCTTTGAGATTCATTCTGATAGGCACACACCAGTTTACATGAAGAAAACATGCTCTTTAAAGTACATAGACATTTATATGAACTTTCTTATTAAGACTAACATACTAATTAAAACAGTAATAATGCCTGCAATTTTACCCTAAAACTGATAATATCTAGGCAGTTTAATAAGAAAAAACTATGTAAAATACATAACTATTCAACTTGCTCAACTACATCCCCATATTTAAAGGTGAATATAAATTACATAAAACAATGACTATTCAAATACAATATAAAATACTTTCTGGAATAAATCTGAATATTGATTGGCTCAAGAATGAAATGTCATCTAAACCATAAAAATAAACAGTGAACACAAATTCCAGAAATGCAAAGTACAAAGCAATACAAATTGCAAAGAAATATTATTGTGCAGAAAAACTGGTTATTTGCTAAAGGTTCTAACTGAAGTTTTAAATAAATGGCCATTTGGTGTTCATTTTTTCCCCCAAAGTGCTGGGAAAATTGCCTGACTTAAGTCTTGCAAGTAAGATGCTGTGTATGCTGTGTTTAAGCACAGAAAGTTAATTGAAGAAGTACAAGACAAACAAATAGTCAATTCTTGTAAAAATAAAACCCTAGTACAACCAGGAAAAAAGTGAACTGAGAAAACTTGGTAAAATTGTGCTGAACTTGTCCAGAGCAATAAAAAGAAAGTTTGCATCAAGCTGACATTTAAAAAATTACAGTTTTAAATGATATTTGGTTAGTTTTTTTGGGTTGGTTTGTTTGTTTGCCAGAGAAAATGCCATCATGCAACACTGCCTCCCCCTTATGTCATTGGGATATGAATCAAGAGTGCACCATAAGGCTCTGATCCTAGTCCACCTGAATTCAAGAGGAGTTTTGCCTTTGGTACTAATAGGAATAGTCTTAGAGCACTAATATAGGAACCGCTTCAGGAGAACGGAGGAATCTGCACCACCTTGTCTTTCTAAACTACCATTTTACTCTTTAAATTCCTTGCATCCCTTTTAACCCCAGAAAACATGTGTCTGTGTGTTTCACACAAAACTGGTCTCTAGAGCGTGATCTTAATTGAGTAGAATTATTTTACCCTTAGCTTTAGCCTCCATAGAGATAGGCTGTAGCACTTAGTCACAGCTCTGAGTACGGAGTAGTGTAATGCTGCACAACTCACAGGGAGCTCTGGGAGAGACTGTGTTTTAGGAGGCTGACTCTTCCACGTGGCAAAATACAATTAGAGAGCTCTAAGTTACTTAGTACACTGCACTGATTAGAACTGGGCCTTGAAGCTTCTGTATCTCATTAAATGCAATTACCCGCCTCATGTATTTCCCAGAGCAAAAAACAAGGCAGAATTTGATCTAAAAAAAAAAAAAATCTAACCAAACGAAATGGAACATACCATATTTATATGGCCTGAAGGGATTTGCAAATGTTAGTAGATGCTTTTGGAAGCAGCTTGGGAATTGTAATAAATTCCTTCCTGAGAGGTTATTGGCCACATGAACAAGAGAACTTTGCTTTAGGCCATTAAAGGTTGGAACTGAACATAAACTATTCTGGAGCACAAAGCAGAAGGGGGAAAAATCATTCATCCTTAGTCCAAAGTTCAAGGGATTATTTCCAGCAACCACCTGCTATGTATAAAGGATACCACATGTTCTAAATTGCTGTGCATTCTATTGTACTGTACTACATATTACTCTGTTATTCCGAGACACTGTCTTAGTTCAGCTGCCTTTTTTTCCAGCTGTTGAATGTTCCACTGCCACTGTCTTCTGCTTGACTGGAGTTTGTTCAGTTGACAATGCAAACGTTTTAGAATAGCATCCCATCTTTTATTCTGTACCTATTAACATAGAATACAATATATCTGAGGGCTGTTCACAGGTAACACATGAAAAAAGAAGATTCAGACTAATGTAGCTGGCAGGGCTCTATGGTCTGCAAAGCTGCACTACTTTGGCAAACATTAATTTGAACAGAATTTGGAAGACTATAGATGATACAAAGAATAGAGGGTGAAGATACTTTTTCATTCTTCAAAATCTGAATTTGACTGTATCTTAGGTTACTAGGGAACACTAAATGCAATTAAATAAGCTAGATGATCTGTTTATAGTCACCAATATTCATATTATACAACAAATCAAATGTTTTGCTGAACTTGTCCTAGGAGTTCTCCATGTACCAAACAAAAACCTCATACACCAATGCATTTGCCTTGTGGGAGCTTTTAGGCCAGGGATGGCCAACTCACAGCTCTTGAGTTGCATGTGGCTCCTTGAGCAATGAAATGTGGCTCCTGCTCAGAGCTGCGTGCTGGGAATGCTCACCATGGTTCTGTGAATGCACCCCAGAGCTTGGAGGGAGACGGCAGCAGCTCTGGTGAGTCTCAAGCACTGGCTTAGAGTGGTGGGAGGTGAGGGCTGAGGGTGTCCAGCTGTGGAGGAGGGGTGGTTGCATTGGGTTAGAGCAGGGAGAGGACTGGGGGTGCCTGGTTCCGTGGGATGGGAGACTTCAAGATCTCACAGTCCAAATGAGCTAAAGATCATGGAAACCAACCCCAGGATCAGAGCTCACATTCAGCACACAACTGTCATAAAGTACATATTAACTGACTGGAGTTCAAAGGGCGTTAAGTTTGTTCTGATAGCCTAATGTTTTACAAAGTACATGAAAGCGGATCGCTTTGTTGAGCCGCTCTATCTACGGAGAGCAGCCAGGCTGCCCAGACACTCTCTCGTCAGAATGGCCTACCAGAAGCACAGCAGTCAGGTCTGCCTGGTAACCTGGAAGCCCTTCTGTTGCCGGGCGGCCCCCTGGAGCATCCACATGGCTTTTTTTGTGAATAGCCTCTGTCAACAAAGGTGTTCTTCCTCATGGGGGAGAGGCAGACGTCTGTTGATGAAACTGCCAACTTCTGTTTTTAGTGTGGATGCTCTGTAGTTTTGTTGACAAACCCTCTCATGTAAATGTAGCGTTTAAGAATTTTATCCTGTTCCTTGTAATCTGAAAAAACTCCCCCTTTCTCTTCCATATTGTAATACTCTACTGAGGTACTCTCAGATCTGTTCAAAATCTTTATAATATCAGGCTTTGAAGCAGATCGTTACATGTATGACATTTAATTTGACTAATGAGATAAAGTATATGAAATTCTGAGGCTCAACACCCTTTTAATGTTCTGTTCCAACAGATGGCTTTGTGACTATTAGCAAACCAGGAGTGGTTGTGCTACCCTAATTTACAGCCAGCTCCAATTTCAAGGGGGTGTTCAGGGAAAGCTCTTTTCATGGTACAGTTGATTCGTCCATTGGTAAGATATCAGGTACCATATATGGGGGGAGGGGGAGCAACTGACTTGGAATGCCACTGGAAAAGATGGCAGGGGGCAGCTTCTCAGTCCCGGAAGTGGTGGAGTCTCAGGCGGAAAGGGTGGGATAGGGGCAGCCAGTCCTCAGTGCACCCAGAGCACGCCATGCTATGCCCCACCCCCAAGCCACCTGCAGATCCACACAAAGCTCCAGAGGCAATTTAAAGGGTCCAGGGTTCCAACCACCACCACCCCTGTGGTATCAGTGGTGGCAGTCAGGAGCAAGGGCCCTTTTGAGTTACTCGGCTCAAGGACAATTGTCCCCCTTGCCTCCTCCCCGCCACCGGTGACATGCCTGATTGTAGGGCAAGTAATGAACGAGCAAAACAGCAACAAGTAGTAAATTGTTTTAAGAAAATTGTGCCTATCGCTCTATTGCAGACTCTTTTAACAAAATTCCAGTATTATTTCCTTTCCCCAAACATCTTAAGCTTGACACCCATAAAGAGCAACTTCTAGAAAAAAATAAGGGTTGCAAGTTGAGCAATCTCTTTCTTCATTTCAGAGAAAGGCAAAGGAGAAGTGATCAACATTATCCTAAGATCTCATGGCTGAATTTCTTCATAGGATGTTGTGGAGAAAATGCTGATGACTAAAATTTTTTCTTAAGCTATCAAAAATTCAAATATCAGTTCTCAAAGTTACATTAGTTCTACCAATGTTAAATATTTTTCAGGACTTGAGCCTACCAGTGCTAACATTGGTTAATGTGCATGCTTGGAAATGTAACAACTTAGTAAAATATGTTGCAATTTCAACTACATTGCATACCTTCTGTCTTATGACTGTAATTATATTCTTGTCAAATGACTCTAAACCTCACCTCAATCTCTTTCCTAAGCTTGGCATGCACTTTTTTCTCTGCTTCCAGCAATTTTTTCCTTTCATTGATAGCCTCTTTTACCAGACTAACGTCCTCTTTTAAATGTGCAATTTCTTCCTGAAGATACAAAAAGAATTAAAAACACAAACCCTGTTGTAGCCAGACATGAACCCCGCATTTGGCCTTTTCTTCCTCTCCCCCCCACTGGGAGAGACAGAGAGAGAAATAAGCAGGGGAGACAAGCAGCCTTTGATGTCCTGGGAACGCAGGTGTGCTGTCTCGCCCAGCCTCTCTACTATACACAAAAACCAGACAGTGAATGGGCTAGCTAATGGCCGCCTTTCTGGCTGATCTCAGTAATTGACACGCCTTGATCACTTCCCCAGGAAGATTGGGGAACCCCGCCCATCAGCTCCAAAGGTGCCCAATTGTCCACAATTCACAGGTGCAAATTGAGCCTTGCACCTTCCCTGGGAAACCTGGGGTTCAAAACATTCCTCCCAATTGGCCACTTAAGACCAGGAAGAAGCGTACGTGACAAAAGGGGTATAAAGGGGCTTGGCAGCCCACCCCCCTTTGAGTTTTCAATCACCTACACCTGCTGGCCAGGTCTGGAATTAACTCCCAAGACTGGGGACACCTGGTTCGTATCTACTTCTTCCCAAGGGATTGAGAGAATCTGGGTCACACCGGATCTAGGAGGCAGGGGTAAGAATTACACCTGTATTAAACTTCTTTCCTATAGGAATTGAGGGAAAGACTCTGGTTCCACCAGGTCTAAGAGGCAGGGGTTAAAATCACACCTGCAACTTCCCTTTCTTGTGTACACATTAATTGTATTAGTTTAAGCTAGCTAGTTTGTCTAAAACTTTTCTTAAGTTAAATTGTGTTGTTTCCCCTTTAAAAACTGCGAGTACTAACTTGTACTTTAATCATTTGTCTTACTTAAATTGTTTCTATCTTTGTATAAATAAAAAGTAACTGTTAAAGCCTCTCTAAGTGTAATTTTTCTCTTGCTGCTGTACCTGAACTAAACACAAACCAAAGAACCCAGCCTGCCCTGGCTGCTTAGCGTAGCTGCTGGTGTGGCATCACCCCTTTGCCCCACCAGACCCTTTAGCTGGCACCTGAGCATCGGCTCACACCTGTGTATAAAGCAAAGATAACTCTAGACAACTCTGGGGGATCGAGGTTCTGCAGCTCTGCTCTAGTACAATTATTTGCCTTCTATGATGTTATTTTTAACAGTAAGTGTACATAAACAGTTATGTCAGCTGCAGGAATAACTTCAACAATTTAAAAGTTTGACTTAAATTTCTTGCCTATGTATCATATTTATTGAGATGTCTACAAAAACTACATAATATTATTACTCAGGGACATGAACGCAGCTACAGGGTTGCAACAATTTGAATTTATCTTACATACACAACTTTATTTTAAAAAGTGCTTAGAAGAGGAAGATAATGGAGGAGGGGGGATCCTCAGGGAATCCATTTTGGAGCACTTGGAAGAGGGGAAAGTGATCAAAAATAGTCAACATGGATTCACCAAGGGCAAGTCATTCCTGACCAGTCCGATTTGCTTCTATGACAAGGTAAAAGGCTCTATGGACATGGGGAAGTCAGTGGATGTAATATATCTTGGCCTCACCACATCTTTTGATACAGCCTCCCACAACATTCTTGCCCATAAGTTAAGGAATTATGGATTGAATACAGGGACTGTAAGATGGATAGAAAGCTGGCTTGATGGTCGGGCCCAACAGGTAATGGTCAATGGCTCAATATCCGGATGGCAGTCAGCTCCAAGTGGAGTGCCCCAAGGCTCAGTTCTGGGGCCTAGGTTGTTCAACATCTTTCTCAATGACCTGGATGAAGGACTGGATTGCACCCTCATCAAGTTTGGAGATGACACCAAGCTAGGGGGACAGGTAGATATGCTGGAGGGTAGAGACAGGGTCCAAAGTGACCTGGATAAATTGGAGGATTGGTCCAAAAGAAATCTGACGCAGTTCAACATGGAGAAGTGTAGAGTCCTGCACTTGGGATGGAAGAATCCAAAGCATTGTTATAGGCTGGGGACCGACAGGCGAAGCAGCGGTACAGCAGAAAGGGACCTAGGGATTATGGTGGATGAAAGGCTGGATGTGAGTAAACAGTGTGCCCTTGTAGCCAAGAAAGCTAACGGCATATTGGGGTGCATTAGGAGGAACATTTTGAGCAAATCTAGAGAAGTTGTTGTTCCCTTCTATTTGGCACCGGTAAGGCCATATCTGGAGTATTGTATCCAGTTCTGCTCCTACCCCACCAGTACAGAAAGGATGTGTATGCATTGGAGTGGGTTCAGCAGAGGGCAATAAAAATGATCAGGCGGCTGGAGCACATGACCTATGAGTAGAGGCTGAGGGATTTGGGCTTGTTTAGTTTGCAGAAGAGAAGACTGAGGGGTGAATTGATAGCAGTTTTCAACTTCCTGAAGGGGCGCTCTAAAGAGTATGGAGAGAAACCGTTCTCAGCGTTGACAGATAGCAGAACAAGGAGCAATGGTCCGAAGTTACAGAAGGAGAGAATTAGGTTGGATATTAGGAAAAACTACTTCACCAGGATAGTGGTGAAGCACTGGACTGTGTTGCCTAGAGATGCGGTGGAATCTTCATCCTTAGAAGTTTTTAAGTCCCAGCTTGACAAAGTCCTGGCTGGGATGACTTAGTTGTGGTTGATCCTGCTGGAAGCAGGGGGCTGGACTTGATGACCTGAGGTCCCTTCCAGCCCTGTGATTCTATACACAGTAAATTCTTGAGTTTGTAGCTTGTAGCTCAAATTTTCATGCAAGTCAGTGCGCAGAGGGAACCAGGGTGCGGCCTGGTTCCTGCTCCCCTGGGCTTGCAGGAGCTGGGAAAATGATCAATCCACCAGGGCTGGTCAGTTTCCCAGCTCCCAGAGTAGCAGGGAGTCAGGAACCACAGTGCAGCCTGATTCCCATCTCCCCGCTACTTATGGGATCCAGGATACTGATCAGCTCATGGCCAGTCAGTTTCCCAGTTCTGCCAGTGTAGGGCAGCCAGGAACCAGGCTGCCACTTGGTTCCTAGCTCCACTCCACTTGCAGGACTCGGAAACTGACTTGCAGGGCTGGTCACTTTCCTGGCTGCTTCTCCCTGCCTTCCTCCAGCAGCCTGGCTGTCAGCCTGACTGCCGCACCACTGATGGAACGCATGAAGAAGGCTTGTAGCTTGCCCAGCTCTCCTCAACTGGGGGCAGCTAGGCAAGCTAAAAGCCCCTGCCCCCTGCTTTCCTCCAGCTGGATTTGATGTACCTTACATTGATTTTCTGCGCCATCCCCACAGTAGGAGGTCAATGAGATTATACTCCCCCATCGACTTACTTTCTTGATGTGGGTGCCTACTATACCTGCTAAATCAAACCCCAAAAGAGAGTGTCATATTTGTGGTAAGTATAGACGAGTAGGAGGTCGATGAGATAAACAGTAGGAGGTTGATGAGATAAACTCTCCCATCGACTTCCTTTGTGATTGGGGTGCTCTCAGCATTCGATTTAGCACATCCCTACTAAACCTGCTAAATTGAACCCCAAAAGATCGATCTCTGGAGTGTTGACTTTCCGGGAAGTATAGACAAGCCTCTCGATGCGATTTGACCCACTCCTCTTTTTAAAGACAGAGCTGAACAAATTCCTTCTGGGAGATCCCGCAGGGGCTGCACCTCTACATGCTGTTCTGAGTCCGGAAGAACGTCTTCTGGACTCCAAATCACGTGACCCTATGGTAATGAGGCACCAGGAATTTACATCTGTGCCTTGTTAGGATTTTTTGGGCCGTTTATTAGCATGCCATGTGTAGAAACTGCCTGAGAGCTACCTTAAGTGGTGGCACCTCAAGACATGGTATCACAGAAATTATAGCAGAGAGGCAAGTGGCAAAAGATAATGGGGTGGTATGGCCAGGGGGTGGGCAGAGTGAATGGTGGTGCAGTGATAGCAGCGGGCAGAGATGAAAAGTGAATGGTGGCACTGTAAGCCAATTACAATGGCAGTGGTAGCAGCAGCAGCATTTCCAAGCATTGCTTGATTTCCCTTGCATGACAAAGTGGGAGGTGAACTCACCTTTGAACTCTACGTCTTTGCTGACCAAGGATAGCAACTGTCAGTGGGATAAAATGGAGGGAGAGGAGAGTTCCTTGTTAAAGGAGTGCTGCCTTGTCTGCAGTCTGGGCCCTGAGGTGAAGGACATCGCCCAGTGTACTCTGAGTTGGATGTTTTGCTTATGATCACATGTTTTTGAATATGATTGTGGGGTATTCCCACATTAGAGCTTTGTTCCTTTTCTCTTTTAATTAATGTTCTTGTTTGTTTGTAGACTCAGTGCTGGAAAGGGCGGGACTATTATCTCTTAAACGTGCATGGAGGAGGTATTACATTTTCCCAGATTACTGGGTGGGGAGCACCACCCAGTTCTGTTTCGTAGTGTTAAGATAAAACCCTAAATAGTGAAGCTGGCCCTGGTTGCTGCTGACTCCATCTGGTAGAAGGGTCACATCTGTGCATGAATTTACATGTTTTGAATCTTTTCTCGTCTATTGTAATAGTTTATTATAATGCTCAATAGCAATGTCACCTAGATGACCAAACGATTTAAAACAAAAAACCTGGCTTCTCCAAAAAGTTCATTCTCAGACAAGAAAGGCTATTAAAACAAAACAAAACTTTCATTTTACAAAGGCATGTTACTGTAGAGCAGCCCCCCAGAAATTAAAGTATTTTCCATCACATGCCACAGAAATAAAGCTGAATATTTAACAGAGTGTGCAAGCAATGAAAAGACAGCATATTTTCCATGTTTCTTTTCATAGCACCAGATGCAAATAGAGACATATACATTTACACAAACCTTGAATCCTAAGCTTTAGTCCATGTAATCTTTTGATCATCTATGCAATATACACTTTTGCCACTGTAGATCGGAGGGGTAGAGTACAGATTGTGGTATATTTGAACAATTACAAAAGTTCAATGCCATTTATGTAAGTAAGAGACACTAAAACCTGAGGAAACTTATTAGCCCTTTGTAGTCATCTTATTAGCCCTTTGTAGTCATCATGGCTACGTCTACACTAGCCCAAAACTTTGAAATGGCCATTTGCATGAAGTGCTGAAATATATATTCAGCGCCTCATTAGAATGCCAGCAGCTGTGGCACTTTGAAATTGACGTGGCTCGCAGCTGTGCGGCTTGTCCAGATGGGACTCCTTTTCGAAAAGACCCTAACCCTAACAGCAGATAGGAATAAGGGGATTTCGCAGTTGCCAGGGTCCTTTTGAAAAGGAGACCCGTCTGGACGAGCCATGCGGCTGCAAGCTGTGTCAATTTTGAAGTGCTGCAGCTGCTGGCATTCTAATGAGCTGAATATGTATTTCAGTGCTTCATTAGTAAACTTCAAAATGGCCATTTGCATGGGCATTTGGAAGTTTTGGGCTAGTGTAGACACGGCCCATGAGACATAATTGTCTAATGTCAAGGTTTAATCTTGTCCAATAATCTTGTCACAAGTATTAATTGGGGGGTTCAGTCTGAAAACTGTTGGTTTATTCTAATTTCACATTACTGTTCTAAGGGTGTAACTCCATTCACTAAAGGAATTATCGGTACTTCTAATTTATAACTCTGATGTAATTTATACTGGCTGTGTCTACACTTGCATTCCTCTTTCGAAACAGGAATGCAAATGAGGGAAATTGAAAATGCAAATCAGGCACTGAAACAAAATAGGAAGAAGGGTGCTTTTGAAGATGGGGTTTATTTTCGAAAGAGCCCCATCTACACTTTTTTTTCTTTCAAAAGAACTCTTCTGTAAAGAGCTTATGCAAATGAAATGCATGATATGTAAATCAGTGCCTTGTTTGCATTTTCAATTTCCCTCATTCGCATTCCTCTTTTGAAAGAGGAATGAAAGTATAGACACAATCAATGTAAATTCCATCAGAGTTAGACTCTGGCCACGTCTACACAGCCTGGATCCTCAGCTCCGCTGCTGGCAGAGCAGAAGAGTATGCCAGCAGGAAAGAGGCCATGTAGACATGCCTCTGCCATCTAAACCCCACTCCATTGCCAGTACCTCAGGAGTAAGGGGCTGGTGACACAGTGGAGTTTAGCCAGCAGAGGCTCATCTACATGGCTTCTTTCCTGCTGACAGACCCCTCTGCTGAGAGCGAAATCTTGGGTGGCTATGCTAATTGGCTGTGTGAGTATGTTGTCAATGCTGATTGACGGGGATTCAGCAACATCCTGACTGAGTACATTTGTCTTCTTTAGGCTGATGGTAAGCCCAAAGTCCTTGAACGCTTTGGAGAACTGATCCAGCAGTTTTTGAAGCTGGTCTTCTGTGTGAGACACTACAGCAGGATCGTCTGCGAACAGCATGTCTCTGATGAGGACTTCTCGCACCTTAGACTTAGCTTTCAGCCTTGCAAGATTACACAGTTTCCCATCAGATCTTGTGTGCAGCAAGATGCCCTCTGTTGAAGATCCAAAGGCATGGTTCAGGAGGAGTGTGAAGAAGATCCCAAACAATGTCGGAGCAAGCACGCATCCTTGTTTGACGCTGCTCCTGATTCTGAAAGCATCCGATAATGCGCCGTCATATTGGATGGTTCCTCTCATGTCTTCGTGGAATGACTGGATCATCTTGAGTAACCGTGGAGGACAGCCTATCTTGTGGAGCAGTTTGAACAGACCATCCCTGCTGACCAAGTCAAAGCCCTTGGTCAGGTCGATGAAGGCTATGTAGAGTGGCTTCCTCTGCTCCCTGCACTTCTCTTGCAGCTGCTTTAGAGAGAAGACCATGTCAATGGTAGACCTCTCTGCACAGAATCCGCACTGCGATTCGGGGTACACCCTCTCAGCAATCTCCTGGAGTCTGCCAAGGATGACGCGAGTGAACAGTTTACCAGTGACACTTAGGAGGGAGATTCCACAGGAGCTGTTGCAGTCGCTTCTGTCTCCTTTGTTCTTATACAACGTTACAATGTTAGCGTCACGCATATCCTGTGGAACCTCACCCTCTTTCCAGCACAGGCACAGTAGCTGAGCTAAATAGGAGGATCAGAAAAGCGGCCACAACTCTGTCCAGACTCAGCAAGAGAGTGTGGAATAACAACAAGCTGTACACTCACACCAAAATGTAAGTCTACAGAGCCTGCATCCTCAGCACCCTCCTTTATGGCAGCGAGACTTGGACCCTGTATGCCTGCCAGGAAAAGAGGCTGAATGTCTTCCACTTGCGCTGCCTCAGGTGCATCCTTGGAACATCATGGAAGGACAGAGTGACCAACACCGCCGTCCTCGAGCAAGCTGGAATCCCAACCATGCACACCCTCCTCAGGCAGCGTCGGCTCTGCTGGCTTGGCCACTTCCACAGGATGAATGATGGAAGGATTCCAAAAGACATCCTGTACGGTGAGCTAGCCTCTGGCAAAAGACCTCTCAGATGCCCCCAGTTGTGCTACAAAGATGTCTGCAAGACAGACCTCAGAGAGGTAGACATTGAGCCGGACAACTGGGAAGAACTAGCAGACGACTGCAGCAGATGGAGGCAGGGGTTACACAAGGGCCTTCAGAAGGGCGAGATGAGGATCAGACAGCTAGCAGAGGAGAAGCAAACGCACAGAAAGCACACTAAAGACTTGCCAGACACCCACCACATCTGCAAGAGATGCAGCAAGGACTGTCACTCTCGTGTGGGTCTTCATAGTCACAGTAGACGCTGTAAATGAAGTCCTCAATTGAAACTATAAAGGGCGCGATCCATAGTCTATGCAGACTGAAGGATGCCTGCTACTATGTGTGAGTATGCAAATGGGAAACCATTTTCAATTTCCAGAAACCTACTTAGCATGGCTCTGCCAGCAGGGGAACTGATGACCCGAGCCATATAGATGTGGCTTGTGATTCTAAGACAATTTCAAATATACAGCTATTTAAGTTCCCCATGTGTCTGTAATTTTTTGTAGCTTAGACTCTTTTAACTTTTGCATATTTAATAAAGAATTAAAATTACACACACAGTATTGCTAAAGATTATACATATCAAAATTGACGTTTGTTCTCCTTCTCCCTTCTTCTGTCATCTTTTCTCACCCTTCCACCTTCTGTTGACATATAGCTCAAGTACAATTTCTTACCAACTAATAGAGCTAAGCACTATGCTGTAGTAACATTTACAGGGATATATATGTGTGTTCTGCAAAGTGTACATGTGGGCTTACCTAAGACCCTGCAGCATCCTACAAGTAACAGTGAAGGCAACTGATGTATTTCAGCTGACAGCACCATAGTTTCTTCAAAGTCATGTTAATGTTATGTAGGGAATGTGGCAGAAGGAAGGCAATGCTGCTGAAGGCTGGGAGGAATGTGTCTCCCAGAGGTCATCTGCATGAGAATGCAAAGGGCTGCAGGTGTGATAGTGAGGCTGGGAGGAATGTGTCTCCCAGAGATCATTTGCATGAGAATGCAAAGGTGTGCATGTGTGATACCTTTTCAGGCAAAGCCTAATGGGTAGCAAGTAAGCCATGAGATTTGGTCTATTGTAAACATGTAGTTGTAAAATCACAATTTAAGCTGACACTTAGTGCGGGAGTTGTGAGAGGTCACCAATGCTCTGGGTTGTTGTGGGGGACAGGGCAGTTGCCATAGCTGTGTAAGACTTTGATTACACAGGGCCCCCTGGTTTAAAGCATTGTAAAGGAGGAGTGAAGGGGTATTGGTTGGATTAGTTTGTTGAGTGCCTTGGCCCTGCCTATGCCATTGAGTTATGAGACTGGCTTAACTAGCCCTCCTTGTCTGTTGAAAGATAGAGCTGGATACTAGGGTGTTTGTGAAACCCCACAATAGAGATATCAAGAGCTGAAATCACAGAGTGGCAGCTGGGGCCACACAGAGCTGAAATCACAGGGTTCTGTCTCAGGTCAATCCCAAGCAGTGGGGTTGGGAGCAGCAACTGGTGGGTGGCCACTAGGAGTGGTGGCGGACTGGTGGGCAGCTGGTAGGAGTGGTGGTGGACTGGTGGGCAGCCAGTAGGAGGAGTGGTGTATGACAGCAACCAGCGGGCAGCTGGTGGTAGCAAGGGGAGGCTGCAGACAAGTGGACAGCTAGTACTGTGATGTATCTGTGGGCTTTGGGTTTGGGACTGCACCGCAGAAGGTACACCCTGTAACTGTCTGTGGGGTAAAGGGCCAAGAGCCTCAGCAAGAGACTTGGTTCTACTGCATACGGGGATGGTATCTTGGTAAAGGGTTTGTCTCTTCTGTGCTGAGATATACTGCTGTAACCTTGAAGTAGGTTATGGTCATTAAACAAGCCATTTCTATCTCAGGCTCTGTGCTTGCAAGGGGAGGAGAACCGCCTTACAGGCACCCAGCACGGGGGGTGAAACTGTCCCAGGCCACTGGGTGGGGGCTCGAGCCGGTTGGTTGTATCCTTGACAGGAAAACCGCACAGGAGTTGAACCCAGCCCTCCTGGCAGGCATCTGGCATTAATAGAAGGGTTACAGTTATATTAGGTGAACCTAAATTTTGGAATGCTACATCAAGAGTAATGGCTGATTCAAAATTACTCTATATTAAAATCATCATTTACTCCAGCTAACTTGAGAAATGACTCTAGTGTAGCAAGCACTGCAAAACTAGACCTGATTATTAGGTAATATTATAAAATATTTTTGTATACAGTAGAAAAGGTATCTAGAAAAATAAACATCTGACCTGCACTTGTTTTATAACTTGTCCTTCAGGATTCATTAATTCTTCCTTCTTTGTCTGTAGCTCTTTTACCATGTCTTGTTTTTTAGCAAGTTCAAGCATAACCGGCATTTTGCTTTCTGCTTCCCAGTAAAGCTGTTTATGAGCCATTATTTTGTCACGATACGCACTATTTCTTTCAAGCATCCTCTCAAATTCCTCTTGAGCTGCTTCTGTATCAAGTTTCAGCTTTATCTTTTCAGCATACAAGGATCTGACCTGGCACTCCAGAGTTTCACAGTGATATTTTGTAGTTTCAATGTCATCCTCTTGCTGATAAATTTGTCTTTCTGTTGCCTTTGTTTCTAATAAAACAGACTCTATTTGTTTCTCAAGTTCTTGAATCTCAGCCTGCGAAATATTACAATAGTCTCCTATCAGTGGAAAGGCAATGTTTGGTCATACAGCAGCAAGCTATTTAAACAATACCATCTACACTTACTTAATAGAATTTTTTCTTTATAATTTAAAACAGAATACACAATATATAAAAATTATGAAATTAAAATAGTTTGAGTGGAAGAGCACGAGAGTTGCATTTCCTAAAATCATCATGAAGACACATAATAGGTGAGCAATATCTGAGACTTTATGAAATTGCTCTTCAAGATAATTGTGCTTGACATTTATTAGGTTTCAAATGGGTTTACCTTTCTCCTGTTCAGATAATGTATAGTGGGATGTGTCAGAGATTCTAACCATGTCAGTCTCCCTAACGTATTATCTAAACTAGGGATTTAGGCCAGCTAAACTCCACAGCCGTTTCTACACAGGCCACTGCCTTCAGAAGTGGCACGCTAATACAGGGAATGAAAGATGCTAATGAGGCACAGATGCAAATTCCCCACACCTCATTAGAATAATATCATGTGATTTGGAGTCCAGAAGACCGTTGTTCCGGACTCCAAAACGTCTTGTAGAAGCGTAGCCCCAGAGGGGGCTTCCGGAGGCCCCTTCTTCCCAAAAATTTTCGGGAAGAAGGGGCCTCCGGAAGAAGGACTTCCTTCTGGAAGCCCCCACAACAGCTGCGCTTCTACACGGTGTTTTGGAGCCCAGAAGAACGGTCTTCCGGACTCCAAATCACATGATATTATGCTAATGAGGCACAGGAAATTTGCATCTGCACCTCATTAGCATCTTTTGCTCTGTGTATTAGCATGCCACTTCCGAAGGAAGTGGCCTGTGTAGAAACGGCCCACTGATTTTCCTACTGCAGAGAAGAGGGTAAAATCGGGAGACAATAGGCTAAAACCATGGGAAATATCTACTGAGAGGCTGACTGATAAGTGAAAATGGCAGTCTCTCTGGCTGTGTCTACGCATGCCAGATCTTCTGGAAGATCATCTTCTGGAAGAGAGCATCCACACACAAAGCAACATCCGAAAGAGCTGCCTTGTCTTCCAGAAGATCACGTCCACATATGCTCAGATGCTCTTCCAGAAGAACAGGGCAGGGAACGCCTCAGATGGGGTCACAAGGCTGGAGAGCACTTCCAGGGTGCCGGCCATGCAGTCTGTTAAAGGCCTAGCTGCTGAGGCCTGTTGTGCTGCTCCCAGAATAGCTCGTCATCTCATTGCTCTTGCAACAGCCCGTGTGCCGGTCATGGACCCCAAGGTTCTGCAGCAGCACAGGTTCGCCCTGACAAGGGTGCTGGGGAACCTCCTGGCCACCCTCCTCAGCCTGCTGCACAAATGCAGCACGAGTACTGGGGACCCCAATCCACCCCTGCCTCAGCCAGGCCCCCAACAGCCCATCCACTATGTGTGGGACCAGGTGGTTATGGCTCAGTGGGATGAAGAACGGGTGGCAGAGGAACCTGTGCATGGTGAAGGGCACATTCCATGAGATCTGCACCTGGCTGGCCCCCCTCTTCACTACCAGGACACGGGGATGCTCCCAGCTCTCCCAGTGGAGAAGTGTCTAGCCATCGCCATCTGGAAGTTGGCCACCCCGGATAGCTACCATTCCATGGGGCAGCAATTCGGGGTGGGCAAGTCCACTGCTGGGGCCATTGTACAGGATGTAAGCCACACACTGGGCCCCAGCATGGCTCAGGAAGCAGGGTGGAGGGTGTCGGGCAACAGTGACCTGGGGGGGGGGCTGACATAGGGGTCGGGGGCCTGTCACTGGGGATTCTGATACCCCACCCATACACAAGCCTGCTCCCAGGGGGGTATGCTGCCAGGGTGCCCATGGAAAGAGAGGGACAGAGGGAGGGGGCGGCCGGGGACTGGCCCTGGTTACCCCTGGGCACACCCACGAGTGTGCATGTTCTCTGTCCCCTGCAGGTCGTGAGGGCCATCAAGGCTGTGCTTGTGCGGTGGCTCATTTGCCTTGGGGACCTCGACGTGGCCGTGGCAGGCTTCACAGAGCTTGGCTTACCTCAGTACTTCGGGGCTTTGGATGGCACCCATATCCCCATCAGGGTCCCGGCCCAGCATGTCGGCCAATACATCAACCGGCGGGGTACCACTCGATCGTGCTCCAGGTGGTGGTGGACACTTGGGGCTGATTCACTGAAGTATATGTTGCCTGGCCCGGCTGGGCACATGACGCCTGCATACTTCAGAACTCCTTCCTATGCCACCAGATGGAGGCGGGCACATGCGTCTCCCAACAGGACCTTGTCATTGGTGATGTCGCTGTCCCGCTATGCCTGGTAGTCATCCTGGCATACCCCCTGCAGCCGTGGTTGCAACCCCCCTATATGGGGCATCTGACCCCATAGCAGGAGCTCTTCAACACCTGGCTGGGATGCGCCCAGAACATGGTGGAGTGTGCCTTTGGGCACCTAAAAGCACAGTTCAGATGCCTCCTCACACACCTGAGTGTGGGGGTGGAGAGTGTCCTGCAGCTCATGGCTGCCTGCTATGCTCTCCACAACCTCATTGAGGTGTGTGAGGAGACATAGCACCAAGGTGGGATGGCCCTGCCACTGCTGGAGTATAAGCAGCCACCCGCGGCCCTCAACTGGCAGCCCCACTGGGATGGGGTCCTCATCCGGGGGGGCTGTCCAGGAGGCCTTCATCCATGGGGACCTCTGAGCCAAGCCCACAACACAGGTCCCCCTCTACCCCTCGCTGCCCCCCATTGAACAGGGAGATGGGGTTGTCAAACCGACTGTCTTAAACTGTAAACAATATCTATAGGTAAGAACATTAAGTGCAATAGTAATAGTAAAGATGTTTCCCTTAAAATGAACAGGCATCAACTATTTACAAGGGGGCATCCGGGCAGCAGGGGTGTACTAACTGAGTGTGGAGGGAGAGGGAGGCCCCTACTCGAGGGATGGGGTAGAGGGCCATGAGTCCCAGCCCCCATGGCTGCTCCTCCCATGCCAGGGTGTGTGGTCCCTGCTGGGCCCCGATGGGGTGGGGAGCACGAGGAGGAGGTGGTGGGCAGCCAGTGGGATGTCCTGGTGGGCGGGGGGATGGTCCCTGGGGCAGGGGGCCTACTGCAGGGTCCACTGTGGCCAGGAACCAGGCCCCCCAGGTCCCGAAGGGCTGCCATGGAAAGACCCCGGGGAAGGAGGGCAGCTAGGTCTTCAGGGGTGGGAATGGCGGAGGGGCAGGAGGGACAAGGGGGAGCGAAGGGAGGGCAAAAAGGGGGAGGGGGAAGGGGGGATGGCAGAGGGGAAGTGGAGAGTGCCACAAGGGCCCCGCACACCTGCCAGAGCATTCCCACCACCTCCCTGCAGATTTCCCGGCACCACTGGAGATCCTCAGCCTCTGGGTCAGCCACCTATCCACCACATCGTTTTGGTGGCAGAGGGTGGCTGCATATGCTGCTGCCTCCTCCACACGGCGTGCCCGTACCCACCGGGCTGTGGCTGCATGCATGAATTGTGCTCTGCGCGGGGAACTGCTAGCAATTCTGGCCTGAACAGTACCTGGGCTCCTCTGGAGCCTCTCCCATCCCCAGGATGGGGCTGCTGTGAGACAAGAGTGGGGGAAAATGGGGATTAGGGCCCCAGCGGAGCCCTGTGTGGTGGTCCGCTGGCCCCTGGGCACCCCCTTGGACCAGACCCAGGGGGCCTTTGTGTTGCAGGCCATGGCCCCCCACATGGTGGCCTGGGCAGCGCCTTGCCTTAGGGATGCTGCCACCTCTGAAGGGCCCCTTCCAGGAACAGGGCACTGCGTGAGGGGGATGTGGTGAGGCACAGGAGGCACCGTGCCTGGGGCATGGGTGCGCTGGGTGCGGCTGTGTGTAATAGCAGCCTTCAACTTCCTGAAGGGGAGCTCTAAAGAAGAGGGTGAGAAACTGTTCTCAGTGGTGTCAGATGGCAGAACAAGGAGCAATGGTCTGATGTTGAAGAGGGAGAGGTGTAGGTTAGATATTAGGAAAAACGACTTCACCAGGAGGCTGGTGAAGCACTGGAATGTGTTGCCTAGAGAGGTGGTGGATTCTCCATCCCTTGAGGTTTTTAAGTCCCGGCTGGACAAGGTCCTGGCTGGGATGACTTAGTAGGGGTTGATCCTGCGTGAAGCAGGGGGCTGGACTAGATGACCTCCTGACGTCCCTTCCAGCCCTGTGATTCTATGATCCTGGGTTTCCCCCTGCGTGGACCACCAGGCGTAGGGACTCTGGGGGGGCTGTGGGGTGCCCAGCAGCTCACCTGCGGCCCCGGGGCCCACTGTGGTGTGGAGCATTGGGGGAGGGGTGTGGTCTGCATGTGCCCCCACTGGGGGATGTCCTGCGCCGTGCGCTTATCTGACAGGACCTCATATCCAGGGATGCCTAGCTGGACGCAGTCCGGCTGCTTGGTTCCGATGCGAGGGATATCACCAGGGACCCCTTGGGGGAGGAGTCATCCAAGGGTCCCTGGGGCTGGCTGGTAGTCTTGACCTCCTCCCCTGCTTCTTCGGAGGACCTGCCATGTGTCACAGTGGCGAGGTGTTGTTGCATGCCAGGATGTCCCGCAGCTCCCTATAACAGGGACACCTGGCTGGGCCAGCCCTGGAGTGATGGCAACTGTCCCTGGTCCATGTGTACCCTTGCTGCAGTTCCTTTATCTTGCACTGTACTTGGTCTGCAATCCAGGCCGGATGGGCAGCCAGGGCTGTGGCCAGTCGGGTGTGGGCAGTGGTGTTCTGCCAGTGCCCCGATGTGTCCCTGAGGATGTCTTCCTCTTGCCAGAGTGGGAGGAGGTCCTGCACCTCTGGCTCCGTCCAGGAAGAGGCCCTTTTCTTCTATGGCTGCTCACCCTCCAGGTTACCATCCTCCGACTCCCTGGGGCTGCCCTGAGGGGCACGAGGGGGCAGGGGGACTGGCTGCTGGACATCTAGCTGCTGGCTGTTGGGTCTGGGGCCGCTATGGGTTGGGTGCTGCGGTTCAGCACGTGCTGTAGTCCAGCATGTGTTGCCAGCCTCACAGCCCATGCTTCCTGCTTTGGGGCTTCTGGGTCCTTGCAGCTTTAACTGCTGCTGGACACAGGCACCATAGAGCTCCTGGGGGTCTTGCTGGACTGTCTCCTGGCTCTGGTGAGGAGCTGCCATGGCAGACTCCTTCTTTCGGAAGAAGCGGTCCACGATCGTCCACACATGCTTTCTTGCAGAGTTTGGGACCTGGAAGTGGTGTGTTCTTCCGGATTCCTTCTGGAATTGTGTTTTACACGTGTGGATGCTTCCCAGATCTTCCAGAAGAAACTTGTGTTCTTCTGGAAGATCTGACACGTGTAGACACAGTCTCTGTAACTGTGAGCATCAAAGGTCTAATTTAAGTCACATTGCTGTAAAGCTTCTGATTTTATTTATTGTAGTGAAGAAAATAAAATAAACATGTAACAGGCTAAACTGAAAAGAATTAACATGTCCAGAAATTTGCAGAGCTAATCATAAGCCGTATTATAAGCATGTTGGCTATATCTACATTACAGAGATCTTTCGAAAGAAATGGCCCGAAATGTGCTAGTGAGGCACGGATGCAAATTCCCCGTGCCTCATTAGCATAAGGTCATGTGGTCCAGAGTCTGGAAGACATTCTTCTGGACTCCAAAATGCCATTAAGAATCACAGCCCCTGGGGGGCGTCTTCTGGAAGGAAGTCCTTCTGGAGGCCCCTTCTTCCCAAACATTTTCAGGAAGAAGGGGTCTCCAGAAGAAGGACTTCCTTCCGGAAGACTCCCTGGGGACTGCACTTCTAAATGGCGTATTGGAGTCTAGAAGAACGTCTTCTGCACTCCAGATCACGTGACCATATGCTAATCAGGCATGGGGAATTTGCATCCGCACCTCATTAGCATATTTCGGGCCATTTATTACCATTCAAAGGGGCATGTGTAGAAATGGCCTTCTGGAATATCTCTTCCAAAACAATGTCTTTTGAAAGAGTACACCCACACACAAAAAAGTGGATCAAAAGAGTGATCTTCTCTTTCAAAAGAGAGCATCCACACAGCCACTGCTCTTTTGAAAGAATGGGCCAGGGATTGGAAAATCTGGTGCCATGGGGACTGCTCTTTTGAAAGAAGAGCCCTGCGGAGTGCCTACACGTGTTTTCTTTCAAAAGAAGATTTCAAAAGAAGGATTTTTCCTGAAACAGGAAAGCAAAAGCGATTTCAAAAGGAGCGCTGCATGCTTTCAGTTTACTTTCAAAAGAACACTTTTTGGCCATTTCTAACCAGGCCACTTTCTTTGAAAGTGGCATGGTAATACATGGTCTGAAATATGCTAATGAGTCATGGACGCAAATTCCCCAGGCCTCATTAGCATACAGTATGTGATTTGGAGTCCGGAAGACCATTCTTCCAGACTCCAAAACGCCGTGCAGAAGCACGGCTCTGGGGGAGCTTCCGGAAGGAAGTCCTTCTTCCGGAGGCCCCTTCTTCCCAAAAATTTTTGGGAAGAAGGGGCCTCCGGAAGAAGGACTTCCTTCCGGAAGCTCCCCCAGGGCCATGCTTCTAAATGGTGTTTTGGAGTCTGGAAGAATGGTCTTCCAGACTCCAAATCATGTGACCGTATGCTAATAAGGCGCAGGGAATTTGCATTCCTGCCTTATTAGCATATTTTTGGGCTGTGTATTACCATGCCACTTTCGGAGAAAGTGGCCTGTGTAGAAACGGCCTTTGTGTGTACACACTCTGTGGGATCTTTCAAAAGAGCCCTTTTCTTTCAAAAAATGTTTCAAAAGAACTGGCTAGTGTAGACACACAGCCATTCAGTTTAAACTGAAGATATACTAATAGGCAGGACTGCTACATGGAGGACCTGAATTCCTTGATGGGACTAAGGTGAATGACCTTAAATTGTTTGTGTAGATTTTTCAAATCTTAAGCAAGTTAGGAGGCAGAGTCAAACTAAGGGCTTGTCTGCACTGGATTTTTTCGGAAAACACTTTTTTCTAAAAGAAAAAAAAACAAAAAAACCCCAAAGTATTCATACTGCCAAGCAGGATAATTTGAGATAAGAGGGCTTTTCCCTTCAAATAATTGCTTCAGCTCTGGGAATGACTTTTGCTGACCCCTGCCCCTTTCAAGGTAAAGAAAGGAATGTGTGTGAACAATGCACAACTATTATTGGCTCATGTGAATGCTCCTTTTGAAATACCGTGGCATGAACTGTGGCTGTAAGTGAGAAGGCTCCATTTTGCAATGCTGTGGCTGTGTGAATGTGATTTTCCAACATTATTTATTTAGACTTTTGAACATCAAATAAGTAATGTCAAAAAAACCTGCAGTGTAGACATAGCTTAAGTTAGGCAATTCCAGCTCTGTGACAAGCATAGGTGGAGCTGGTGTAACTTAGTTTTACTTACCAAGGAGTCCGCATTCAGAAGGGTCGACAGTGAAGCTCTCCTCTCAACTCCCCTAACTCCTCGCAACCCCATGAAGTACCAGGGTTGACAGGAGTGTGAGCAGCTGGTGATTTAGTGTATCTCTTCTAGGCCAACTAAATCAACCACTAGGAGACTCATCTCTGGCATGTTGATCTACCAGTAATTATAGACAAGCCCTTAGATTACAAGACAGGAACTTTCAGTAGAACTGGTGCCACCCTTTTAGACTACCATACCTACCAGCTCTCTCGAATAAACAAGTGAAAGGTCCTAGTGGCAAAGATCTTGAATGTTGGGGAAATACGCATAAGGTATTACGCGTAAGTAGCTAAAGATAAAATACGCATAAGTAGCTAAAGATAAAAATACAGTCTTAATCCACTTCAAGACAATACTATGTAATCTAGAATATCTGCTGCAACAATATCTCCGTATCCTGCTGCACACCCCTTAGGCAGTCTGCAGGACGAGGCACGTTTCCTGCAGATGACAAAAGTTTTCAAGGCATGCCAGGAGATTCCCTGTGGTGACCTATAAAAATTGTCTGCAGTTAGGAATCCCTGTGCCATGTGCCCAGGAAGGTCTAAAGAAGGACGTCTCTGCTCCATAGACCTTAGAAGATGCAAGGTCTTTAGAAAGCTGGTACCTCTCTCTTGTATATCATAGAGCCCCTGAACTGGAGAAGGTGCAATGGAGATACTGAGGTAGATAATAGATAGATAAGGTAATAAATGGGCCCCTAATTTACGCACCATAAAAAGACAGGAGGATCCTATCACTCAGTGGTGATTCTCCTTACTGATTTCAGCATGATTTCAGGATGACTTGCCAGTTGATTGGAAAATAACTATCTTCCCTAGGTGCCCACTGACCTCAGCAAAAACAATCTACTCAATATGCATACTCAGCATGTAATTTGCCACTACGCATAACGTGGTCAAATCAAAACAGATTTTGTCAGGAGGAAGAGTTCACACTGCTCTCTCAGGCTGTGTCCAAACTACCCGTCCCTTTCGGAAGGGGCATATTAAGGAGACAGTTTAGAAGGTGCTCATGAGGTGCTGACATGAATATGCAGCACCCCATTTGTGTAATGGTGGCCACACCCAATTCAAACATGCCACTTTTGGAATGCCTCCCACCCATGCAGATGGGGTCTTTTGAAAGGACCCCCTGACTTAGCAAGCCCCTTCTTCCTAAAACCAAATAGGAAGGCCTCCGGCTACATGGGTGGAGTGCGTTCTGAAAGTGGCACTTTCAAACCATGCATAGCCACATTATGCTAATGAGGCACTGCATAGTCATATCAGTGACTCATTAGCATCTTCCAAACTGCCTTATTAACATGCCCCTTCAAAAAGGAAGGAGTAGTGTGGCCACAGCCTAATAGGAATTACTTTCAGTGCAAAATTTCAAACTTTGTTATTTCAGATGTAGGACTATTCCAAGAAATGGTCACAAGAATGTTTTTAGCTCAAGAATAATGTATTTCCTTTCTACTTTCTCCATATTAAAAATGTAAATTTCAGATTGAAGTCAAGGCTGATTAGTTCCACCCAAAAGGAGAGCGTTTCAAAAAATAAAGTGTGGCTTTTTTTTTTTTTGCAATGGTCAGAACAGAAAGCATCCTGCAATCATAGCCATAACTACATACAACCCAGTATGTATTATATTACCATACAAAAAACATATACGCATGGCAGTGGGGGGCTGAAGCAGGACAAATCCCCTCCAGCGAAATCTCACCTATTCCAAAGGATTTTCGATTTCTTGAAAAAGGGCTAAAAAGAGAAACGATCCAGTGCAAATAGTGGTAGGATGACTTTTAAACTCATGCTCTTTGTAGCGAATCAACTAAGTTTTCACACACACACAGGTCACTTCCTTCGGAAGCGGTATCTTAACACAGGGAGCGACAGATGCTAATGAGGCGCGGTCGCAAATTCCCCGCGCCGCATTAGCATAACGTCACGTGATTTGGAGTCCGGAAGACTGTTCTGCCCGACTGCAAAACGCCGAGGAGAAGCGCGGACCCCCGGGCGGGTGGGGCTTCGGGAAACAAGTCCTGCTGCGGGGGGCCTCTTCTTCCCAAAAGTCTTCGGGAAGAAGCGGCCTCCGGAAGAAGAAGTTCCTTCCCGAAGCATTCCCCTCCCCCCTCCCGGGGGCCGCGCTTCTTATCTGCGTTGTGGAGTCCGGGAGAAACGTGACGTTGTGCTAATGAGGCGGGGGGACTTTGCCTCCGCGCCTCATTAGCGTCTTTCACTCCCGGTATTAGCATGGCCCTTCCGAAGGGTGTGGCTTTGTGGAAACGGGTCTGTAGCTTCACAAAAACAAGCAGTCCTGTAGCACCTTCACGACTAACAATTGAATTTGTTAAGTAATAAGCTTTCATGGGTAAGACCCACTTTTCAGATTCTGGAATGGGAATGAGCAAACGTGGTAAATATAAAGCTGGGACATTAAGGTGACTTCTTCCCTTTTCTCTTTTTCTTTTTTTTTCTCTTTTTTCTTTTTATTTCCTCCCCACTTCTTTCGTCCCCCTCCCTGCTGTATATTCACCTTATTATTCTCTCTCTTAAGCCCTTCATATTTTAGATCAATCTGCTAAGATTCTATGAAAAGATGGTCTTAGTTTATATACTGTGATTTGGAGTTTGCCGTTTCAATTTATTTTTTTGCAAAATTAACTATTAAAACTTCAGTTAAAACTGCACCATAATGACACATGTATATATCATTTGGGGCAAAGCCTAAGAACAGCGGGGTAAGTAGAAAATGGATGAACTGTCTTAATTTTCAATTTAGATAGCCCAGAAAAACAGAAAAATATGAGCTTCACTTATTCATAATAATACTTCCTTGTCTATTGTACTACATTGTAAATCCAACATTTCTAAATTAGATTTTATTACCTGTAATTGAGAAAGGACTCTTTTGCTTTTTACTATTTCCGATGCTTGTGAATGTTGCTGCTGTGCTACTTGTTTTACAACTTCAACTAATGATGGAGAATTTTGCTGAGCCATTCTAGAAAAAAAGGATAGCGTTATAATAACACAGCATAAAAATATCTTGTTTTCACTTGGTCTAATTTGATTCCCACATTAAACAGCTGATAAAGACAAAGGACAATATTCAAAATATTCTTGGTCTTCATATAAGAGCCTAGATCAATACATAATCCTCATGGCCCGTTTTTGATCATCAAGGGCTGAAACGCAAAGGAAATGATGACAAATGATTTAAAATCTACCCTGCTGTGTTACTTCTGTAAAACTAAAATTGTTTCTTTATTGGATATTATAAATGTTCTTCCTGCTGGTTCATGGGGCAGGACCTCAGCTGGCATGAAACATCCTAGCTATATATGGTAGCAACATGTGCTGAGGATCTGTCCCCTTATTTTTTGCCTTCAGTTCTATTGTAATTCTAACATTGCAATAACAATATACGATTGAGGTAATTTAATCATAAACCTTTCCATTGAATCACTTATTTACTTGATGTCCCTTTTCAAGTAAAACTTAAAATAAGAAAAACTGGAAAATGACACAGCAGTGAAACAACAGAAGAGCACCCAGTGCGCTAGTCAGATTGATTTAACTGATCACTAGTCACATTCCCCTTTATCTGAAGTCTAATAATATTGTTTGTATCACTTAAAATAAAAGTTAAATACTGGGAATAAGTACACAGTCATGTAAACTGTCTAAATGCTGACTGCTCTGGAAAAAATGTACATGAAAGGGGCACATCTTAAGAGTATCTAAACTGCAGTCAACCTCACATAATTTAACCACGAGCTGGGTCTGTGGAGACTAAAGGATGTGAGTAGCCCCTTTTCCCCATACAGTTTTGGCCTTGTGGAGACCTGCTGTGTATGGACTAGGGCTCAACTGAGCCATAGCTCAATTCAGAGAGCCATGGAGAAACAACTCCATTTTCCAGCATTTGTATTTGCAATAGGAAAATGTAGAGGTTTTTCCCTTTTGGATGATTTTTCTACACCTTTTTGAGAGAAGGGAGGGGTAGCGATTAATGATCAAATACATTTGAATTTATTTTAAATCAGGAAAAATAATTATGCCCTCTTCTTTAAGTGAAACTGAATAACAGTGGGGCGCTTGAACTCTTGGCCTATCTACTCTTTAATTCACCCTTTATTATATTCAACATTATTTTAACAGATGCAATTTTAACAATTTCAGTGCATGAATGGCATAATATATAGTCTTGAGATGGTGTGAGCAGTCCTAATATTACCACAGAGGGTGATATAAGCAGTCTCATGATGTTTTGTTTTGCTTAAAGCCCACGCTTCTGAAGTAAGAATATTGTGTCAGAATCTCACTAAAAACTATTGTAAGAGTTTTTGTAAAGAGTAAGTTTTTGAACCCGGTGTTTCCAGAGAAAGCATGAACCCTAAAACCTCGAGAGTCAGAAGGCAAATAAAAAGACCCCCCAAACATATTATTTTTATATACGTATATATAAAAATATATGCATTATTTTTATAGAAAAGCTCATGATATTTAAGCCAATCATTTGAGTCTCTAAGGCCTGATTCATGATATTTTTTAATTCTTAAGATGAGCCGTTGAGCAGCTCTAAGAAATTCCCTGATGAAAGCCTGAGATTAAACAGATCTTCCCTGTAATATGTGGGATTCACATTCCTTCTGCATGGCCTTTGCTTTCTGGTGGCTGAAGTGGAAACGTGGCTGCCCATGGGGTTTGGCGCAGGGTTAGTTCTAATACAGAAATCAGTCAGTAAGTGCTTAACATTACCATCAGAGGCAGTACTAGGCCACTGATGGCCCGGAACAGGGATATTTTGTCCACCCCTTCACATTCTAGTAATTACTAGGCAGCCCCCTTGAGCTGCTTGGGGCTCTAGGCAATGGCTTAGTCTATTTATGCCGAGTGCTCGTGCTGATGGCCTTAGAGAAAGCTTTTGTGAGAGCCCCTCTGTGAGCAGGAGTGTGTCAGGAAACCATAGTGTGGTGTCTGAATTAAAGTTAGCCGATATGCGTCCCCCAGTGATAGCTGGTGGTTGTGGCATTAAAAATAACCCCACGAAAGCCAGGAGAGAGAGGATCACCTGGTAGTGCCACGAGCAACCCCTGTGCACCTTCCTGTGTGGCAGGGAAGCAAAGGAAACTGCTCTGGACTGCCCCTGAGTGTCACACAGCCCCAGAGCAGGGCCTTCAATGGCTGCCTGCCTCAGGCAGGAAACCTTCCCTGTCCCACCCCTGCCATGGCTAGGGAACGTCTCTAAAGGGGGGCGAAATGAGAGAGAAGAATCGGTCAAGCTAAAGGGATGTCTATGCAGCAGAGACCTGACAAGGAAGTGAAGGGGAAGTCATAGGAATGCCAGCTTCAAAACATCAGAAAGCATGAGCTGGACTGCCAAAAACCTTGGGACTGGCCCAAAAAATTCTGACTTCTTTTTTAAAAAAAAAAAAAAATGATGTGATTTTAGGCCTGTCTCGTGATTTGACACACACCATCCAGCCCATGGTATGTACATATGACAAATACTGTTGCCCATTCTTCCCTGTGTACTCAAAAAGAACAATATGGCCCCTGCTGGACTTGCTCTTACCCAACATCTGCCTGTCTCCTGTCCAGCAATTAATCTTGTCCACCAGATTTCCATCAGTTCTGTCCCCCAGCCCCATCATCACCACCCCATCAGCTCTATTCCCTGACTCTCTCAGTCCCCACTGCCCTCATTTCACCCTTCCAGAATTCACCCCATCTGTAGAGAACCCACCATCAGTACAGCCCCTCTATTCCCACGCTCCTCACTTCAGCCCCACCTCTCCAGTAACCCCCCAGGCCATAGTTCAACTCTCCCAGCCTCATACCTGCTCCTTTTAGGATTCATCACCCTTCCCAGGCTTGGGGGGGGGCTGCAGTCCCCTCTCCCACTTCACCATCTGACAGAGGGGAGTCCCAGCCGCCCAGGGCTAACAGCAATTTCTAAGTAAAATTAAGCATCACTCATTATCTTTGATAGAACTCTCAAAAGTCAGAATTAAAAAAAAAATCCTGACATTTGAGAGTTATATTGCATGATTATGGGTGGGGCTTAGTTTTAAATAGAAAGAACAGCTCTTGTGGGAGGTGACGTGTCAGGAGGCAATGGCAAACAATGAAGGAAGGTGAAAGTGAGACAGCCTAAAGCTGTGTCTACATGTGCACGCTACTTCGAAGTAGCGGCACTAACTTCGAAATAGCGCCCGTTGTGGCTACACGCGTCGAGCGCTATTTCGAAGTTAACTTCGACGTTAGGCGGTGAGACGTCGAAGTCGCTAACCTCATGAGGGGATCGGAATAGCGCCCTACTTCGACGTTCATCATCGAAGTAGGGACCGTGTAGACGATCCGCGTCCCGCAACGTCGAAATTGGCGGGTCCTCCATGGCGGCCATCAGCTGGGGGGTTGAGAGATGCTCTCTCTCCAGCCCCTGCGGGGCTCTATGGTCACCGTGGGCAGCAGCCCTTAGCCCAGGGCTTCTGGCTGCTGCTGCGGCAGCTGGGGATCCATGCTGCAGGCACAGGGTCTGCAACCAGTTGTCGGCTCTGTGTATCTTGTGTTGTTTAGTGCAACTGTGTCTGGAAGGGGCCCTTTAAGGGAGCGGCTTGCTGTTGAGTCCACCCTGTGACCTTGTCTGCAGCTGTGCCTGGCACCCTTATTTCGATGTGTGCTACTTTGGCGTGTAGACGTACCCTCGCAGCGCCTATTTTGATGTGGTGCCGCACAACGTCGAAGTTGAACATCGACGTTGCCAGCCCTGGAGGACGCGTAGACGTTATTCATCGAAATAGCCTATTTCGATGTTGCTACATCGAAATAAGCTATTTCGATGTTGGCTTCACGTGTAGACGTAGCCTAAGAGTTACAAAATAAAAGGGAGTGTGTGGGTGGCAGAGAAATGAAAAAATAAAGGCTGGGAGCTTTTATCAAGGTAGAAGGATCTGAGCAGCTCCAAGATTTCTTTGCAAGCCCTAACCTAGAGCTGGGGTGGAGGTTCCTGGCTGCACAGCTAGATCCATCAGGAGACATATGGGGCCTATCTCTCTCTCCCTCCCCCCCTCCCCCTCCCTCTATTTACACAGATGTAAAGGGCCCTGGTGCAACTGTCCCTCCTCCTCTCACCAGCCCAGCACGATGACCTGTGCCTTAGGAAAGTGCTGTAACTTAGGGTGAACTTTTTACATCAGGCCCCACTTGTCATCCCTGCAATTAGCACGCCCCGCCTATCCTCCAACCTGTCTAATATAATCCCAACCCATTTCAGCTGTGTACATATGAAAAAAACTCTTTTAACATGTGTAAGAAAATAAGCTTGTCAGCTGTAAAAACTTTATTAATTGGTTTATAAATGTCAATAAACTTACACAAAACCAGGAATATATTTCAACATTTTTAATGATGTAGATGAGCCTGAGACCCAGCAGCTGACCATGCTGCACCCTGCTTAGGAAATGTCAAGCCCACCCAACCCCCCACTTTGCTAACCCCTGACTTAGGATATGTCTGCACTTTGAGCTAGCTGTGTAAATTCCAGCTTAAGGATACGGATCAGATGCAACTGGCACTTGTTCACGTAAAACAGGTGAAGCTACAGTGGCAGAAGGAGCTAGCTAGAATGAATATCTTGGATGGGATTGTATTCGGGGTGGCTAGCCCTTGGCTGCTTAACAGTGTAATTTTAGTACTCTTGCTCAGTGAGAGCTAGTGTGGGCATGTTTCCTCAAACTGGACATTATCCTTTCAGCTTGAAGTCTAGCTATACCCTTAGACAAGTTATGCAAAGGCTCTCTGTTATCCAACCGGCTTCTTCAAACCCTCCCCACCCCCCAACACGTCAGGCTCAGCAGAACATAAATGTATATTAAAACCGCTTTAGCTCATCACCCCTCTCCACCCCACAATCTCATCCCTTATTAATTAGGCTTTCACAATGCCAGTAATAGGCAAGGTGATTTGTTTGCAAGGCAATAAAGTGAAAAGGTCATGCTGTTGTCATTGCAACCCTCAAATGTGAAGGTTTATAGTCTTACTTTTTTATCCTACTTAATTTAACTGATGTTATCATGTATAGAAGTGTCTTTTTCTTTTTTAAATTATGCTTAGTGCTTTGGATCCATATTGCCTTGTGGTAACAAGTTCCTTAGCTTAACTAATTCATTGTCTTAAACTGTGATTTTTTTTTTAAAAATCAGTTTTAAAATTTGATGGTATTCACTGTAAACTTCTGCAAACACCAGGTTGATTGGCTACTCCTCTTTCTTAGGTTATGAAAGTGGATAAACAGGAGGACCTGATTTTTTTCCAAATATTACTGATCATTTTCTACAATAACATATCCACTGTTCTTCTCCTCTTCAGACTAAACACAAAGTGTCACGTGGTGAGATAATATCAATAAATATAATGTCATTATAATATTTCAGTATTATTTTGTATTCCAGTCCTTTTATTTTCTAACATTTGGTTGGCCTCTTTTGGTGTGCCCTCTCAAGATGTTATTATGGTGTTTCTTTATTTTTTTAGTAGTTTATTTCTGTACTTTATTTCAGATGCCATATAATATCTGGTTTGCTGTAGTCACTCTGACAAATAACTCTCATGAAAAATGTACTTACCATTATTTGAATATTGGCTGCCAACTCTAACCCAAACCCAACTCTGGAAGTGGTGTATTCTTGTGGCCATGCTAATGTACCAGAGAAATTAAATTTTTCGGAAGGGTTCCTTGAAATTACTGGCTCCCATAAATTTGGAAAAAAAAAACATTTCCTCTTTCTAATTATGTCTTTTAAAAATATTTCATGTGTTTTGGGACATCTAAGGCAGATTCTTCCTCATCTCTGTTCCCTTCTGTGTTTGGGTAATTTTGAGTTAACTTTTTGTGGCTGTTTTCTTCTTGATTTACTGCCAAGTCACTCTTCCGAGAAAGGCATTACCCTATGGGAATAAGACTCTTTTATCTTCTGTGCTGTTTTTCCTTCCACTCCATGCATTTATTTTCTCATTTTGGGTTCTAGCTATGTCTGAGGCTATGTGAAGCTACAGCATACGTGAACAGGCTGCTGGCAGATGTGTGTATCATTACAGTGAGTTGCGTGCTGCCTAGAACTAGTACAGCAGGGTTAGCGCTACTTCCTGGTTTTATATTACCCAAAGAACTAATCATGCTAGTGCTTTGGGGAACTGTTTGGTATTTCCGGTATACAGTGACAACAGCAACTCAGGGCCTGGGGCAGAAGAAAGACGGGTTTCCCCCATTCAGTCTCTCACCTGCAAGGGGAATTTCCATCTTCACAAATGTACCGCAGGGTCTGCAATTATGCAGCTATATAAGGGTCATAACAATATGTGGGTATTCTGTATGATCTCTCTTGGAAGCTGTAAAAGGATTGTCCACCTCTGTAAGTAAATACCTGAACTAAAGTCTTTGAGCGTACATGTATTTAAAGAAACTGTGTGTACTTCATATTTTGTAATCGTAAATGCCATACTTTGGCTTTTTTAACATACATATATATTCTTCAGAGTGATTTCTACATTTCCATAGGCTTCCACTTCTTGATAAATGGTGATTTATTAAAATTATTGTGTGGATCTATAAACACCCTTTGTATTTTTTATGGAGTTCATGCCTGACTTCACTTGTTTGTAATCTAACAAACAATGTTCAATTCTTTCTGGCTTTGTGTCTTTATTCAAAACTGTACATGCATCTCTACATGCCAGAAAAAAAAATGAGGGTGATAGACAAGATCCGAAGGTGATCAGTGTGGGACAAGGGGCAGCCTTTGCTTGTCTAAAAGTGGGAATATATTCAATTTATTTTCATTTTCAGATTTGAGTTTAATTGTTGGTTACTTTTCTGTTTGTTTGTTTGTTTGTTTGTTTTAATTCTGATCTGGCTTTTTCCCACCACTTGAGCTTTCTCACTTAATGTTTTTTTCCCCTCATCTTTTCTTTTTCTTTCTGTCCACATGACTATATTTCCTCATTGAACCTCCTCCCTCTCCATTTTATCCTTCCTGCTGTTCTTTGAGTGGGGTCTGTAGCACAGATGCAGCTTATCACTGAGCTTTATCCAGTGTTTCAGGGAGTGTGCAGAAGAGAGTGAAATTGAAGGTATAGTCTTGAAACACGCATGAATGTACAAGCCTGGCTGTGCAATTCAATCAACTGTTCTCCAATAAATCTTTTCTACGGCAGCTATTGGTAGTATCACATTCTATGGAGCATTAGGATTTTGCAGCTAAGATATTCAGTCTGGTTGGGGGAGAATTCTGAATTTTACTATAGCTCCAAATGCACAACTGCAGAATTCCCCCAGGACTAGATAGTTCAAACTTGTACTTGTACAATCATGATACACTGTAGGGTGATTAACATGGTGCTTTGCTTGGCACACACTGTGCCATACAGCCGTACCTAGTATTTCATGAATATCTCCAGAAGCAATCATCAGATTCCACTCTAACATACACAAAATGTTGTATATCCAATAAAATTAATGCCAGTGCAATACCATTGATTTCAGTGGAGATACACAATGCAAAACCAGCCAAATGCAATAGTGAATCAGCCTCACTATGTCCATGTGTGCACAGCCTCATAATTACCCTTGTGGATTTCTTTCTGTAAACATACGTCTTAATGATTGTGCTGGCAGACATTTCTCCTTCAACGAGCATCCCCCCCTTCCTCACATCACAGGTGGTGTTTTCTTTGGGGTGGGGGGAGGATGTAGGAGTCAGTGACCCCCGCTCACCAGACCCTGCTCACATATTTGAGGTAAGAGGGAGTTGCAGTTTCCTGTCTTGTCCAAGCCAGGTTTCTTTTGTAGGGTATGGTGTTGCCTGTAGTTCAGCTGGGACCTTCTGACAGACAAACAGGTCAGGCTCTCTCCAAGGGGAGCAGCACAGCAAGGACGACGCCTCCAATTGCCTTCTTATAATTGCTGCTTGGAACTGAAGCTATGCTCAGAGTCCTCTGGCAGTAGCTATTAGGTCTGTGCCTGTGCAAGGTAACTAGCAAGCAGGTTTCCCTAATAGGTGTCATCGGCTGTATGCTCTAATAATCCCACGGAGGGACTGAGTGTAATGTGTTGCCAGACTCTGTCGAGGGCTGCCAGGTTCTGATAATGAGTACTGTAGGTAGCCCGTCATGTCTGACCATCATGTCTTACACAGGCTTACACAGCTTACACAGGCGCATCGGTTGTGGACTCGCATGTGGCTGAGGAGTCCAAGATCATGAGTACTAGCCTATTTCAAGTAGACCAGTCAAATCCTCTGCCTTTGATAGCACAAATGAAATCCTTTATGTATTCTGTACACAAAGAGCAAACAGGCATTTGTAGTCAGGTTGACTTTAAATTCAGGTTGAGGGAAACAACAGTAAAGAAGGAACAAAATGGAAGTCCCTGTAGGACGCAGAATGCATATATGATACTTCTCTGTGGCCCTGTATGAAAATTTGGGGAATCTGTCTACTACAATTTATATACCCTGTTTGAAGTTAGGAACTCTGTATGTGTGTGTCTTTACCAACAGCTAACCTGGCTTCTATGGAGTTTTTTTTTTAACCTCCATTTTGGGATGAAATTCCAAGAGCTGATAACACAGGTCTAACAATAGAAGATGTGGGGGTGGGGGTTGGTGGCCAAGCCTAGAAAATCTGGATCTGCCAGGAAGCCTAGCAACAAATCTCCCTGCTGGTGGAGTTTGAACATTCCACACGTGACATATGACATAGGTCACATGACAAAGGCCACAGAAACTTTATAAAAAGAGGACTGTAAATAGCCATTTTAGAAAGAGGGGAAGGAGGCCAGAAGCAGACAGCAATTCTGTTCAATAACGGAAGGGTAAGTATCTTGGCTACCTTACTGGTCTCTGACCTAAGCCCTAAAATTGCTGAGGAAACTGAGATAGGGAAGGGTATGTAGATATTTTATTATTTTATCTGAATATGAACTCCATTGGGCCATCTACAGTAAAGACTCCTGGTTTTAGAATCCCTTTTGCAAAGTCTGTGCAGTATGCGCTTCAATTATCACACGTTCCTAGAAAGGCCATTGTAAATCAGAATGTTCACCATACTGAAGCTCTGGAAATGGATGTGCTTAAGCAGCAGGCATATTGTGGGGCTCCGCACAGGACTTGGGGAACTCAGGCAGCTGGCCTATGAAGTGCTATTTCCATGAAATGCTAACAGGCAAGAGTCTGTAACTAGGAATTGTGCCAGAGAAGCAAAGGAAAGAGAAATGCTGGGTCCTACTCTGACCAAGGGAAGCCTGAGAGTACACAAATCCAGCAGGGTGGGATCCAAACACAGCAAGCAGGTGAGTGTCTGGCAGCGGGAGCTCAAGTAGGACTGGGGCACACCAGCTTCGAGAAAGGTGAGGAAGAAAATCACTGGTGTCTGTCATTTGGATCTGGAACACCTCAAGTTCCAATGTCTGCCAGAACTTACAATTACCGGAGGCATCACAATGCTTCATGGAGCTGCACCTCAAGTTCATACTAGAAACTGTATTTGGAAGGAAAGGAGCCCAGGTCATTTAAAACGCATTTGTGAAAGCTGTGTTACAGGTTGAACCTCTCTAGTCTGGCAGTCTTTTGTCTGGCAACATCTATAATATGACATGACTTCAGTTAGCCAGACAATCACTTATCACGGGTGTGGCCAAGTTTCTCATAGGCCCATGAAGTTTCTTTACAGTCACCAGTCCCAGCTCTGTGTTCTGGGCTGTTATTAGCTGTAATTTGCCTCTGTCTTCTAAGAGCTCAGTGAGCAGTGGAAGTGTTGGCAGTGCTGCTAGATAGTACTAAACTCATGTTGTCCAATAAATTCTCTCATCCAGCACCCGTCCTGTCCCAAGGGTGCTGGGTGAGAGAAGTTCAGCCTGTATAAAAGGAGCCATGCCTTAAACATTTCCAGTCTGGAGAAAGGCAGAAGAATGCAGTGGGGAGAGTTAAACAAATGCAAGACAATTTCCATCTGTTATAGTTTCCTTTTGCTCTGAACATGGGCTGCAATGGAAAATATATTTGAAATTATGTTACTTTTCAGTATGTTAATTCCTCTAATTCCATTAATAAATAATAGGCCATAACATTACTTATTTAGACTAATAATGTTCTCTTTTTCTTTGAAGGCGTTTTATTCAATATCTGGTACGTTTAGGACTCTTTAAATCATCTGGAACATGGCAGAAGCCATATTGATTGACCTGTTCAGCCTACCAACAAACTCGCAAAATAACAGCATTCAGAAGTTATTATGTGGCAAACTAGAAATGATTGAAAAGCACGATTCTGTCAGTGCTCCATTTGTTTATATAATGTGCTACCAAACTCCGGGAAGCAAAAGGAGTAGTAAACAAGATTCATTACTTCAAATAATCAGTGGTTTGCAGATTCTGAAGAAAGGAATTGAAGTTGTGTGCATGACAAGTACAGCTGCTGCCTTGTACACCATTAAACAAAAACTAGATGAAAAGGATTTAAGCATCATTAAAATAATTTTACCCCTACAAAGGAAAGCTGTCATGGAAGTATACATAAATGATCTATTCACTGCTGTTTACCAGTTTGAGTTTGAAGATTTATGGCCGGCTTGTGACGGAAACAGCTTCCAACAACTAGCTGATACTCAGACTGATAGGCAAACACTTCCTGCGGAGGAGATGGAACTCATCAGGAATGAGATTCAGATCTACTTGGAAAGCCTTCCAGGCCTGAAAGGGGAGGTTAACATCTTAAAATCATCCTTGATCCCAGGTACACAGCAAAACAGATTTTATGACTTTTAAAAAATCTATTTCTTTCACTTTTCAGTTTATGACTTCTACAGCTTCAGGAGTTAGCGTCATACTGTGCTATACCTACGGCCAGCCAGGTGAGAAATCTCCAGTGTAGACATCATATAAGACAGCCATACAGACTGCTTGTAAGTCCAGGCACACAGAGTAGAGAGGGCCCTAAAGGGGGTAGGCCTGCAGAACACCGCAGATTCTGAGCCTCACTGTTGAATAACTTAGCCCAGACCCCCAGGTTGTCTAAATCACATTGGAACAGTCCTGAATTGGGAAGGAGCAAAGGTGGCTTAAAGAATTGCGCAAGGATAAGATTCTGTGCTCAATTTTAGGCCGAGACAGAAAACAGAAACCACCTCTGCTAAAGGGGTTAGTAGCAATACTTCCTATGGAGAAAATACAAACACCTCTCTGCATGGAGCCACAGAGCACAATGTTCCCCCTTAATCTAACTGCTCTCTGTTCCAGCATTTGTGACTTGAAGCAGCCAAAAAAGGGCTGTGTCCTGTATTGAAGAGCAAAGGGCAGGAACGGGGTTCCCTGTACCCTACTCTGCAGCACACACACCTTACACTTAGTTAAATCTTAACATACTCTTTTTTTTTCTTGCACTATTGGAGGGGTGCGTTTCACAGGTTTGATTAGAAATCAACGTACTTACTTCATATTCCAAATTCTTGAAATGACACTTCCCAAAACAAAGAACTGAATTGTTGGAAAATCTCTGTCTGGCTCTAATGTGTATCTGTTCCAGTGTTAGAATAACAAATATGTAGTAATGGAATTATCCTCCAAACCAGACCATAAACTGTAACCAGTCAGAATATCAGTTATACCTCAAGTAGGCTACGTCTACACGTGAAGCCTACATCAAAGGAGCTTATTTCGATGTAGCGACATCGAAATAGGCTATTTCGATGAATAATGTCTACACATCCTCCAGGGCTGGCAACGTCGATGTTTAACATCGATGTTGCGCAGCACCACATCGAAATAGGCGCTGCGAGGGAACGTCTACACGCCAAAGTAGCACACATCGAAATAAGGGTGCCAGGCACAGCTGCAGACAGGGTCACACGGCGGACTCAACAGCAAGCTGCTCCCTTAAAGGGCCCCTCCCAGACACACTTGCACTAAACAACACAAGATCCACAGAGCTGACAACTGGTTGCAGACCCTGTGCATGCAGCATGGATCCCTAGCTGCAGCAGCAGCAGCCAGAAGCCCTGGGCTAAGGGCTGCTGCCCACGGTGACCATAGAGCCCTGCAGGGGCTGGAGAGAGAGCGTCTCTCAACCCCTCAGCTGATGGCCGCCATGGCGGACCCCGCTATTTCGATGTTGCGGGACGCGGATCGGCTACACGTGCCCTACTTCGATGTTCAACTTCGAAGTAGGGCGCTATTCCCATCCCCTCATGGGGTTAGCGGCTTCGACGTCTCGCCGCCTAACGTCGATGTTAACATCGAAATAGCGCCCAACACATGTAGCCGTGACAGGCGCTATTTCGAAGTTAGTGCCGCTACTTCGAAGTAGCGTGCACGTGTAGACACGGCTGTAGTGTGTCAAAGACTTCTTTCTGCTTTTCCCTTTAGGTATATTATTTCCAGCCTAGGAAGAGGAAACTGATCTTTCAACTTGAGTTTTCCAGGAATTCACCCACCTGGAGGGCAGGAGATGATAGCATAGCATTCCTTGTGGCAGAGGAGATAAAGGATGGCAGAGAATTCACAAGGAATTCTTTATTTCTTATTCTTTCTGGCTACAGTTATACTGTGGTTTCTATTTCGGGATACATTTGTATCCCAAATTAGAAATCCCACAGCTAAACAATGCACTCAAAATAAAAAGGCTATTTTGAGCATGGTATTTCATTCCCATTACAAATTAAGTTCAAAATAAGTTATCTCAAAATAACCTATGCAATTTGCATTGCGCAAATTGTATATGTTATTTCAGGTTACTTCAGTACTCCAGTACTTTCAGGCTATTTCAGCTTCAGTGTAGCCCTAGCATCTTGATTTTGTGTATGCACAAACACACTTTGTAATTCCCCTTGGCTAGTTAGTTGGCTAGTTAAGTCACATAAAAATGTCTGGTCTTCACCTAAACCTTAGATCAGCCTACCTATATCAGCCTTGGGTGTGAAAAAAATCACTCCCCTGGGAGATGAAGTTAAGCCAACCTAAGCCCTGATACAGACACTGCTGGGTTGATAGAAGAATTTGTCTGCAAACTTCACTTGCACCTCTCCAGGGGATGGATTAACTGCAACGATGGGAAAACTCCTTGTGTTGTTGTAGCAAGCATTTGCAGTAAAGCACAACAGCGTCAGATCTGCAACACCATAGTTGTGCCACTGTAGCATCTGTAGCGTAGATATACACACAGCCTCTGCTGCACATTGTCACCACACAGGTCCGTCTAACTCCTGGCTTGGATGAAGCAATCATGGGATGGCTTTTTATTGCCAAACAAGGGAGCGTGTCTTCCTGCACATATCCACCCAGCAGAGGATGGGTTCCCCCTAAACCTGTAGGTCCTTAGAGAACCCCCATGCAGGAAAGAGCTATTTGCCCAATTTTCCTTTGTCTCTGCCCTACTGCTCAGCTCCCCACCCAGGTTTCTGTGGTCCCTGCACAGGCTACATCTACAGAGATCCTTCAAAAAAGTTCTTCCAGAAGAGTTCTTCCAAACAAACTCCTTTTGAAAGAGTGCATACACACACAAGAAAGTGGATCGAAAGATTGATCCGCTCTTTCAATAGAGAGCTTCCTCGCGGCCTCTGCTCTTTTGAAAGAACGGGCCAGGGAGCAAAAAATCCAGCACCATGAGGACCCCTCTTTCGAAAGAAGGGCCCTGCAAAGCATCTACATAAGCTTCCTTTTGAAAGAAGCTTTCAAAAGAAGGAGCTCTTCCTGATCCAGGAGGAGAAGAGCGCTCTCAGAAGAGGCACTGCATTTTTTTGATTTTCTTTCAAGCGAGTGCATTTTGTGTGTAGACGCTCTGTGGGATCTTCTGAAAGAGCCTGTTCTTGTGAAAAATCTTTTGAAAGAACTTACTCGCGTAGCTGCAGCCTTAAAGAGCTATGTGCCAGGGACCAAGGTTCCCTCTAATTTTCTTTCCACCCACAGCAGAATAAAGTTTGTTATGTGCCGGTGTGCACTGCCAACAGAAACACATGCTGCCTCCTGTGGCCTGCTGTGGGAGCTCTGCTAATCCATTGGGCAGCACCTGAATCTCTCCTGAGTGGCTGCCCAAGTGCTCAGCTTACAGGAGTGCTGCTGGAAACTCCTAAAATTTCAGGTCCTCCCAGAAGTCTCTTCGGAGAAGGTGCTGGAGACTTGGACTCAGTGATTTGCTTGTGTTTACCCTGTGAGTTGGGAGAGAGCAATGTGAGATCTAGCAAAGAATCTCTTGACCTGGAGTGCCGTAGAGTAATGTGGTGACAGGGAACATGCCCCTGTCCTGGCTCTGACTCACTCCACACTTTACCCTGGCAAGAACCATGGTTTTCCTTGTTGTTCTCACAAAAGGAGAAGGCAGCATGAGATCATTGTTTTTAAATGCCATCATTAAAAAAGAATCAGGCATGGAACAATGCAATTGGCTGATGCCGCTTCCATTTGGCAGACCATGACATAATGTTCAGGTTTCTCATTTATTTCAAACAGTTCTTACTCCTCCACAGGTCACATCTTCCTTCACGGGTTCACTACTAGGACAGGCGGGATCTCTTACATACCAACCCTGAGCTCCTTCAATCTCTTCAGCAGCTCGAAGAGAAGAGATCCTAAGGTTGTGGTTAAAGAAAACCTGCGCAGGTTAGCTAATGCTGCTGGTTTTGACCCAGAGACATTTCACCATGTGAAGGTACTCTCTCAGAAAGCAGTGGATTCCGATATTAACTAATCAGAGCATGCTTTGTGAAGCAATGGATGCTTTATTTTTTTAACTACCCATTAGTTTTATCTTTCCCAACAAGAGATTGTAAGTGATAGGACAAATTTTTAAGATAGTTATTGTGACAGTGTGCCAGGATGAAACTGTCATCACAGCTATGGTGCACTATAAGACTCAGTTACTCCCCCAAAAGCATTTGTTCAAATAGATCATACAGTTAGTTTAGTGGCATAATAGAATATGTGTTCAGATACAGATCCAAAATTGAAGTAGTGCAGGTATGTTTTTATTCAAAATTGCATTTATTTCTTGGGTGGATGGGCTGCACAGAAGATGCGCGTTTTAAGAAGGCAAAGAGGGTGCTTGTTTGTTGACCAAGCAGCAGGATGCAGTTCTACACAGAAGAGTTGGCCTCAAGAGGGGGTGAACAAGAGAATCAGAGAAAGGGCATTAAGCAAAGTGTGAATTAATTTTTTCCAGTGTCTTATGCCTGTGCTTCATCTGTCTTTGTATTGACAGGTCAATCATGCTAATGATGTTTGGATTATGGGAAAGCCCCAGCCTGACAGCTATGATGGAATAGTAACAAACTGGAAAGATGTTACCATAGCAGCTCCTGGTGCTGACTGCATACCTGTTCTTTTTGCTGATCCTGTCAAAAAAGCATGTGGAGCTGCCCATTCGGGTAGTAGGGTATCTAGTATTCAGTTCATATACTCAAAGTAATGTAATGTTAGGAGAGTACTGGGACTTGATCCCTTGAATTTTAAGAGGGATTAATAAGCAGTAAAGCTGGGCTGGTGAGAGTTAGTGTATGAAGGATTACAGGCTGCATTCATAAACTCTTCCTTTCCAGGCTTCCAAATATTGCTCTTTTCCAAAGATGTAGAATGCTTCTGAAGAACAGGTAATAGTTTGGGAGTTAGCTGGACTTCAGTCAAACACATTTGCAACCTTAATTGTTTCTAATGCGGTTTGTGAATTACCCAGCTTTTGGTGTGAGCACCAGACATTTCAGTCAGCTTATGCCAGAGGTCCATGGAGCTAACATTTCTTAGGAAGTGGAAGAGTAACAGAGGGGTAGCCATGATAGTCTGTATTCTAACAAAATAAACAAGCAGTCATGTAGCACATTAAAGACTAATATATTATTATACTAACTAATATGTTATTTTGTTAGTCTTTAAAGTGCTATCTGACTGCTTGTTTGATTTCTTAGGAAGGCAATGAGAGTATGTGCATAGGAAGGTATAGTGGGGGGTGGAGGTATGTGTGGTCACAGTGAGTGGTGATAGCAACAAAAGAAAGATGAAAGGGAGGCTCTTGTCTGCGCTGAAAATTTTGAGAAGTTCAAGTCTTATATCTAGAAAAGTTAGGTATTAAAAACTTAATGTGGACAACATGAAGTCCTGTAGCACCTTATAGACTAACAGATATAATGTGGACAAGTGTTTGTGCGTTGCTCTGTCCCTGTCTATTTCTGCCCTCAGTTACCTGCTCCCCCATTCCCTGGTCCCCAAACTGCTCCACTGGGTCCATTCTGTGCCAGTCACCCATGATCTCTGCATGCATCCCTTTCATCTGCTTTACCCTTTCATTCCAAAACAAGGTGACATGTCATCGCTCCCTAAATCCACATGCCTTGAATGCTATCATGTCCCTGAACAGTAACATTTCCCTCCCCACACACACACATCTTCATCCTCCCATTGTCCTCCAAATCCATGCCTGGAGACAACAGCAGGTCAAATTGTTTGATAAACATTTAATAATAGCTTTAAACCTTGCTCTGTATACCCCTAAATGTAGTTCTGTGGCCCAGACTGTAGCCGGGGTCACAGAAAGGAGGGGAGAAAAGAAACACAGTATCTTAGACTCCACTTTAAGGCACACTTGGCTCTGTGCAAAGCCCCTCTTGAGCTCTGTCAGAACTGGGCTTTCTTCCTTGTAGTTGAAACAATCCCAGCATGCAGCACAGTTTCTACTTGTTTTAGTCAAATAGCACTGCTGAGGAGATTTTTTTATTAACAGGTTTTTCCCTTCTCTTTAAATATTTTTCCACAAATATTGCTGCCGTGTGAGATTGTAAAGAAACCCTTTTCAGTATTTAACCCATGGGATGCTGCAGCACAGAGTAAACAGTTAGGTGGAGTTAAATGGCCTAAAACCAGGACTAAGAGCAAAGAATTCTTGAGTTCTAAGCCTGTGTTCTATTAAGTTCTAATAATATGTATTATTAACTTTCTCTGCCCTTGGGTTCTTCCAATTCTTCATCTCAAAATGGTAATACAGCTATTTTGTAGGAATACTTTGAGGACTGTCAGTGTTTGCTACAGGCTAATTATTCCTCCGTGTATTTGGCTTATAGATCTATAATAATAATAAGAAGAATAAGAATGTTCTGTAATTGTTCAATTTAAAATAGTCTTAGAGGATTCTCCTCCCCTCTTTTTTCAGGATGGCGAGGCACTTTGTTAGGAGTTGCTATGGCTACAGTAAATGCTATGGTAACAGAATATGGCTGTAATCTTAAGGATATACTTGTGGTGCTGGGCCCTGCTGTTGGACCGTGCTGTTTTACACTTTCTCAGGAATCAGCCCAGGAATTTTACAATCTTGATCCAAAATGTGTCAGACGGTTTGAATCTTCCACTCCCAATGTTGATATCAGAAGGGCAACACGGTAAGGCTGATACGTGTTACTCTGCACTGTAATTTATTGCGCCAAGTAGTTCAGAGATAGGGAAAAAAGACTATAGCTCAGAAAAAAATTAGGTTTTAGTCCTAATTTGTGTGATCCTGCTAGGTAGAAGCTGAGGGCCCTTGGAGTTTCATGTGAGTCTTGCAGTATCAAGTCATTAATGAGTGAACCTTGACAAGATATTTGCTCCCCTTGTGCACTGCTGAATCCCACTTGCAAAACTGGGTGGGATGGACACCCCCCCGCCAAAAAAAAGAAAAAAGAAATCCCCAGAGCCTCCAAGACCGCCATCTACTGAAGTGAGTGTTTCTGAATAAGTGCATTATAAGCAAAGTGTTGTTATGCTTTGCTTGTGTTGCCAAAGTATCATGTTTCCTCTAGCGGCAAGTCAGGACAGAAACAACTAGTTTAAAGTGTTACTCTAGTTCATGCCTTAAGAGTAGTTTCTTGGTTCTGTAAACATGTTCAAGCTTAAGTATGTGTCCTAAAGACTGAGAAAAATTACTTAGTTTAAGCTAAAGACAAAAATGACATTAGCACAGTTTGTCTTACAATAATACCTTAGGCACTATTGCAGTAACACTAACACACTGGCTTTAGGAACACTCCATCTGATAAAATGCTCATCTTTTGTTTTTCTTTCTTTTTAAAAGAATTCTTCTGGAGACTGGAGGGATTCTGCCTCACAACATACAGGATGATTCTTTCACTTTCTGCACAGCATGTCACCCTGATAAATTTTACTCTCACGTTCGTGATGGTCCTAATTTTGGCACACAGATGGGCTTCATATCAATCAGAGACTGAGGTAGTATCTCTTATCCTTGGCAGTAACTACGTAATATCTCTTAGCATTGCCTGACATCTTACTCTCCCGACAGTGGGCCTCTACCCTTTTCTTTCACCTGCTACGAGCTGAGGAAGAAGCAGATTTATCATAGAACTTGCAGCTGTTGGGGTGCCTGGTTCCTCTGTGGGAATCAAGACCTGCTGCAGGATTAAAAAGCCAGAGACCAGGCTGCATGTGGAAGTTCGCATAGGAAGCAGAGATCTCTGGGAACAAGGCCACCCATGCAAAACACCCCCAAACCTTTCTGAATTCTAACACCAACATGGCCCCATTGACTGACTGCCACATTCTCCCTCCCAAATATCAGAGAGGTAGCCGTGTTAGTCTGTAGCTTTGAGAACAATGAGAAGTCCTGTGGCACCTTATAGACTAACAGATATTTTGTAGCATAAGCTTTTGTGGGCAAAGACCTGCTTCATCAGATGTGTCATGCATCTGGTGAAGCAGGTCTCTGCCCACGAAAGCTTATGCTCCAAAATATCTGTTAGTCTATAAGGTGCCACAGGACTTCTTGTTATTCTCCCTCCCATATTCCCAGACCACTGTAGTGTGGAAAAACTCTGAAAAGTGTTACTGCGTCTCTCAGAGCCACAGTAACTTCCAGTGTAAACTGCACCTTTGATTATTCTGCCCTGAAAACAGGGCATGCTGCATAAAGCTGTTCTTTCCTTAACTCTTCTCCCTGGGCCCATTTTCCCACCACTTGCATAAATTGAGCCTGTGCACTTAAACTTCTGGTGTCCACACAGCGGGGAGGTATTTTCAAGCCCTTCATACCTCCCATTCTTTTTTTTCTGCTCACCCTGTTTTCACACTGTACTATGCAGACAAGGGTGGCAGGCACCAAGAAATCAATAAAAGGCAGTGCAGGCTCTAGTTGTGGGCATGCCATGTAAAAAGTCAAGGAATCAGAGGAGAGGCATATACTGGAGAGGGAATGTTTCTTTCCTATTTTGTATACTATATATATATATTTCTTGACCCTCCGCTCTTACCCTGTCTGTATGCTGAAATGTTTGAGCTCATTATGAGAGTTGTAAAGGGATCACTAGAAATATGTAATGAGTTTCATATTTTTGTCTCTGTTTATTTTTTCTCAGTAGTGGATTTAATTGAAGACAATTAAAGCTCCTAAGCTAGCTTCACCGGAAACCAAGTCTTTTTTTGAGAGCAAGGTCAATTTCAGGCCTGAAAAATCAGTGGAATTACAGATTTATATAGTTCTAAGTAAGCTTCCTGGCTCCTTTCAGCATCTTGGTGTCACTTTATCTCATACAGTCTGGTCAGCAGGAATGCTGAGCTTCCATACATGCATATTAAAGCTTCCTTCACTTTCTTCCCCCATTTCCGTGAGGGTCACAGCTGGAAAAGGTCAAGTGAGAAGTCTTATGATAAGATAATGCGACCTGACCTGGATGGGTACCTATTATATTAAACCACCAACTGTTGCCAGCAGCAGCCTCTGAGATACATAAAATCTGCAGCCACAGTTCCAGGTGATAGATACCATAGCTCTGCTGTCCAGGGGCATGTGGGCCAGGCAGACTTCAACAAAAGCGCACAAACTCTTTTTTCATACACGTGGCTTGTTTTCAACAGCCAAGTCTTTCTTTGCAGCTTGAGCTTACTCTGGTTGTTATTTTTTCTGCTTGATCTAAACCCAAGAACCTAGCAACAGCAAAAAGAAAACAGTTTTAAACCCATTATCAGTTGTGCTAGTAAAATGTAACTATGCACCCTTCTTATGCACCTACAGCAAATGTGCCTCTGGACTTTTGTGCACAATAAACATATACGAAAGACAAGAGCCTTCTGTTATTGTAGTCATTTATCTACCAGGTCTGTTACTAGATGACTATAACCTGCAGTACTTTGGCTTACATCTTGGGGGGAAATATCTGGAAAATAATTTCCATTTTTCAACCAACTGTCCCTTGCACAGTTCACAGTAAGTTTTGCAGCAAAGGGATCAGGGCTCACTCACTAAGGGCTTGTCTACAGTAGCTCCCTACTTCAAAGGGAGGATGGTAAGTAGGGTGTCGGGAGATTATCAATGAAGTGCTGCGCTGCATATGCAGCACTTCATTAAACTAATTCTCCTCTGCAGCAGTGTCGAAGTGTTACACTTCAAAGTGCCGGCTCGCGTGTAGCTGCAGCTCACCCGCTGGTACTTCCAAGTGCCTGGGCAACTTCGACATCTCTTTACTCCTCAGAATTTTGGCACTTCAAAGTACCGGTGGGTAATAATCTCACGACACCCTACTTACCATGCTCCCTTCGAAGTGGGGAGATAGTGTAGACACAGCCAATGCCTTTGCATTTATTTAGTCAGGATAAAGCATCACTGGAGCAGATCTGTGTTGCTGCAGTTTGATGTCCCAGCACTACTTTTAAAAGACAACGTAAAGTAGACATGTATGCTTTAGGTTGTCAGTCTTCAGTCAAATCATTCTGGCATCCATGCTTGAAAAGTAATCTGTTCTTCATGTGGGGCTGTATTTAGGTTTTGTCAAATTATCGACTTTGCTTGTCCTCTTGGAGAACAGACTGTTTTTAAAAAAATCTTTAAAGTCTTATTTGTAGATGGACTTTATGGACAAGCTCAGTACTTGATTACATTATTCTTTAGCTATAATGTCCTAGTGATGGTTTTATGTAGGGAATGTGGCAGAAGGAATGCAGTGCTGCTGAAGGCTGGGAGGAATGAGTCTCCCAGAGGTCATCTGCATGAGAATGCAAAGGTGTGCATGTGTGATACCTTTTCAGGCAAAGCCTAATGGGTAGCAAGTAAGCCATGAGATTTGGTCTATTGTAAACATGTAGTTGTAAAATCACAATTTAAGCTGACACTTAAGGTGGGAGTTGTGAGATCTCACCAATGCTCTGGGTTGTTGTGGGGGGACAGGGCAGTCGCCTTAGCTGTGTAAGACATTGATTACACAGGGCTCCCTGGTTTAAAGCATTGTGAGAGAGCAAGGGGAGGGGTATGGGTTGAGCCAGCTTGCTGAGTGCCTTGGCCCTGCCTATGCCTTGGCCATATAGCTATAAGTCTGGCTTGACTAACCCTCCCCACCTGTTAAAAGATAGAGCTGGATACTAGGGTGTTTGTGAAACCCCACACTAGAGATACCAAGAGCTGAAATCACAGAGTGGCAGCTGAGGCCACACAGAGCTGAAATCACTGGGTTCTGCCTTAGGGCAGTCCCAAGCAGTGGGGTTAGGACTGGTGGACAACAGCAGGACCAGCGGGCGGCCGGTAGGAGCGGCGGCGGGCGGCCGGTAGGAGCGGCAGACGACGGCGGCGACCGGCGGGCGGCCGGTAGGGGCAGCAGACGATGGCGGCGACCGGCGGGCGGCTGGTGACAGCAAGGGGAGGTTAAAGACAAGTGGACAGCTAGTATTGCCCTGGTGATGTATCTGTGGGCTTTGAGTTTGGGACTGCACCGCAGAGGGTACACCCTGTAACTGTGCGTGTGTGGAAAAGGGCCAAGAGCCCCAGCAAGAGACTGGGTTCTACTGCATATGGGGATGGTATCTGGGTAAAAGGGGTTTTGTCTCTTTTGTGCTGAGATATACTGCACCTGTCGCTGTAACCTTGGGGTAGGTTACGGTCATTAAACAAGCCATTTCTATCTCAGACTCTGTGCTTGCGAGGGGGGGGGAGAACCGCCTTACAGGCACCCAGCACGGGGGGTGAAATTGTCCCAGGCCACTGGGTGGGGGCTCAAGCCGGTTGATTGTATCCTTGATAGGAAAACCCCACAAGAGTTGAACCCGGCCCTTCTGGCAGGCATCTGGCGTTAACAGAAGGGTTACATTTATTTTGTATGCTTTTCACTCTGCTTCCTCCTTCTCGTTTAGACAATCATTTTTCTTTTCCCTTCAGTCTTTCTGGATAAAGTTCTTTCCCTTCCAGTTTTCTTCCTCTGTTTTACCTCCTGCAAGATACCTCTCCCCTCTTAGCTTCTGTCTTCAGTTTCAGTCTTTAGCATTCACAGTTGGGATGGGATTGGAGGTCTAATCTCATTTGCATTTCTTCCAGGTAACTCATGTCTGACATTAGAGACTTAGTTTGTTAGAAAAATTACCATGAAAAATTATAACACTCACAGAAAACGTGTAAACGGAACAGTTACATGAAAAAAGTTGTTCACACTCAATCTCAAAAGCCATTGTTACCTTTATTGTGTTCATTTTTTCTATTTCATTACCTAGAGTATACTTTGGCATGGGGGACCAGCTTCTTTATGTGTTTGTACAGCACCTAGCACAATTGGGCTGGGGGGTAAGGTGCTGCCACAACACAATACACAAATAATAATTCAGAGGCACGGCCAAGTCAGTGCCCCAGTGTAATAGGCTGTACATAATACATATATTTACATATAATCAAATACAGTTCCTGCTCCAAAGGAATTATAATCTTATCATAAAATAAGACATAAAAGGTTCAGGGAGAACTGGATACAGCAGCCTGTGCATGTTCTTACACAGCAGAGGGTACAATTTGTAGCTGAGAGTGTTTTGCTGCTGTTGATATGAATAAGCAGATCAGTAGTAGCAGCTGAGGCTTAGAACCTATACAGGAGATTTTAGCATGTTTTGTTAATTAGTCTTCTATACTCTTCCAACTCATTAACTTCAAGTGTGGCATTTCTATAAGCGATTACTAAATTACTGAAGTGCATTATTAATTATTACTGGGATGGGCTCTGAGGAGGGTCTGAGTATGTTATCACACTGAATTGCACTTCCTGTAAATACACTGTATAATTAACATTCACTGCAGCTGTAAATTCTGAGCAGAGCTTTTCATTGACATTTATGTATTTTGCGTAACTGAACAGGCTTCGAGAAGGGAATTGTCAAATATGCTCTCAGTGCTGCTCCAGCGCTGGTAGGTAACCTCCAGGACTCTGAGGTGGGTGTGTAGATTTTCATGTCTAGCCCACTGGTCAGAGCTGCAGAGTTGTCACAGGCTCCAGTCCTCTGTGGATTGGGCAAAGAATAGCACACATAACTCATGCTGACCTACGCTCCAAAAATTGCAGCTATTAACATAGTGAAAGGGTTTCATCTTTCCTTGACAGTGTTCTATTTTGCACACTGTGTCTTTTCTCCCTTTTATCTTTTTTCTTCTCATACTCACCTCTTGAGATCTGTTTTCATGGTGAAATTCACAAATGCCACGTAAGGACCCTGTAAATGGAATAAAAGGGCTTCCTGTGGACCTGGAGCTGGCGTTTAAGGAGACAGAATCAACCTTGTGTGGAGGCAGTGAAGTCTTTGCACGGCCTCTGTCTTTCTATGCCGCAGTTCATAGAGAGGGTCCGTGTGGGGAGTTATTAGCTCTCTCTCACATAGCCCCAACAGTCCCCCCTAAAATGGCATAGAACCAGCAAGGAGCCTATTTCTTTGTGAGGGTCCACCACGCCACGTCCCATACTGTATGACTGTTCCGCAGTCTCCCATTATCAAGCAAAGAAGCATTTATATAACAAAGAAGTTAACATTCCTAGATTCTGCGCTATCCTCATTTCACTTCATGGATTTACTGTTGTTGAGTAATGCAGTGAGAGAGAGGAACTGCATTTGCTTATCCTGAGGCTGTAACGTTAGCGTCATGTGTGCCCTGATTTTGTCCTTTGAGTCTCACAGGCCTCTGTGAACTTGGATCTCTTGCATGACAGCATAACAGTACGCTGCGCTGAGAGGCATTGCTAAATTCTACATGTGACAGGGAAAATAAGTCTCAGAGGGGTAGCCATGTCCGTCTGGATCTTCACAAAACAAAGCAAGCAGTCCTGTAGCACCTTAAAGACTAATAATTTTGTTGGTTGTTTAAATGCTACAGGACTGCTTGCTTTGTTTTTAGGGAAAATAATGTTTTGCTTTGCTGGAAGATACACATGTCTCCAAAGAATCCTGGCAATCCAAGGCTGTGTCTACACTACAAAAATCACTTGGAAGTTGCTTACATTGAAGTACAGCTTCAAAGTAAGCAACTTCAAAGCAAAGTGTCTACACACATCCTACTTTGAAGTTAAAATTCAGGGTAGAGCACTTGTCCATTCCTGAGAATGGAGTAAGGACTTCGAAGTTGGGCTCCCTACTTCAAAGTTAACTTTGACGTATGGGAAAATGTGTGTAGACTCTCCGCTGGCTACTTCAAAGTAGTACCTAAGTTTGAAGTCAACTTTGAAGTTAGTTCCTAGTGTAGATGCACCCCAAGTGGAATACAGTCTAACTGACCGGTCCTACTTTCCATTTGCATCAGATATTTGCCAGAGTTTTCAATGAATGAATAATGAGGCATTACGTGCAGGCTTGCTATCTGGGGGCGTAGGATGAGGAGCAAAGGGGGCAGTTGCACCAGGCCTAATGATTCAAAAGGGCCTGGGGCTCCCAGCCACTGCTATCTCCATCTCAGGAGCAGTGGCAGCAGTTGCAATCACCATCGGAGTGCCGCAGCGCAGTGTGGTCTGGGCATCACGGAGGGCTGTCTGCCCCCAGCCCCACCCCTTCTGGGAGCACAGAGCTGCCCCCCTCCATCTTGCCCGTGAGCCTGGCAGATCTGTCAGTGCCCCGTGTTTATTTTAAGTAGTTAATTTAAGAATTATTTTAACCATGTGTATCAAATGTGCTCAGGTTGTTATACATTATTCAGTACTGCACAGTTTTGTAACACTGAAAGGTTTTGCTTGCTTGTTTTCCCTTAAATGTTCAATATGCATCTTTTGGTGCTGCTAGAAAGCAAAGCTACATGTTTCCTAATTTCACTCGGAGAAGAATCGGGAGCTAGCCTTTAAATCGATCTCTTTGATCTGTCATTGCACAATGTTTAGTTTACAGTAGCATCGCATGTTTGCAGGTATTTTATGGGACCTGTTTGTGGAAGATCTCTCCCTGTAATCAAATCAAAATAGACCCCAAGAAGAATTTCTCCAGCTTGATTTATCAAGGGCAATGCAGCTGAAATATCTGTACTCCAATTTTACAAACGTGACATCATATCTCCAGGGCAACCCGTATTCTGGCAATCATGGGAACGAGGACACTGCATGGATTTCCATTTGATTCTTGCAACATAAAAGAGATCTGAGATGAAATCAATATAGACTGTACTAAACTATTAGGATTCATTTTCACAATTAATAATACCTAAGGGAGTGTTTCCTTTATTCTAGAGCAAATGTAATTTAGAGCTAGTAAATGTTGGATGAGATAGTAGAGATGGTACTGCTAGGAAAACATTTAGTATAGGACTGAATGTCTTTAATGACCTGTAATAGAGGAATTTAACATTCTTTATTTTGAAAGTGGGAACCCTAACACAGCACCTCTTTTATTCTGTGGGCTCTAAGCACTCTTTACATTTAAATATGCACAATTTACTTTCTCTCATTGGATATAATGCCTTTGGGTAACACTGTGAAATTTTGCTTTAGTATTTTGTTAAAAAAATGTAATGTGCCATTGCCAATTGTGCTGTAGAAACCACTTACTACCTGAAGTATGTGTTTCATTGTGTCCCTCAGATGCACTGATGCAATCTTAAGGGGACTTCCATAGGTGTTGTCATCACTGTGTAATAAAAAACATTGCATTGTTTTTGTCTGAAAGATCCTGGGCCTGATTCTCCTAATCTGCTGTAAATCACAAGTAACTCAGTTTAAGTCAGCACTGTAAGACTCAGGTCAATGGGAGAATCAGGTCAAATGAATATTTTCAGTTACTTTTTTCTGTGCTTTATATAATCTATATTAAATGGTGATATACAGATTGGACTTCCCTGGTCCAGAACCATCAGGACCCAAGTGGTCCTGACTGAAGGAATTTGCTGGAATGGGTAGGTCAAGCCTCTGGGCTCACATGGGAGGCCACCAGCCTGCTGGCTGGACTCCCCACCTGGCTGCTTCCCACTCCCTGCCCCAAGACTGCCTGGGGGCTCCACTCCTGCCAGCTTACCCTGCTGCTGGGGCTCCCTGCCCCACCAGGGCTCACCATAGGACTACCCAGCCCAGTCCAGCTCCCCTCCATGGGGCTGCTGGTGGGGCTTCCTGTAGCAGGCTGCCAGCGGTGTTGCTGAAGTCTCTCCCTGTCACTAGTGAGGCTCCACTCTGGTCTTGGGTAGCTGAGGGTCTCTGGTCCAGCTGCTATTTAGTCCAGCAACATCCAGCAAGACCACAGATGTTGCCAGACAGGAGCGTGCCAGACAAAAGCATTTCCATCTGTAATGTAATCTCAGGTCTCAAGGTCCTTCACTGCATAATTGTGGTAGAAAGCTATAAGAGAGTTCCAAGAGTTCACTATTAGGCAAGCCACCTTTGGATCATGAATGTTTCTTGCCATATCTGCATTTATGATTTACATAATTCCTTTGGTTGGTAATGCACTGAGACAGTTCTAAAGTTTTTCCATCATTGCTTTGGTAGAGTTGCAACAACATCTATGCTAGCAATGGTGGGAATACTAACATAGGTCATCTATTGGTGTTTATGACACCATATTGTATGATCCTATTTAGAACAAGCATAAAGGAGACACTCAGGAAAATGCCATATGGTAATGGTGTAGAAAGAGAACCTGAAGACGAGATCACTGAATTGAGAGCGATTGCAGAAGAATTCATTACTGCTTTCTAATATCTCCCATTTTCACAAGATGTTAGAAGTGAGAGATGGAAGCAATCTGTTAGACTATGCAGTCCACCTCCTGGCCAAGGTTTCATGGTCTAGTATCTGGTCCACTCTAACTTTATATGTTCTGAAATACAGGACTGTGATCCATTCCTTTGGGGAGGCCATTCCAGACTATGGAAACATCATTCTGTCAGGAAATAGTAACACCTAAGTCATATTTCTCTCCTAATTTCTATTATTTCTAGAGCTGGTCAAAACAGCGTAGAACCATTTCCCAGTAGAAAATGAAATGCAGTTGAAATATAATTAATTAAATCATGCCAATTTTGCCATAAGTTTGGGGGGAAAATGCATGGAGGGAAGAGTTCTCACAATATCAAAATGTCCCATTCAACATTTTTTAAACATAATTTTTTATTTTTTTCCTTTTGAAACAACTTTTGTTTAAAATGTTTATTTTGTTGCATTATATATTATAAATAATCTAAGAGCTGTGGTCATGGAGAATTTCAAAACTGTGGTTTTGTTCTGAATTACAATCAGGTTTTATTTTAAAAATATCTCATGGTCCTTTGTAAAACAGAGCTTCTGTTCTCTGCACTGCTCAAATGATATCTTGCACATACCACTCTTAGGGTGTGTCTACACTAGGAACTAACTTCAAAGTTAACTTCGAAGTTAGGCACTCCTTCGAAGTAGCCAGGAGAGAATCTACACATATTTTTTTTCTTCCTTCGAAGTTAACTTCGAAGTAGGGAACCGAACTTCAAAGTCCTTACTCCATTCTCGGGAATGGAGTAGTGCCCTACTTCAAAGTTTAACTTCGAACTAGGGTGTACTTCAAAGTAAGCAGCTTTGAAGTTATTCTTGTAGTGTAGACACAGCCTTAATGATCCAAAATAACCTCATTTCCTCCATGGTGATTACACCCTTCAAATATTATACCCAGCTATCATATTCCTCCTTGTCATCATTTAACCAGCTTACAATATTAGGTCCTTGAATCTTCCCTCATAAATCATCCCCTCCAGCCCTCTGCTCTTCTCTGAGTTGTGCCCAGTTTAATCAGTAGCTTTCAAATAAGGATGAGAATTGAACTGATACATTATTCCAAGTGCAGTCAGTCCAGATCAGTGTAGAGGTCCTTATGTCTGCTGTGTAAACTGCAGTAGACAGAAAACTTACACCTAATTTTCAGCTCAGAACTATCGAACTCTGGAGTAATGAACCACACGAGCCACCTCCGCTTTCTTTTCCTTTTGCAAAGACCTTATAGCCTGCTGCCTGTTAATAATGATTTGTTTTAGGCGCCGCAACCATGATTCATAATCCCTAGTATACTGCCAGAAGCAGCCTGTGTGAGTGAGCAGGGAGTACAGGCCTCACTCAGCTGAACTGTTGGTATTCCAGACATCAAATGTGAGATGGCTCTTTCATTTATCAAACAATGACATCACACAATCCAGTGGCTGTAAATTGACAGTAGAAAAGTCCAAACTGGACATAAATTGGACATTTTTAGCAATGAAGGAAATTATAGACTGGAATAATTTAGCAGAGATTGGAGCCTGTCCTCAGTCACTTGAAGTCTTTACATAAGGTTTAGATGGCTTTTTATGATATGCATGAGCCACAAGTTATTGAGTGCAGTTATGATTTACACAATTCCTTTGGTTGGTAATGCACTGAGATAGTACATTCTCATGCTAAGAAGGGCTGTTGATCTGTGTTCTGTATTGCCAGTTCCAGTGCATCCTAGTCCAGGCAGGTAGTCTCGGAGTAACTCACCAAAGAAATATTCACCTGCCAATCTGAGGATAAGCCACCTTTTTCCAAACAATGACCTGTTAAAAAAGCAGTGATAAATATTTTGTTACTCTGTGGCTCTGGAGTCATGATGAGGAAAGTCCCTGTAAATGGTCAGGAGCGAGGAACAAAATCTGCCCTGAGATGCTGTCAGAAGATATTAAATATTAATGGTTAGAGATTGTGGAAAGAGAAAAGTGGTGGAAAGAGACAGCATAGTGAGGATGAAATCATTTCTGTAACAGCACATTGAAGATGTAGTTCAAGAGCAGTTCATCTGTGTGGAAATGTGACCCCTGTATTTGTCACTGAGATCACTGAATAATATGACCAAGAGTGGTCCTCTGTGAAGTTATTGGCCACCAGTGCTAATGAGGCATAAAGCTACTTAAAATTAGATAGTCTTTTTTTTTTCTGAGTTTGCTAAAAGTATAGAGCACCTATTGGCTTGCTCAGTTCTTTTCTCTTTACTTCTGCTTTTTGGAAATGCAACACCTGCATAATCTACTTGAGTGCATCTGGCAAGTATCCTGACAGGCACACCTACTTGTGGGTAGAACCAAACTAGCATTGCATTGCTCAACCAGGAGGTATTCATTTTGACACCATTAATTTTTGCATGAAACTCCGAGGAAAAGGTTAGATGACAGTCAGCTGGGAAACAAGACAAGGGCAAGAACAATTCAAGGAAACAGAGCTGGCATTTGAAGTTCATACCCACCTGATCAGGATTAAATCAATGTCTAGATCTAGGGTGAGAAGATTTCTCTCCCCACTACTGTCTCCTGAAGTTGTGTGCTTCAGCATGGCAGGATATGGTAGTTTTCATCCTCCTTGGAAACACTGACACCCTAGTCCAGCAATACACTTGTGCAGTCCTGACATAAGGTTAAGCATCTGCTTAAGTGATTTGTTAGACTGGAGCCTGAGATGATACACTAGTTCTAAGAAATGTGCCAGCAGGAGCTTAGTACTGCTGAAGGATTTGGGGAATGTGTCCTTTAGGCCATGTCTACACGTGCCCCAAACTTCAAAATGGCCACGCAAATGGCCATTTCGAAGTTTACTAATGAAGCGCTGAAATGCATATTCAGCGCTTCATTAGCATGCGGGCAGCCACGGCACTTCGAAATTGACGCGGCTTGCCGCTGCGCGTCTCGTCCAGACAGGGCTCCTTTTTGAAAGGACCCCGCCTACTTTGAAGTCCCCTTACTCCCATGAGCTGATGGGAATAAGGGGACTTCGAAGTAGGCGGGGTCCTTTCAAAAAGGAGCCCTGTCTGGATGAGACGCGCGGCGGCAAGCCGCGTCAATTTCAAAGTGCCGCGGCCGCCTGCATGCTAATGAAGCGCTGAATATGCATTTCAGTGCTTCATTAGTAAACTTCGAAATGGCCATTTGCGTGGCCATTTCGAAGTTTGGGGCACATGTAGATGTAGCCTTAGAGATCATTTGCATGAAAATGCAAAGGCATGCATATGTAATACCTTGTCAACAAAGCCCGATGGGTAGCAGGTGAAGCAATGAAGTTCCATCTATTGTAAACAATATGTTGTTGTAAAGTCGCAATTTATGCTATCACCCAGAGTAAGAATTGTGGCGTCTGACCAGTGGTTGAAGTTGTTGTGGTGGTACAGAACAGTCATCACTGCTGTGTAAGATATGGGTTGCACAGGGCTCCCTCCATCTAAACATTGTGAGGTGGAAGTGGGGAGGGTTAGTGGTTGAATCAGATGGCTGGAAGTCTTTTGGCCAAATGGCTGTAAGAGTGGTTTCTGCTAGTCTCCCACCATTGTTCAAACATAGATTTAAAGCTGGGGTCTGTAGTTATTTTGTGAGAATCTGTGGCTAGGCCCAGAGATGAAGCCTTGGGTAGTTGAAGCCACAGAGCTCTGGAATCACAGGATTTTGCCTACAGCAAAACCCATAAGACAGCAGGCAAATGGCCAGTGGAACACAGAGGACAGGTGGCTGGTAGGAATGAGCAGTGGGCAGCTGGTAATAGAAGCAGCAGGTGGCTGGCAGGAGCAACCACTGGGCAGCTGGCAGGAGTGACCATCAGGCAGCTAGTAGGAGAAGCAGCAGCTGCCAGCAGGTGGCTGGAAGGAGTGGGTGGCCAGCAGGGCAGTTGGCAGGATCAACCAGCAGGCACCCGGTAGGGCAGCTGGCAGGAGCAAGCAGAACACCAGATCAACACAAAGGTGGCATTGCCTCAGGCTCAGTGAGGGAATGCATGAGGGTGATGTGTCAGGGCCTGCACGGATTGGACAGAGTTGTAAGTGGGGCATCTGAAGCGAGGTACGGAGAAAGTTTGTGTGTGTAAATGGGACCCTCACAGTACTGGACTGGTCAGCCTGAGAGGCAAAGAATACTACCCAATCCATTCGAGCTGGAACAGTTACTTGAGGGTTCGTTATGGACTCTGGGTGTGATATTTTCCCAAGCTTCTGCCAGGTGACTTATCTTCCTTTTTCATTAAAAGTTTCTTTTCTACACTTAGCCTGTGTGCCTGCGAGTGGGTAAGTATTGTCTCTCCAAGGTGCCCAGGGCTGTGTGAATTTCCCAGGCTACTGGGTTGGGGCTTGAGCTGGTTCTATGTAAGATGGATGAAAAGGAACTGCTAGATATTGAATTCACACCTGGTTGCTGCCTACTTTTTCTGACAGAAGGGTTATAGTAATTTCCTAGGATGGCAGGGGAAGCAGTGAATGGTGAGACTCTGTCCTTCCCATCTCATTCTGTGTTTCAGACCAGACTAAAAGGAAACTTCTCTCAGTTTTTTTTCAGCTTGGCTAACTAACATCCTTATTGTGCAGCATTGGAAAAATTTCTATCACAATATATCTCTGCAGCCAGCTGTAATCACAAGTGGCACAAGGAATGTTTGGCTCAAGAGCTGAGAGTTTAGGATTGCATGGGAATGTTTTCTTGCTTGCTGTGGACCAAATCCAGAATTTCTAATGCAGGGCCTCGTGATCTCCACTGCTTCAGGGCCAGATTCTGCCACCCTGATTCACAATGAGAAGTGCCTTCCCTGCTGAGCAGAGCAAGCGCGGTACCTAGCAAATCCTTCCGGTACTTAGGGATTCAGCTATAGGGGGCACCATTTCCCCACTAAGCCATGGAAGACTCTGTGCAGGGCTCCTGTTCTGGTGGTAGAGAGAAAGTGGAAAGGAATGAATTGGTTTTCTTGCGTTCTGCTGTATATTCCTAAAAAGTTCATGGGCTGGCTAGGCCCAAGCAAACTCCTGCACTTGCTCTACTGTAGCTTGTCTGTGTCCACTCTTCAACCTACAGTTTAGAGAACAAAAACTGTAAATTAAATATTCCAGAAGCTGATTATTTCTCTGCCTCCCTGTTCTAATGTTTAATGATTCTTTTTCATCTTCTGTTACTCTTGGGTATCCTAAGTTCTACATTAATTCTTATCAGTATAATGCTGTATTGTTTGGCTACACTTCATCACTTCTGTACAAACAGAGGGGATTAGATTTTCAAACATTGTTCCAAAATATCACTCCAAATATTGCTCAATCCCACAAAGACTAAAACAGATACCTAACTTTATGCACTGTGAATTCTGCTACTGAAGTTAGGCACTTGTGTGTGTTTGGGTAGGGTCAGGGACCAAGTTTTACCAGTTACCAAACCAGAGGTCTTCAGACATATGAAAATAGTTAATTTTGCATGTGGGAATATGTAAAGAGATAATTGTGCACATTCTCATTTGCAGTTAAAAATAGATTCTGGAGTGTACAAATGGGTACAGTCCTTAAGCACACAGGTACAAATCAGATCAAATTCAGGGACCATGTATGCTTATCTGTTTGGTACACACACAAATGCGCATTTTGTGTACACTTTTTATTTGCATATATACACATTTGCTACCACAAGGGGTGCACCAGGCATTAAAAATGTATATAAGAGCTTTGTAACTCTGAGGAATTTTTTATTTCTATAGTTAGGCCTATAGTCAAACAATAATTCTCAAGCTGCTCCATTCTCTGATGTTGAATTTGTGTATATGTGCAACCATAGTCTTGTTCTGACAGTTCTCAAACCACACATGTGTTTTGCTTAGTTTTTCCCAGTGAGACAAATCACTGATTTCCTGAATTAAGGCTGACCTCTGGCCACAGCCGTTTTGAAACTTTGAACTCTCCTAAATATGAAACCATTCATCCCTTATTTCACTTCAGCAAAAGCCTCCTGAATGGACTGAGAAGAAAAGTTGAATTCTACATAGATTAGACCTATATTGACTTAATCCATGACCTAGCCTTCTTCAGTTTAAATATTGCATATTTTATCTAAGTACCTAACACAAGTTAGTTGTTACATTTTGGTTTTAAATTATGAAATGAAAATAGCAATAATAGGGCTTTTTTTTTATTTCATTGCATTTCCCTGCTTCTGGCCTTTAACAAATACGTCAAAATGACCAAAAAAAAAGGGGGGGGCGGGGGGAGGGAAGAAGTAATGGAGCCAGTCAAAATGAATCACAACTTAAAAACTGATTAAGATGCATACATGAGTCACTAAACAACCACACAGCCTTGTGGTTGTCACCCTTGTTTTTCTCGCTCCCTCTTGAAATTATGTTCCTCTTCATCCATGTGTTATGTCATACTTTTCTGCAGCCTTCGAGCTCTACTAGGCTGGACTGAAAACTGTGGTGCAGCAATGCTGTTTGCACTCTGCCATCAACAAATACTGGTTGCAAACTCAGGTCAGTTGGCCATGGAGGAATCACCTCAGCACAGGAGGATCTGCTGGTGGTGTGCACCTTCCTATGCCAACTTTACCTTCCTGGTTACCAGCCTAAGGCTACGTCTACACGTGCCCCAAACTTCGAAATGGCCATGCAAATGGCCATTTCGAAGTTTACTAATGAAGCGCTGAAATGCATATTCAGCGCTTCATTAGCATGCGGGCGGCAGCAGCGCTTCGAAATTGACGGCCTTGCCGCCGCGCGGCGCGTCCAGACGGGGCTTCTTTTCGAAAGGAAGCCACCTACTTCGAAGTCCCCTTATTCCCATGAGCTCATGGGAATAAGGGGACTTCGAAATAGGCGGGGTCCTTTCGAAAAGGAGCCCCGTCTGGACGCGCCGCGCGGCGGCAAGGCGCGTCAATTTCGAAGCGCTGCTGCCGCCCGCATGCTAATGAAGCGCTGAATATGCATTTCAGCGCTTCATTAGTAAACTTCGAAATGGCCATTTGCATGGCCATTTCGAAGTTTGGGGCATGTGTAGACACGGCCTAAGGAATATAGCAAGGAGAATAGGGGCCTATCTGGGATTTCTTTACATCCATCCAATCCCCTGCTTTTATTGCTAGGGCTACTGTTAAAGCGCTTTGGAGCTTTTGGTGACTGATATAACACAAATCAGCCTTCATGACTGTTTACCAACTCAGTACACAATCAGTCCATGATCAAGAGAGGACAAAGGGGAGATTTATGACACCTTTATAGTATCCTTCCCAGACCTGTGTCACATGCAGTTCATCTGGACCCCAGGATCTGGCTCATGTCTTCTGCTAAGTGCTTGACATATTTTTTGGGGGATACTGTAAGTAAATGAAAAAGTAGAATTAATGCAATGTTGTAGCCATTTCATTCCCAGGATATTAGAAAGACAAGATGAGTAGGGTAACGTCTTTAACTGGCCTGAGTTCTGTTGAAAAGGGAGACAAGCTTTAAAACTTAAACATAGTTCTTCAGGTCAGGGAAATGTACTCAAGGCAAGTTTGAACTACAAAGTTAATTTGACATAAGCTATGTAGATATACAGCAAACACTGTAAATAATAACTTTTACATATCCATGCTTCAGTCTTTGTGTCAGTGGTGATGTAGGGGTTTCTGTGATGAAAGTGTGCAAGGCTATTAATTTTGTCCTGCTACAAAGGATTGTGACTCTCTGACCAACACGCAGGACGTAGTAGATGATTTTGCAGCAGTGGGGCTCTGAACTGTGGTGAGGACATAACATACACATCCCCGTTTTTGCACAAGCCCATCTTACCACAGAGTACATCAATAGAAAGTTCAACCTTCCTATGGTATTGCAAGTGGGTGTAGATCATCAGAGACATTTTACCATCGTCAGTGTGGGCTAGCCAGGGAAGTTGTAGAATGAATGCATCTTTAAGAAAACAGGCCTGTGCAGAAAGCTGCAAGCAGGGAGTTTTTTCACAACCAGTGGATAACCATTAGAAATAGAAAAATGGCCATGGAGGCTCAGCCTACCCCTTACTTCTGTTGCTTGTGAAGCCATACCCCAGTTACCTTGACAGCAACAAGAGGTAATTCAACTCCAGGGTCTGCAGATGCAGAATGACAGTTGAATATGCCTGTGGCTGTTCAAATGCTGAGTGTGATGTCTACTTACAAAATGAGGCCTCAGAGATAAACTTTTGCCCATGGTTATATCTGCTGGCTGCGTGCTTCATAATACCTGTGAAGCAAAGGGGGAAAAATATTCTGAAGGGTGGAGGTATAACAGCTGGCTGCTGACTTTAGCAGCTAGCTAGTGGGAAGGCTCAAGAGGGAGCAGTATGGCTCAGGGAGGCTTCGAAATACTATTTTCATAGTGAGTGATGGTAATACATGGTACTGTACGGTGCTCTGCCAGGCATTATTTTGCAACCCACTATGACTCTTGTAATAAGTTCTGAGTATGTAATAATCTAACACGTGGGGTCAGAAGTCACCAGTGTGGTGTCCTGACAGGTATCTTGCTCTGTCCAATGGTGATAACTATTCAGCTGCGTACATGTGTTCCTCCCCTATGCTGCACAGACTTTGCACAAGTAGCCAGCACAGCAGACTCTGAGAGACCCCTCAAGGACCACAGAATCAGGTAAGGTATGAAGGCGCCAGACCAGGTTTCTTGTAAACTAAGTCCTGTAATAGCTTCCCTGGATCAGATGTCCCCAGTTAGACTAAGAATGTGGGCCTGTGACAATGGACTCGGCTCAGTCAGTAGCATAGGATTTGCTACTGCCCCCTTGGCCAGACAAAGAGTTAAGTTGAAGTACCCCAACATTTATAGAGAGATGAACAACTGTGATACACCCCTTATGTATCATCTTAGCATTTCATGACATGTTTGTTACCTTCCCTTGTACTTTCCGCCAAAGCATTCCTATTCACCACCTGTGGTTGTGCTTTCATGCCTGATGTTTCCAACAAACTATCACTAGTCATCACTTTTGTCAAACTGTTTTATTGTGTGCTAATTTGGGGTTATTGTACTCTCCTGGTGGAATGTAGTTACATGTTCCGTGTGTTCTAGATGTGCTAGCAGTAGTAGTGCCGAATTCATGCCTCAGACACTGACTTGCAGGCAAACATCTGCTTTTGACAGTGCCTTCCTATAACTGGTAGTATAACTCTTGTTCAGTTTGGTTCAGGCCTCAGACCTTACACCAGGTCCATACTTCAGGCTCTTTCTTTCTCGTACATAACATTACAAATGCTCCTACTGCTGTTATTGGTGAATGATATCAACCCCAGCCAGCATATGTTGTGAACTAATGAGCATGAATTAAGTTCTCATAAATAGACTTTACCACCAAACATATGAAAACAGCCACATTCATGAATGAATTAAACTTTACAAATACAGGGGAAAAATGCCTTCGAAGGGGAAAGAAAAGTCATTTCCTTGTCACAAACACATACCCCAACCATGTCTCTCACAGGCCAGCATATGTGTGGCTGTGATGGTCTGTACTCTTCCCTGACATGCAACAGAAAAGGAAGTGCAGGAGCTCTGGATGCCACATGGAAGGTGGGAGGGGTGTAGGGAAGTCCCAGAATGCAGTTCTGTGTGTGCTGCAAGGGGAGATGAGCACAGGTGTCTTCAATCTAGAAGTCAGCAAGAATCTCCAGTGTGCCTGTCACTTAGAACACAGGTGGAAAAAAGCACACCAAAAAGTCATTTGAGTAAAAGTACAGCTGCTTTTTGAGGAAGGAATGTACTTAAGTACAAGCCATTAGTGTCCCTCTGGAAAACTACTTAAGTAAAAGTACACACATGCTTGCATACACGCACATCACATCTTGATTGTACTCACATATCCAGAAGTGAAAGCAGCTGCACTTTTACTAAAGGAACTTTTTTGGGGACTTTTTCCACCTCTGCTTGTGAGTAGCACTAGCATCTCCAGCTGCACCCCTCTCTCCTTTTCTGATGCCTTACTCCTCTCAACTCTATCTCTGGCCATGCTATCTGCCAGGGTAGTTCTGCAAGCCCTGTGATGGTGAGGAACCTCTGGCCTACAAATCACACACAGTTTTAGCCGCTGGCGGGCTGCCAGATGCTTCGTTTACCTGAGTGTCTGCAGGCGCAGAGCCCCTACAGCTCCTGATTGCCCCGATTCACTGTTCGTGGACAATGGGAGCTGCAGGAAGTGTCAGAGGCTGGGCCACTGTTTCCTGCAGCTCCCCTTGTCCAACAACAGTGAACTGTACCCACATTTCTAGCTGCAAAGGTACAATGAACAGCGGTACTATTGTGAGAGTATTCACAAGAAAAGTGGAAACTTGATACACTGAACTCATGCCACTTGACCCACGCACTTTGCAAGAACCGCATTCTCACATCTCCTTGGAATTCATAGAGCATGGTGCAGCCTCAGCCATGGTGAGTACAACCCCAGGGGAGGGGGCAAGACAGGACAATAAGCAGGAGGATCACTCACTGACACAAGTATATACGGATAAGGCAATGGAATGGAACGCTAGCACTCTTTTCCACAGGCAGTGGTGATTTTAGCTGATACCTCGCCTCTCAGGGTAACAGAGCCTGAAAGACACACATCCAGCTGCAGACTGGGTCCACATGCTACTAGCCCATGTGCTGCAACGGTGTCTGCTGATGTAATTGCTGAATGGCCTGGGAAAGTATCCTATTGTGGCCGAAGAAATAGGGCAGCTTTCCCCAGAAACTTCTGGCAGAGGATTGCAGATTACTTCCAGGAAAGTTTCCTTGAGATATCTATGGAGGATTCATGTGACGTCCCAGTCTACCTAAACAGTTTACAGCCCCTGCTCTGTCTAACTGTACAGGGGACTAAAAAGCAGATAGTGACCCTGCCTCTATTGTTTATTTCACTATCTCTTCTAGCAGGACTAAAGTGGTCATAATGGGCACTACTGAAGTTAACATAAAGTAACACAGTACTTAGGCTGACACTTTGTCCACCTAAATATGCCTAGCTGAAAAAAGCACATCTCAAACTTCGGAGGATTCCCAGTCAATCTCCTGGATGAGCCCTCACTTATAACACCCCAGACCCTAGCTGTCAGCAGGTGGAATAGAATCTGAAAACTCTGAAGCTTAATGCCTGAGCCACTATCTCATGAGATGAAAGCCATATGCTTCTTAGCCAAAGCTATTGCAGACTCCTCGATCTCTAGCTGGGCTAGGTGTCTCTTGCAGGCGACAGAACACCACCCCATGGAGACATGGGCTACATAAGCGCTATGTCTCTTGCAGAAATGGAGTTATTAAATTGGCAAAGTGGGCAGGAATGACATGTTAGTACGTGTGCTTACTGAGTTAGGGCATAAGTGTTTTTGGTTTATTTATCATTTTCCCATGGGAGTTCATTCAAGAGTGACCCTACTTTCTCTGACCCATCAGTTCTCCTTCTCAAGGAAATCGGCACGGCACTTTCAGAATAGGAGCCTGAAAGCTTAAATTCATAACTAAAATCATGGATTGGATAGAGACACTGAATTCAAGGCTTTTGGCAAGAATCTATCCCATACTAACAGCTGCCTGTAAGAAGCCTTTCCCTACCCTTCCGGGCTCCACATTTGACCAGACATGGGATAATGCCCACTTTACCTCAAATGGTCCCTTGAAATATGCAATAACTACTTACTCTCAGCAATTTGTTTCACTTATTCAGCTGTGACATTCTGGCTGGGTCTACTCTACAAAATGAAGTCAGCTTAACTTAACGTTGACATACAGCAGTCACAGTCATTACCTCAGGTGGGCTTGTTTGCACATTGCTCTGTGTGGGTGGCACACACCTTCAGCAGGAGCACTTACACTGATTGAACTGTCACTGTGGGGCATGGTGGGATGATGGCTGAAAACCAACAACCGTCGATGTGAGCAAGGTGGTATCTATGCTGACACGGTGTCGAGATAGCTATATTGACATTTACTTTGCACGTGTTAAGGTGATGGCCCAAAGAGCTGCCTTCTGTTTTAACCATGCTCTCCATCTTTACTGTATAAACTTCAGTTCTAGTAGTTATGACTGAACATTTGTATTGTGGTAGTGCCTAGAGGTCCCAACAATGCTGGGGCCCCATTGTGCTAGGGACAATGCAAACACAGCAAATGGCAGTGCCTCTCCTCAAAGAACCTGCTTTTAAAATGTCAGTGCGCAGTGTCTCTTGGGAATCTACAGCCTTTGAGAACAGTTGCTTGGTTGAACAGCGGGCTCACCATGGAGGGACAGAAAGCCCACCCTAGCTGCCCAGCAAAAGTGCCAGCCTTATGGTCTCCACAGCCAATTGGGTACTTTGAATTCCAGTCCCCACTGGCATTATGCTATGCCAGCGGTTCACAAAGTGGGGGCAGACACAGCACAAGTGATCGGCTTCTGCGTCTGAGGTTCATCCATCTCATTAAAAATATCGAAACGGTACTGTTTTTGTGTCTGTGCCTTCCCATCTATATACCGATTAATAAAGCTTTTACATTCTACAGACGTTTTTTCTTACACGTGCCAAAAGCATTTTTTTTTCATATGAACATAACTGAAATGTCCATCAGTTTGGATTACATTAGACAGGAGTGTGGGGAACTGCTAACTGCAAGGACGAAAAGTGGGGCCTGACATATCAAGGTTGCTTACCCCTGTGCTACTTCATCATCTTCACCTCCAGACTGTCTCTTACTTTCAACAGTTGCTGACAATTTTTTGTACCTGACAGAGTTCAAGGGTCTTGTCACAGCTAGGGGCACATGCTACGGACCTGATTCAGCAGAGCACTCGCATATCTATGTGTTAGTTTACGCCTGCTCCAGTGCTTTACTGTTTCAGGGCCTATTCAGGGCTAAGGTAAATTAAATGTTCCTTGCAAAAAAGTTACTTCAGATATATTGTGTGTGACTTAGTATAGCCTGTACTTTGAGCGCACAAGGAGGATTAAGCTTATTAAACATGATCTCCTCCGACCTCAAAACCACAGGGCCAAAGGTTGATAAACGGGTTCCTGAGGCTGCTGTTTTGATCCAACAGAGAAATGACGAACCATAAAAGCATTTTAACATTGCTACCAGGCCCTAGAAAAAAGTAAACAGGAAAGTTTCAAAGACTTTCAACATTGCTTCATTTTGAGCATGGTAAGGAATCCATGAGATCACTAGGGGTATGTTTTCAATATTGTGCAATAATATGGCAAAAATATCTTTATCCCCGCATTCTGAATAGATGTGTATCTATTACCTGCCAAATAAGGTCAAGGGGCTTTGTCAATCAGTGAACAAGGTGGGAGGTGTGGCTGCTGTCCTTTTTTCATGCGTTCTGTGCTCTCTCTGGATTCTTTGGCAAAGTGGACAAACTGACCCTGAGCTTGCAACATAGCAATAAGAACTATTGATTTTTCTTTAGGTGGGAAGAGTGTTGAGTGTTTGGGCTTTGCTTTAATGCTGGGCTTTTCTCTGCTTTGCCCCTTCTTTTCCTACCTCTAATAGCACCCTTCTGAAAGGGAGCTGAAGCCCTCGCAGGGGTATGTATTCAGTCCTAGCAAAGGCACTGATTTCACTGCAATCTCTCTGGGCCATCACAATCATCATAGATTTTGCAGTCTGTTCTTAGGATGACTAGGAGATTTGGGAACACAAATACCTCCTATTGAAATTAATGAGTTTTCCATGTAGCTAAACTCCACAATCAACTTCAAAGATCTCAACCTTCATCTTAATGCTGCCCAGCACAAGGAAGCCCTTGATCTTGACTGGGGTCTCTTGGCACTCCCGTAATACAATTCACTTTTAATAATGAAATAGCACCCTCACTGATCACAGAGTGCTTTCCAAGATGAATTGCACTATTAGCTTGGGGTGGTGGACACACCTAACATATCCGTCAGAAAATGGAATCAATGGGAGGTGAAATGACTTTTCCAAAGTAACAAAGCAAGTCCCGGGTAGAGATGGGAATAAAACCTTGGAGTCCTTCCTCCTCCTTTCCTGATCTACCAATATTTGTACTTGAGAGAGAAAGAGAAATCACAGCTCAAAGTATAAGAGTTTGTTTTGTCAGGACATTGACTTCCAGAGAGGTCTTTTCGGCAGTTGCTATGCTCGTTTTTACATTCACGAGCCAAGCAGAAACTGGAGTTCCTATGGGCTGGGCTGAATTTCTGAATGGTGTATGTGTAGAATATCAGAGGATACAACCATTTGTTTTGTGAGGATCCCTGAGCAGTGAAGACGTGATCTGCGGGAAACCCATGCCAAGTTTCATTCATGTATGAGTTACTGTCCATTTGGGGTTGTATCAGGAACATCCCCTCCTGTTAGAGTGTCTGGGTGTTGATTTTGATAGGTTCTATATTGGATATGGTAGAATTGCCATTGGGAGTCATACCCCACCACATGTGTAGATGGCATTCACTGTGCCACCTGAGAGGAGAGGGCAGAAGAAAGTGAGGAAAACGCTGAATTTTCACATGGAAGAACCACAGCAAAAACCCTGTTTTCATACCCAGCTTAAAACATTCAATATTTACAGCAGTGCACTAGGTGAAGAAAAAACACAGGTCCCGTAAGGTATAACGGAAGGTGCTGTACAAGTGGCCAGATTTTAGCAAGACATCCTCCACTTCGGACAAGCGACTTCATCTGCATACATACATACGTGCATCTGCACTTTTTTATGCATCAGCTGAGTACACAAGTTAAGTTGTGTGAGGTGGTAGAACTGTACCAGTGCCCAATTCTGAAATGCTTTCTCCTGTTGACTGGTTCATTCTCACGCAAGTAGCCTCAATTTATAAGCAGATGTGCAGACACAAATTTCAACACACCCAGCTGGAGGCTGTGCTGAAGCCTGATTGAAAATCGGGCCTCACAAAGGTGCTTAGGCACATGCTTGTTCGGTTCTCAAAACCCAGAGCGTTATCACGTATTACAGAACAGAAATGACAAAAATGTATGGCTGATGGCAGAATGTGATGGTGCATATAAAGCATGTCCCGACATGAAAGGGACTAAAGGACTGCTTTGGACTGGTGTGGACCTGCCCTTCTGCACCTGTGGATCATCCCTGGCTTGGAAGAGGAGTTAAAATGAGGGAACTCCACTAAGTGGGTGGTGGCCCTGGAAAGAGAGCAGGCTGTTGAATATCTCCAGGCCCTCAGAAAGAGCTGACAGCCTGAAGAGCCCCTCCCCTTGTGGAAGGAGGAAGCAGATTTCTTGAAAGGGCACATGGTTGAACTTTGCCCAGGAACCTAGCAAACACTGCAGTGGACAGTGGTGCTTCCAGGGCCCTTAGAAGCAAGGGAGGCCCCTGTCCTGGAGGAGATGCGTACAAGTTTCTCTTTTCCTTTCTTTTGCTTAACCTAATTTGCTGTTTGTGACCTGTTTTGTTGTCTCACTTGGGACCCGGGAGAAGGAACAGAACAGGCAAGAGGTCTCGGCCAGAGGGCTGATTTCTGACCACTTAGAAAAACACACGCTCCAGCATCCAATAGAGTGAGATTAGTTGGACTCATAACTGTGTTCTCCTCATGTAGCTTGTAAAACAGGTACTCTACCACAGAAAGCTGTGTGGCACAGAGATGCTGTGTGTACAGCGAATGCCAAACTACCCTCACAGGGAACTTACTAAAGTCAATTCAGCTGACATTGGAAAATAGGTAAGTTGGGTGTCAACAGGGTAGAATTTGCTCTACAATTTAGAAAGTAGACTAGCATTTTTAAAAAATGGGCATATCATTACACTGAAAACACATCAGCTTAAAATAAATGGTTTATAAATAGCCTCATGTTCCAGACCCACTTGTGATTCCTTCTAAAACTCTATTTGCAGTCACGTTGCAGTCTAGTTGCAGTCACGTTTCTATTTTTGACTGTTTTCCTCTCTCCTGTGCTTGTGGAAAAATATGCCATAAATCATGAAAAAGCTGTACTGTTCAAGCATAAATACACATGTCGAAGAAGACACAAGGGAAAGATCTGTAGCTACTGTATTTGTGTTTGTCTAGCTAGCTCTGTCTCCGTGTGTGTGTGTCTGGCTGCATAAACATTTACTGTAGTAACCTGATTTTCATATATTAATGTCTCCACTGTGGACAGTTTTCATTCTTTGTATGGGAGGCTCTCACTCATATCTAGCTCTGTTCTGTTATGTAAACCCAGGCATGCGAGCTCTAATAGCTAGAGACAACTGCAGGGAAGGGAGGTCAGTTAAGAAGAGTCAGTTGGGGACAGAGAACACTGTCTTTTTCTTAACTGATGTTAGAGAAAGAAATGGAGAACTTGTCTTGGAGTATGTCCCAAAAACCCTCTTGCTTTTTGAAACCAGTTATCTCAAACCGCATCAGGGAAACCTGCTGGAGCAGTGGCAAATGCCACAGGAAAAAGTCTTAGGTGAAATTTCAATGCCCTGGCAAATCCTCAGTCAAAGGTCTTTACATGAGGCAGAAATATGGGTGTTCCAGGGGAAACAGGATCCTTCCGTGGCATGTAAGCAGGCTGCCAGCAACCAGCATAATGGAAATGGTGTTTAGAATCAGGTTTCTGGTGGCTAACAATTGGATTATGAGTGCTTACTTCCTAGTGAATGTGTTCAGCTGTGTCTGTCTTTTGGTGAGACAATCAGAGCAGGAATATGTATCCCTTTTTATTTCCTCTGACTGATGGGATGATTTCACTGATGAATATGTTCACTGCTGTCTGTTTGTCACTGTTCTTTCACAACGCAGCAGGCAAGAGAGTCAGGTAAAGTTATCTGCAGAATGTGTGCTGAAATAGCATGGCAGGTAGGTAAAAGACCTGCTACTTGCTATGTCTCTGTTATATTGTCCTATGTAACTGCCTAAAAGTAGGCTCAAACCTGGGACCCTTGTAGCCTAGTGCAGAGCCTCTACAGTTTGACCTAAAAGCCAGCTGCTATTCAGCTAAGAGTCACAGGGCTGAAAGGGACCCCAGGAGGTCATCTAGTCCACCCTCCCACCCTGCTTCAAGCAGGATCAACCCCAACTAAGTCATCCCAGCCAGGGCCTTGTCAAGCCAGGGCTTCAAAATTTCTAGGGATGGAGCATCTACCACCTATCTAGGCAACATATTCCAGTGCTTCACCACCCTCCTGGTGAAGTAGTTTTTCCTAATATGGAATCTATTCCTCTCATTGGGTGCATTTACACTTGTATTCCTCTTTCGAAAGAGGTATGCAAATGAGGGGAATATTTGGCACCAGATTTGCACATTCTTCTTTCGAAAGAAGAAAACCAGTGTAGATGCTGCTCTTTCGAAAGTAAACCCCATCTTCGAAAGAATCCTTCTTCCCTTTATTTAATGTTTTGATAAACAACATATTTTGAAAAAAAGCTTTTATATCAATTTTAATATATTATGGAAAAGAAGAACCCCCATGAAACAAAAAAAAATGCCATTTTATTCTCCGTGAGCCATCTGTGTTAGTCTGCAGCTTCACAAATAACAAGCAGTCCTGTGGTACCTGAGGGTAGGTCCGCACAGCAAAGTTGTTTCAAAAGAACAATCCTAGTGTCTACACAATGCAACTGTTATTTTGAAAGAATTTCATAATAGCGGTGGGCTTATTTTGAAATTGGTAAACCTAATTTCATGACGAATACTGCCTACTTTGAAATAACTATTTTTAAATAGGTGCTATTAAGGCTGGAAATGGAGCCTGCTTCAAAATAAGCCACAGGCTATGTGTACACTAGCCCCTTCCTTTCAGAAGGGGCATGGTAATGAACAAGTTGAGAAGATGCTAATGAAGCACTGCCATGAATATGGCACATTCGTGGGAGTGCCTCATTAGCATAACGGCGGACACGCGTGATTCATAAGTGCAGCTTTCAAATCGCTCACTGTCTGTATAAACGGGGGCCTTTCGAAAGGACCCCCGGAGTTTGAAAGCCCTTTCTTCCTATTTGGTTTGAGGAAGAAAGGGCTTTCGAAGTCTGGGGGTGGGGGGGTCCTTCCGAAAGGTACCAGTCGACATGGGCGGCATGCAATTTGAAAGCGGCACTTTCGAATTGCGTGCAGCTGTCATTATGCTAATGAGGTGCTGCGTATTCATGGCAGCACCACATTAGCACCTTCCCAACTTGCTCATTACCATGCCCCTTCCAAAACGAATGGACTAGTGTAGACGTAGCCATAGTGCATCCAATTGCTGTATTTCAAAATAGGCTCTAAGGCTCTGCCTGCACTAGCATCGCACTTTCAAAAGACACATGCAAATAAGAATATCAAAAATGCAAATGATGTGAGGATTTACATCTGGCACCTCATTTGCATAATCTCCTTTTGAAAGAAAAAAAGCAATGTAGACACAGCTCTTTTGAAAGTAAACCCTATCTTCAAAAGAACGTCTTCCTATTTTGTTTCAGAAAGAAGGGTTCTTTCAAAGATGGGTTTACTTTCAAAAGAGCCTTGCCTACACTGCCTTTTTTCTTTCGAAAGAAGCTCTTTCGAAAGGAGAATATGCAAATGAGGTGTCAGATACGTAAACCTGCACCTCTTTTGCATTTTTGATTTCCTCATTTGTGTGTCTCTTTCACAAGTGTGATGCTAGTGTCGACACAGCCTAAGTGCATAGATGCTATATTTGAAAATCATTATTGTGTGTGGCATCATTATTTCAAGATCAGCTATTCCAGAAATGGCTTATTTTGGAATAGGCTGCCGTGTAGACATACCCTTAAGCTATGATTATTTTGGGTACATTTGTATCCTGAAATATAAACCCCACTGCTGACCACCACTCTCAAAACAGCAGGGCTATTTCAAGCATGGTATTTAATTCCCATTACTCTTCATTGGCCATTTCTAAACACAGCCCAAAATATGCTAATGAGGTGTGGATGCAAATTTCCTGCACCTCATTAGCATACGGTCACGTGATGTGGAGTCCGGAAGACTGTTCTTCCGGACTCCAAAACACCATGTAGAGCCACAGCCCCAGGGGAGCTTCTGGAAGGAAGTTCTTCTTCTGGATGCCCCTTCTTCCCTTCCAGAAAACCCCGGTGGCCGCACTTCTAAACGGCGTTTTGGAGTCCGAAAGAACGGTCTTCCAGACTCCAAATCATGTGACCATATCCTAATGAGGTGCGGGGAATTTGCATCTGCACCTTATTAGCATATTTTGGGCTGTGTATTACCATGCCGCTTTTGAAGAAAGTGGCCTGTCTAGAAACGGCCTAAGGCAGCCGCCCCAGAGAGATTCAGATTATGTCCAACTGATTAGCAGAGTGCCCACAGCCATCCTCTGTAGGCAGCATGTGTTTCTATTGGTGGTACACACCCAGACATACCTTGGAGCACCTCACTCCAATTAAGATCAAAGTGCAGAGACATGATCATTGCCCATTGCAGCATAGCCTTGGTCCCTTTGTTTTTAGCCACTGAAGCTGGCAATGGTGTTTATGTAGCAGATCTTGCAATGCCCAGTATGATCCACTGAGTGGCATTGTCTTTCCAGGAATGCTGAACAGATACTGCAAAGCAATTTGTGACATCATAGGAGTTTCACCTGCACTCTGACAGTATTTCAGAATGCATTAATTCCTTTAGCCGTTTGCTGCTCCTGGTATTTTTTTTTTTTTTTTACTCTTTATGTTACGGAAACATAAGAGTATTGCAGTATCTTTGATTGTTTCCACTCGAGGATGTTTCTACTCTGAGGGTGATGCTACAGCATTTGAGGATATGAGCTAAAATGTTGGATCAAGAACAATTTCTTTTAAAATGTGAAATTTGTGGCTCCATCTTCCAGAATGCTCAGACTCAGAGCTGCTTTCCCCCCCACAAATGACCTTTTTTCCCAAAAATATTTTTTCATTAAATTTATCAGCATTATTAATATATTCATTTTGTAAAATTTTCCACGGCATGTTTCAATGTCCTTTTTATCAAAATCAGTTTCTAGCTCATTGTTTAAGTGAAAGCATTGAGAAGTCCTGTGGCACCTTATAGACTAACTGATTTACTGGGGCATAAGTTTTTGTGGGCAAAGACCTCCTTCGTCAGATGCAAGTCATGCTTATGCTCCAAAGAATCTGTTAGTCTATAAGGCTCCACAGGACTTCTTGTTGTTTCTGCAGATAGAGACTAGCATGGCTACCCCTCTGATAATTGTTTAAGTGCTCACATGGAAAAGGTTGTGAGTTTCTTTAACTAATAAGGAGATGTTTTGATAAACAGCAATATTTTGAAAAAAAGCTTTTATACCAATTTTAATATATTATGTAAAAGAAGAACCCCCATGAAACAAAAAATGCCATTTTATTCTCCATGGGCTATCTGTCTTAGTCTGCAGCTTCACAAATAACAAGTAGTCCTGTGGCACCAGAGGGTAGGTCTGCACAGCAAAGTTATTTCAAAATAACTATCCTACTGTCTACACAATGCAACTGTTATTTTGAAATGATTTCATAATAGCGGTGGGCTTATTTTGAAATTGGTAAACCTAATTTCATGAGGCATACTGCCTACTTTGAAATAACTATTTTTAAATAGGTGCTATTAAGGCCAGAAATGGAGCCTGATTCAAATAAGCCATAGGCTATGTGTACACTAACACTAGCCCCTTCCTTTCAGAAGGGGCATGGTAACAAACAAGTTGAGAAGATGCTAATGAATCACTGGCATGAATATGGCACATTCATGGGAGCGCCTCGTTAGCATAATGGCGGATGCGCATGATTCATAAGTGCAGCTTTCAAATCGCGCACTGTCTGTATAAACGGGGGCCTTTCGAAAGGACCCCTGGAGTTTGGAAGCCCTTTCTTCCTATTTGGTTTGAGGAAGAAAGGGCTTTCGAAGTCTGGGGGTGGGAGGTCCTTCCGAAAGGTACCAGTCAACATGGGTGGCATGCGATTTGAACGTGGCGCACTTTCGATTCGCGTGCAGCTGTCATTATGCTAATGAGGTGCTGCATATTCATGACAGCACCACATTAGTATCTTCCCAACTTGCTCATTACCATGCCCCTTCCAAAAGGAATGGACAAGTGTAGACGTAGCCATAGTGCATCCAATTGCTGTATTTCAAAATAGGCTCTAAGGCTCTGCCTGCACTAGCATCGCACTTTCCAAAGACACATGCAAATAAGGAAATCAAGAATGCAAATGACGTGAGGATTTACATCTGGCACCTCATTTGCATAATCTCCTTTTGAAAGAAAAAAAGCAATGTAGACACAGCTCTTTTGAAAGTAAACCCTATCTTCAAAAGAACGTCTTCCTATTTTGTTTCAGAAAGAAGGGTTCTTTCAAAGATGGGTTTACTTTCGAAAGAGCCTCGCCTACACTGCCTTTTTTCTTTCGAAAGAAGCTCTTTCGAAAGGAGAATATGCAAATGAGGTGTCAGATACGTAAACCTGCACCTCATTGGCATTTTTGATTTCCTCATTTGTGTGTCTCTTTCACAAGTGCAATGCTAGTGTAGACACGGCCTAAGTGTGTAGACGCTATATTTGAAAATCATTATTATGTGTAACAGCATTATTTCAAGATCAGCTATTCCAGATATAGCTTATTTTGGAATAGGCTGCTGCGTAGACATACCCTTAAACAATGATTATACTGTGGTTTCTATTTTGGGTACCTTTTTGTCCTGAAATATAAATCCCACTGCCAAACACCATGCTCAAAACAGCAGGGCTATTTCAAGCATGGCATTTAATTCCCATTACCCCTCATTGGCCATTTCTACACAGGCCACTTTCTTTGAAAGTGTCATGGTAATACACAGCCTGAAATATGCTAATGAGGTGCAGATGCAAATTTTCTGCACCTCATTAGCATACAGTCACGTGATGTGGAGTCTGGAAGAAAAATTTTCGGGAAGAAGGGGCCTCCAGAAGAAGGACTTCCTTCCAGAAGCTCCCCCGGGGCTGTGTTTCTACCTGGCGTTTTGGAGTCCGGAACAATGGTCTTCTGGACTCCAAATCATGTGACCGTATGCTAATGAGGTGCAGGAAATTTGCATCCACACCTCATTAACATATTTTGGGCCGTATATTACCATGAAAGTGGCCTGTGTAGAAACGGCCATTGTGAGAGGAGTAGGGGAAGTTCAAATAGGTGCTTATTTTGAACTTTGCTGCCATTAGGACAACACCGAGTTGGAAATAAGTTATCTCAAAATAACTTACACAATTTGTGTTGTGCAAATTTTGTAAGTTATTTTGGGTTACAGCTGCAGTGTAGCCCTTGCCTTAGAGACTAACAAATGTATTAGGTCATATATGAGGGGAGAGGGTGCACGAAGGAAAAAACAGGTTACCTGCCACTAGTAGGCCCAGTTAATGAAGCAATACCCTTGTAATGCGTGACATGATTAAGATCTTTGTTCAGGCCAAGGTTAAACATGTCAGATTTGTAAATTAATTCCAATTCAGTGATCTCCCTCTGCTATCTTGTGGTAAAATTCTTTTGTAGAAAATGTCTACTTTTAAATTCATTACTGAATATCCAGGAAGGTTAAAGCATTTCCCCCAAGGTTTATATGTATTGCAGTTACTGATATCAGATTTCTGTCCATACCTCTTTAGTGCAGAGATTGTCTGGTTTGTCCAATGTACATGGGAGAGGGGTATTGCTGGTACACGCTGGCAAATATCACATTAGTGGATGTGCAGGATTTGGAATTGGAATTAATTTACAAATTTGACTTGTTTAACCCAGGTCTGAACAGAGATCATAACTATTTTATGTATTATAAGGGTAATTTCCCCACCCTTGAAACTTGCAGGAATGAGATACATCCTAATTAATTTGTTTCATTAACTGGTCTTACTAGTGACAGGTAACCCTTTCCCCCTCATCCTTCCTTCCACTCCCTATTATATAAACCCTAGATTCTGTTTTTCTGCCTTATTCATCTGATGAAGTGGGTTTTATCACAAAAGTTCATGATCTAATACAGGGGTGAGCAAACTTTTGAGTTCGGGCACCACTTTTCATCCCTGCATTTAGCAGGGCCTCAACCTGTCTAACGTAATCCAAAGTTGCCTTTGGTTTGGATATGCTCATATGAAAAAAAGAATTAAAAAACAAAAACTCTTTCAGCATGTGTAAGAAAATAAGTCTATAGAATGTAAAAACTTTGTCAACTTGTATATCAATGTGAATACATACACATAAAACCAGCATGGCTATGTCTACACTAGCCCCAAACTTCGAAATGGCCATGTAAAGGGCCATTTCGAAGTTTACTAATGAAGCGCTGAAATAAATATTCAGTGCCTCATTAGCATGTGGGCAGCCGCGGCACTTCGAATTGACGCGGCTCGCCGCTGCGTGGCTCATCCCGATGGGGCTCATTTTCGAAAGGACCCCGCCTACTTTGAAGTCCCCTTTTTCCTATGAGCAGATGGGAATAAGGGGACTTCGAAGTAGGCGGGGTCCTTTTGAAAAGGAGCCCCATTGGGGCGAGGCGCGTCGATTTCGAAGTGCTGTGGCCACCCGCATGCTAATGAGGTGCTGAATATGTATTTCAGCACTTCATTAGTAAACTTCGAAATGGCCATTTACATGGTCATTTCGAAGTTTGGGGCTAGTGTAGACATGGCCCATTTCAGCATTTTTAATGAGCGGGATAGCCCTGAGACCTGGCAGCTGATTGTTCTGTGCCTCCTCTTATGCAGTTTCACACACCCGAACTGAAGGAGGCCTGCCTCCCACTCTTTATACCCCCAAGCTATGTCTACACGTGAATGCTACATCGAAATAGCTTATTTCGATGTAGCGACATTGAAATAAGCTAGTTCGATGAATAGCGTCTACACGTCCTCCAGGGCTGGTGCCGTCGACGTTGGGCAGCACCACATTGAAGTAGGCGCTGCAGGGGAGCGTCTACATGCCAAAGCGGCACACATCGAAATAAGGGTGCCAGGAACAGTGGCAGACAGGGTCATAGGGCGGACTAGCACTTCCGGGGCAACAGCTAGCCGCTCCCTTAAAGGGCCCCTCCCAGACACACTCAGCCTGCACAGCACGCGGTCTGCAGAGCCATAGGCACGCACACCTCGACGAAGCAGTTATGGACCCCCAGCAGCAGCAGCAGCCAGAGGTCCACACAGCCGCCCCTGCAGGAGCAGTGCTTGCCCTGCTCAATGCTATGCAGGAGGCAGCTGATCACCTTCTAGTCACAGAATAGGAGCTGCCCCCAGGGGAGGAGGAAGCAGCCCCAGACCCTGCTGTCCTCCGCCCCCCCTGCCCCCTGCCGCACACACCACCGGCTGTGGAGCTACCCCACGAGTACCAACTGGTGGGAGCGGCGGGTGCTCGGCGAGTGGGACAACGACCGCTGGCTCCAGAATTTCCGCATGAGCCAGCAGATATTCCTGGAGCTCTGCCAGTGGCTCACCCCCGCACTCAGGCACCAGGACACTGCCATGCGGCGTGCCCTCAGCGTGGAGAAACGGGTCAGCATCGCTGTCTGGAAGCTGGCCACTCCAGACAGCTACCGATCCGTGGGGCAGCAGTTTGGCGTCGGCAAGGCCACCATCGGGGCTGTCCTCATGGAGGTAAGAGGACCCACGGGGAGGGGGAGGCAGCCCTGGGGGTGGAGGGCAGCCCTAGGGTGGAGGGGATCCCTGGGGGGGGAGGGCAGCCCTGGGGTGGGGAGGGCCAAACACACCCTGCACACCCCTCACTGGTGCTCTCCCATGGCCTTCCCCTGCAGGTCATCCACGCCATCAACGCCCTACTGCTCCACAGGCTCGTGCGGCTTGGGGACCCGGCTGCCACCATCACGGGGTTTGCCACCCTGGGCTTCCCAAATTGCTTCGGGGCTCTGGATGGGACCCATATCCCCATCTGAGCTCCAGAGCACAGCCGAGGATGCTTCCTGAACAGGAAGGGATACCATTCGGTGGTCCTCCAGGCCTTGGTGGACAGCCGGGGCCACTTCCTGGACATTTATGTTGGCCGGCCTGGCAGCATCCACAACGCCCGGGTATTCAGGAATTCAGGCCTGTGCCGCTGTCTGGAGGCAGGGACCTACATCCCCCAGAGGGAGATCCCTGTGGAGGACACCACCATGCCCCTCTGCGTCATTGCAGATGTGGCGTACCCCCTCCAGCCCTTTCTCATGCACCCGTACATGGGCCATCTCACAGCCAGCCAGGAGCGCTTCAACACGCGCCTGAACCATGCGTGCCAGGTGGTTGAGCGCACTTTTGGCCACCTCAAAGGGTGCTGGAGGTGTCTCCTCACCCGACTGGATGCAGGCCCCACCAACATCCTCCAGATTGTGGGTGCGTGCAGCGCACTCCACAACCTGGTGGAGAGCAAGGGGGAGGCCTTCTTTCAGGGCTGGGCTGTGGAGGCTGGCAGGGCCGATGTGCGGCCACCCGCTGCCCCCAGTCGCCAGGTGGACCCCGAGGGGATCTGGGTCCGGGAGGCCCTGCGGGCCCATTTTGACCAGGCTGTGAGGTGAACACTGGCAGACCTCCCACTGCACCCCCCCATCCTCCACAACGCTCCCTGCCCCCACGCCCACACCACAGAGCACCCAAGAGCACCCCCCTGCACTTTTCTTGCAAATAAAAATAGACCTGTTGTTTTTGAAACCACAAAACAGTGCACTCTCTTATTAGTAATACAATATATATATATATATATATATATATATATATATATAAATAGTGGAACAAAAGGGGGGAACTATTTACATGGGGGCAGGTATCATAAAAGAACAGGGGTTTAACACAAACTATATCCAAAATAATGGGGATATGTACAAAGGGGGGGGGCACGTCCTGGGCCCCGCACCCCCTACTGTCCAGCGCCTGGGGTTAGCAGGTGCGACCCTCGCCTCAGCCTCAGCCCTGGCCGAGGCTGGCTGGGGGCCGGGCAAACCAGCAGATATGGCCGGTGGGTGTCAGCAGGCCCCAAGTCCCCCTCAGCGGAAGGCCCCGGGGTGGCGGACGGCGGAGGGACGGCGGGTGGAGCAGCGGGTGGAGTGAGCAGGGCAGGCAGAGCGGCTGGCGGCGCGGCATGGGGGGCCAGGTAGTCTGCTATGCACTCAAAAATGCTCATAAAGGCCCCCCATGCCTCCTGGCGCCAGGCCAGCGCCCGCTCCTGCAATTGCAGGCACTGCTCGTCCACCCGCAGGCTCCGCTCCGACACCTCCAGCTGCTGCCGGAAGGTCGCAAGCAGCTGGGGGTCTGTCGCTGTCCTCTGGTGGTGCTGGGTCTGCCGTCGGCCCCGCCCTGGGGCTGGTCGGTGCTCCGCCAAGGGGCTGGCCTGCAGCGATGGCCCCGGTGGGCTGTCTGGGACCACTGACACCTCGCTGGCACTCTCTGGGCCCTCCGATGGTGCAGCTGCGGAACACGGGGGGGAAGAAGAGTGGAGACAGCCATTAGTGTGCCCCCTGAGCCGCGGCCCTTGTCCCCCGACCCCTCTGCTGCAGGTTTCCAATCCCCATCCCTGGGAGATGCTGCTGCTGCTGATGGGTGTCCCACCCCCCCCGGGGGACCCTAGGTTCCACTGCCCCCATCCCCAGGGATGGGGCATGGCACTGTCCTGCTTGAGGGGGCAGGGGCTGATGCACTCTTCTGAGGGACATGCCACTGCTGTCCTTGGGGCCATGGCCATCTGGGCATGTGGAGGGCCCTGGTCATGTCTCTTGTCCCCGCCCCTCAACCCCGGGGGTGTGCACCAGGGGGGTACATACCTGATGGTCCACTCCCATGGTCAGGGGACACCCTCTGGGCGGACAGCCTGCTGGAGCTCTGGGACGGCAGGATTATGTGGAGCCCCCCGTCGCTGGAGGAGGATTCCCCCTCCTCCTTCTCTGGCGTCCCAGGGGTGGGTTCCTGGGGAGGCCCCTTGGGTGCGGGGCTTGCCTCCGGGACTGACTCCGCCTCTGGGGCCTGCTGGGGTTCGTCGGCTGAGGTGTCAAGAGTAGCCGGTGGGGAGGAGGTGTACCGGGGGCCCAGGATTTCCCTGAGCTCCCTGTAAAAGGGGCAAGTGGTGGGGGTGGCCCCAGATCGGCTGGCCGCATCCTGGGCCTGGGCGTAACCCTGATGCAGGTCCTTAACCTTACTCCTGACGTGGTCAGGAGTGCGGGCAGGGTGACCCCGGGCAGCCAGGCCCTCGGCCAGCTGAGCAAACGCATCCGCGTTCCGCCTCTTCCTCCCCATTACCTGGAGCACCTCCTCCTCGCTCCAGAGCCCCAGCATCTCCCGGATCTCGGCCTCCGTCCAGGAGGGGCCCTGCTGCCTCTTCCAGGGCTGCCTGCCAGGCTGGGAGCCCTGGCTCCCCTTGGGGGGGGGTGCCCTGGGGGCGCTTGGGGGGCTGGCGTGTGGCCATCGCAGGGGGTGTGTGTCTTGGGGCTGCAGGGAGGCGTGCAGGCTAGCCACGTGTTACTGCTGCTGCCTGCATACGCTCTCAGCTTTCTGCACAGGAAGGCAGGGGGCAGGGAGCTTTAAGGGGCCGATGCACGCAGAGACCATAGAGCTCAGGGGCTGGAGAGAGCGTCTTTCAACCCCTCAGCTGATGGCCACCATGGCGGACCCCACTCTTTCGATGTTGCGGGACGCGGATCGGCTACATGTGCCCTACTTTGACGTTCAGCTTCGAAGTAGGGCACTATTCCCATCCCCTGATGGGGATAGCGACTTTGACGTCTCGCCGCCCTACGTCAATGTCAACTTTGAAATAGTGCTCGCCGTGTGTCGACGTGGTGGGCGCTATTTCGAAGTTGGTGCGGCTACTTCGAAGTAGCCGGCACATGTAGACGCGGCTCCAGCCTCATACTTACATTTGTTGAACTCTAAGGTGCCAAAGGACTGCTTGTTATTCGTGAACCTCTTTTTAAATGTATGTTCCCTTCTCTTTTATTTATTTATTTATTGCCAGTTCTAGTTCAAATGGTTTCTTTACTAATGCATTCAATGTTACTATTCATGACAGTGTGTATCTTTCCCTCCCCTTCTTCTCTCCCATCTCTCCTTTCAGCCCTTTGAGACATGTTCAGCTTTGCAAGGTTTGTTATGTTCCAAATGTACAATTTGGCAAAATCAGCTAAGGCGTGGGGAAGGTTAGCTCAATGGTTAGAGCATTGGCCTTATAAGCCCTTGGTTATGAGCTGAGCCCCTGAGGGAGCTTTCCAAGGTTCTGGGGCAGGTTAGATTTAAAAAAAAGGCAATCTGTCAGGGATGGTGATAGGTCCTACTGTAGTCAAGTTTATTGGACTCAATGACTCCTGGAGATCCCTTCCAGCCTTATATGTATATATCCATAAACATTTTGCATAAAAAAATGACAGTAGTCTTTTAACAGAATGTGTGAAAAGCAAGTGGATTTAGTCACTCACTCTATCACGTGAAAATGCTTCTTAGCTGTATATATAGGCTACGTCTACACGTGCACCCAACTTCGAAATAGCTTATTTCGATGTTGCGACATCGAAATAGGCTATTTCGATGAATAACGCCTACACGTCCTCCAGGGCTGGCAACGTCGATGTTCAACTTCGACGTTGCTCAGCCCAACATCGAAATAGGCACAGCGAGGGAACGTCTACACGCCAAAGTAGCACACATCGAAATAAGGGAGCCAGGCACAGCTGCAGACAGGGTCACGGGGCGGACTCAACAGCAAGTCGCTCCCTTAAAGGGCCCCTCCCAGACACACTTTCATTAAACAGTGCAAGATACACAGAGCCAACAACTAGTTGCAGACCCTGTATATGCAGCACGGACCCCCAGCTGCAGCAGCAGCAGCCAGAAGCCCTGGGCTAAGGGCTGCTGCCCACGGTGACCACAGAGCCCCGCAAGGGCTGGAGAGAGAGTATCTCTCAACCCCCCAGCTGATGGCCGCCATGGAGGACCCCGCTATTTCGATGTTGCGGGACGCGGATCGTCTACACGTCCCTACTTCGATGTTGAACGTCGAAGTAGGGCGCTATTCCCATCCCCTCATGGGGTTAGCGACTTCGACGTCTCGCCACCTAACGTCGATTTCAACTTCGAAATAGCGCCCAACACGTGTAGACGTGACGGGCGCTATTTCGAAGTTACTGCCGCTACTTCGAAGTAGCGTGCACGTGTAGACGCAGCTATATATATATATTTAGCAGGAGCCAGTGCTCCATGAAAGCTGGACATGGGTGCAGCCTCTCAGAAGAGATTTAAATGATGTCCAGCCAACTAACAGAGTGCTCAGAGCTAGGCTGCATTGCAACTGGTGGTGCACATGCCTCAGTGCACATAAAGTTTATTCTGCACATTGGCGGAAAAAAAATCTACACCTGGGTGGAAAAGATTAGAGGGAACATTGGTAGGGGCCTCAGAGCAAGGATTCCTTTCCCACCAAATGTGTTGATGACCACAGTGAAGCAAGTAATGGCTTGATTATGATTTAAGTCACAGCCCCACTTTGGCTGTGGGTGAGGGGGCAGTGCCCAAGTGTGTGCTCAGGGAGGCATTGACTCTCAGGCAGGGGCAGGGCTGCTGGCAAGCACGCTGCTGCGCCTTCCTTCTACTGCAACCTAGGCTGGTTTTCCATGTCTTGTGTATAGCCTGTTGCTCTCCTTTCACCTTCTGCAAACCAGAACAAAGCTGTTCCAGGTGGCGTTGTTCTCTGAGGGGCTCCATGGGTGAACCCTGCTCTCTTTGTTACTCTGGAAAAGCTCACTGATTTCAGCGAACTGAACAAAGACGGCTCAGTTTGTGCCCTGTGTAACTCCGCCCTGGGTAGCTTTCGTATTGATGCAATTAAATTTCTTTAGCTATAAGCCAAACTCATGAGTTAAAAGGCAGAGTAATTCTGAGGCAAGAGTTGCAGGGTGCTGGGAACAAGTAGCTTGACGGGCTCTTCCATCTCCTCTTCAAGCCCTATCATAGCAGGACCCCTGTAGTGTCCCTTTTAGCCATTCGCTGCTCTGCACTAAGGCTATGGCCACCCTACCCATCTCTTTTGGAAGGGGCATGTTAATGAGGGATTTCAGAAGATGCTAATGAGGTGCTGACATGATTATGCAGTGCCTCGTTAGCATAACGGAGGCTGCACACAAATCGAAAGGGCTGCCTTCCAAACGCATGCTGACCATATAGCTGGGGGCCTTTTGAAAGGACCCCCTGATTTTGAAAGCTCCTTCTTCCTGTTTGGTTTAAGGGGCATTTTAAATTAAGCAGCACTTTCGAATCGTACGTGGCTACCATTATGCTAATGAGGCACTGCTTATTCATGTCAGTGCCTCATTAGCATCTTCTCAAATCCCTCATTAACATGCTCCTTCTGAAAGTGTGGCCACAGCCTGAGGGTTTTATATCAACCACCCCCTGCATCTTTCACACTGTATCTTTCTTTGTAATCTCTACTCCAGCCCTCTCCAGGACAACTGTTTCCAGCCCCTGTTGTTTTCCCCAAAGTAAGGGCTTTTCCCCTACTGAAAACTGTGGAGGGAGAAGTCCTACCTGTCTCCCTCCTTGCTCCTGAAAATGTGCCTCTGAGCACTGGAGCACTATGCGCGTGTTTTCATTTAGGTTGCCGCAATGCCTAGTCATGGCCCCACTGTGCTGGCACTACTCATAGCATAAGACAGATCCTCCTCAAGCAAATGGCAAACTGAAATACACAAGAGATGCAAACAGATGGATGAGTGTAGAGGGCAAGAGTCAACACCAAGAACGGTAATATGCTTTTTGGCAGGGTGTCATTGTAAATAACTCACTCGTGGTTTATTTACCTCCAATTTCTAGACAATCTACCCATTCTTAACTAGATCATTCCTTATAAGCAGAGGAATGAGACAGTTTTTTAACAGTGAGGGTGATTAAGCATTGGAACAAACTGCAAAGGGAGGTGGTAGATTCATCATCTCTTGAAGCCTTCAGTGCAGCACTGGTTGTCCTTTTCAACAACATGCTCTGTTCAAACAGAAGTCCTTAGGCTGGCTACAGGAGTAAATAGGTGAAATTCTATGGCTGTGTTACACAGGTCAAATGAGATGAGCAAATGGGCCTTAACCTTGAAATCTATGAACAACAGGCCAACGCAAATGAGAATCTCCCTCCCCTACACTAATGTTGGGGAAGACCCATTGCTAATTAATTTTGCAAATTAGTGTTTATGTAATTATGAGATTACAGAAAAGCAAAAAAAAATCATGATAAAACACATTTTGTTGATATACTTTGAAAATTATTATTTGCCTTAAATTGCTTATGATATTTCACAATATATTAGAAAAGGCCTTACACACACTGAGTTGCACATACTCACAGGAGCAGGTCCTTGAATAAGCCCATGATTATCAGAATTGGGCCCTAAATACTCTGTTTCTGTAAAAATGGCAAAGACAGACTGAGGGACAACTCATTATGGTCCTAATGCAAAGCTTATGAAAATCCACAGGCTTCAGTGGATTAGGGGTCTGTTGGCCTCTTCTATGAATTTTTTGCTGAGAGGTGAGAGTGAAGGTTAGATTTTTAGCATGAAGTTTGAAGTATAAGGGCTGGTCAGGAAGGCTCTACTGAATATGTTCTGTATAACCCTCTTTTGCCTTCATTCAAACTCATGTAACTATTTGTTTATAGTAAAAACAGGATCCAGGCTGTGAAACCATAGCATGCAAAATGTATTCAAATCCCTGGCACAGCAACAGGGCTCTTATGATGTTCTTAAATATTCCTCGGAGGTGTTTCCCGGCATGTCCCTTCTTTGTATTCTGACCCTGAAGATCAAATGATTGTTGATCCCAAGATGTCACTGTTGAATCATCAAAGTAATAATAACTGGGGACCAGGAGCAAATGGAGGTTGAAAGCAGAGCTGCATCTGGGAAAGCTAATTTAATGTGAGTTGTCAGAAAACACACACATGATATCCTATCAGAAGTTCAAAGAGACATATTTTTACTTCCCAGAAGGTGGTTGAATGCTTTTTTAAAAGCCGTCTGTTAACTGTTCAAGAGGATTTGGCAGCATTTGGAGATCTAACATTTAGGCTAGAGTCTTTCCTCACTTCCGTGAGTCTAGTGCCTAAGGTGCTAACCTGGGATTTGGAAGACCTAGATTTTATTCCCTGCTCCACCATAGACTTCCTGTGTAATTCTTTTAGTCTCTCTGTGCCTCAATCTCCCATCTCTAAAACAGGAATAACAGCACTGCCTTATCCCACATGGCTGTTACAAGGCATTCAAATGCCACAGTAGTACCTTAGATATATGGATCTGTATATTGTTGCTTGTAGGCCTGAGGATCCCCAGCCATGTTGACCCATTTTAATGTATTCTCTTTGCCAGGGACAGCTCCTGAGTTGCTATTCTTCCTCCAGATAAGAATGCGAGCAAGGTCTCCTTTTAGGAACAGTCAGTTTTGCTCCTTGCTGCCTTGACCTGTCACTCAGTGATGCCCTTTCGCCACCCTCATAAACTACTTCTACCTTGTCAGCTTTGTAAAAGGGACCATTCTGGCTTAAGACAATGGAACACTATACAATTTTCCTCATCAGCTTGAAGTCCTGGTTGTGCAGTTTTCCCATCTACCTCTGGGAATCTAAACCTTTAATTTAACTGAATTTCCTATAGTGCAGCTGTAGTGCAACCCCCAGGCCATGGGTTTGGCTTTTGATCAGAAGGAGGGGTATTCCCATGAAAGAATTAGTCAGGGAGAGAGGGGCTCTACTATCTCAACCAACCTCTTTGACAGGTTTTCATGACTGAACAGGCCACAAAAGTCTATATTGCCATAGCCATTTAAATAGACAACCACTGTCTGATCTGAGAATTAGAACAAGGAACACAGGGGCAGAACTTCTGCTTTCTACTCCTGGTTATGCTAAAGATTTTCTGAGTGACCCAGGTTGTTGTTGGTTTTGTTTTGGGTTTTTCATCTTTGCAATGGGTAATCTGTCTCCTGGGTGGAATTTTTGTTTCACTAGTTTTTGCAAAGTGCCTTGTTATCTTTTTCAGGAAGGCTCCTAAAAGTGCAAAGTACTGAAAAATGGGAAGGAGCCATTTTACTGTCCTGGTCCCTATGGAAGGGATAACATGAGAATGATGAGGAAAATATTTTGCAGACATCATAAGCAAGACAGAAATGCTGTGGGTACCTCTTCACCACATTGTTGTCTTTAGCCGTGTCTACATGTGCACTCTACTTCGAAGTAGCGGCACTAACTTCGAAATAGCGCCCGTCACGGCTACACGTGTCGGGCGCTATTTCGAAGTTAACTTCGACGTTAGGCGGCGAGACGTCGAAGCCGCTATCCTCTTCAGGAGATAGGAATAGCGCCCTACTTCAACGTTGAACATCAAAGTAGGGACCGTGTAGTCGTTGCGCGTCCTGCAACGTCGAAATTGCGGGGTCCTCCATGGCAGCCATCAGCTGAGGGGTTGAGAGACGCTCTCTCCAGTCCCTCAGCTCAATGGTGGCCGCATGGAGCGGCCCCTTAAAGGTCCCCTCCCCCTCCTTTCCTGTGCAGGAAGCTGAGGGAACGTGCAGGCGGCAGCCTAGACACACGGCCAGCATGCACGTCCCTCAGCCACCCAGAACAGGGCCAGCACCTGCGATGGCTGCCCGGCAGCCGCCCCAGCGCCCCCAGGGGACCCCCCCCCAAGGGGAGCCAGAGCAGCCAGGCCAGCCAGCCTGGCAGCCAGGCTGGGAAGCGGCAGCGGGGCCCCTCCTGGACAGAGGCCGAGCTGCGGGACCTGCTGGGGCTCTGGAGTGAGGAGCAGGTGCTCCAGGTAATGGGGAGCAAGAGGCGGAACGCGAATGCGTTCGCTCGGCTGGCCGAGGGCCTGGCCGCCCAGGGTCACCCTGCCCGCACTCTTGACCATGTCAGGAGTAAGGTTAAGGAGCTGTGGCAGGGTTACGCCCGGGCCCGGGATGTGGCCAGCCGATCTGGGGCCGCCCCCATCACTTGCCCCTTTACAGGGAGCTCAGGGACATCCTGGGCCCCCGGCACACCTCCTCCCCTCCGGCCATCCTTGATACCTCGGCCGATGAGCCCCAGCAGGCCCTGCAGCCGGAGTCTGCCCCGGAGGTAAGCCCCACACCCCGGGGGCCCCCCCTGGAGCCCACCCCCGGGCCATCGTGGCAGGAGGAGGAGGAGGAGGAGGAAGGTCCTCCTCCCGCCCTCCTGGAGCAGCAGCGTCTGCCCCCCGGGGATCTCCGGACCGTGGGAGTGGACCGACAGGTATGTACCCCCCTCTGGTGTACACCCCCGGGGTTGAGGGGCGGGGGTAATAGATATGTGCCCAGGGCCCCCCACATGCCCACATGGCCATGGCCCCAAGGACAGCAGGGCCATGTCCCTCACAGCAGTGCATCAGCCCCTGCCCCGCCGCCCCCGCATGACAGTGCCATGCCCCATCCCTGGGGCAGGGGGGAGCGGAAACTCGAGGGTCCCCCGGGAGGAGGGGGTGGGACACCCCGCAGCAGCAGCATGTGATGGAGCGGGGGCGAGTGCAAAAGGGAGACTCAGGCTAGATATGAGCAACAAGCTGAATAGCTCCCAGGGGCAAAGGATGATCCTGGGGCTACAGCTGACAGGTGACATCTCTGCCCTGAACAAAGAGGAGGGAGGAGCCGAGCTGGCTCTGAATCAGGGCGGGGGCCGCAGGTAGAGGCTAGGGGAAGGGAGAGCTGGAAGGCAGCCAGCCTGAGGAGGGGGAAAGCCACACCCCAGAGGGGCACCCCTTGGGGTCTTCTCCCCAGGACGGGTTGGAAGGACTGTCTCTGACTGCTGTGCGGTCACTCCTGGGAGAAACTGGGCATCTGTGGCCTAAGAATCCTCTCCTGTCAGACCCTGCTGAGTGAAGTGAGAGTCACTCCCTCCAGGGGACGGGGTGCAGTGCAGGGGGACCCCTGAACCTCATCCATCACAGTAGCATCTCCCTGGGACGGGGATGGGGAACCCGCAGCACAGGGGTGGGGGAACAAGGGTCACGGCTCGGGGCCCACACTAACGCCTGTCTCCATTCTTCTTCCTCCCCTCCTCCTGTGTTCCGCAGCTGCACCATCGGAAGGACCGGAATAGAGCGCCGGCGAGGCATCAGTGGTCCCGGAATCCCCTCCGGGGCCATCGCTCCAGGCAAGCCCCTCAGCGGAGGACCGACCGGCCCCACGGCAGGCTAGACGGCAGACCCCGCAACAGCACCCGACGGAGACGGACCCCCAGCTGCTGGCCATCCATCGTCGGCAGCTGGAGGTCGCGGAGCAGCACCTGCGGGTGGACCAACGCCGCCTGGACCTGCAGGAGCGGGCACTGGCCTGGCGCCAAGAGGCATGGGGGGCCTACATGGAGACATTCAACCGTGTCGTGGACTACCTGGCCCCCCATGCCGCGCCGGCTGCTGCAGCGCCCGCCCTGCCTGCTCCACCCGCCGCACCACCTGCTGGTCCTCACGTCGCCGTCCCGTCCGCCGTCGCCCCGCCACCCACCACTGAGGGCCGGACCGCCGAGGGACACCTGGGGCCAGCTGAGACTCACCGGTCATATCTTCTGGTCCGCCCGGCCCCCAGCCAGCCCTGGAGAGGGCTGCGGCTGAGGCAGGGCTCCTGGCCGCCCACCCCCAGTGCTGGACTTTAGGGGTGTGGGGCCCGGGACGTGCCCCCCCCCCCCGTATATAGTTATGTCAGAAAAGAGGATTGTTATTGACCCATTTCATTTATATTTGTGCCCCCCCTTTGCCCCGTCCCACCCATGTAAATAGTTCTCCCCTTCCTTATCATCCCTGGTTTTCTTTTTATTGACCAACATATCCATGATGTGCAATCTTTTTTATTATTGTTTTATTTGTACAGAATACTTTTGTTAGAAGAGGTCTTGTATATAGTTTGTTCTTGTTTTAATTATAGTTAAAAAAAAAACAGTTCTAAAAGAAAAACCAGTTTAAGTTCAGCCACAAGTGCGTGCTGTCATTTGTCCAGGAAACGTGTGTGGGGGGTGCGGTTGGGTGCTCCGTGGTGTGGGCGTAGGGGCAGGGAGTGTTGTGGAGGAAGGGGTGGGCAGTGGGGGGCCTGGCAGAGTTCACCCTGCGGCCTCATCATCGAAGTGGGCCCGCAGGGCCTCCCCGACCCGGGTCCCTTCGGGGTCCACCTGGCAACTGGGGGCAGCAGGTGGCTGCACGTCGGCCCTGCCGGCCTCCACAGCCCAGCCCTGAAAAAAGGCCTCCCCCTTGCTCTCCACCAAATTGTGCAGGGCGCAGCAGGCACCCACAATCTGGGGGATGTTGTTGGGGCCCGCATCCAGGCGGGTGAGGAGACATCTCCAGCGTCCTTTCAGGTGGCCAAATGAGCGCTCCACCACCTGGCGCGCATGGTTCAGGCGCTGGTTGAAGCGCTCCTGGCTGGCAGAGAGATGGCCCGTGTACGGGTGCATGAGCCAGGGCCGGAGGGGGTATGCTGCATCTGCGATGACGCAGAGGAGCATGGTGGTGTCCCCCACAGGGATGTCCCGCTGGGGGATGTAGGTCCCCGCCTCCAGCCGGCGGCACAGGCCTGAGTTCCGGAAAACCCGGGCGTCGTGGGTGCTGCCAGGCCAGCCCGCATAAATGTCCTGGAAATGGCCCCGGCTGTCCACCAAGGCCTGGAGGACCACAGAATGGTAGCCCTTTCAATTGACGTAGCGTCCTCCACTGTGATGCGGGGCGCGGATGGGGATGTGAGTCCCATCCAGAGCCCCGAAGCAATTGGGGAAGCCCAGCGTGGCAAAGGCCGCGATGGTGGCATCTGGGTCCCCCAGCCTCACGAACCTGTGCAGGAGCAGGGCGTTCATGGCACGCACAACCTGCAGGGAAAGCACATGGGACAGCACCAGTGAGGGGTGAGCAGGGTGTGCGTGGCCCTGCCCTGCCCTGCCCTGCCCTGCCCTCCCCCTCCCTCCCCTCCCCTCCCCCCCCCGCCCTGCCCTGCCCTGCCCTCCTCTGCCCAGGCCCCCCTCCCCTGCCCCCGTGGGTCCTCTTACCTCCATGAGGACAGCCCCGATGGTGGCCTTGCCGACACCAAACTGCTGGCCCACGGATCGGTAGCTGTCGGGAGTGGCCAGCTTCCAGACAGCGATGCCGACCCGTTTCTCCACTGTGAGGGCACGCCGCATGGCAGTGTCCTGGTGCCTGAGTGCGGGGGTGAGCCACTGGCACAGCTCCATAAATGTCTGCCGGCTCATCCTGAAGTTCCTGAGCCAGCGGTCGTCATCCCACTCCCCAAGCACCAGCCACTCCCACCAGTCGGTGCTGGTGGTGTAGCTCCACAGCCGCCGGCGTGTGAGGCGGGGGTGGGGGCGGGGTGCTGCAGGGTTGGGGGTTGAGCCCTGCTGCCCTAGAGGCAGCTCCTCCTCCAGTGTAGCAAGGAGGTGCTCAGCTGCCTCCCGCATGGCATGGAGCAGGGCGAGCACTGCTCCTGCCAGGAGGGCTGGGTGGACTTCTGGCTTCTGCTGCTGCTGCTGCTGCTGCTGCTGCTGCTGCTGGGGGTCCATGTCTGCGTTGCCCGGGGTCTGTGTGTCTATGGCTCCTCAGACCGCATGCTGTGCAGGCTGTGTGTGTCTGGGAGGGGACCTTTAAGGGAGAGGCTAGCTGTTGCCCCTGAAGCGCTAGTCCGCCCTGTGACCCTGTCTGCAGCTGTGCCTGGCATCCCTATTTCGATGTGTGATACTTTGGCGTGTAGACGCTCCCCTGCAGCGCCTATTTTGATGTGGTGCTGCCCAACGTCGAAGTTGAACGTCGATGTTGCCAGCCCTGGAGGACGTGTAGGCGTTATTCATCGAAATAGCCTATTTCGATGTCTCCGAATCGAAATAAGCTACTTCGATGTAGGCTTCACGTGTAGACGTAGCTTTTGACTGCAGAAGAATGCCCTGCCTGTAGGTATTCAGCTAGTGGTTCTGCTTCTTACCCATCAGGCAGCTTCATGCCAGTTTAATGCTGCATCTTCCATCCCAAAAGGATGGCTTCTGTTTCAGAATAAAGTAATTAGTTTATCTGATCTAGGAGAGAGAGCTGTCCTTACCCATATACAAAATTTACAGCTGTGTACAGCACCTGAAAATTTGGGTCACTGCTGGGTCTTAATGTCCTCTCACCTCTTCCTGTCCCTGTTCTGTGGCTCTGCTTCCTCCAGAGAGGATCTAGTTAACTTAAAACTGAAAAAGCCCACCAGGGCTAGCAGCAGATTACTGAACCTGTGAAAGAGCCATCTGACTGGCCATGAAGCCATTTAAAAGGCATTTGCCAACCCCAGGTACATACTGTCAGATTCTTAATTTACCGTGTTAGTCTACAGGACCTTAGGGCAAAATTTGCTTTAAAATATTTCATTAGTGTGTTGCTGAAGGTTATAAAATCATCATTTCCCTGCTGGGCTGCCATTGGGCTTAGGGGCACCAGTTTAATAGAACTGCGCAGGGCCTCATAAATCTGAAGGACAGTCCTGCTTGAGGCCCTTCTGGACTCATGTAATAGCTGAAGTTAAAAACCATTCTGAAGCACTGTTTATGTCAGGCTGTAGCCAAATGGGGTTCTTACTTTGTTTGACCAGGGTGACAATGTGTGTGTATGAAATCCTGTTGTTGGGTTCAAAACTGATGCTCTTTAGTCTGTTCCTGGTATGGATATTTGTTCTACAAAAAGAACCCACATTCACAAAGCATTCTACACCCTGTCATTACCTTAGTGTACACAGTTTCCGTCTTTACCCCTGCAACAAGGAACGGCAACATCCAGAACGGATGACATAATGAAGATGATAATCGGGGAGTTCAGTCTTTGTGGCCAGACCCATACAAATCCTTATAGCAAATACGAATTCCATCTCGTGTTGTTCATTTTCACTTCTAGTCAGCAAAGTAATTCACTGTGTCAGTAATACACTGAAGGCCATGAATGCTAATTTACTTTCCTTTGTACAGAATTTCAGATGAGTACACTTCACTTGCAGACAATACTATGCAAATGAGAACTTTATAGTTCCAAAACTCAGCCCAGCTTGCTGTTCATGGACTCTGTACTACAATAAATGACCTGTGGCAGAGTTTTAATTAAGGAAGCCAGCACATAATTAAAACAAAGATGGCTCACTATCAATTTCTGCAGCAAGTCTCAGCCTCCGGGTAATGTGTGTGTTTGTATATACACTGTATGTGTGGGTGGATTACTACATGAAAGGACCAGAATGGAAAGAGTGTGTCATTTCTAAATGGATATAACATAAAATATTGCTGTCTAGGTCCATTGAAGTTGCAGCTGGAAGAGAAACAGAACCCAGGGTTACATAAAACACACCTAAGCAGAGATTGGAGTGGAACTGATCGCCTCCAGGTTCTCTTTTTTCACAGCTGTAAGAAGAGCTGGGCAAGTATAGTAAGATATCACATTAGAACCTGACCTCTCTCTTGGGCATTGGTGGGTCTGAGAGTGTCACTTGTAAAAATATCCTCAGCTGGCATGTCTTCTTTCAGTCTCCCTCCTCTATGCCTCCTCCGTCTCCTACAGTAGGAGAAGCTCTCTTGGTTTTCGCATAATCAATTTTCAGACACAAAGGCTGTGTCTACACTAGCAAGTTCTTTCGAAAGATTTTCAAACGAATGGGGCTTTTTCGAAAGATGGTGCAGAGAGTCTACAGACAAAAGGTGATCTTTTGAAAATAAATTGAAAGAATGTGGTGCTCCTTTTGAAATCACTCTTTCTTTCCCATTTCAGGAAAAGCGTCCCTTTCGAAGGCTTCTTTAGAAAGAAAACATGTGTAGATGCTCCACAGGCCTTTATTTTCAAAAGAGGAGTCCTCTTGGGGCCTGATATTTTGATCTCTGACCTGTTCTTTTGAAAGGGCGGCGGCTATGTGGACGCTCTCTGTCAAAACAGCAGATCTCTGTTTTGATCCACTTTTTTGTGTGTGGACACACTCTTTTGAAAGAAGTTCTTTCATATGAGATCTTCCGGAAGGGCTTCTTTTGAAAGATCTCTGTAGTGTAGGCATAGCCAAAGTGTGTGAATCTCCATGTGAATTGACTTTTTGCACACCTCACTTATTACTCACTGCCTATGCAGAAAAATGTATTTTTCAGATATGGCCTTGGACAAAAGATCGGATCCCAATCACCCTAACTCTGGCGAAATTCAGATCTGGCAAAATTCAGATCTGGACGAGGTCTGGGAATTACTTTGTGTCTTTTGTGCCCTTTTATTTTATAGTTGCCTCTTTGGTTTTGGTTTAAAATATAGTCCTGAGGGACAAATTCTGCCCTTGCTTACCTGTATAGTGAAGCCCACATGAATGGGGGCCGCATGGTGCAAATTAACCTAAGCATGGTTTCTGGCTGAGTTACCTTACTATGGGGCCGGGGTGGCCAAACTGTCTCTCATGAGCTGCTTGTGGCTCTTTTATAATTAAAGTGTGGTTTGTGGAGCCCCCAACCCCAACCTCATACTAATCTCCATGTAGCAGATTTTAGCGGAAGATGGAGAACTTGAGGGTTCTGCCCTGTGGTAGAATGTTGAGGCTGGGAGCTTCTGCCCTTTGGGGAGGAGAGTCTCAGGGCTTTTGCCCCATAGTCTGTCAGGTGCTACCCTGCGTGGCAGATTGTGCATGTCTTGTGGCTCTTGAACTTCAGAAAATCATCATATGCAGCTCTGAGAGTCAGCAAATTTGGCCAGTCCTGCTACTGAGCCTATAAACATTTCAAAATAACTGCTTAAGGAAGATGGTTATGTGGCTGGGGGCTCATCTCTGCTACAAGACCAACTCATGTTCTAATCTGGTTGGAGAACACTTGAGCTGTGTCTATAGCATATGCAGCTGTAGAGTTATTTTTTCTGTATAAGACTAACTTTTTGTTTTCACTATTACCACCTTGTCATCCATCTTGTATAGCACACAATCATTTTATTATTCACCTGTCTCACAAATGTTACTGTGGACTGAAAACAAAATTGTAGCCTTCCCTGGCTGCACTGCAGCAGAGATGAGGGATTTAGTGTAACAAGCTCAGTTCATTGGTTTGTAATATGTTGTCCCCATGTTCTTTGAAAATTGAATGAACATTTCTTTTCTTTCTGTCTCTGAGGAATCTGCACAGACGTTTAGGAATGCTGCAAGTTCATCCTGCCCAGCTGTGCAGTTGTTTGTGTCCTTCACACAGTTTCAAGACAGACCACTCTTCACTCTGCTTAGGTCTTGGGTGTTTTTGCCTGAATGTCTCCATGCCTTTCTTCCTCCTTTGGGATCCCCCAGCTTTCTCCTGTAGTTTTTCCTCTTTTGAACTCCAACAACATGATCAATGTCTCACACTACCTGAGACAGATTGAATTAAGCTCCTCCCTGAAGCAATCAGCTGCAGTTGTGGGTAAGCTGGAATGGTAACTTGTTAATAATTCGGCAAAGCTCTTTGTCTCCTAAACGGAGCATGCGATCTCTGCAATACTCTCCTCATTGACACCCATGGGAGCAATGAGCTGCATATGAGACCTACATTCCTAAGTCCTTTGCAAAAAGTATTGCTCTTTCACCAGTCCACCAGCCTAGGCCCTTAAATGCTAACTTTTGCTTCAGGGCTGTCTACCTTCAGAGAGCAACGAATGATGATATGAAGAAAGGTTGAGGGAATTGGGTCTGTTTAGTCTGCAGAAGAGAAGGCTGAGGGGGACCTGACAACAGCCTTCAACTTACTGAAGGGAGGCTGCCAAGAGGCTGGAGAGAGGCTGTTCACAGTGGTCACGGATGGCAGAACATGGAACAATGGTCTCAAGTTGCGGTTGGGAAGGTCCAGGTTGAACATTAGGAAAAACTTTTTCACTAGGAGGGTGGTGAAGCATTGGAATGCTCTACCCAGGGAAGTAGTGGAGTCTCCATCCCTGGAGGTGTTTAAGTCTCGCCTCAACAAAGCCCTGGCTGGGCTGATCTGAAGGGGTTTGGTCCTGCCTTGGGCAGGGGGCTGGACTTGATGGCTTTTTTAGGTCTCTTCCAGCTCTATTGTTCTATGATTCTATGGCAATGAAAAGGGCCTTCTAATAAAGACAGAGCAGAGCTATGCTTGTCTCTTGATGGGTTCTTAATATAGCAGGTTCCTTCTTAAGGGTGACTTTTTTTTTCACCTTCAGAGGCTTACAAAACAATTGCTAACATCACAATGACTAAAACATGAATTTTACAACTATCACAGGAAAACAGGGCAGGCTTTCCTGTGTCTGCTATTGCTGTCAGAAATAATGAGATACCTGTGCACCTTGGGTCCCTTTCTACCTAAAGCATTTTTCCTATCACAGATCGGAAAGGTAATAAAACCAATTAATATGGGGTTTGCAATGAGGCCCTTGGATTCTTTTCTTGACTTGACCTTTGATGAAGCCCAGCTCCAGGGGGATGTGCACTCACCTCCCATAGTGCCTGATGCTGTGCAACAGCCCATTCAGCTGGTTGGAGGTTGGTTGAAAATGAGGGTTTTACATGACTCTACTTGTACTAATTTTACACTGAACTGTTACAAGCATTGTGCTCACTAATGGATTTTCCCTCCCTTAAAATGCAGCCTACGTGAGAGATCCAGTTCCTCCATATTCAAATTCTCACATTAAATTGTCCTTGACAGCAAACCAGGAACGGAGAACCGGCTCCAGTCAGACCTCTACATGCAGACAGCAGGTCTACTGAAGGCTGTAGAATGTCTCCCCACCCTGATGACTCATTCAGTCACATGCGAGCTGGGGTGGGGACTTCTGTTTTGTTCAGTTCCTCTGAGGCTCCTGGGGATACACAAAAGATGTGTGTGTGTGTGATTTTATTAAACTATCCTGGCCTAGCTCTAGGTGGCAATGTATCAAAGTAAAAACTGGTCAATAACATCCTCCTCAGAGGCTCACAACAAAGAATGCCTATGTTGCATTGTTTCAGGATAGAAAGGCCACGTGCTGGTATGCTTCAGGTCCAGGGCAGTGTTTGTTTAAATACACTCATATTCAACATGTTATCTAAGTTGGTGGGAACTGCAGGGCTTGATTTTGCAGAACAAGCAGGGTGCAAAATTTAAAGGAATGAGAAATGATAGCATTTTATATTCACATTGCCTTGCTATGGATCTCTGCACAAGAAGCTGGTCAGTAGGGAGAAAGGCCCAATGTCTACAGGTGTTGTGTTTCCTCTAATTTGTTTGACTAAAATATTCCAGTGTAATTCTACCAATTGCTTGTTTACTTCAGCCAAAGAGACTACACAAAAGCAAAGGGAGCTACTACGTATATTCCTGATTATCCAACCCTCTGTTATCTGAACATGAAGGAATTAGGATAATGTGAAGGTTCTGATATCACAGCAGAGACCCTTGCTGCTGAATGGCTCCTATGGCAGCTCAGGGAGCTGCACTTGAGCTGTCACGAGAGTTGGGGGAGGGGGGGTAGAAAGGTCAGGGAGTGAAGAGCCATGACAGGGGAACCACCGAGGGTCCCTGTGCTGCTGCTCATGCCCTCTTGGTTATCATACTTCTGATTAGTCATCTAAAATCCATGTTCCCCAGGCTATTCAAATGAAGGGAAGTATTCTTTTTTGAACTGACTGACCAGCCACTCCTAATTGTGATGAAGCATCTCTGTTGACACAAGAATCAGTAGAAGAATGTTTAGTCTTAATATAGCAAAGATGGAGGTGTGAAGATGTTTTTTCCCAGCAAGCAGGACTACAGCAATGTCCCTCGTGCAGCTAGTGTCGTTAACACAAAAGCCAGGGCACTCAAAGCCAAGGCTACCTCCTCTGTAACATTCCAGAGCCTAATTCACCTCTCAGGGACGTCATACACTCAGAAATTGTGGCACTTATCTATACCGAAATCTGTGGGAGTTTTATAAACACCAAGGAACTGGCATGGCTCCTCGCCTCCTCCCCTCACTGGGTTTCTGCACCTGGGGCTGCTGGAGGGGTGGTGGGGGCTCCAGCTACCACGCCCTGCAGCGGTGGGGGAAGTGAGGGCTCTGGCTCCCAGCCCTGCTCTGCTGTAGGGCATGGAGGCTCTGGCTCCCAGCCCCATGGCATCCTCCCAGCCCAGCGATGCTCTGGGGCCAGCAGGGGCTGCAGTTCCCAGCCCCGCGCAGCGGGAGGGCGCCAGCTCCGGCTCCAGTTCCAGCTGCGGCTCCAGTTCCCAGCCCCTGCACAGCTGTGAGACTGGGTGTTGGGCTTGGCAGGATCACAGCTGAGAGGTGGCTGGGGCGTTGAGCCCTGCTGGCAGCCCCAGCTGAGAGAACCCTGGTGAGGCGGTGCTGGTATGTAGTACCGGCACCTACTGCCACACAAAGAGCCCTGACCGAAATAATGGAGGCCTAAGATAAGTGCAACCATATCAGTAAAAAGGTGATCATAATGGTACAATGCACCTTAATGCCATTATAACTGTCTCTGCACTAGGGTTACACTGCCTCAGATATTTGGGAGAAAAATCACACCCTTCCCTGACAAAATCCATGTGGCACTAGTATTTCTTCGGCATAAGGAAGTCCATTGACTCCAAGGGCGTTCGCTTTGACTGACACTCCCTCTAGGTGACAGGAAAGTAAGGGTCCCTGATTCTGTTGTTCCATAAAAGCAAACTCTGGAGAGTATATTAACAGATTTGTGCGTACGTTTTCTTTCTGATGTTCCTACAAATAGAAAAACAGAATGGAAAATGCTAATGAGTACTCTACATTCTTCAGGGACTATTGAGAAGTTGATATGATCAGTTTTAATTGGCCCCTGTGGAGTCTGACATCTGTTCCCATCCTGTACCATCAACTTTTCTGCCGTTGCCTGAGGAGACCATTTCAACCAGCCAACATGGTGTACGGGCTGAGGGGTGGGGACATGTTGCTGGGCTTTATCTCCACAGCATTGCTTCAGAAACAAGACCTTTCCTGCTCCAGAATATGACTCCATCCCTCAGAATTATTCAGTTCCCACCCCTAGAACTGGAGTTCTGGACTGAAAGGTTCTGGGAAATAGAAATGTGTACACTGGGTGAAGTCAGGGACTCCTGCACTGGACCTGGACCTGGATAAAGCCCTTCTATCTCTTGTGACCGCTGCTTATCTGTTGTTGGAACAGGCACTGGCATAACCAATAATGAGTTCAGGCACACGGAGAGACAGGGAGGAAGGAAATATCAGAGGGGTAGCCATATCAGTCTGTATCCCCCAAAACAACAAGAAGTTCTGTGGCACCTTCTAGACTAACAGATTTTTTGGACCATAAGTGTTCATGGAAAAAGACCCAATTCGTCAGATGCAGGGAGGAAGGAAATATTTGGTAATTTCAGCTGCTGCCATTGGGCTTGATTCTCTGCTGTCCTGCCACCTTGTTGTTTACAACAATGCAGAATGAGTGGGATACGCTATCCTATCAGAACAATGGCAGAGTACCTCTCCTTTGCCCTTGCGTACATGATTAGGCAATGAACATAGTCCTAGAACTGGAAGAGACCTGGAGAGGTGATCAAATCTAGTCCCCTGCACCCACAGCGGAACCTAGTACCATCTGCATCATCTCTGACAGATCTTTTTCTAATGTACTCCTAGGTAACAGAGAGGTAGCCATGTTGGTCCGTATTCTAACAAAACACACCAGCAGTCATGTAGCACTTTAAAGACTAACAAAATAATTTATTAGGTGATAAGCTTTCATAGGCAGACCCACTTCTTCAGATGTTTTGCTTCAAAGTAATTGAACTTCCTTTGAGGCCCCAACAAGGACTGGCCTCACAACACTTGGTTTACGAGGCCAGTGCGCTAACCACTGAGCTATTCTGCCTTGAAAGAGTGAATTGAGTCTGTTCATTTTTATTTGTGTGATTTTTGTCTCCCTCTTTCCAAACATCTATTCAGAACAACTGCTCTGCTTTCACTATGGATGAAGTGGCAGGGGAACTGGCTTTCAGTTCAGCAGCACACGTCTGCCATTCCTCTCTCCTTGGAGTGGGAACCAGTGCCAAGAGCATCTGTTTAGAGAACGAAAGGCAGGATAATAAGTAATTTATATTAAGAGAACATTACAGTGCTCTTCTCTCCCCAGTTCCTGACATGCCCACAGGAGTCACTCTGTTCTCCTGCTGCAAGTGCGACTGAGCCTACGTGTCAAACTAAACGCTGGGAAAGAGCTCGCAGCAAGAGGTTTTTTTTCTGTCAAACAAAAAAGCAGTCAAGTAGCACTTTAAAGACTAGCAAAATAGTTTATTAGGTGAGCTTTTGTGGGACAGACCCACTTCTTCAGACCACAGTCATATCAGAACAGACTCAATATTTAAGGCACAGAGATCCAAAAACAGTAATCGAGGAGGACAAATCAGAAAAAAATTATACAGGTGAGCAAATCAGAGAGTAGAGGGGTAGAAGTCATCGGGGGAAGGTCAAGAATTAGATTAAGCCAAGTATGCAAACAAGCCCCTATAGTGACTCAGAAAATTCCCACCCCAGTTCAAACTATGTGTTAATGTGCCAAATTTTGAACTGGGATGGGAATTTTCTGAGTCACTATAGGGGCTCTTTTGCATATTTGGCTTAATCTAATTCTTGACCTTCCCCCCTCACTTTTACCCCTCTACTCTCTGATTTGATCATCTGTATCATTTCTTCTGATTTGTCCTCCTTGATTACTGTTTTTGGTTCTCTGTGCCTTAAATATTGAGTCTGTTCTGGTGTGACTGTGGTCTGAAGAAGTGGGTCTGTCCCACGAAAGCTCACCTAATAAATTATTTTGTTAGTCTTTAAAGTGCAACTTGACCGCTTTTTGTTTTGATAGTATATAGACTAGCGCGGCTTCCTCTCTGTTACTATTCAACATTCAGGGTTTTTTTCTGTTTGATACCTCTTCCCTTCCTTAGGAGCACACATCTCGCTTGTTTGTGTTAAAAGATCAGCTGGCTTTCCTGGCAAAACCTGCTTCTATTTATAGGCAAAGACACTTTTTCAAACATTGAATCCTGCAATGGAACTGGAACTGTTTTTGGAGTGGGGCTATTGAGCTGCATTGTCTCCCCCCACCGCTCCTTATTCCTCTCTGTGCCCCTCACTGTTTCCTAGAGCTGGGGCTGGCGGCCAGGCAGGATCCAGGGCACCAGCGAGCCAGTGACAGGGACCTTGGGTAGCAAGGGAGCAGGGCTGGAGGCCAGGTGTGAAAGCTGGAGCTGCTGCCGCACATGTTCTGCCTCCCACACACCTGCTGCACACACCTATGTCAATCATGGCAGTTTAGAGATGGAAAAGGGATGATTTACTTGGGGTTGATCCTGCTTGAAGCAGGGGGCTGGACTAGATGACCTCCTGAGGTCCCTTCCAGCCCTAGGATCCTGTGATTCCGTGAAAAGACGCATTCATTTACCTAGTCTGTTCTCTTGCCACAGCAGGCTTGTGCACTATGGTATACGTTCTGTGCTTTGTCCCGGTTAGTTAATATTTCAAGAAATATGACGCCCAACGCTTCTTTGGGAGGCTTTTACTGCCAAAGCGATTAGGAGACAACTCCATTGTTAAGACCTCTACAGCCTTTTACCCCTTATCTTGATTTTTTTTCTTATTACTTATATCTAGCCTGATCCTGTAGGCTTTGTGTATGCAAAACTCTCCTTCAGATCATTGGGAATTTGATGTCTGCAGGGAAGGAGGATTAGAACTATGATGTTATGTGTGTGAAATTGTTGAAAAAAACCTTTTCCACTTTTGCTGTACTCTTAAGACCTTTCATGCAACTCTTCCATTTAAAGCATCTGCTGCCATGGGACTGTTAGCTTGTTAAAATTAAATCATGATTTCCTTATTCATTCCTGTGGTCTGTGGTGAGCCTTTTTTTCTGTTAAGTCAAATTGTACAGAAAACTTATATAACTGGCACACAGATCACCAGGGAATTAAGTTCCTCCCTTTTTAAAGAGGCTGTCAGTTTCTACGCAGTAACATCCAGGAAAGGTTGAATTCCATTGTGTCTTGCTTTCCTATTAATGCATCTGATTAAATCAGCTGTATTGAAAGAGATTGTATCAGTACTATTTTCATAGTCTGATGCAGTCAGGAAGTATTAAAATAGATCTATGCTTTCTTTTCCTATCTGCCCCATTTTCTGATGTTGGTTTTTTATATAAAACAGCTTTGGGGTTTTTTCCCTATATGGAATTCTTAGCAATTTTGAAATAGTGACAGCATAAATTAATTTTGCCTGGTGTCATTTCATAGCTTTAAAGTGAGGTTTTTTTTTCTTTTTAGCTTACCGTCATAATCTCTGCCAGAGATTTACTCCTGTGCTCCTTTACTTTTTGCTCCTTTGACAGAGATTTACTTTCCACTTTCTGATTTTTAAATCAAAATGAGATCTTCTTCTAAAAGATCAGCTCTAGGATTATTTGGGGGGAAAGTTTTATGACCTCTCTTACACAGGAGTGCAGACTGGATGGTCACAGTGGTTCTTTGTGGCCTCAGTCTCTGAATCCTATTTCCTTATATGCAATACATGTTGGGGTTAAACATATTGCTCAGTATTGTGCTAATGCACAGAATAGGCATATTTTGAGGGTTCCAGTAGTCTTTTATTGCTGTAGAACTTGATTCAGGAAAGCACTTAAGTTCATGCTTAATTTCAAGGACATTCGCACCCAAAGGGGGTGTGTAATTTTCCCACAGAGGGTGGGGGCTGGAGCCAGTTCTTTGTTGTATTCTTGAAAAGGAGGTCCTAGATTGGAGTGGGTGATAAAGTTTTAGTCTATTGGTTTAGTCTATTGCAGGCCATTACTGCTGTATTTAACTGTTCCTTACTGGCTGCGGATTGCCATTTGCAGCCATTGGGAGCATTGGGAAGTGGCGCAGATGAGGACATCATTTTCCACCACTCTCATTGGCCATAAATGGTTGATCTGTGGTCAATGAGAGCTAAAACTGAGAAGGTGCAGGTAAACATAGAGGTGGGGGCCTGCCAGGGACTCACCCTGGTGGACTGGATCTGAACCACTGGCCAGTATTTGCCCACCCTGTCCTACATACTGAACCCAGCCCTGGCTGCTGCCAGCTCCACCTGGCAGAAGGATTCCACTTATGTCCAATTAACATCAATAGGACTTAGACATATGCTTAAAGGAGGGAAATAGCTGTTTAAGTACATTGCTGACCTGAGGCTCTAGTTAGGTGCTTCTCGACCTATTTGCTGTTGTGGGCTTCCTATGTAACTCTCATATACATTAACATATGTGTTATGTGAGCTGTATCCATGCAATATATACCACTTGCATCTACCAGAAAAAAAAAGGGTTAATATGTCCTCTGACAGCAAAGCCATTCAAACTGATATAGGATCTTTCATTTTAAGACCCGCAGATACCTAGCAAGAGCATTTTAAATTAGCAAAATAAGCCATAACATTAACTCTTAAAATTAATTTGGTATAATGCTTACAGTAGTGGGAGATATGGCAACTTCATTTGCTCAAAGCCGACATATTACGTCATTGCTTAACTGCAGATTTTGTTATCCTCATGACTTGGATTTGAGAAACAAGAACATTAAAGAGAGTCCATGGATTCCAAAAAGCATTCTTTGATGAGCTCCCCTGTCCCTAAATGCGTTTCTGTATTTGGCAAGCACCCAAGAAGTTTTGAAGATGCAAGCGTCACAGCGTCTGCTCCTGTAAACATGGCACACAATGCTTTCCGCTTGTTGTTTTAGCAATGTCTCAACATGACTAATTTTCAACTTTCCATCTTTAGACTGTGCTTGGTATTTGGTTTGAAAAAGTCTGTGTGTTTGTCTCAGTATCTTGTACCTTTTGGACACAGTGAGAGCTCTATGACGTAATAAACAAAATGGTTTCCTATCTCTTTCTATACCTGAATTTCTTTCCAGTCATCTTGTACCTTTCTGCCTTCTACTGCCTAACTGCAATGCTTCTTTCCTTCATCTTCCTTTTTTAATTTTGCCAGTTTCTGAAACTAACAAGGATCATTTCTCTCTGAACAACAAAGTGATCATTTTCTTTTGTCTACACTTCACAGCTGCTGACACAAAACTGACATGCATCCACTCCAATGCGACTGGTGAAGTGGATTCTACCCACAAAGCTTACGCCTAAATAAATCTGTCTTCCACAGGACTCCTTGTTGTTTCTGCAGATACAGACTAACACAGCTACCCCTCGAAGACAAAAATTATGTGACACTCAACTATTCAAATACAACACTCAACAAACCCAATGGCATTTTTAATTTTTTTTAAGCAGGATGTCACATGGGCCACAGCTGCTTGCTGATTGGGTGACAGGTGATCTGTGGGCTAAGAACCCCTGCTTTAAGTGTAGGGCCAAGAAATTGTTCTACATATTAAGAACTCCTGTTATTCTATCATTGTGATTGTAAGAGGGGACGTGTTGTGTCCTTCCATATTCAGCCCTTCTCTCCTTTTCAGAGACTCAGGGATGCTTCAGGCTGGGATAACATCCATGATCTTTATTTGTGGTCAAGTCCCCACCACCAATTTCCAAATATATATATATGAACGTTTTAACAGCTTAGCATGCCCCAGGCTTGGCCACCGACAGACTACAGAACTCCTTCCTTCTTAATCTGAGCCTGACCTGCCCAAGGCCAGATCAACTCTCCTGTGGGCCAAGGTCTATTGGATTGTGTGGGAGCCCTGTATACAAGTCTTTCTCCTAATTGCAATAAAATAATCACAGTTCTGGTGGAGGTTAGTAATGTTGTACTAAACTTGGCTTTTAATTAACATAAAGCTGTTCTGTAGTTACACTGCAGAAATATAACAACGTGTAAAAGATAATTAAATTAATTAAAAACAGCCTCCTGCTCTTAGAACAGCTGTTACATCGGTCTCCTTCTGGGCAGGAGTTTGAGTACAGGAGGGAGCTCCGGGTTAGGGCAGAGTGTCAGGGGTCAGGAGAGAGTGGCACTTACCTCAGGCAGTTACTAGCACATCCGGGCTCAGGCTGGCTGCCTGAATGCTGTCACCCCATGCCGCTCCTGGAAATGTCTAGCTGCTGGAACGTCTGTACAAGCCCATTGGCGGGAGGGGAACAGCATGTCTCCATGCACTGCCTGCACCTGCAAGACCCACCCCCACAGCTGCCATTGTATGGTTCCCAGCCAATGGCAGCTGCAGGGATAGTGTTGGAAGCAGGGGCAGCACATGGCACCACCTTCCCCTGCCAGGGAGTGCACAGGCATGCCAGCAGCCAGCTGCTTCTGGGAGCAATGTGGGCCACAGCATTCCTGAGGCAGGCAGCGTGAGTCCTGCTGCACTGCTGGGCAGCCGAAGATTGTAATTGACTGGCAGAGGCTCCAGGACTGACCAGTTGATCCAGATGGATGGGTTGGTGACTCCTGATTTATATAATTATGGATTTATTTTTTCAGGGCCCCACGCCCCTTAGCCTGAGGCCCTGGGCACTACCCCTGCTCCCCATTTTCTCTTGCTGCCTCCCATTATAGCTGCCTCCCCACCTCCACCCCTACTTATAGCTCCTACTAACTATGCTGGCAAGTGTGGTCAGTTACCAGGCAAGTAATCAGGTGATTTACCTAGGCCCACTCCCTGTCCCCTGATTGGAGCTGGAGTGGCAGGAGCAGATCAAGGTTTCTCTAACAGCACCCTGCCACAGTAGTTCATCCGCAAATGCCTCTTGACTTTAATAGGAGCAAGAGCAGGTCTCCACCTACTGAAATATGGTAAGTCCCATAATGTTCAACAGCAGGTTGTTCAACATAAAGTCCCATAATGTTCAACAACAGGCTACATTGTCAATATGCTCAGCTGAGGCTTGGACCCAGTTAGGTGATTGTGTAACTGCCCACACTCCAACCTCAGAAACTTAGTGCAGGAACCTCTGCAGTTTGAGCTAAAAACCAGCTAAGGCTGTAAAAGAGACTCATTTTTTCTTTCTGTAAGTAGTTTAAGTGTCACTGCATGGGAGAGTGAACCACCTCCCAGGTGTGTGGGTTGCACTTCCAGCATGGTAGGGCTGCCAGATTATTTGCTGATCTTTTAAGCTCCTTATAAAGTGATAAACCTCCTGCACAGGATCACAGAAACATACAAATAATGAGAGCAACAATCCAACAGTTTAAAACAAGAGTTCGCAATGTTTCCTGTCATATGTACCATCATTTTGCTTTTACTTTTTGCATCTATTTTGTGTTTATAAGATTACCTGATCAAGCTTCTTCCAAGTGCTCATTGTCAATGTACCTTCATTTGGATTTGCAAAATCCCTGCCATCCTGGTCACTGCCTCTCCTGAATAGGAAGACCAAACAAGTTCACATTGGGCTTGTCTACACTACCAGTTTCCTTTGAAGGCAGGATGGTAATTAGGGTGTTAGGGGTTTACTAATGAAGTGCTGCCGTGCATGGGCAGCACTTCATTAAGCAAATTCCCGCCCCCCCCGGCAACTTCGAAGTACGGCACCCGTCTAGCCACAGCTAACCTGCCAGTACTTTTAAGGGGTAAGGGGACTTCGAATTTTGAGGAGTAAGGGGACTTTGAAGTTGCCCCGGCACTTCAGAACACCGGCAGGCGAGCTGCGGCTAGACGTGTGCCGGTACTTCGAAGTTTAAAACTTTGAAGTTGCCGCGGGGGGGAATTTGCTTAATGAAGTGCTGTCTATGCACCGCAGCACTTCATTAGTAAACTCCCAACACCCTAATTACCATCCTTCTTTCGAAGGACGGTGGTAGTGTAGACAAACCCATTGTGACGTGGTTTCCTGCAGCTGATCAAATTCTAGAAGGGTTTCAGATATCCAAAGCCAACAAAGGCCCCAGATGAGCAAAAAACCTGAGGTATGTGTGCAACTTTTAAACATGTGAGTATTTCAGTGAGAGGTGCTTCATACTTAGGGCAACTGGAATCTCTCTCAGGATTTAAACTCATGACTAAATTCTTCTCTTTTAGGCTATCTTTGGAAAAAGCTTCTTTCAGCACACCATGGCCAAATGGCCAACGGAGAGCAGATGGACTGTTGACAGAGTGCATGGACTGCCTAGCAGCTCTCTCAACAAAATGACCAACCAGAAGCACAGCAGACAGGGCTGCCCCCTGTCCTGGAAGCTCTATCTGTCGACAGAGGGCCCCCTGGACCATCCAGATCGGCTTTCTGGTGACAGATCTCTGTTGAGAGAGGCGTTATGCCTTGTGGGGAGTAGGATAGGACTAGTGACAAAAGTGCTGCGTTCTGTCAATTTACTGTTGACAGAATGCCTTGGGAATCCATCCGCTCCTTGGGTTTTGTCAACAAAATCTTCTAATGTAGATGCAGCCTTCGGTTATGTCTACACTAGAGAGTTTGTAGACAAAGCTGGGTTTTTGTTGACAAAACTTATGGAGCTTCTACACACAAAATGTATTTTTTTGCCAGAAACTGTCAACAAAAAAGCATCATAGACATTTCAGGCGCCCTTTTTGTCAACAGAATCTGCTTTTATGGGTAAACGCAATCTGTTGACAGAAGTTTTGTTGGAACTTCTCTTCCAACAGACACTTCTGTCGACAGATGCTTCTAGTGTAGATGTAGCGTTAGCGATTATCTGCACTCAGAAATTGTTCTTAAATTATAATGACACAGTTGTAGTCAGGTCTGCTGATGGGGGTTGGGAGGGGCAGAGGGGGTCAGGTGGTGCAGGGCCCTGGAACTCCAGCCACTGTGACTGCTACTTTGGCTCTGGCCCCTTTGAAGTGCCACGGCAGCATTGCTGTGCCACTCTACATGGCTCTGAAAGAAGAGGAAGGGGCTCCTAGCACTGATATCCAGGCTGCACTGAGGGCGGGCTGTCATAGGCCCTGCCCCTTCTACCCTTGGCCCCGCTCCTTCTGGGAAGCAGATCTGTGTCCCTTTCTCACCTTCCTTCCTGGCCCATTGGTTATAGTGTTACAATTCCCCACCCTGAAGTATGGAGATAGTTGTGTCAAAATAAAGATGCTGTATAAGCTATTCCTATATGGAAAGGGGACTAAGCTATACCAGTATAAGGGACCATTGTACCAGCATAACTGCATCCATAATAAGGGTGGCATATGTGCAACTCTTGCCATAAAAAGTAACACCCCCACCCCACCAGCTGAAATAGTTATACCAGTACAAAATGTGTGGGTATAATACTCATTCTAGGAGTATAAATCAAACGTCTGAAAATTTTGAATTACTTCATTTAATGCCACTCTGACTGACAGCTGATTTTGGACCTTTGGGTGTCTAGAGAAGTAGAAGTAACTCCATATCTTTCCTCAGCATAAGTTTTTTTCCCAGGTTTTCATGCCCTCCAGCTAAAAGAGTGCCAGTTAGAGTGCATGCCCTGCCTTCTGTCCCTGCTCCTTTTTGCCATTGAGTTGGCCTTAAGGTTTTGGAAGACTTTCCTATTTTTTCTGCCTTTTCCAAGGCCTTAAGTATCATTTTTTGGACAAGGCCATTTTGAGACAAAAAAGAGCAGTTTAGGGTTTCTTAAAAAAATACATGTAAGTTTATTGGGAGCATTTAAAAATAAATGAGTAAATAAATCCATACCTTGGCCTCATTTTAAGGTGGAAATAAGCCTTTTATGTAGTTAGTATAATTATAAATAAAGTCTATTCAATTGTACCAGGTATTAATGTCAGAAAAAAAATGTTATTGCAGATATAGATGTATGCCTTCTCCTCATTTTTAGAAAAAATATTTAATGCACCTAGTGTAATTCTAAATTAAATGGTTTAAATAATTTCACACAGGTAGAAAAATATTAGGGGGAAAAATAAAGAAAATATTCCTGGGACCTCTTTTTTGCTACCCTTTAAAAAGTTTAGGATAGCTTATCTTTTAAATTTTTAGTTGATATCATTTTTAATTTCATTAGACCTTGGATTTAAAAACATATGGTTAGCAAAAAGCACAAGAGAAGGTGGCAGTTTTAGATATCTGCTAAAACAGTTAGAACATAAGAAGAGATGGGGAGTCATGGATATGCCTTCATATGGTAAGAGCAAAAAACTGAGGAAAAGAGGAGGTGTGGGTGGAAATGTCAAATGCTGTCTTTATCTCTATTCTTACAGCAGTAAGATAGATATGACTTGTTAAATTTTATTTGTAATGTCAAATGTTGGGACGTTACATTGGGCCCTGAAATTATTATCAGACTTTTGCCACAGTATACAGTGTTCCACATAGACGAACCACATTTAGAGAAGTTTGATTTCATAAGGAATTTTTGCATGCTGTGCAATGCATTTAGGTCAAGCTTTGAAAACAAGCTAACAAGGATGGGGTATTTTTCAAAGGCTGGGTGAGTATGTCTTTCCAACGGTGCGTTGTAGTTTTTATTTCACTAGACTAGTGCAAGGGCAGACCCCTCAGGGAGGCATGAAATTTTATAATGAGGGCACAGCACAATCAGGTGCTGGGTCTCAGGCTCATCCATCTCACTAAAAATGTTGATATATGGTACCATTTTTATGGCTACATATTTTCATTTATAAACCGATGATTACAGTTTTTACATATTGCAGAATTATTTTCATACACAGGCCAAAATATTTTTTTCAATATAAACATAACCAAAATTTCTGCTGGATTATATTAGACAGGTTGGGGGGCCTGCTCATTGCAGGGATAAAATGTGAGTCCCAACCTAAAACGTTTGCTCATCCCCACACTAAACCTCTCCTTCATTGCTTAAGACCAATCCAAATTGCTTAAGAAGCGATGTGAAGGGGTGGGAGTGCTGGAGATTACAACATGCGTAAAAAGCCATTATAAAATGTAAAGTTTTTTTATGAGTACAGGGAAATTAATTCCTTGGGTCTACTTCAATGTGATGCAAAACAAAATGGAAAAAAAAATCTAGCTAGTTCTGTACAACTTCAATCCAAATGTAAGGATGTTGGTGCATCTTGCTTGTACCACTTGACTTCTTTATCAGTCAACTAAATGCCTGTCTTTGGTGAATGGGCACCAAGAAGGGGCAAAAGGTGCATCTATTATTATATCATAAAGGTGCTGCAATTTAAGAGGGTCCAGGACTGCTGGCTTTTGCTCCCTCCACCATAACAGCTGCTGGATCTCCCAGTCCTTTAAATCAGTGCCAGTGCCCTGGACATCACAGGCCAGGCTGAACAGAAGGGCTGGTTGGGTGGGGCTAGCCCCCCCGAGCCACCCCTTCTGTTGGAGGCTTTGCACCTTCCGGAGACCTAGAACCAAGCAGTGACCCCACTTAGCCCAGGTCCATGCAATTCTGACTGCAGCCCTGGCCTGGAGTTTTACACCAGTATGGCTGCCCTGTGTTGCCAATGGTTCCCGCCACATCACTCTTTTTTAGGGTCTAATATGTTCAGTTGGATATTAAAAAAGCAAAAGGTGTTGGTTTTCAGCTACTACTATAAAATGTCATTATGCATGTAAAGCCAAGAGTTCTGGTGTGTTATAGTGGTTTTTGTTCCAGTCAGAAATGACCAGTCTTGCCCCAGGATATCTACCACGTCTTTTGGGCCCCATTGCAAATTTTATTTATTTTTTATTTCTGGTCCCTGTGAAAAATTCATTAGAAAAGTTGAAGAACCAGACAGTGGAATATACCTCCTGACTGTGGGGAGGGTTTCTGTATGACACACATTCACTCATGCTACAGCATGACAATTACCAAAGAATGAACATAAAACTGATTCACGTAATAAAAAGAGACATTTCAGACACTAAAGATTTTCACCAAAATCTAGTCCTCTTACATCATCTCCTTGTCCTATTTTTCCATGTTATCTCTAAAAGATTGGGTTTTTCCTCTCTCTAACAGGTTCATGATTTTCAGTATCTTTTTATATTGTGCTAAATACGCCAGATAAGATAATAATGCAAAATATTTATTGCTAAAGCAACTAAAATATATTGAACGTTAAGGAGAATATTTTGTTTGTATACACTACCTCCCAAATACTGAAATATAGGTGTCCCTAACACTCCCTTGCTTTTTTAATTTTTTTAATTAAACCTACATTCTCAGTGGGGGTAGGGTAGCTCAGTGATTTGAGCACTTCCCCTGTAAACTCAGAGTTGTGAGTTTCATCCTTGAGGGGGCCATTTAGAAATCTGGGGCCAATAAACTTACAAAAAAAATCTGTTAGAGATAGTGCCTGGTCCCCCTGACAAGGTGGGGGCTGGACTCAATAACTTCTTGAGGTCCCATCCAGCTTTATGAGATATGTATACAGGTGTCAAAGCTTCTGAAAGAGTTCCAGGGTCACCTTAATAAAACAGGTAAGCACAGCTTGTGGAAAGAGAAGTACAAAGCCTTGTTTTATTATCCAGAAAAATTTACAGGAGGTATATATTTTGTTTAATTGGTGTATTAGCCAATTAAGTTAGACTTTAAATTTGTCTGTGTGTTTTCTATAAATAATTCTGAAAAAACACATGCGAATGTGTGCATGGGTGACTTACCTACAAAAGAGTATAAGACTAGTTTGAAGGTAAACTTATGGTGGTATGTCTCTAAAACAGGTGCTAGTTTGGTTTGAATGTTAATTGTTTTGGGAAGGAAAAAGGAGGAGAAGTAGATGTCAATGAGGTGGAGAGCAAGGGCTGACATTTCCTGTGCATAAGCAAATTTGCTCTAGATTTCATGCAAGTTAGGTCTCTGTGTTACAGAGCACGGCAACTGATGAAAATTTCAGAACCGCCCCCCCACCCTTACTTTTTTCTTCCCAAAACTTTTCTTGGGAGGATGGGACAATTTAAACAAGGGATCTCAGCAATTCTGTGTTAATTTGTCAGTGAGCAGCCACAACTGAGAGCCCTTTGTAAGAGTGTGGGGACTTGGTGAGGGAGAACTTCTCTGTAAAATTATATTAAACTAATTTGAAAGTGTGCCTGCGGCAGTTTGTCTATGAAATAGTACACAAGGTAGCTTGGATGTATGTTGTTTGTTCTGGGCAGGAGGAGTGAATGGGTTAGTGCTATGAATATTAGCTAAAATAATTTTTATGTACTTGTCTCTCAAAAGCTTTACTAAAACAGCTGAAGCCAGCAGGTGCTAATTTCTAAGGAATATAAAAACTATGAATAAATAAATGAGCAAATGAAATCAAGAACTTTGGAATAAAGTTTAGACTTGTTTCAACTGAAGTTTCTCCACCAGTTTTTAAAGACAAATGCTGAAGTTACTGTGTAAAAAGAGGACATTTTATTACTGGTACAGAACTAAAAAATAAATCCACACAATATCACAGTAGTAGGTCTGCAAATCTGTCAGAAATGCATGAAAATAATAAGGCTAATTGCTAGATTTTTGTAAGAAGTTTGAAGAAAGGTACCTGGATGCGACTATTGGGCTGTAGTGATTTACGTATTATGGTGAATAAATATGAATGTGAATAATTCCATACACAGTTATAACAACCTTCAGCTTTTGCTACAGTCTCCCACACTATTCTTTCCCTCAAGTTAAGGAAGCATAGATTGGATAAATGGACAATAAAGTGCATATAAAGATGGGCCACTGGGTAGTGATCAATGGCTCAAAGTTTGGTTGGTGGCCGGTTTCAAGTGGAATGCCCAAAAGATCAGTTCTAGGTCAGGTATTGTTCAACATCTTTATTAATGACCTGGATGAGGGAATAGATTGCAGCTTCAGCAAATTTACTGATGACACTAAACTAGGGGGATAGGTAGATATGTTGGAGGGTAGGAACTGGGTCCAGAGTGACCTAGATATATTGGAGGATTGGGCCAAAAGAAGTCTGATGAGGCTCAATAAGGACAAGTGCAAAGTCCTGCACTTGGGATGGAAGAATTCCAAGTTTTGTTATAGGCTGTGGACCAACTGGCTAAGTAGCAGTGCAGCAGAAAAGGATTTACGGATTACAGTAAATTTGAGGCTGGATATCAGTCAACAGTGTGCCCTTGTAGCCAAAATGGCTAATGGCATATTGGGGTGCATTAGGAAGAGCATTTGCAGCACATCTAGAGAAGTTATTATTACCCTTTATTCAGCACTGGTCAGACCACATCCGAAGTATTGCATTCAGTTCTGGGCCCCTCAGTATAGAAAGGATGTAGATGCATTGGAGAGGGAACAGCAGAGGGCAAAGAAAATGATTAGGAGGCTGGAGCACATAACCTATGAGGAGAGGGTGGGGGATTTGGGCTTACTTAGTTTGCAGAAGAGAAGAGTGAGGAGTGATTTGATAGCAGCCTTCAACTTCCTAAACAGGCTGGCTCTAAAGAGGATGACTCAGTAGTGATGGATGGCAGAACAAGGAGCATTGGTCTCCAGTTGCAGTGAGGGAGGTGTAGGCTGGATATTAGAAAAAACTAGTTCACCAGGAGGGCGGGGAAGCACTGGAATGTGTTACCTAGAGAGGTGATGGAATCTCCATCCCAAGAGGTTTTTAAGTACTGGCTTTGACAAAGACCTGGCTGAGATGATTTAGTTGGGGTTGTTCCTGCTTTGGACAGGGGGCTGGACTTGATGACTTCCTGAGGTCCCTTCCAGCCCCAGGATTCTTTGATTTGATGATTCTATGACTGGCTCAGGAAAATGTGACACAATTTAACGATCAATTATGTTTGAATTTGTAAAAGGATTAAAAAAATACTTTTGAATTGGCTGTTGAGGTATGTTTGTCATAGCCATCCGCCACAGGGGATTTTGGTGTCTGGTTGGTGACACTTTGTGGGAGAAGGGTTTCTCATGTCTCTGTGACTTTCCTTTATGTGCTTCTTTAAAACATTCTTTAACCAATCTGAAAAATGTCTGAACCATGCTCTTTGCAAATGTTAATTATTGTATTTTCTCTATTACACATACTCTGTGACTTTTTTTTGCAGTTACTTATTGACAGGGCTGCCGACAGACTTTGCTGGATCCTTGGCAATGGCTGGGGGACTTGGCTTTGGGTTCTCGGAACAGGCAGGGCCTCTAGCAGAAAGGGTGGGGCTCAGGCAGGCAGCCAACCTCAGTGTTGCCTGGCTCACACCCTGCCTCACCCATCTAGTCCTCAGCACTGCCCAGACAGCATTGTGTGTGTGTGGGGGGGGGGCCTCTGGTGGCAATTTTTAAAGGGCCTGAAGCCCCAGACCCTTTGGAATGGCTGAGCTCTGGGACATCTGCCTGCCTCACCTTGTAAATGGCCCTACTTAATTTAGAATCCTACTAACTACAAAACCCAATTTTCTCTCTCAAACTGGAGAGCAGGCACAAAAGCTGTATTTATTCATTCATTTGTAATGTTTCCAGTAAGGATAAATGAAATAAAAATGAAAAAGCAAGCTTCATTTTTTTCAAGATGGCTGATGATGCCAAAATGCGTGTGCCTGAACAGGTTACATGTGAGATTTCAGGACAGGAGGGACCTCTGAAAATCTTAAGGCTCTGATTTCTGCATTGCACTCACCTCCCTTCTAACTCTGCCAAGCCTCCCCACCTCTGAGCTAGGGCCAGGAGTGAGGCTGCAGCTCCAGGACTGGGGGAGGGGGGGAGGAGGGGACAGAGACAGGAGCAAGGCGGCTGAGGCTGGGACCAATGCTGAGAGTGGGGCTTGGGTGGAGCTCCATGCACTGCGAAGCCAGGGCCCCAGATGCAGAGATGACAGCCATGGTGAGCAGCTGAGGCTGAGCCAGGGATGGAGCTGGGTGGCAGTCCCTCCACTGGCCTGGGCCCTGGCTACCACCCTGAATGTTCCTCTGCTTCCCCAGAGGGTTATGCCCCCAGTTTGGGGGCCTCTGCCTTAAGGCAAACTCTTCAGACCTCTAGGGGCTGGGACAAAAAGCAAGGTGTGCCGTCTAATAATGGGGCCATCTCTGCAAAACTTCACTGCAGTGGCCTGGGAAACCTGTCAAAATGCATGATAAGAATGGCACAGAGTTACTGGTATTTGGAGATGTGACCACTGGTCACTGCAAGGGCTCAGGGTGGCTATGACTACAAGCGGCAACAGCTACCCTGAAGGAAGTGAGGACGGAGATGTGGTGAGACCACAGGCCCATAGTCTAATGCCTCTTCCCGTGCCTCAGTTTGCTCCAGCAGGCAATGGCACAAGGGGCACCAACAATGTAATAGCAGCCAGTGTATACGTCTCAGCATGGATCTCAAGCACTGTGGTGAATTGGAAGCAGCATGGAGAGCCCCCTGGGGGGGGGTGTCAGTGCATTTAAACACCCTCCTCTCTTCCCAGCTTTCTAAGCAAAGGCACTGAAGAGATTGCCACACAGGGCCCTGAATAAGCAGCACTGTGAATTAACGTTCCCTGAGGCCATTCCAGTTAGAACGCTGATCCGAGGCCCCTTGCCCTTTAGAAACATCCCCCTACCCTAGAGATTTCATGGTTTGCCCCACCTCTGTTAGAAAGCACTTGCAGCAAGTCAGCCTGCAAAAGACGTCTGACTTTATGCATGTGTAAAGACAGCATTGTGGCAATATTAACAAAAAGAGAAAAATGACATACACACATATACTCTGACCATGCTGCCTTAATTCTCGATAGGATATACACTCTTTTTTTTTCTCTCTCTGCATTAGGCAAGGCAATATATTCCAGCCCTTTCCTTGTAAACTACAATAGCAACATGAACTCTCATGGATATACAAACAGGCCTGTGTATCTTCTATGGCAAAGCCAGCTTTCTCACAGCATCTGCACTGGTATATAGTGTGAATGCCACTATTCAATCCCTCTCATTGAGCGCTGTTTTCTAGATGGCACTGGCAGTGTTTGCTATAAATTGATATAGTGCCTGGAGGGTAACTTTCATTTTGTTCATTAGAGTATCTCATTCACAGTTCGGTCTCAGGCTACAAGAGTGCAAACCAAAACAGTTTTTATCCTGCACAAACACAGGAGGTGATGCTCCTCACTTTAAACACGGGAATTAGTGAATTTATTCTAGAGCCCTGACATAGCAAACGTAACAAGTGAAGTAAGATAATGTGTTGTTTTTTTTTTTTAAATTGGGGAAGAAACTTGCATTTTCTTTGGTGTTATCTTAAAATGGAACAGACAAGGCACACTCTGCATGCATATATATATAAGATTAGAAATGTTCTGCAGTCTGACTACCTGCCTGTCTGTGCTTTATAACAGAAATAGGTCAGACCATCACAGTTACAGGGTTGGGAGATGCTCCTGAAGTGCAAGAGATGTTAGATCAAGGATCTGATTTGAACTGACTCACGGAGAAATACACATGTATTTCATGTGCACAGAGAATGTCATTATTTTCATCTGTTGTACATATGTGTGTGGGCAGTACTGAGTGGAAGGGGCCTTTTCCTCACTAGTTCATTTGCTGTATAAGTCAATATATGAGGTAATATCTGTCCTATAAATATATGTCCTATAGCATAAAGCATGTTATATGTATATCCATTTGAAACAATGTGTGTATAATATATTCATTTCAAATGGGCATGTCTATTTATTTGTTTTCCGGTATGTGATCTCATTCTCCCAGTGCAATGCCACATATCTCATGAGTAGCTGGTTTTTCTTCAAATCCTTTTCTCCTGAGTTTGTTTACAGATCCTCTCCTGTGTGGCTGCACTCGTGTTTCTAGCTGGGTTACATTGTTAACGTGATGTCTGTAAAACTGGGAAAGGAAAGAAGTGGGATTATAAAAATACAGTAACATAGTCGTAAATGAGCAAAACACAGATGTTTTTCCCTATAGACATTATTAAAGAAAACAGAACAATATCTTAGTCAACCAAGTATCTTGCAAACTATTCCTTATTTGGGGTCAGGTTAGGATTTGAAGCAAACCAGCTACTCGTGAGATATGTGGTATGGCACTTGGAGGATGAGCGCAATTAAAGATAGACATGCCCATTTGAAATGAACATCAGCATAGCTGGGGTAGGACATATAACACAACCCCTTAACCCACTGCATGGGCGTGGTATACCACCCCTTTCAGCTTGCAAAAGGAAGCAAAACCGCCACCTCACAAAGGTGGGAGGGAAGAAGTGGGAAAGGACAGACTTAAGCTGAGCACCTCAGCTGACTCAGGCAGTGTAGTTACATCAGTGTGACTCAGGGGGCACATGCTGTGGAGGGGGTGGTTCCCAAGATGCTCTAGGAATGATGCAACACAACACTGCTCCTTCTTATGGGCTGGAATATGAAGAGAGGATCGAGCTCTTGCCTTGAGTTCTTGCCATCAGTGGAGCTACTGGTGCAAGTACCCTGTGCTCAAGTGAGAAAGGGTTAGCAGGGTCTGGACCCAAAAATACACAATCATTTACATTAACTTTGTGTAAAGCAATTTGCTCCTTGTGGACCTGTTGCCTTAGCTTTTAAAATGTTTGTCTTTTGCCACCTTCTTTTCTCCCAGCTCAGCCTGAGCTCTTGTTCTTTTTTTGTTACACATTTTGTTATCCTGGGCTGACTTATTTGGGTGCTTACTCTCAGGGATGTCAGTTGATCCAATTGTGAGTCAAGCAAGAAGAATCTGAGTCTCAGACTGTCAGCTCCTTGAGTCAAGGACTGTATCTTTTCAGTTAGTGGGGTCCCAGGATAGCCCTGAGATATGAGGTGCAGCCGCCCCTGAAGTCTGTCAGAGTTGTGACTGTGAGCTGTCAAGGGAGAATTGGACTTAGAGATCTCGGTGAACCTTTTGAAGCAGTGACCAGAGCAGAAATTCTTGTATGGAAGGTTCCCTCTCCAGATCAGCTGCTTACACTGCACTGTTGACCCCTGATGGTCCACAAATCCAGGGATCAGCAAGCAGGGTGTCCAAGGGAGAAATAAGCTAGCCAGGGTGGAATATAAATTATGCTTTCAGCACTCAGTACAAACCAACAGGGAAAATCAATACAGCCAACTTCCCCTCCAGAGTGGACTAAACACTTAAATTGGCAGGCTCAGGACAGATGCCCATTAAGGAAATCCCAAGAGCTAGGACTCTATTCTTTCTTTCCTTCGGATGCAAGGAGAAGGGAAGAGCTGCAGAGGAGCTAGATGTGATGTGGAAGAACAAGCTCATTGCAGAGAGTTTTGAGGCACCTGCCTATGTGAGTGTGCAGGGCTGTGATCTACCAGTGTCTCTTAAGCAACATGCACACTAGTGATGTGATGCAAATACAGATCTATTACTTATTAATAGTAATACAGCTCTGAGTGTGGTTGGTGCCCTAAAGATCCCCTTCTTTCATGAATCCACAGTGATGCATGAAACTGAAAGGTCACCCGAAGGTTTGGAAATTTTCACTGCTTGTCCTGTGGATTGCAGTGATCCTCAGCCAGTAAAACTGTGTCACACTTTAGCACTAGACAGGGCAGTTGTGTCTACCACCACCTCATGTGGTAGGACTGCGTGCCAGAATCATTGTACCAGAGCTCACTTTATGTTATTATTTTTGATTGTCAATATGTGCACTGTAGAAGAGATGAAAGTGGAAGCATGAAGGGGCATATGGATGTTTGATATACCTGCCACATAAACACCTTGCAATGTTGGCTATAACAGTGTCATTCAATTGCCTGTTCTTGCTTTCAGGTGACATCGTTAGTAGGAAGCAGACCACATTAGCTCCTTCAAACTGTAACCAAATTCATTTGTCCGAGTGACTGGCTGGACGAGAAGTAGGGCTAAGGAGACTTGTGGGCTCTAAAGTTTTACACCATTTTGGTTTTGAGGGCAGTTATGTAACAAACAACCAAAAAATGTGCCTTGGTAAATCACACTTTCATGATAAGGAGATTGCACTGCAGTACTTGTCTGAGGTGAATTGAACAACTGCTATGTCTTTGGTCATTTTTACAGTGAAAAAATTCTCAATAAAATAATAATAATAATGCAAAGTTGCACACTTTGTGTTCTGTTCTGTAACTGACATCAATATATTTGAAAATGAAGAAAAACATCCAAAATATTTATAATAAGTTTTAATTGGCATTCTGTTATTGTTTACCAGTGTGACTAAAACTGAAATCAATTGTGATTATTTTAATTTAATTTCTTTTACCTTAATCACGTGAGTTGACTGCAATTAATTAACAGCCCTAATTGGGATTTGAACCCAAAGCCTAATTCAAAAGTTACACCTTGAGGGCCTGTAGACTCTTGCTCTTATGAGTAACTTTTTAATGTTTTAACTCAGACCAGCTACTTGAGTGAATAATGATACTGCCTTGAATAAATATTTGCAAGATCAGGCGCTGCAACTGTGGGAATTGTTCTGCTTAGATGACATCTAATTTTGACACGACTCTAGCTCAGCGTGCAACAGGTATGTAGCCATGTTCAGTAGGTATCATGAGAATAGTAATAGTTTATACATGGCCTCCAACCCCCTTAGGAGAATTGACCTCCTGGATGCTGGAACTACGATCAACTATATTCTTCATTTTTAAAATGGAGTTGATGACATGAAAGAAATTCTAACTTAGAGATGCTACTGGTGAGTCATATGATTTCTTCCCCTACCTGGAAGAACTAGAATGTGATCTACAGGGAAAGGACGCACATTTTAAAACAGTGCCACTAGCCTCCCACCAGTTCTTAATCTTTTGGCAACAAGTTGACAAAAAAGGGCCAATTCAGTACTAAAAGCAGTAGATTTGGTTAAGCCTCTGGACAAGTACCAGAATGTTGGAAAGAGAGTATGGCTGATTGAATAATTCAGGACAAGCTGATTACTCCAGCAACAAACTACACTGTGAGGTAAGCTGCAAAGATATACTTATGAAATATCAAACAGGAAAGGAAGCCAGTTACGTGAGTGTCTCAAACACACTAGCGTAAATCAAAGCAAGTGTTGGATGTCAACATGGATTAGCTATGGATCTGAAACTTCAGTGGTTGGTGAGTTTTGCTTTTTTTTTGTTAAATCTTAAGTATGGAAAGTCTGGGCATGTATCAGATGGATACATTCAAAACAGTGCATTAATGCTACATTCTAATTGTTAACATTGGACCTGATCCAAAGACCACTGAAGTCAATGGAAAGACTTTCACTGACTTTTTAATGAACCTCAGAACAGGTCTCTTGTAAGTAGCTATGGGCCAGAACCCAGACTTCAGATCAATCATAGTTCAAGGTGGTATAAAATACGCTGGGTTAAACAGCTAGCTGGAGCTGGACACTCCCAAGGCAAGGCCTTCTCTAATTCAAACTGAATTGCATTTGGTCCAATGTACTTTATTCAGAGAAACATAGCGTGTGAGATACTGATGTGGCATCCAGCACTTACCATATCCAAGCTTCCAAGGAAGACAAGAATATGCAGACTATACAACAGAAAGGCGATGCAATGGGCTTCCCCAGGATAGCTGAGCACATCACTCTTTTATTGGATGTTAAGAATGTCCTCGTCAGTGGTTAACTTTCCATGAATCTTCTTTGCCTTCTTTATGACTCTGTATTTGGGAAAATAGAAAAGGAAACTCTACGGAAACTTGAGTCTAGCCCTTTCCTGACTGTGAGTTCAACAACCCTGCTCCCTCCAAGCCATTTGTAATAAACTGGACCATACCAAACATAATGAGAGGATCACTAGGGAAGAATGACGATAGATGAGCTCAGCTGAGGGCCTGCTTAATGGTTGCTCCACATTAGTAAAGGGACTTTTGCTCATGTAATACTTTTATTATAGAATGGACAGTGGCAGAGAGGAAGGACTGTCCAGGCCAGGGGTTGGCAATCAAAATAGTAAGAAGAGCCATTTTTTCCAGGTTAGAAAAAAAATCAATAATTTCAGTGCTTCAATGCATGTGAGTACAAGACGGTCCTTAACAAATAATGGCAAACCATACATTTTGCAACCCCTATTTTAAGAACACCGCACACACAACGATTTGTAATGCGATACATGTTACTGCAGGATGTTCACAAACTTTTTACATATTCTGTTTCCTCACACTTCACCTGTGTGTTCGTGCCATAGTCTTCCTGACTTTCACTCCTGAACTTTCTCTCTCTCTCGAGTTATCCAATGTTTCGAGATCACATATTGTTTGCTATTGAGACAGGAATTCTTCATTTTGAGGGATTTTAGATGTTCACCATTTATCAAAAATAATTGGGAGGGTTTGTTTGTTTGTCTGTTTGTTCACTTTGCAATTATCATGTCGGGAGTCACCAACAAGTCCTTAGAGAGCCTCATGCAACTCTGGAGCAACAGGTTGCAGATCCCTGGTCCAGGGCATTTTTGGCCAACTGATGGAGGACTGGACTAGTCATATAGCCATTGATAAAGTGTAAATGTAGAGTTGTGTAGCGCATGGCTTCCAATGGACTTGACATGCCTTGCACTCCAGCAGATGATTATTCCCTGGCTAGACTCGCTGTACTGCTCAAATAGATATATACATAAGCTGTGGGAAGAGAGAAAAACTGTTTGGCAGTAAAACCCTGAAAAATGGTTTGTTCAGTTTACTTCTGTATGTACAGGAGCCTTCTGTACATGCATGAGCTACTCTTGTTAACGTAAGCTGGACAGTGGCTGCTTCCTTTTGCTCGCACAGAAAGCAGTGGAGCACTTCACTCAGTATGTTTTACCTCCGCGGTGCACTTTTCTACTTTGCTTCACCAGACCACGAAAGTGATTTGGTGTGGTTCTGGAGTCTGATGATATCTTTCATCACAATAGCATGTAGCAGAGAAGCAAGACAATGTTTGTTTGGAATGAATTGAGTGTGTGTTATTAAATAGTATTTGTGACACAGTCGAACACAGAGGCTGAAATGACACCACAGTCCTTTATACAAGGCACTGTAACTGCAATAATAGAACCACAAAGCAGTCCAGTAGCACTTTAAAGACTAACAAAATAATTGATTAGGTGATGAGCTTCTGTGAGGCAGACCCACCTCTTCAGATCTGGTTTGGTGAAGATACAGGCTAACACAGCTACTGCTCTGCAATAATAGAAAACAGCTTCTGCATTTAAGTCAAAGGGTGGGCAAGCATTTAAGTCAAAGAATGGGTAAAACACAGTCTTATCCTCCAGTTGCGAACAAAGGCACACAGAGGTTAAGTGGCATGCCCAAGGTCCCACAAAAAGGCTGTTGCAGGACCAGGGATCAAACCTAGATCTCCCTATGTTGAGGGTATAGGTAACACTGGAATCTTATTTAACTTGTGCTGAACCTGTGCACAAGACTGAATTTAACCCTTTAACCTGCATGCCTGTGTATTCAGAATACTCACCTGCCATTCATAGAGTATCTGTAGTTCATGCTCTTCTATTCAGGTTCTTACACCACACACATCACCTTGGTGTCAGAGCTCCTAGAGTGATACTGGTTGGTGTGGGACTCTGCCAGTGAGAATAAGATTGCTTTTTTTTTTTGGCTGGGCTTTGGATGACTGCAGCATAGCACAAGGCACCACTGAGAAAATTAATGTAAAAACTCGGAGAAGAATGAAGAACTTGAAACCTAAGGATAGAGTGGAGAAGTGAAAACTCATCCACGGAGTAACTACTGAGGTATGGGAACTTATGGTAGGAATGAATTTCTTATCTGCCTGACAATTCCAGCTAAATTATCTGGCAGGTAAGAAATTCATTCCTACCTTAAGACCCCATACCTCAGTAGTTACTCTATGGACAGGTTTGGTCCATTGATGGTTAAAGTCTCTCTTCAGCTAAGCTGCTTGAGAAAAAAACTAATGAAAAATGTTCTCAAATGCTCCCTGCCACTTCTGATCCTGTCATATAAATTGACAGGGTGAATGCCTGATGTGCAAATGGAATATATAGAAATAAATTAATTCTCTGCAATGCAGTTAAGAACAAAAATTTGTCCCATATATTCCACTGCAGGAGGGAACAGGGATGCCTAATTGCTCCTATCAATACAGGGCTCCAGAAACTCAAAGCCGTTTTGTTGTTTGTGAGTCTAGTTGTATAGGCCAATTTAACGGAAAGAGAAAATAAAACTGATTAAATGTGATGCCGATTGAGGCATAGGTGAAGAAGAGAACTGACTTGATTTCTTATAGCATATGGTAAAGGGCAGGTAGGAACATTCTGGGTTGATTATATGTATATATAACAGAGCAGTTTCCAAAGATATTAACACTACAGGGTCCTTTTGTTTTTGTAGCCATGTGTCAGCAATCGGAAGAAATAGTCCAATGGCTGGAAGCCAAACTGCCTAACTGTCTGATTTTTATAGGCTGTTGTTTACTGTCCTTAGCATCACAAGAGTTGCCCAGAGAGCAGCTGGGCTGGGGCGTCTGGAACAGCATCAGCCCTGCTTTCACAAGAAACTCTTTCTCCAACTTTGCTTTCCCACAATGTCTCATATTTCATGATTGCTGGTGGGCAGGAGGTTGATGAAATGCCTGGTTGAACTGAAACATAAAAAGGCAAAGGCAGAACTAAAAAACTGTATCAGTCACAGTTAGCTCTGTGAAGAAAACAAAACACGCCAGGGTAATTGTGCAGTAAATACACCAGGCCTTCAACCAGCTGACTTCCTGTCTGTGATGTAGATTGTGGATAGGAAATTTACCCCTCACCAGGAGCAGGATTATAAATGTATTTTTATATTAGATCAGATTTAAATGTTGGATGGGTCCAGAATACATTTTAAACTGCACATGACTTAAACAATAACATTTCAATTCTTATTTGTATGTGCCTGGCAAGGAAGTGTTTGAAAAATGGTTATCCTTTACACCCAGAAATTGAAGGAGGTGCTGTACCCTTGGAAATGGAAATGTCTGACTCCCTAGAGACAGCTCTGTTCCTCCTCAAATGAAAGTCTGTAGAGAGGACAGTCTGGGAGAAGCCATCACTTCCACCACCATGCTGTACTTTCTGTGGAGAAATGCAAGCCTTGAGTCTCCAGAGCTGTTGATCTGGAAGCTTCCATGTGAACCACATTCATTATAGGCAACACAAAATGCAGTGAAATCGAAGTTGGCTGTGAGTCACTTCTTCTTGCTCTTAGTTATGCTGTGTTGCAGGGATAGCATGGTGGCAGCGTATCTGACTTTTTTTCCAGTGCTGGAGATCCTCACAGAGGCCTGGAGATGTAGAATCTTTACCAAGGCCACAGAATAGCTTTGTAGCTACAAATCCAGCCTCATGGCTACCCAAACCTTTTTCAACTCCTCTTTCTGGCTCTACTGCCCTACAAGTGTTTTGCAGAGACCTGGTAGGTTCTGAGGTGTCCTTTCTGAAATCTACTTACCTGACAGCAAGGAGAGAGCCTCTCTGGATTTGAGCTCTGTGCTTTAGAAAGGTACATAGCCAGGGAATTGCCTCCCTAGAGCTTCATCTCCCCAGTCAGAGGAAACTACTCTGGACTAATTGTGGGTTTGGTCCTGTGCACAAGCAGAGGCAAAAGCAGAAATTACCCCAAAATGAACATTTTTTGCTGTTGCTTTCATCCAAGCTGGCATGACTTTTCTGAATGGCCTTACATTACCCTAAAGGAAATTGGTAAGCTGAGAAGCCATTTCAAAATCAGTATCTTATGTAAGGGCCAATGGTTTTCTCTTTCTCATTTTCATCTCCAATGTAGTGGGTAGGCTAGTAAAAATAACACTAAAGTCTTAAGTATGATTATCATTTACATGGGGAACCCCTTGATACAGTTCTTATGGCAGAGGTGAATTACAGTTATATCCTATTGAAGGCCCCTTTCAACCAGGAGAATGTCAGAAAGTGGAGGTAGTGTAAATGAGAATCAGGCCCACTAACCACCCAGAAACACTCACAGAGATGCCAGCTTTATATCTGAGGGAATTCACAGGAAGTCCAGCAGGGAGATTCTAACTCTTATATGTGCCTATTAACATAAGGTGTGACAGAAGAAATGCTGTGAACTGGGTTCCTCCTCATGGATAAACAGAAGAAACATATGGAATCCAAATAAATATTTATTTCAGTGTTAGTGAAGGTGGCCAGTACAAATGACTCATGGAGAACATGTTTATCTACCAATGACTTTGTAATAAGTAACACCCACATTCCACTTTCTAAGCTCATGGGGTAGGGTGGGGGGTTAATTCTCCTGTATGTTAAGGACTGTTCAAACCCTATTCCACCAGAGTGGTATAAAGGGAGTGTTTATGTAAAGGTGCACTACAGTGGCTATTTTTATCGCTGACCTAACACTAATGTTTTCCATCTGAAGACATGGCAGGCTACTACTTGGCCACCGGCCCTGCTTCAGACAAAGTGAAGGTACAGATGAATTCAATGATCCACCTCACTGCTAGGCACCTAGTCCAACAGTCTTTGTGTTCAAAAGTACAGGGTTGTGCCATATTGAGCCTCTGTATTGTTGAACTGAGATATCTTCACAATGGGCGGCCAAAGGGTGCAGAATAGGCCACAAACCTAGAACTGTGACTCAGCAAGATAGGGGACCACAGTCATTTTCTTCCAGACCACCTGGAGTGAGAGTGA